>NC_073378.1:47229221-48429221 GCF_028641065.1 Leucoraja erinaceus | reverse complement strand
CTGTCTCCCGTGGTCTTGGAGTGACCACCTCCCTGTAACTGCCCTCTATGACCTCCTCGCTCTCCCTGACCAGACAGAGGTCATCGAGTTGCTGCTCCAGGTTCCTAATACGGTCCCTTAGGAGCCCCATCTCGATGCACCTGGCGCAGATGTGGACGTCTGGAGGGCAATCAGACTCCATGACCTCCCACATCTGACATCCAGAACAGTAAACTGCCCTGGCCCTCATTCTTCCCCCTCTTATCCTGGATACAATACAAAGCCTTACCCGGGATACAAGCCAATCAGCTGCCTTCTCTAGTCCGTTCGACCAATCAGCGGCTTCCTCAAGCCCACTTAATTTGAAGTGTGATCTGCGAATGGAACGTTGCAGATTTTGGCTCCTCCTCCCTCACCAACGGCTCCTGGGCCTCTGTTGAAACAAGCCCCGCGATAGGTTTTTACACTCACTGCTCGGACGTCGCTCCTCCCTCACCAACAGCTCCTGGGCAATGTAAATTTAAAACATTTTATGTTTATCAGTCCAACAACCAATCAAGATTATGTGATGGGTGAAATCTTTCAACAGATTTAAGAGCCGTTATTATAAAGAATCAGTTCTGGGATTTGTCTATCTTAATGAGCTAATGTTAATCCAATTATAACAGCACAAAGGTGAAGTTGCCTAAAATAGGTGAGAAATAAATCAAGAAACAAGTCACTAGAAGTATAGCGGCAGGTATTCAAACTGCTGATCCATAACATTGAGCTGGTATTTACACTATTCAGAAAGATCTGTGGATAACAAAGGAGGTCAAGGAAATAGAGATACAAAAAACTGCAGATGCTAGAATCTTGAATTGGTGATCATTTTCCAATGTTCTATAGATTCTGGATCAGCATTTGGATAGCAGTAACAGGATCAATCCAACTCAGCATGGATTTACGAAGGGGAAATCTTGCTTTAATCTTCTGGAATTTTTTGAGGATGTAAGAAGTAAAATGGATAAGGGAGAGTCAGTGGATGTAGTGTAACAGGACTTTCAGAAAGCCTTTGATAAGGTCCCACACAGGAGATTAGTGGACAAAATTAGAGCACATGGTATTGGAGGTAGGGTATTGACATGGTTAGAAAATTGGTTGAAGACAGGAAATGGCAGGTAGTGGCTAGAGGGGTGCTGCAAGGCTCAGTGCTGGGACCGCAGCTATTTACAATATGTATTAAGGATTTAGATGAAGGAATTAAAAGTAACATTAGCAAATTTGCAGGTGACAAATTTTTACCCGAGGATGGGAAAGGAATGGAGGGTTATGGTCTGAATGCAGGTAGATGGGACTAGGGGAAAATAATTGTTCGGCACGTACTTGTAGGGCCGAGATGGCCTGTTTCCGTGCTGTAATTGTTATATGGTTATATGGTTATATGTCAGATTAGAAAAAGGGGAAGTGCAACGAGACCTGGGTGTCCTTGTACATCAGTCACTGAAAGTATGCATGTAGGTACAGCAGTCAGTGAAGAAAGCGAATGGCATGTTGGCCTTCATAACGGGAGGAGTTGAGTATAGGAGCAAAGAAGTCCTTCTGCAGTTGTACAGGGCCCGGGTGAGACCACACCTGAAGTATTGTGTGCAGTTTTGGTCTCTTAATTTGAGGAAGGACATTCGTGCTATTGAGGGAGTGCAGTGTAGGTTTACAAGGTTAATTCCCGGGATGACGGAACTGTCATATGATGAAAGAATGGAGCGACTGGGCTTGTATTCACTGGAATTTAGAAGAATGAGAGGGGATCTTTTTGAAACATATAAAATTATTGAGGGGTTGGACACACTAGATGCAGGAAACATGGTCCCGATGTTGGGGAAGTCCAGAACCAGGGGTCACAGTTTAAGAATAAAGGGTAGGCCATTTGGAACTGAGATGAGGAATTGTAAATTTGTGGAATTCTCTGCCTCAGAAGTCAGTGGAGGCCGATTCACTGGATGCATTCAAAAAATAATGAGTTCGAGCTCTTAGGGCTAGTGGAATCAAGGGATATGGGGAGAAGGCAGGAACAGGGTAGTGATTGTGGATGATCAGCCATGATTACATTGAATGGCGGTGCTGGCTTGATGGGCCAAATGGCCTACTCCTGCACCTATTTACTGTATCTGTGTATCAATGAATAAAATGCAAAATTTCTTGGGTAACTCAGTGAGTCAGACAGCATCTGTAGAGGGAATTGATATGCAACATTTCAGGTGGGGACCCTCCTTTGGACTCAAACGTAGCCATCCATTCCCTCCATGGATGCTGTCTGGCCCATTGAGTACTTTATGTTTAGGTCAAGGAAAATGTTAAACTGAAAAATAGGAGACACAGTGGTAAGGAATGGTGGTGGGCCAGCAGATTGGAAAGTTTTTAGAAGCCAGCACCAAAAGACTGAAGAGTTCATAAGAAGGGATTTTTTTTTTTGTAATCCAGAATTTGCAGTTCCTTGTGAATCAAGAATAATATTGTATTGTATTGTATTGTATTCAAATTTATTGTCATTGTCTGAATTTGAGACAACTTGAGACAAGAATAATAAAGTATTGGCTTATGTTCCAATGCATTAGTGAACGAGTGCTCTTCTAACTTAGCACAGGATCCAAGAGGCAATTATCCAGCAGTATTTCTGGGGATTTTCTGTAAGATTTGAACTTGGCACTAAGGCCATTGGCAGTGCACTTTGAAAGCTGATCCAACAATCACAGTCACATAAATTTGGGACTTCCCTGTTTGACCACGCATGTGCAGAAGTCATGGACTTGCTGACATTTTCACTCGCAATCTTTCCCAATATTTCATGAAATCATGGTATCTTTCAGCACAGAACAATGCCATGCAATCTTTATCATTGTGCTGGCCCTTTAGAAAAACGGTCCCATTGCCTTTTCAACATTTCTATTGATGCTGGCAGTATCACCCTTTCATAACGTGTGTTCCAAATCTCAACATAACAACGTAATAAATAAAAGTACATCACTTTCATGTTGTTGCTTTATTTTTACAGGGGATCTCAAGATTGTCCCAGAATTCCTGTCCGATATCCCAGGTATGCTGCTACATTTTTAGTTACTCTGTAGTTACGAATGTTTTCAAATTCTTAATTCAAAAACAAAATATTACTTTTTACAATTTTAATTATTAGTTCCAAACTTTAATTCTAACAACCTAGGATCACCTTCAACACTACTGATGAAATGTAAAGGTATACACAAAATGCTGGAGTAACTCAGCGGGACAGGCAGCATCTCTGGAGAGAAGGAATGGGTGACGTTTTGGGTCAGAGTCTGAAGAAGGGTCTCGACCCGAAACGTCACCCATTCCTTCTCTCCAGAGGTGCTGCCTGGCCCGCTGAGTTACTCCAACATTTTGTGTCTACCTTAGATTTAAACCAGCATCTGCAGTTCTTTCCTACACACTGATGAAATGTAATATATTTGCCAAGTAATAAACATGATGTAAAACAAAGATATTATCTGCTGAATAGAAAATTAATGGATCCCTATGTCCTTGCCAATATTTATACAAGGGTGAAATAAACAGATGATCTGTTTTTTTCTCTATTTCATTGCTATTTTGAGGGATCCAATTGTGTGATATGGTTTTCAACATTGTTAATAAGGATGCAAATGTCATTCTTAATGACATTTCAAAGGTACTTTATAGGTGTTTGAGAGGTGTGGAGGCTGAAAGAGGCACTAAATAAATATTTCCCCCCTCTAGTTTATTCTGTTAAATGATCTTTAACCTTCCCGCATCTTGTTTAGTTACTTCTGAGACATAAAAGAACTATTAAGGTCCTGGCTATTGCATTATGACACCTTGAACTGATTTTTTTTTTCACACTTAGTCAGAGTCCAATGGGAATGGCAGCCTAAATGAGAAACTGGCTTCAATTGTGGAAGATGAAGAGGAGGTAGAAGAAGTTGATGAGACTACCCCATTATCACTTGTGTCTGCTAATTTTACATCCCACAATCAATCGATAAATCACAACAGGACCATCAATGCTGGGAATTCTCTTGGAATTAACCAACCACTGCTCTCAGGACCAATATGCTTCCGATCTCCCATCAGGGGCGGCAATGTTATGGTCAGAAGCAGACAGGATAATGAGTCAACTAATCTCAAGAATGGAAAAGCCAAAAGTCTAAAGCTGCATCTTTCTACACTGAATGCGTCTGCTTCTCCTGATCTCAGCCCAAGGTACAACTCATTCAGTTACAAATGCCAGACATTACTGCATATTTTGTACATTATTTATATTTTACTTTTTGCATTGAACTTGAAAGATAGGAATATAGTTCTTATTATGTAACAGTGGTATTCATTCATAAGTAACTTATATGTTTATTTGACACATTTATTTTAACTGTCTCCTAGAAGGCAGGAGAACAGAGTTGAGAGGGAAAGATAGATCACCCATGATTAAATGGTAGAGTAGACTTGATGGCTGGATGGCCTACTTCTGCTCCTATCACTTATGAATTTAAGAACTTAGGAACTATTTTAACTGAATTAGAAAACTACATTAAATTGGTTAATTACTCCATTAAATGATAGTAGTCAAGAGTGTTTTATTATCATATGTCCCAGATAGAACAATGAAATTCTTACACTGCAGCACAACAGAATATGTAAACATAGTAAACTATGAAATAAATGATAAACGAGAGAGAAAAAAATTACTGCTCCCCCAACGCACCAAATCCCTAACCGTAGCCCCCACTGGAGGCGTGGTCCTCCTGATCACTGCTAGCCGAGCCATTGTGACGTCATCAGTTGAAGCTGGTCGTTTTAAATTCAAAGTCTTTTGATATTTTTGAACTTTAATCAGTAATCAGTCGAGAAATAAAGCATAAAATGTTCAGCGAAGGTGATCTCTCTCTAGAGGGGAAAAATGTGAATCAGAATATGTAGAAATCTTGTAAAAGCTGGCATTTTTAAAGCTCAAATTGCGAATAACGTGTCAAATATAGGATGAAATCTTCAGTGAAGCTGATCACTGCTGGCTGAGCCATTGTGACATCATCAGTTGAAGCTCACCATTATAATTTCAGTCTTTTGACTTTTTTAGAATTTTAATCGGTAATGAGTCGAGAATAAGTCGAGAAATAAAGCATAAAATGTTCAGTGAAGGTGATCTCAGCCTCGTGTGGAGAAATGTCAATCCGAATATGTAAAAATGTAATTGTTACCACGTAGTGTTTTTGCAAAGATATAAAGTCAACCACATATACACACACATATACACATATACACACATACAAGATCAGACTTTTAGTAAGTATATGATATATGATATAATATGACACTATATATATAGACATACATATATACTCACAAAACAAACAATAACAGTAATAATAATAATAATAATAATAATAATAATAATAGTCTATTGTAGTTCAGAGCTTATTTGAGGTTGCTGTGTTTAAAAGCCTGATGGCTGTAGGGAAGAAGCTGTTCCTGAACCTGGACGTAACAATTTTCAGGCTCCTGTACCTTTTCCCGATGGCAGTGGCGAAATGAGTGTGTGGCCAGGATGGTGTGGGTCTCTGATGATGCTGGCAGCCTTTTTGAGGAAGCTACTCCGATAAATCTTTTTGATGGTGGGGAGGTCAGAGCCGGTGATGGACTGGGCAGCGTTCATAACTTTTTGCAGTCTTTTCCGCTTCTGGCCGTTAAAGTTGCTAAACTAGGCCTTGATACAACCAGTCGATATACTACCTGCTGTACACCTGTAGAAGTTCAAGAGAATCCTCTCTGACATACCGACTGTCCTTAATCTTCTCAGGAAGTAGAGGCATTGATGTGCTTTATTTATAATTGCATCAGTGTGCTGGGTCCAGGAAAGATCTTCGAAAATATGCACCCCCAGGAATTTTAAGTTTTTGACTCTCTCCACCATCCACCATTGATATAAACAGGATTGTGGATCTTCATCCATCCTCTTCCAAAGTCTACAATCATGTTAATTGGTTTTACTGATATTGAAAGCCAGGTTGTTGAGCTGGCACCATTTGGTCAATTGGTCGATCTCACTTCTATACTCTGACTCATCACCATTTGTAATTCGTCCAACAACGGTGGTGTCGTCGGCGAACTTGAAGATGGAGTTCGCACTGTGTCTGGCTACACTGTCATGAGTATAGAGTGAGTAGAGCAGGGGGCTGAGCACGCGGCCTTGAGGTGCACCCGTACTGATTATTAATGAGGAAGAAGTATTTATGCAAATTCAGACTGTGGTCTGTGGATGAGGAAGTTGAGGATCCAATTGCAGAGGGATGTGCAGAGAACCAGTTCCATGAGCTTGGTAACCAGCTTTTTTTTTAATCAAAAATATTTATTCAAATAATAAAATAATATATACAGTACAGTAAAAAACAAAACAGAACACACCACCATAATACACGACAAACAATAAACTATTATACAGTTATCTTACAATCATTGTCAAGGATGCATTCAACTCGGCGCTGTGCCCAGCGGTCCCGAAAATCCCCCAGGGCGCCCGTGGACAGCGTGTAGTCCCTCTCTAACACAACCCAGGCATGGACGTAACCCCAGAAAAGGGACAGGCAGCCGGCTCGGGCAAAGCCCTCTTCCGCCTGGCGCCATGACTCGTGGATGGCCAGCTTGGCCAGGCCCAGGAGCAACCCAACCAGGACATCCTCAGCCCTACTCAGGACATCCTCATCCCTCTCCTCTATGCACAAGGTGTCCAAAGATGGTAACCAGCTTAGAGGGGTGATGGTATTGAACGCCAAGCTGTAGTCTATAAACAACAGCCTGACATAAGTGTTTTTATTGTCCAAGTGGTCCAGTGCAGAGTGGCGAGCCAGTGAGATCGCATCCTTCATTGACCTGTTGTGTCAGTAGGCGAACTGTAGTAGGTCGAGGTTCTTGTTGAGGTAGGAGTTGATATGTACCATAACCAACCTCTTAAAGCACTTAATCACCACAGACGTTAGTGCCACTGGTCGATAGTCGTTGAGGCACGTCACCTTACTTTTATTGGGCAGCGGTATTATTGATACCCTCTTAAAGCAGGTGGGAACCTCAGACCTCAGGAATGAGGTAAATAGTATGGCATTTCACTGTGTTTGTATGTATCTACAAATATAAGAGAATACTCCCAGCAATAATTTCTAGATTATCTAAACCTAAATTAATCCTGCAAGCACATTTTGCACAATAAAATAGCTGAAAATTTGAAAGAAACCAATTGTTCATGCAAGGCCTTGCCAATAAATTCAGATTTTCGATGCTTATCCCTTATAATTATTCCGTTTAATTATCATGAAAATGATTGTAACTATAATTTTTAAATGTATCTTATGTTTACAACATAGAACAGCAAGCACAGGAACAGATCCTTCAGCCCATGATGTCTGAGACAACAACTGTGCAATATTAAACAAAAACTCATCTGCCTGAATGTAGTCCATATCCCTCCATCCCATGCTTGGTCATCTTCCTTTCCAAATGACTCCTAAAGGCTACTCTCATATCTGTTTCCACTACCTCCATTAGCAGCGTTTTTCAGACACATACGATCTCTGTAAAAAAAATTGTCAAAAACATCTCCTTCAAACTGTCCCCCTTTCACCTTGAATGAATGTTTATTGGCCAAGTATGTACACATACAAGGAATTTGCTTTGATGCTCTGCTCGCAAGTAACAACATGACATACAGTAACACATAAAACATTAAACATTAATAATAAAACATTATAGTTTAAACATGCGAATGAAATAAAATACCAGAGCAAAAGGAGGCTACAGACTTTTGGTTATTGAGTAGAGCTACTACTCATGGAAAAAAAGCAGTTTTTATGTCTGGCAGTGGCGGCTTTGACAATCCGGAGTCGCCTTCTGGAGGGAAGTGCTTCAAAGTGTTTGTGGCCAGGGTGAGAGGGGTCAGAGATGATCTTACTCTCTTGCTTCCTGGCCCTTGCAGTGTACAGTTCGTCAATGGGGGGGGGAGGTTGCAGCCAACAACCTTCTCAGCTGATCGAACGATTCGGTGCAGCCTCCGGATGTCATGCCTGGTGGCTGAGCCAAACCAGACCATGGTGGAGAAGCAGAGGCCAGACTCTACGATGGCCATATAGAATTGGACCATCACTGCCTGTGGCAGATTGTGTTTCCTCAGCTGCCGCAGGAAGTACATCCTCAGCATTTTTTACTGCGGAGTCGATGGTAACCCCTCATATAAGGCCCTTGGAGATGATGGTTCCAAGGAACTTAAAATACTCCACAAATGTGACTATGGTGTTGTTGATGTTGAGTGAGGGGAGGGGAGGGGAGGGGAGGGGAGGGGGAGCTCTCCTAAAGTCTACTATCAATTACACTGTCTTAAGAGCATTGTGCTCCAGGTTGTTACAAAGGCACCAGGACGCCAGCTGTGTTACTTCCTGTCTGTTGGCAGATTCCTGACCCATCCTGGATCAGTCCAATCAGGGTTGTGTCATCCATAAACTTGAGAAACTTGACTGAGGCGTCTGTGGAGGTGCAGTCATTGGTGCCTTTGACATTTGACATTTGACATTTCCACACTGGGAAAGGACTCTGGCCTTTACGATGTCTATGTCTCCCATAATTTTATATACTTCTCTTTGATCAACAGTCAGCCTCCAGCATTCCAGGGGAAATAATATTTGTTTATCCAACTGCTTCTTGTAGTAATTTCTCTCTAATCCAGGCAATATCAATGTGAATGCCTTCTGCACCATCTCTAGAGCTATGGACTTCCACACAAAGATCCAGCAACATATCAATGCTCCTCAGGTTCCTGCTATTTATTCAGGTGCGGAAAACGGGGGGGGGGGGGGGGGGGGGGAGGGGGGGGGGGGGGGGTGCTGGGGCAAATATGCGTCGAGCCGATAGCCTAATCGTTAAAGAGTTAAAAGATAGCCTAATCGATAAAGCGTTGAGAAGAGGAATCAAAGCTGCCAAGGAAAGATACTCTGAGAAGTTGAGGAGCAAGTTCTCAGCTAGTGATTCTTCTTCAGTTTGGAAGGGCATGCAAGAAATCACCAGCTATGAGGAAAGCCCCCCGCTCTTTGGGCAACCTGACGAACAACCTGAATGAGTTTTACTGCAGGCTTGAAAATCAGAAACGTAACCCTGGTACCCCCTCCCCAACAAACACAGCCAGACCCCAGTCTGCAAAGAATGGACCCTGCACCCTCTCCTTCCCATTCACCACTTCACACCTACTTAAGGCAAGACTCCAGTATGAAAAGAGTGGAACCTTTCCCACCCCACCCAACACTTCACACCCACTCACAGCCTGACCTCAGTCTGCAAAGACTGGGCCCTTCTACACCCACCCCACTCCAATCACCACTTCACACTTCACACCCAATGACTGCACCTCCACAGACACCTCTGTCAAGCTTCTCAAGTTTGTGGATGACAAAACCCTGATTGGACTGATCCAGGATGGGGATCTCTGTACTCTTTTCAGTTTGACATCTTTCCTATAACATGGTGCCCAGAACTGAACACAATATTCTAAATGCGGTCTCACCAACGTCTTATACAACTGCAACATGACCTCCCAACTTCTATACTCAATACTCTGACTGATGAGGGCCAACGTGCCAAAATACTTTTTGACCACCTGATATACCTGCGACACGACCTTCAAGGAACTATGCAACCAACCATTCCTCTGCTCACCTGCCTAATTGATCCAGATCCTGCTGTAATTTTTCACAACTTTCAAGTAGCTCCAGAAATAGTGGATGCATTAGTAATAATCTTTCAAAACTCTTTAGATTCTGGAGTAGTTCCTGAAGATTGGCGGGTAGCAAACGTAACCCCACTTTTTAAGAAGGGAGGGAGAGAGAAAATGGGGAATTACAGACCAGTTAGTCTAACATCGGTAGTGGGGAAACTGCTAGAGTCAGTTATTAAAGATGGGATAGCAGCACATTTGGAAAGTGGTGAAATCATTGGACAAAGTCAGCATGGATTTACGAAAGGTAAATCATGTCTGACGAATCTTATAGAATTTTTCGAGGATGTAACTAGTAGCGTGGATAGGGGAGAACCAGTGGATGTGGTGTATCTGGACTTCCAGAAGGCTTTCGACAAGGTCCCACATAAGAGATTAGTATACAAACTTAAAGCACAAGGCATTGGGGGTTCAGTATTGATGTGGATAGAGAACTGGCTGGCAAACAGGAAGCAAAGAGTAGGAGTAAACGGGTCCTTTTCACAATGGCAGGCAGTGACTAGTGGGGTACCCCAAGGCTCAGTACTGGGACCCCAGCTATTTACAATATATATTAATGATCTGGATGAGGGAATTGAAGGCAATATCTCCAAGTTTGCGGATGACACTAAGCTGGGGGGCAGTGTTAGCTGTGAGGAGGATGCTAGGAGACTGCAGGGTGACTTGGATAGGCTGGGTGAGTGGGCAAATGTTTGGCAGATGCAGTATAATGTGGATAAATGTGAGGTTATCCATTTTGGTGGCAAAAACAGGAAAGCAGACTATCATCTAAATGGTGGCCGATTGGAAAGGGGGAGATGCAGCGAGACCTGGGTGTCATGGTACACCAGTCATTGAAGGTAGGCATGCAGGTGCAGCAGGCAGTAAAGAAAGCGAATGGTATGTTAGCTTTCATTGCAAAAGGATTTGAGTATAGGAGCAGAGAGGTTCTACTGCAGTTGTACAGGGTCTTGGTGAGACCACACCTGGAGTATTGCGTACAGTTTTGGTCTCCAAATCTGAGGAAGGACATTATTGCCATAGAGGGAGTGCAGAGACGGTTCACCAGACTGATTCCTGGGATGTCAGGACTGTCTTATGAAGAAAGACTGGATAGACTTGGTTTATACTCTCTAGAATTTAGAAGATTGAGAGGGGATCTTATAGAAACTTACAAAATTCTTAAGGGGTTGGACAGGCTAGATGCAGGAAGATTGTTCCCGATGTTAGGGAAGTCCAGGACAAGGGGTCACAGCTTAAGGATAACGGGGAAATCCTTTAAAACCGAGATGAGAAGAACTTTTTTCACGCAGAGTGTGGTGAATCTCTGGAACTCTCTGCCACAGAGGGTAGTTGAGGCCACTTCATTGGCTATATTTAAGAGGGAGTTAGATGTGGCCCTTGTGGCTAAGGGGATCAGGGTGTATGGAGAGAAGGCAGGTACGGGATACTGAGTTGGATGATCAGCCATGATCATATTGAATGGCGGTGCAGGCTCGAAGGGCCGAATGGCCTACTCCTGCACCTAATTTCTATGTTTCTATGTTTCTACAACCATCTTCACTATCTGCAAAACCACTCACTTCTGTATCATCAGCAAACTTGCTAATCTTGCCCTGTTCTGTAACATTTCACAGAGTGCTGGAGTAACCCAGCGGTTCAGGCTGAGTATAGAAGTTGGGAGGTCATGTTGCAGTTGCATAAGAAGTTGGTGAGGCCGCATTCAGAGTATTGTGTTCAGTTCTGGGCACCATGTTATAGGAAAGATGTCATCAAACTGGAAAGGGTACAGTGAAGATTTATGAGGATGTTGCCAGGACTAGAGGGCCAGAGCTATAGGGAGAGGTTGAGTAGGCTGGGACTCTATTTCATGGAGCACAGGAGGCTGAGGGATGATCTAATAGAGGTGTATAAAATCATGATTTGAATAGATATGGTTGAGTCTTTTGCCCAGAGTAGGGGAATCGAGGAGCAGAGGACATAAGTTTAAGGTGAAGGGCAAAAGATTTAATAGGAATCTGAGGGATATGTTTTTCACACAAAGGGTGGTAGGTGTATGGAACAAGCTGCCAGAGGAGATAGTTATGGGAGGGACTATCACAACATTTAAGAAACAGTTAGACAGGTACATGGATAGGACAGGTTAGGAGGGATATGGATCAAACGTGGCAGGTGGGACTAGTGCAGATGGAACATGCTGGGCCGAAGGGCCTGTTTCCACACTGTATCACTCTATGACTCTATCTTTCCCTCTCAAACCCATTCACCTGCCTTCTCCCCATTACCTCTGACACCCCTATCAATCAAGAACCTATCAATCGCCTCCTGAAAAATGTCCATTGACTTGACCTCCACAGCTGTCTGTGGCAATGAATTCCACAGTTCACCACCCTCTAACTTAAGAAATTCCTGCTCATCTCCTTCCTAAAGGAATGTCTTTTAATTCTGAGGCTGTGGCCACTGGTCCTAGACTCTCCCACTAGTGGAAACATCCTCACCAAATCCACTCCATCCAGGTTTTGACCAGGCTGGGACAGACGGCAACAGCTTCACACTATGCCCCAAAGCTTGTGTCCTGTCCTGCATCACCCAAGGCAGCAGAGATGTTATAGGAGAGGGCAAGCACCATAACAAAGTGGCTCACGATGGTTTGGGTAACGTTCAGGAATGTCTATGCATGTCACATCATGAATATTACTGAAGAACGGTCTTGACCCAAACTATAATCTATACCTTTTCTCCAGAGATGCTGCCTGACTCACTAAGTTACTCCAGCACTCTGTGACGTCACCTTTCCATGTTCTCCACAGATGCTGCCTGACTCACTGAGTTACTCCAGCACTCTGTGATATGTCATCTATCCATGTCCTCCACAGATGCTGTCTGACCCGCTGAGTTACTCCAGCACTTTGTGACTATTTTCACTTCACCCATCTGCCCAAGCCCACTCTCCCCCCTCCTTTCCTATGTTCCTTTCCACCCATTAAACATAGAAACATACATAGAAACATAGAAATTAGGTGCAGGAGTAGGCCATTCGGCCCTTCGAGCCTGCACCGCCATTCAATATGATCATGGCTGATCATCCAACTCAGTATCCCGTACCTGCCTTCTCTCCATACCCCCTGATCCCCTTAGCCACCAGGGCCACATCTAACTCCCTCTTAAATATAGCCAATGAACTGGCCTCAACTACCCTCTGTGGCAGAGAGTTCCAGAGATTCACCACTCTCTGCGTGAAAAAAGTTCTTCTCATCTCGGTTTTAAAGGATTTCCCCTTTATCCTTAAGCTGTGACCCCTTGTCCTGGACTTCCCTAACATCGGGAACAATCTTCCTGCATCTAGCCTGTCCAACCCCTTAAGAATTTTGTAAGCTTCTATAAGATCCCCTCTCAATCTTCTAAATTCTAGAGAGTATAAACCAAGTCTATCCAGTCTTTCTTCATAAGACAGTCCTGACATCCCAGGAATCAGTCTGGTGAACCGTGTCTGCACTCCCTCTATGGCAATAATGTCCTTCTTCAGATTTGGAGACCAAAACTGTACGCAATACTCCAGGTGTGGTCTCACCAAGACCCTGTACAACTGCAGTAGAACCTCTCTGCTCCTATACTCAAATCCTTTTGCAATGAAAGCTAACATACCATTCGCTTTCTTTACTGCCTGCTGCACCTGCATGCCTACCTTCAATGACTGGTGTACCATGACACCCAGGTCTCGCTGCATCTCCCCCTTTCCCAATCGGCCACCATTTAGATAATAGTCTGCTTTCCTGTTTTTTGCCACCAAAATGGATAACCTCACATTTATCCACATTATACTGCATCTGCCAAACATTTGCCCACTCACCCAGCCTATCCAAGTCACCCTGCAGTCTCCTAGCATCCTCCTCACAGCTAACACTGCCCCCCAGCTTAGTGTCATCCGCAAACTTGGAGATATTGCCTTCAATTCCCTCATCCAGATCATTAATATATATTGTAAATAGCTGGGGTCCCAGTACTGAGCCTTGGGGTACCCCACTAGTCACTGCCTGCCATTGTGAAAAGGACCCGTTTACTCCTACTCTTTGCTTCCTGTTTGCCAGCCAGTTCTCTATCCACATCAATACTGAACCCCCAATGCCTTGTGCTTTAAGTTTGTATACTAATCTCTTATGTGGGACCTTGTCGAAAGCCTTCTGGAAGTCCAGATACACCACATCCACTGGTTCTCCCCTATCCACGCTACTAGTTACATCCTCGAAAAATTCTATAAGATTCGTCAGACATGATTTACCTTTCGTAAATCCATGCTGACTTTGTCCACTGATTTCACCACTTTCCAAATGTGCTGCTATCCCATCTTTAATAACTGACTCTAGCAGTTTCCCCACTACCGATGTTAGACTAACTGGTCTGTAATTCCCCATTTTCTCTCTCCCTCCCTTCTTAAAAAGTGGGGTTATGTTTGCTACCCGCCAATCTTCAGGAACTACTCCAGAATCTAAAGAGTTTTGAAAGATTATTACTAATGCATCCACTATTTCTGGAGCTACTTCCTTAAGTACTCTGGGATGCAGCCTATCTGGCCCTGGGGATTTATCGGCCTTTAATCCATTCAATTTACCCAACACCACTTCCCGGCTAACCTGGATTTCACTCAATTCCTCCAACTCCTTTGACCTCTCTCTGCCTTTACATTTCACTCCTCTTGCAAATCTGCTCTACTTATCTACATGCATTTTTCTTCTTCACGTTTTAGTCATAGAATGATGCAGTGTGGAAACAGGCCCTTCAGCCCAACTTGCCCACACTGACCAACATGTCCCATCTCCACTAGTCCCACTCACACGCGTTTGGCCCATATCCATCTATATCTGTCCTATCCATGTGCATGCCCAAATGTCTCTTAAACATTAGGATAGTCCCAGCCTTAACTACCTCCTTTGGCAGCTCGTTACATACACCCAGCACCCTTTGTGTGAAAAAGCTACCTCAGATTCCTGTTAATTTCTGAAATATTGGTCATATATTTGGTGCAAAAATGCTCCAAAACAAGGCTCAGAATGGATCAGAGAGCATCTAAAACCCCTGAGCTTCAGGGCCCTTAAGCGGGTCCTGGACCCCGGCATCGAGGGACTTCACGCTTTACGCTCGTGATGTGTGCAGCGCACACATTATTTCACATTAAGTTTTTTGTAATCCTGTCATGCCACCCCCCTTTTTGAAAAGCTTCGTACAGGCCTGCCCTAAAAGTTTTGACAGCGGTTTCCATCTCTGTATTTACTGTATAATTTCCTCTTGCATTTGACCTAAAATACAACACCTCACACTTGTCTGGATAAAACTCCATCTATTTTTCCACCTAAATTTCCAATTGATCTATATCCTCCTTTTATCCTTTGACAACCTTCCTCACTATTCACAACTCTTCCATTTTTTTTTGTATTGGAGACTAAACTAATAATAACTGCAAAAATAATTCCCATTTAAACTTTCTGTTGCCACCCAATGTCACAATATATAACTATCCAGGCAGTCATGCGTAATACATAGGGATTTAATCACAGGTCACTGCAACAGGTTTCTGGATTCAGACACATGGAATTAATGATGATACTCAAACATGGAGATAAAATATTGCTTAATTTAAAATCACTTCAAACTCGCAACCTTATATGAAGTTCAATGCTTCAATGGTCCTTTATTGTCACGTGCACCGAGGTACAGTGAACTTTGATTTAGCATAAAGTCATACCAAAAAAGCAACAAGATACAAAACTACATAAAGATTAAACATAAACAGCCACCACAGCGGCATGTTAGGGCACACAGCATAAGCGGAGACCCACAGCCATCAGTTCAATGTCCAGGCCACATACATGCTCCTTCACCGTGATGTGACTAGAGTTGTACCGACCGCTGTCATTCTCTCGCAGTTACAGAAGATTAAATTACTTCCAGTTAATAAATCTGAAAGAGGTTACAGAGATGAAGCTTGCATTATTGTTGCATGCCCATCAAACATAAAAAGCCAACACAATAAAAAAAATCCTGCCTCTTGCCTCTAGCATCAAGCTATAATTGCACTAAAAATTATATGCAGAACTTGAATTATTACAAGCAAAAAATGCTCCCTAGACCCTTGCACATGCTCTGGCATTCAATGTCATTGTTGATCTTTTCATGGCACAGTTTCAAGCAGTTTCTCAAGGGCAGTTCTGCCTCTACCAATTCCCCAAGCATACCACTGCCATTGTCTTGGTGAAAACATACATTCCTCAACTAGCCTCTAATCATTCTACAAATTACTAAATCTACACCCTCTGGTGTTTAATGTCTCTGCTAATTATAATAGACCTTTTTATTTACTCAGTCTCGGCCAGTCATAATTTTTACTCCTCAATTATATCCTCCCACAATCTCATCTGGTTTAAAGAGAACAATCTCAATCTCTTCTCCAAGCCAAACTACTTCCACTCCTGCAAATATCCTTATGAATCACTGCACCTTCTCCAGGGTAATCACTGTAACATGGAAACCAGAATTGTACAGTAGTCAAGTTGTTATCCAATTGATGTTGCATTGTGTTCCAGCTCTTATCCACAAGATATTATTTTCTCTCACAAAGAAGACAATCTACATGTTTTTAATCACCTTACTTTTAAGGATTTGTTGCTAAACAATCTAAGGTACTTTCTTCTTCCACACTGCTTTCTACATTCCCAATTATTAGGTATTCTCTTTGTTTTTGCACCATCTTCTTAATGCATTAGCTCACAATTCTATGGATTAAGTTCTGTTTTCCACTGTTCTGAGCAGAGCATTGATATTGTGCTGTCTAAAACCTTCCTGCTCAGTCAAACACATTGCTATTTTATGTAACCATCCACACATTTCAGCCATTCACCTAAATTTGTCTTTATTTTTCCAAAAAGTAAGGTACCTGATATGGAGCCCTGTGGAACCCCACTGGTTGCCCAGTTACAAAAACACCCCTCGACCCACATTCTTCGCCTCCTGCCATTAGGCATTTCTGCAAATATCTTGCTCAACTTTAATTCCCCTAACCATCAGTCAATGTTGGCTGTGGGGTGTACCACATACAAAGTGCACTACACTTACCTCATTAAGCTACCCTGACAGCACCTCCCAAGCATGCAACCTCTACTACAAAGAAAGTCAAAGGGTTCAATCTCCAAGAGAACACCATCATCTGAAGATCCCCCCCCCCCCTCCATGTAGTACAGTAGATACAACATCCCGATTTAGAAATATTTTGCTGTTTTATTTAGCCTTACTTGATCGAAATAATGTAGACAGCTCACTGACATGTTGTCAAGGACAATTTGGGTGGGCAATAAAACTGGTCTTTCCAAGATCTCTCAGTAAATGAATAAATAAATGTGTGGAATGAGCTTCCAGTGGAAGTGGTGGAGGCAGGTTCGTTGGTATCATTTAAAAATAAATTGGATAGGCATATGGATGAGAAGGGAATGGAGGGTTATGGTATGAGTGCAGGCAGGTGGGACTAAGGGAAAAAAAGTTGTGTCGGCACGGACTTGTAGGGCCGAGATGGCCTGTTTCCGTGCTGTAATTGTGATATGGTTATATGTTATCTGGTTAAATAAATAATTTGCAGGATCTTCTATTGAATGCAGACAATCTTGTTCCGTTAGACTTCCTCTGCTGAACAAGGTGAGAGCAGTAGTCACCATTCACTAGGCCTATTTGTTACCAGTTTGTGAGGTAATGACCTGCTGTTTGTCATGCATTCCCATAAGAATTTCATGAAGCACCTCGTCTGGTTCCACATCATTCCACTGTGGCTTTGCCTCAGAGGTGGATTTTTCACTGTATGGAGATATCTACCTGAAAATACAAAAACACTTAAACAGAAGTGTTGTCAGTAGAAAATAATTACCCCTCGTGTAGGGCTATCTACACAGGCAGTACTTTAAGCTGTAAATTGTGATAGATATTTTAATAAAATTATACTTTAACACTTTGTTATGACATTTTTTTAAACTAACATAAATTATACTGTGACGACCCAGAATTGATTAGAGCATCAGCAGCAAAAGCAAACATTATTATTAAACTATGGGAAAAAAAGCATGCTTGTTGAGGAAGATGTGTGGCCCCAAATGTTTGCAAATAATTTCCCAAAGTGCAAATACAAAAATCAAAATTTGAATTTTTGTTCAATATGGGAATTCTATAATTGGACTTAGAAATTTCAAATAATTCACAACGTTAATTGGAATTGAACTGGCCATGGGGAACCATGGTTCTTGTTTCCCCCAATTTTATTTTGGAAACAATGAGAAGAATGGGGGTCACAGCACGAAGGAGCATGTGTTTATGAGTAAAACCAACAAATTACAACATATTAAGACACAAAGTGCTGGAGTAACTCAGCAGGACAACCAGTGCTTCCACATCTCAAAACAAATCCCCTTAAATAGAATCCCAAATTTCATGGAATTTGATGAAATTTTCAAAAATGCTTCCTCCGTGTTATTTGTTGGATTTTTTTTGCGGGCTCACGTTACCAACACAAAGAAGAACAAGGCAAAACAGATCTATTTAACTACACCGTATCTGCCTGCTTCTGTTACTCACTTGTACAGTGTTATGCAAGGCAGCTTTTGTTGCCACCAACAGCCTTCGTTGTCTTCGTTTTTTCAACCTGCTCTCATGTGTCTCAGTCACTGCTCTCTCTCCCTCCCACTCTCCCTCTCTCGCTCGCTTCCTCCCTCTCTCTCTATTCATCCCTCCCTCCCTTGTTCCCTCTCTCCCTCCCTCTCTCCCTCCTTCCTTCCCTCCCTCCCCCTCCCTCCCTCTCCCTCTCTCTCTATCTCCTTGTCTCAAATTCTCTCTCCTCTCCCTCTCTCCCTCCCTCCCTCTCCCCCTCCCTCCCTCCCCCTCCCTCTCTCTCTCTCCCCCTCTCTCCCTCCCTCCCTCCCTCTCTCTCCCTCTCTCCCTCCCTCTCCTCTCTCCCTCTCCCTCTCTCTCTCCCTCTCCCTCTCCTTCCCTCCCTCCCTACCTCCCTCTCTCTCTCCCTCCCTCTCTCCCTCTCTCACTCCCTCTCTCCCACTCTCCCTCCCCTCTCCCTCCTCTCCCTCCTCGCCCTCCTCTCCCTCTCTCCTTCCCACTCTGCCCCTTGAGCTCACCCACCATCTGTAAGATCAAAGCCAATCCCAATGTAACTGCAATCCCACCGCCAGTGGTAACTTTTCACCAGTAGGCGTATCTAGAATTCTACCATTGCCTGAAAAATAATCAAAAGCTCAACTTCCACTGAGAAAGACTCATTGTTATACGAGAATTTTCCCGAACAGTCCGTGACCCATAGCGCTGTGGCCATAACGCTATGTTTAAAGCCCATAGCGCTGCAGCCGGTAGCGGTATATTTAGAACACATAGTGCTGCATCTCTTTGCTTAAATTCCCATGCGTTAAACTGACAGCACTCTGTTTAAACCTTTGAGCACCAAACCAGCATTGCTGTATTACCTTCACACCCCTTCGCGGGCCGGATGCGGAAATTTCCCGAAATTATTCAATTTCCCTAAAATTACCCAAAGACAACCAGAATTTCCCGAATTTCAGGTAATTTCCTTCAAAGTGGAAACACTGGGAACAGGCAACATCTGTGAACAACATTGTTTAGGTAACGTTTCTAGTCAGGATCCTTCAATTATACTCAGAATACCAATGTTGCTGTTCTTTCACCAGACATCTCTGAATATTTTGAGACCAAGCAGCTGTAAAAACACTAAATAAATAATTAAAACATTAATTATCACATTAATAAACCATCAACCTCCTTGTGCAAACACAAATTGTGAAGCTTTATGTATATTTTTAAAGAGATCCAATCCTTAAAATGGACACAAAATCTTTACCTTTAATGGAATTTAATGTAGATAAATGTGTGGTGTTGCATTTTGGGAAGTCAAACCTGAGCAGGACCTTCTCAGTAAATGGCAGAGTCCTGGGGGAATGTTGGAGAGCAGAGGGATCTAGGAATGCAGGTACATAGTTCTTTGAAAATGGTGTCACAGGTAGGTTGGGTGGCCAAGCAGGCTTCAGTACATCAGCCTTCATCAGTCAGGGTATTGAGCATAGAAGGTGAGATGTTAAATTCCAGTTTTACGAGACATTGGTGAACATATGTACGCATCTGGAGCATTGTGTACAGTTTTGGTCACCCTGCTGTAGGGAAGATGTTGTAAAAGTGGAAAGAGCACAGAGATGATTTACAAGGAGTTTATCAGGTCATTAAGGTCGGAGTTATAGGGAGGGGTTGGACAGGTTAGGATTGTATTCCTTGGGGTATAGGAGGATGAGGGGTGATCTTTTAGAGCTGTATAAAATCATGAGGGGAACTAATAGGGTGAATACACAGAGTCGTTTACCTGGAGTAGGGAAATCCAAAACCAGGGGATGTAAGTTCAAGGTGAGAGCGGAAAGATTTAATAGGAACCAGAGGAGCAACATGTTCACACAGAGGGTGGTAGATATATGCAACAAGCTTCCAGAAGAGGTGGCTGATGCATGTATTATAAAACAAGTAAATGAGTAATTGGGCAGGTACATGGATAGGATAGGTTTTGAGGGATATGGGCCAATTGCAAGTCGGTGGGACAAGTGTAGATGGGGCATTCTTCGTCAACATGTTCAAGTTGAGCCGAAGGACCAGATTCCATGGTGTATGACAATGACAATAACTCTAACTCATTAAAATGTTGGAAATTTATGGAGTTGTTTTCTCAGTTCATTCTTTTTTTTTTTTCATCACTCCCCATGTTCTTGCTTCCTTGACAAAATCAATGAACGGGTGCAGGAGGAGATAACCTAAAATATTAAGTCTTAGACATGCAGTAGAGAGAACATACAAGACAGAAGCAGGATGAACGGTGGCGCAGCGGTAGAGTTGCTGCCTTACAGCGAATGCAGTGTCGGAGACCAGGAATTGATCCCGACTACCGGTGCTGTCTGTATGGAGTTTGTACGTTCTCTCCGTGACCTGCATGTGTTTTCTCTGAGATCTTCGGTTTCCTTCCACACTCCAAATGCGTACAGGTTTGTAGGTTAATTGGCTTGGTAAATGTAAACATTTTCCCTGTGAGTGCACTGTAGCATAGTGTTAATATGTGGGGGTCGCTGGTCGGCGCGGACCCAGTGGGCCGAAGGGCCTGTTTCCGCGCTGTATCTCTAAACAAAACTAAAACCTATCGAGCCCTGTGATCTTCCCCTGCCATTCAGCAAGGTCATGGCTGAATCCTCTTGCAAAGGTATTTTCCTGCACTATCCCCATATCCCTTTATATCTTTAATTGATAGAAATCTATCAATCAGTGTTCTAAATTATGCCAATAAACAATCATGTCCTCTGGACAGAGTATTCCAGAGATTCACCACCTCTGAACAGAAACTGAACTAAGCTCTGCTTTACGACACATTTTAATTTAGACTGCATGAAACAAAAAGCAGCTTTCTAAATGCCCCTAAATTGAAACAAGATACCAAAATACAGTCAGTAACTTAGGATAGACTAAATTTCTTGATCATGTTTTTTTGTGATCAGTACATCCATAATCTTCACCTAACGTGTATCTGTTCACATGTCAACACTGCAAGTTTCACATTCTTAACTGCCTGTCGGAAAAGGGTGACGCATTCACATTGCCTTCCAGCATCTCTCTCTACCTCTCTCACCTGACTCCAACTCCTCACCTTATTCCACCTATCACCAACCATCAAAGATACAAAGTGCTGGAGTAGCTCAGCGGATCAGGCAGCATCTCTGGAGAACACAAAATGCTGCAACCAGTTTGCACACAAGAGTCCACAAATTCTGATGATATGTCGGCCAGATGGGGGGGGGCTGAGGAGAAAATACGAGACAAGATCAAGACTGATCGCCTTCAAAAGAATGTCAAGAGATAGAACGCCTAACACGATGCCAAGACCAACTCTAATAGGCATGCATATATGCCATATCACTCCATTCCCCACATACCCATGAGGCGTAACAGCTCCCCACCTGAAAGACTATTGCTGACAGTGCAGTAGTTCTTCAACACAATGCAGAGTGGTCTTCCTCACACTCAGCTGGCAAATGGAACGTCACTGGATCCTGCTGGGATTTTATCCCCAACTTTGCCTGGAAAAATGATTATGGGAATGCTGTAAATCCTGAGTGAACTTGCACATTAAATGTAAATGGTTCCTTCAGAAACAATGATTCCTTTACAAACAGGTAAAAGCCAAAACACAACAAGTTAACAATACCTGAAAATATATTGCCTATAGCTGGGGTATATCTGAGCTCTTGTGAAGTAGCATTAAACAAGTGCAGGTGAATTTAAAGCCTATTTAGAACCCATTTCTGGAAAATAAATCCACCCTGAACAACTTGCAGATTCACAAACATGCATGGCACATCTTAAGATCAATTTCACAATTGCTATTTACACGAAGAAGCAATATTTGTGCTAAAGGTGAAATTTAATGTTCATTCAATTAAATTCAAGACATTTTATATTTATCACCCTTAGCTTCTAACTCCTTGTGAATGAGAACTTTCTCTCCACTCCACCTTATAATTCCTTTCATTACTTTAATGATCTCTACTTATTTAAAGAGAAAAAAACCCTGGGAGATCTTCCCTGCTAGGACATGCTAATTAAATCCTTACGGCAATGCACTCTATTAACAGGATAGGTTTGAATGAAGAATGAGCTTACATTGTCATAAGCATTTCAATGAATAATATGGAGCGGAGTCTACTGGACACATGGGTTGATAACTATTGATAGAGAAACAAGGAACTGTAGATGCTGGTTTGCAATATACAAAATGCTGGAGTAACTCAGCTGATCAGGCAATATCCCAGGAGAACATGGATAGGTGATAGATTGTGTTGGGACCCTTTTTCAGGAGACTCTGAACTCAGTCTATCACCTGCAATGGAGATAGTGAGGTCAAGATAGGTGATAGATCGTGTTGGGACCCTTTTTCTGACTCTGAACTCAGACCCGGACTTCTGGAAGGGTCCCGACATGAAACGTTACCTATCCATGCTCTCCAGAGATACTGCCTGACCCAGCAAGTTACTCCAGCATTTTGTGTATTTCCTTGTTAACAATTGATGCTTTTTGTCAACACAGATGTTTATTAGTATTAATGCTGGACAAAGATTTTTCATGCCGAGATAAATCTAGAAGTTTAAGTCTATTTCAGAATAAAATTAAATTAAATTAAAATGAAAATCAGAAATAAAATGCTGATGCTGGAAATCTGAAATCAAAACAGAAAATGTGGGGGGAAGCTTAGCAGGTCAGGCAGTAATGATGGAGTCACAAAGTCATAGCCTTTTATGAATCAATGACTCTAAAGATAGTGCCTGATCTCTTGAATTTTCCCAATATTTTGTTTTTCTGATTTTCTGTTTTTATAACCTTATAAAGTGTTTTATGTTAGTGGGTGCAGAAGATGTTTACCAAAATGCAGAGAGGGTATGAGCTATAAGAAGTTGGACAAACACCAATTGTTTACTCTCAAACGTCATGGGTTGAAGAGAAACCTGATAGAACTAAATAAAGTTATCAGAGGCATAGATAGGGTTGACAGTCAGAACTTATTTCCCAGTGTGGAAATATCAGAGACTAACAGACAAAGCTTTAAGGTAAGAGGGGCAAAGTTTAAAAGAGATGACGGGGGTAAACTTTTTACACAGAGGGTGGTGGGTGCCTGGAACACACTGCCAAGGGTGGGTGTGGAGGCAAACATGATGGAGGCTTTTAGATAGGCAAAGTGATTAGTTTAGTTTAGTTTAGTTTAGTTTAGTTTAGTTTCGTTTAGTTTAGTTTAGAGATACAGCGCTGAAACAGGTCCTTCGGCCAACTGAGTCTGCACCGACTAGCGATCCCCAGACATTGACACAGCCTACACACACTAGGGACAATTTACACTTATACCAACTATACAAACACAAGCCAATTAACCTACAAACCTGTACATCTTGGAGTGTGGGAGGAAACCGATGATCTTGGAGAACACCCACGTGGTCACGGGGAGAATGTACAAACTCCATACAGACAGCATCCGTAGTCAGGATCGAATCAGGTTCACTGGCACTACAAGTGCTGTAAGGCAGCAACTCTACCGCTGTGCCACTGTGCCGCCTGCATGATGCACGATATGCAGGGATTGTAGGGATAAAGATCATGTTCAAGCAGAGGAGCTTTGTTTGACGGCATCATGTTCGATACAGACATTGTGGGCTTTTGCAAAGGGACATGTGCTATACTGTTCTATGCTCTATAATGAGAAACTGTGCCTCCTCCTGTGTCATTATGGGTTCAACTGTTAAAAGCAGAGAAGGGATCCATTCAGCGAGAGAAGAACGCCACTATATGCAAGACATTTATTTTCTTTCTATAAACTCATGAATGCTTTGACCAGATATTACACTGAGCTACAGTTTACAGCAACGTTTCCTCAATGATAAAAATGCTGGAAAACCAGATAATGCAGAAAGATTGCTCATTCTGAAGAAGGATTTTGGAGTGAACAATGGCAGGAATCGGTGCAAAACATGTCACTGTTTGGCAGCGTGAAACCATGCCTGTATTATCCAACTGCCCATTCAAATGACTTCAGTGAATCAGCATTGTTACAGGCAGGGACATGCAGTCTATTAATAGTCTGAATATTATCCACTGCCTGGCACAGCGACATGTAGCCTACCATACAATATTTAAGGTAAAGACTGACAATGCTGTTTAGTTCTGTATAAATATTATCGAGATAATAGAAACATAGAAACATAGAAAATAGGTGCAGGAGTAGGCCATTCAGCCCTTTGAGCCAGCACCACTATTCAATATGATCATGGCTGATCATCCAAAATCGGTACCGCATTCCTGCTTTTTCCCCATATACCTTGATTCCATTAACCCTAAGAGCTACTGTAAATCTAACTCTCTCGTGAAAATATCCAGTGAATTGCTCCCCACTGTCTTCTGTGGCAGAGAATTCCACAGATCCACAACTCTCTGGGTGAAAAAGTATTTCCTCATCTAATAATAGTACCGAGATGCTGCCTGACCCAGTGGCTTCCTCCAACCCTTTCTGCTTTGTTCAATATTCCAACATCTGCAATCTCTTGTGTTTAAATAATATTTCTTGCACTCAAGAAATAAGTCACACACCATACAATTTCACCCAAAGCAGTATGAACCTCCACCAGACACTGTAAAAGTTAATGAAAAATAGAAACATAGAAAACAGGTGCAGGAGTAGGCCATTTGGCCCTTCGAGCCTGCACCGTCATTCAATATGATCATGGCTGATCATTCAACTCAGTATCCTGTACCTGCTTTCTCTCCATACCCACTGATCCCTTTAGCCACAAGGGCAACATCTAACTCCCTCTTAAATATAGCCAATGAACTGGCCTCAATTACATTCTGTTGCAGAGAATTCCAGACTTTCACCACTCTGTATAAAAAATGTTTTTCTCGTCTCAGTCCTAAAAGATTTCCCCTTTATCCTTAAACTGTGACCTTGTTCTGGACTTCCCCAGCATCGGGAACAATCTTCCTGCATCTAGCCTGCCCAACCCCTTAAGAATTTTGAAAGTTTCTATGATCCCCCCTCAATCTTCTAAATTCTAGCAAGAATGTCCTTCCTCAGATTAGGAGACCAAAATTGTACGCAAATCTCCAGGTGTGGTCTCACCAAGACCCTGTACAACTGCAGTTGAACCTCCCTGCTCCTATACTCAAATTATTTTGCTATGAATGCTAACATACCATTCGAAAGATACCAAAGATCAAATTATTTCTCCTTGACTAGCAATACTGAGTAGACTGAATTCATGTTGTGTATACCATGTCAAGAGTATTTAATTGTCATATGTACTGTCAACAGAACAATGAAATCATTAGATAATATATAGTATTTATAGATAAAATGTGTGGATAAAAAATTGATAAATTAATAACCCCAATACTAGTGCAAAAAAAGCCCAAAGTCCTTAATGCCACCAAAGAAAGTCCATAGTTTATAAGTTAGTGTTCTGTAGTGTTCAAGAGCTTGATGGGAAGAAATAACTTAGCCACTTAATTATGATTTGACTTTGACCTGAACACCAATGAAAATTTGAATTGATTTTCTTGGTTCATTCAACACGAAAATGTCATCATAGTTTAGTTTAGCAGTTTAGTTTAGTGAAATGGAGCTGTTAAATCACTGCATTTTGCTACCGATATACATTGAAACTACATCTTTAAACAGCACTTTTCACAAATGAAATGGATCATTCTTTTTTATCATTGCTTATTAATACAATTGAGTTTTTCATTTCTATAGAATTGTTGATGGCATTGAAGATGAGAAAAGTTCAAAAATGAATGAAAGGTTTGAATTCTGCACTGAAAATATGGGGCAAGAATCATTCAGTCTTTCGACAGCAAGAGGTAATGAATGCTATAGATACATAAACAGAGAAAGTGCGATGTTCAATCAATGTTATAATAAATATTATAAAACAAAAATGCATGAAGAATTTAGTTTAGTTTAGAGATACAGCACAGATGCAGGCTCTTCAGCCCACTGAGTCTGTACCGACCAGCAATCATAGCACATTAACACTATCCTACACACATTAGGTGCAATTTATAGCGATGTTACAATACTTACCTTCAGCGGCGCTGCAGTTCTGCCACTGGCCGTGTGCGCGACTTTGGCGCCTTGGGGGGGGGAGGGGGGGGCGGGATTAAAATGTTGTTTTCTCCTACCTGTCCGAGATATATTTTCACGGGATGCTAGCTGATGCAGTAAAATCGTTCCAACTTCCGTTCTCGAAAGTTTTTTTTTTAAATCGAGGGACAATTTAATCGCTGGAGTAAACTAAAAATGCTACTTCAAACGCCCTCAACGCCTACAATGGGACGGATCTCACATAGGGGACAAAGCATAATGTAAGTCGTTTATTTTACATACAAAGTTGCTTCTTAGGATGACTTTAATCCAAATTTTATTAGCGAAAATTTGATTTTGGCCTCATACGAACCGGCAGAGTTTTTCCTGCTGATATGGGGTTCAAATTCACTGCATCCGCAACATTCCAATCAATCATGTACCACAAAAACCCACTCGCAAGATGATTTAAATGGCCATTAATTTACGGGAATTAAACATTAAATTCCTTCCATTTGGTCTATAAATTCATGACAATGAGATATAAAAATCATGTTATATTGTGAATTCTTGTGCGAATGTTAATTGGACACTTAGGCTATTTAAAAAAGAAACCTTTTCTTAAGAAATGGATAGATGTTTAGATCTAGTAATTGAATTTTGCAATTAGCTACAATTAGGTAACTAACTAACTATATGTTTTAATTTCAGGTTATCCAAGTAAGATTGTTTCATATTTGTTTCAGAATGCTTCAATCTATAATAACTGAAAATGTCATTCAGTTTTCTTAATTTTTAAGAAAGTTATGGGCTTTTGACTGTCCTCGGTCACAGCTTTTGAGTTAAGTCAATGGAAAAGCAGTAGGGAACAAGATGCTAATTTCAGTATGAAAATGGCCACACCTTTTTTAATACTGAAGATATGAAAGTGAATTAAGTGTCAAATTAAACTTCTTTTATGCTTTATCTGATAAATTGCAGACTTGATTTTTTAAATCTCAAAATTTTGGAACATTGCTACAATTTACAATTATATGAAGCCAATTAACCTACAAATCTGTACATTTTTGGAGTGTGGGAGGAAACTAGAGATCCCAGAGAAAACCCACGCAGGTCACAGGGAGAACGTACAAACTCCGTACAGCCAAGTACCCATAGTTAGGATCAAACCTGGGTCTCAAACGCTGTAAGGCAGAAACTCTACCACTGTGCCATTTTTTATTTTATATTATTTATTTACTCTCCATTCCTTCCCTTTCATTTGATGCCAACAATGGAAATGGACTAAGTAAAAAAATCATGCCAAAAAGGGGCAAAATTTTAGAATAGAAAGGCAGTTTCTGTGTTTTAGTTTCTGTCTCATTCGTGTGTTTTAGCTGGCGGCTGAGAAGCATTTGTTTATTTTAGTCTTTGGTGTTGCTGATCTTTCACCAGCTTTCTTCCCTTCCCTGTGTTGTTTGGTAGGGTCTGACCCCATAAACACTAAACATGTTCCGCTGCTGTTTGGAGATGAATGGTACAACTCTCGACTAGCCAATGAAGCAGATAGTGTAAGACTTCCTGAGTGGCGAACAACTAGATTGTGATCTTATCTGTGTCTGTACGTTTATAGAATAATCCATCATTGAACACAGACAGGTTCAGAATTGAGTCATACAGAATGGAAACAGGCCCATCAATCCAACATGCCCACGCCAACCAACGTGCCCCAACAGCACGTCCCAACTGTCAGCATTTCAAAGGTTCAAAGGTTCAAAGGTTATTTTATTGGTCACATACACCTAAGTGTAGTGAAATGCTTCTTGCCAATGCAGCACATAAAGAAAGAATACAGACATAACAGTAATAAAGAAATTTAAACATAAAAACATCCCCCCACAATGGTTCCCATTATGAGTGAAGGCACAATGTCCAGTCCCCATCCCATGTCCACCCATAGTCGGGCCTATTGAGGCCTCCACAGTTGCCTTTACGGAGGCCCGATGTTCCAGGCCGTTCTCGCCGGGCTGCCGAAGCCAAGGTACTGGCCATATCCCTCTAAACTTATACTAACCATGTGCCTCTCCAAATGTTTTTTTAAATATTATGATCTTACCTGCCTGAATTGCCTCCTCCGGCAGCTCGTTCCATGTACCTTCCACCCATTTGTGTAAAAAAATCTCAAGTTCCTATTAAATCTTTCCCCCTGCACCTTAAACCTATGTCCTCTGGTTCTTAACCCCCCTGCTCTGGGTAAAAGAGTATGTGCATTTACCCAGGAAATTGATTCCCACTATTTCCTGCCAATGGGAGCAGCTTTACCCTTCTGTGGATGTTACATAAACAAGAGTTTTACATTACACAGCTGAAGGTTTGATTGGTTTAAAGATACAGCATGGAAACAGGCCCTTTGTCCCACTGAGTCCATTCCAACGATCAATCACATGTTCACACTAGTCCCATAAAGAGTCACAAAGTACTAGAGTACTTCAGGCAACATCTCTGGAGAATATGGATAGATGATGTTTTTGGGTCAGGCCTCTTTTTCAGAGATACTGCCTGACCCACTGAGTTTCTCCAGCACTGCACACTAGTTCTATGTTGTCCCAATTTTGCAACTACCCACTACACACAAGTGACAATTTATAGGGGCCAATTCAACTACAAACCCACACATCTTTAGGATGTGGGAGTAAACGGAGCTCCCAGAGGAATTATTTGTAGTCACAGGAAAAACATGTAAACTCCACACTGACAACACCCGAGTTCAGTATTGAACCCAGTTATCCGTTGCTGTGAGGAAACAGCTCCACCAGCTGTACCACTGTGCCACCCTTCACCATATGATAGAAATGGGATGTTGTAGAAATTCCACTTTTGAACCCACATGCAGCAGAGTTGCTGCAAAGAGGACAATTCCAGTTTGTACATCTATTTTCTAAGTAAAAATTGAAATATCAGCTCATTTGGTTTAGCAACACAAAGGGAAACCTTAAGGGGAACAGGATTCAGATGATTGGGTACAGTACGGTAAGTCCTTTAGAGAGCGCGGAGGGGAAGGGGGGGGGTGAAAGAATGGGAGAGAGGGGAAGAGAAGGGGAGGGAAGGGGAGAGAAGGGGGAGAAGGGGGGAAAAGGGGGGGTGAAGGATTGGAGACACTTTTAAAAAGCCAGACAACTTTTAATAAAGCTTAGCGGGCATTTAACATTACCGGTAGGTTTTCCTTGGTCCTGAAAACTCCAATGAGCCAATTAAAATGCCCGGTCAGCGAAGGAGATTGCCTACGGCTGCCCTCGACTACCTTTAACTACATAGCGACCCCAACTCCACTGCACTACGAGTTCAAAAGAACCATGCCGACCAATTTTTACTCGCGGAAAGTATTTCAAAATGTTGAAAAATGTTCCTCGACCAAACTGAGGCCGCGAGTATGCGGGAACTTCCCTCGCGCATGAAGGACAGTTCCAGTTACCTCATAGGACCTCCTAGGACACGTGTCGACCATGCTGCGAGTTTGAGTCGAGGGCAAACTCTTCTAAACACACAGATTAGGTCGCCGCAGTGGGACAGCCCCTTAAGTCACTCAGATACCTTAGCTGCTTATTCACTCCATACTGTGGGTTAAAATCCTATTTGAATATGTTGGTATTTTCAAGTAATTCAAATCCCTGCCTTTAATTTACTCCTCGGTATCTAATGCCATTTGATTAATTACAAAAGTTTTTTAAATTATTGTTTGATGTTTACAGATTTTGATCAAGTTACTCCTGCAATGCTGGCCACGAAAGCTGAAGAGACAAAACAACAAATCAAACAGCTAAATGATGAGGTATGAATAATTATTTTTCAATTCAACCTGGAAAAGAGAAAGCACGTTTCAACAAAAAATAGCAAAACAAAATCCTCATGGATTGACTAAAGCACACAGATTGTTTCTGAGTTTAAATAATTCTGTATGTTCAAGGTGTTTGTTATATGTTGAAACTATTGCAGGCGTATTTCCAAATCCTTGAGATGACTAAACAGTGCCTCTTTTTATATACTCAAAAGGAAACAGAGATTCTGTCTCAGTAGAAACATGGATGCCAAAATGAAGTTGTCCAACAGGTGCCACCTAATGGTATTTGATTATAAAATCATTAGTTGAACGCAGTCAGATACTTCCCAAAATTTCAGGATTTTGCTTCCCGATCCTCCTGTGCATGAAGTGCTAATATATAAAGGTGCCTGGACATGTTTCGTAGCATCAGACTGCATGCATCATATACTTGGATATCCTCTATGAACTTTTTTCACGCATGCAAAAGCAGAGGTAAACAAGTGCTTTTAACTATCTTCCCCACAAGAGATCTCTTATTCGGACTTGTTTTTTTTAATAAAAAGACGTACATTTTCCCGATCGAAGCTAAGCTCCTCTGCTTCCTAATCTATCCATTCCTCTACTGTCTTCTCAAAGTACTGGAGAAACTCAGCGGATCAAGCAGCATCTCTGGAGAACATGGATGGGTGACGTTTTGAATTGGGCAGTCTGAAGATGGGTCGGACTCGAAACCTTACATGTCCAAAGATGCTGCCTGATCTGTTGAGTTTAATTTTGTTTAATTTCGTTTAGAGATACAGCGTGGAAACAGGCCCTTCAGCCTACCGAGTCCGCTTCGGCCAACAATCACCCCATACACTAGTTCTTCACTAGGGACAATTTACAGAACCCAAATAACTTACAAACACGCACGTCTTAGGAATGTGGGAGGACACCGTGCACTCGTAGGAAACCCACTCAGTCACAGGGAGAACGGCAAACTCCGTACGGACAACACCCGTAGTCAGGATCAAACCCGTGTCTCTGGCGCTGTAAGAGCGCAACTCTACTGCTGCGCCACTGTGCTGCGCCTCCAGCACTTTGTGTCTTATTTTGTAAACTAGCATCCTTGTTTCTACAATATCTTTACTCGATTTCTACCATTCCCCAGGTTGCCCGTTTTCTAGCATGTTCCATAAATGCTGTTTATCTGCAGCGGGTGATGGTTTATCTGCATGAATAATTTCATGTTGGTATGGTATTTATATTGCAAAATTACAATAAAACAAAATGCAAGAAACTATAAACAACACTTTTATTCATTTTATAAGATATCAGTGCTGCAGGCTAATGGTTAAGGCCCATACTTTGAGAAGGCTGACAGAAGCCATCTTCTTTTTAAACCACTACAGTTCTTCTGGTAATGGAACTTGAATTATGCTGTTGGAATGGTAATTCCAGGATTTGGACTCAACAGCAATGAATGAGAGGCAGAAATGATGATATAAATGTGATCTTTCAGGCCTCTGTATTCCAATGCTCCTAGTGTTCTTGTCCTTCTTGGTGACAGAGGTTGTGGTTTTGTGAATTGTTTCCCTAATAAATCAGACAAGGTGCCAAGGAAGTAGGTTCACAAAAATGCTGGAGAAACTCAGCAGGTGCAGCAGCATCTATGGAGCGAAGGAAATAGGCAACGTTTCAGAAGTAGGATGCCTTGTCCTGGATGGTACCATGCTTCAGGAATGTTGTTGAAGCTACATGCATTCAATGTTCCTTCACAATCCAACATGATTTGTGGATGGTGGGAAGTAATATCTAGAAATGGGACGCTAACTATAGGCCACCATGCCGTTAATCTGCTCTTGTGGCCATGGTGTCTCATGGCTGGTCCAGTTATGCTTCCCGTCAAAAGTGACTCCCCCAAAACCGAGGGTGTTAATGAAGGAAAACTAATAATGGTAAGACCACCCTCAAGGCTAAATGGATAGACTCTGGCTCATGGAGATGCCCATCGCCTCACCTTTGTGCAGTTCAGACATGATTCACATCTTAAGAGTTAATGCCAGAATGTTGTCTCAGTCTTGCTCTGAGCTGGCATGGATTCTTTCATTTGCTGGAGTTCTGCATGGAATTAAATATTGCACAGTGGTCAGTGAACATCTCCAATTCTGATCTTTTAATTACAAAGACGTTGAGCCTTAGGAACTGCTGCAGTATTGTCCAGGAGTTGCAATGATTAACTCTGCTTCCTTTCTGCAAGGTTGGAATCCAACCACTGTAGTGTTTCCTCCTTGATGCCTATTGAGTTCAGTTTCACCAGGGCACCTTGATGTCAAGTGCCAGATTATCTCACCTAATCTCTGGAATTCATATATTTGAATGACATTTGGATGAAGGCTGCAGTAAGTCAAGAGTCAGGAGAGTTTTATTGTCATGTGTCCCAGATAGGACAATGAAATTCTTGCTTTGTGCAGCTCAACAGAATATTGTAAGCATAAATACAGAACAGTTCAGTGTGTCTATATAGCATAGACCATATATATACACATAAATGCAGGAAGATTGTTCCCGATGTTAGGGAAGTCCAGGACAAGGGGTCACAGCTTAAGGATAAAGGGGAAATCCTTTAAAAGCCCGAGATGAGAAGAACTTTTTTTCACACAGAGAGTGGTGAATCTCTGGAACTCTCTGCCACAGAGGGTAGTTGAGGCCAGTTCATTGGCTATATTTAAGAGGGAGTTAGATGTCTCCCTTTGTGGCTAAGGGGATCAGGGGGTATGGAGAGAAGGCAGGTACGGGATACTGAGTTAGATGATCAGCCATGATCATATTGAATGGCGGTGCAGGCTCGAAGGGCCGAATGGCCTACTCCTGCACCTAATTTCTATGTTTCTTCTTTGTTTCTAAATAAACAGATAAAGTGCAATAGGCTGTTATAGTTCAGAGTTTGTTTGATGGCGAGTTTAATAGTCTGATGGCTGTGGGGAAGAAGTAGTTCCTGAACCTTGACGTACCAGATTTCGGGCTCCTGTACCTTCTACCTGATGGCAGCAGAGAGATGAGTGTTTGGCCAGGATGGTGTGGGTACTTGATGATGTTGACAGCCTTTTTGAGGCAGCGACTGCGATAGATCCTTTCAATGGTGGGGAGGTCAGAGCCGATGATGGACTGGGCAGTGTTTACAACTTTCTGCATTCTTTTCCGCTCCTGGACGCTCAAGTTGCCAAATCAAGCCACGATGGAACCAGTCAGCATGCTCTCTAATGTACACCTGTAGAAGTTCGAGAGAGTCCTCTTTGACATACCTACTCTCCGTAATCTTCTCTGGTAGTAGAGGCGCTGATGTTCTTTCTTTATAATTGTGCCAGTGTGCTGGGACCAGGAAAGATCTTCGGAAATATGCACGCCCAGGAATTTGAAGTTCTTGACCCTTCCCACGGAGAGGGCAGTTGGTATAAACGGGACTGTGGGTCCCTATCCTTAAACCAAGTGGACATGACAAAAAACAAACTGGACCATTGTTGAATAGGTTATTGGCAAGTGGGTGGCTGTTCATGAAGCTTTTTGTCACTTTTAACTATCTTTCCCCAACTAAGTAGGAAAGATCTTTATCCTTTCATAAAAGATGTGTCGTGGAAGTCAATCAATATGACAGATGATGAGTCCAGGGAAAATTTGATATAAACCAATCTTATAGAGATGTAAAAGATCATGAGAGGAATAGAATGGGTAAATGCAGAGTCTTTTACCTAGAGTAGGGGAATCAAGAACCAGAGAACATGAGGGAGGAAAGATTTAATAGGAACACAAGCAACTTTCTTACAGAAAGAGCGGTAGACATAAGGAATGAGGTGCCAGAAGAGATTGTTGAGGCAGGCCATCATAACATTTACAAAACATTTGGGCAGGTGCATGGACGGGATAGGTTTAGAAGGATATGGTCCAAAGGTAAGCAGGTGGGATTCTTGTAGATGGAGCATGTTGGTCAGCGTGGGCATGTTAGCCAATGGGTCTGTTTCCATGCCGTATGACTCGATGACTAACGGATGCCTCCATAATCTGTCTCAACACTGGAAGTACAACTTCAGGATGCTAGTGACCTGTTGATATATATGGTAGGTGGTAATAGGTGCTGCCATGGATCATTCTATTTGTTGTCATGGGCCAGAATTGCAGTGGGAATTTTGTTAGCTAGATTACCAATGATTTGGGACTTGGACTGCTGCAGGGAGAAAATGCTGCTAACCTAGTTTCTCGAGCTAACACCTGCATGAACATCTTTTTGTGGTTAGACACCAGGTGCACATTGAAGAGTAGGAAGCAAATTCCTGAAGCAAATGCATTTTGTTGTCTCTAATGCATTTCGTTGTCTCTGTACTGTACACTGACAATGACAATTAAAATTGAATCTGAATCTGAATCTGAATCTGAAGAGGCAGTTGCCCCTATGGTTAACAAACAACCTGGTTAAAGTACCTTCAAAATCTGAAGCGCAAACCTTTGGTTAAAGATCATAATTATATACTTTCCTGCTGGCAGATAAGAAAGCAGCATTGAGCATTGTGTATTTAATGGCCTGCTCAAGCCCCAAATTACCACTTAATTTCATTGATGAGTTTCGGAAGCTTGGAATCCCATTGACATTGTGTTAAAGTCAAAACATGTGTTGCATTATCACTCTAATTGAGGAATTAACGCATGGCAACTGCCAACACACCTGCCCTGCAGTGTCTGTGCCAGTGCAAGCTAACACACTCGAGTCAAATGCAAAGACCGGAGCCAGTTGCCTAAAGGCATTGTCAGTTTTTAACTTCACACCTATAATCAAACCCTTGCGCTCCTACACATCAAAATTCAACTCAATAACAATTCTGTAATAAAACTACGAAACATATGTTCAGTTCTTCAATTGTATCCCTGCTCTATTTTCTGTAACTCTAACAGATGCTACTCCAGCAGTGTCCTATTAAACTAACAGGCTGCTCACTTCACAACTTTGCCTTTTCATTAGCGTCAACATGTCACACAGATTTGCTGAACTGTGTGCAAGTCTACCTTAGCAGTGACTGGCGCCACTATAAATTTCACACGCAAAGTCATATTTCTTTTTGTTATCTACAATGAACAGGGACGAATGTTTGTTCAAGAAGGCAGCTGGACTAGAACAATGATCATTGATACGTTTAGCAGAGACCAAAAAATAGGTACCACAGAACAACAGATAACATTCAGAGCTCAACCTTGCATTTGATTTAGTTACATTAAAAATACATTTGTGTAATTGTCAACAAGGGGAATAAAACTACAGAATAGAAGTGATAGAGCTAGGAAACTATACGTTTCTTCAATAAAAGCTTCAATGGCAAAATGTAATTTCAAATCCCTCAGTAGATTTTATTGTGAAGGTGACATTTGATAATGAAACTACCCGTGGAATCAAAACTCCAATTAAGTCAAATCATGTGTAACTCTGTGGTATACAACAAGCACATTTAAAAAGAAGCATGACAGTGCTAGAAATTAGCAAGCAGCCCAGTTTTTTTTTTGGAAATGTTCTTGAGTGATTTTACATCTGTGATTAAACTGTAGCCTGCACTGCAGTACTTTTTCTTGGCTTTTTCAAATGTGGAAATAATTGTTTTCCCAGTTATAATATCACCACCCTTACTTTAAATGGCAAACACTAAAAGCAGTGTTTTTTCTTTGCAAATGAACACATACCAGCATCTTTAAACGGTTGAAAACGACATTAATGTACAGCAGCCAACACTGTTGCGTGCGTTTTTAATAACAAAAAATATATTGACTCAAAGAATCTATGGGATTAGGGATATGAATGCTTGGTCAATGTGTATGACAGTTCGTACAATGTTTCCCCTCTAGGCAACTGCCCAAGTTAAATATTCTGTCCCCAGAAGAGAAATAGTAAGGAGATTAGAAGGATTAATAAAAGTGTATGATATAACTCATAATCAGTATGAAGAATAATAAAAGGCACTTTTATAACCGTAAACTATTAAGAAAATGTGGCAATAAGAGCACAAGATGAGCTAGATGGTCAGAATCTTTAGTAAAGATAGGAGTGCTGGGGTAGTGATGGAGACAGATAAGATAGTGGCATTTAAGGCGATTTCAGATAGGCAAATTGGGTTGTTTTAGGTTTTTTTTCATGATTTAATGTATTATTAAGGTCATGCTTATATGCCAGCCATGGCTGCCATAAAGTTGAGGAGGTGAGTGTGAGTTGCATCCAAATGCTCGGTTTAGCATGACCGAGTTCTGCCCCTGGACTCTGTGCTGAGTCCAAGAGAATCAGGAGATCGGATTCACCAACGCCATGACCTCCAGCTCGTTCCTCAGTTCATGTTCATAAGACATAGGAGCAGAGTTAGGCCATTCAGCCTATGGGTTCAGCTCTGTCATTCAATCATGGTTGATCTATCTATCCCTCTCATCCCATTCACCTGCTTTCTCCCAGTAATGTTTGACATGCTTTCCAATCTTGTATCTATCAATCTCTGCTTTAAAAATGGCCTCCACAGCCATCTGAGGCAATCCATTCCAAAGATTCATCACCCTCTTGCCAAAGAAATTTCTCCTCATCTCCTTTCTAAAGCTACGTCCTTTTATTCTGAGGCTGCGCCCTCTGGTCCTCGATGCTCCCACTAGTGGAAACATCCTCTGCACATCCATTCTACCTAGGCCTTTCATTATACGGTAAGTTTCAATGAGTTCCTCACTCATTCTTCTAAACTCCAGTCCAGAGCCATCAAATGATCATTATATGTTTATCCAATCATCCCTGGGATTATTCTCATAAACCTCCTCTGGGCCCCTTCCAATGCCAGCACACCCTTCCTCAGGTATAGGGCCCAAAACTGCTCACAATACTCCAAACGCAATCTGACCAGTGCACTACGAAGGCCTAGCAATGCATCCCAGTTTTAATATTCTAGTCCTCTCGAAATGAATGCTAACATTGTACTTGGCTTCATCACTACTGATGCAACAAGCAAACTAACCTTTTGGGAATCCTGTACCAGCATTTCCAAGTACCTTTGCACTGTAGATTTATAAATCCTACCCCATTTAGAAAATAGTCTATACCTTTATTCCTACCACCAAAGTGCATGACCCCAAACTTTGCTTTGCTGTATTACACCTGCCACTTCGTAGCCCACTCACCCAACCTTCTTCAGACTCCTTGTTTCCTCTACACTACTTGGCCTTTGTAACTTTGTAACATCCATAAACTTGGTACAAAGCCATCAATTCCATCATACAAATCATTAATATATAACATGAAAAGTCGCTGACCTAACACTGACCCCTGCGGAACATCACTAGTCACTGGCAGCCAACCAGAAAAAGCTCCTTTCATTCCCACTCTTTGACTTCTGCCAATCAGCCAATCTTCTATCCATGCTAGTATCTAATAGCATGGGCTCCCATCTTGTTTAGCAGCCTTGCATGTGGCATCTTATCAAATATCTTCTGAAAATCCAAGTAAACAACATCATCAACTCTACTTTGTCCATCCTGTCCATCCATCTCCTCAAAAACTACAACAGATTCATCAGGCAAGATCCCCCCCCCCCCCTTCACAAATCCAAGCTGATTTCAGCATATTTTCCGCTTTCATGTGCTTCTGTACTCGGAAATCTCATCCTTAATTATGGACTCTAAAATCTTATCAACCACTGATGTCAGTCTAACCGCACCATAGTAATGCCCTTTTTCCTGGCTTCTTTCTTGAACAGTGGAGTAATATTTGCAATTTTCCAGTCCTCTGGAACCATTCCTAATTCTATTGGTTCTTAAAAGATCACCACTAATGCCGGCACAATCACTATAGCTACCTTTTTCAAAATCTTGGCGTGTAATCCATCAGGTCCCGGAGTCTTACCCACCTTCATACCTCACTCTCTTGAATTCCTGGCATGTTGCTGATGTCTTCCACTGTGAAGACGGATGCAAAAAATGGATTTCTCATTCCCCATTATCACTTCTCCAGCATAATCCCCCAGCGGTCCAATGTCCACTCTTGCTTACTCGTTATATATCTACATAAACGTTTGGTATCCTTTTTTATATTACTCCACAGCTTACTTTGTATTTGCCTTCTGTTGGTTTTTAAAAGCTTCCAAATCCTCTGGCTTCCTACTAACCTTTTTTAATATCATATGCCTTCTCCTTTACTTTTATGCTTTCTTTGACTTCCTGGACTTCCTTTGTCAACCACGGTCACCTCATTCTTCACTTAGAATATTTCGTCCTCTTTGGGATGAAAAGATCTTGCGTCTTCCAAATTATTCCAAGATACTATTGCCATTGCTGCTCCACAGTCATTCTTGGTACGGTCCCTTTCCAATCAACTTTAGCCAGCTGCTACCTCATGCCCCTATAGTTTCCGTTACTCAACAGTAATACCGACACATCTGATTTCCACTTTTACGTAATGCTGAAGTCAGCGTCACAATGCCCAATAATGGTAGTCAGAAGTATTGTGACCCAGACAATGCAACTGGTTGATGGTTCTCCATAAAATCATTAGCTAGAGAGCAGCATAACTTGTACCCAACATCCGAACTGTCTAGATTTTACATGAATAATTTACAAAGCAGATGCACTGATCTTTATTCATAATGCTCGAGCATGACAATATCCAGGGTGGACAATTTTTATGATCACAATGCAATTGTGTGTTTAAAAAAAAGTGACGGAGGATCTCATAAGGCCAGGCAGCATCTGTGGATGGAAATGCTCTCAAATCCGAAGAAGGGTTCCGACCTGAAATATCATCTGTCCATTTCCCTCCACAGATTCAGCTTGACCCATTGAGTTCCCCCAGCAGCTTTTTGCTCCAGATTCCAGCACCTGTGGTCTCTTGTATTTCCATGTAATTGTCCATGTGATGGATTCTATTCTCAGAGCTCCTTATACTATCAATTGCTGAGTAAGTTGGAGACGTTAAATGTATTAGTAGGATAGCTTTGTGGTTCATTTGCCCTTATGTTCAAGCATCATAGTTGGAGAATGTCCTTACAGGGCAAAACTGTCTGTATGTGACATTGTATAACTGGTAATTCGATAAATGTACGATATTAATTATTTAATAAATAAGCACTGTGAGAACAAAACATTGTGTGATTAATGTGGCAGTTTGAGCAATACTGCTACTTTGCTTTTAGGTTAACTCCAACAAAAGGTCAATATTAGACTTCCATCTTAATCCTTTAAGTGCCAAGATAGTCTGAAATTTTTCATATTTTGATTTTGGAGTCAGGACAGGTTTAAATATGGATCCTTCGAAGGTTTAATTAGTTAAATGGAAAATCTTAAATTTTAGGAGTTATGTTATGTTGATCTGATTGCCATCAATCCTGAAATTTGCCCTCTACCAAAGTCCAACAGTTTGAGGCAAAGTACCATTAGTCTCGGATTCATCCAAAAACCTGACGACAGAAGCGGATGAGAAATGAGCTCTGTCTCTTCACGCCAAGACTTGTAGATAAACGGATGCATTCAGCTGTATCCATTCTTCAAAGCGGCTGGAATTTCACCTTGATAATTCCTACTACTCAATGTGTTCATGGCTGATTATCCACAATCAGTACCCCCTTCCTGCCATCTTCCCATATCCCTTGAGTCCCGCTATCTAACTCTCTTTAGAATGCATCCAGTGAATCGGCCTCCACTGCCTTCTGAGGCAGAGAATTCCACAAATTCACAACTCTCGGGGTGAGAACATTTCCTCATCTCAGTTCTAAATGGCCTGCCACTTATTCTTAAACTGTGGGCCCTGGTTCTGGACTCCCCCAACATCGGGAACATGTTTCCTGCATCTAGCATGTCCAATCCCTTAATAATTTTACATGTTTCTTTAAGAATCCTCTCATCCTTCTAAATCCCAGTGAAAACAAGACCAGTCGTTACATTCTTTCATCAAATGACAGTCCCACAATCCTGGGAATTAACCTTGTGAACCTACCCTGCACTCCCTCAACAGGAAGAATATCCTTCCTCAAATTAGGAGACCAAAACTGCACTCAATACTCCAGGTGTGGTCTCACCATGGCCCTGTGCATCTGCAGAAGGACCTCTTTGCTTCTATGCTTAACTCCTTTCGTTATGAAGGCCAACATGCCATTAACTTTCTTCACTGCCTGCCGTACCTGCATGCTTACTTTCCGTGACTGATGTACAAGGATATCCAGATCTTGTTGCACTTTCCTTTTTCCTAACCTGATACCATTCAGATAATAATTTGCTTCCCTGTTCTTGCCATCAAAGTGGATAACCTGACATTTATCCACATTATACTGCATCTGCCATGCATCTGCCCACTCACCCAACCTGTCCAAGTCACCCTGCATTCTCAAAGCATCCTCTTCATAGATCACACTGCCACACAGCGGTCCTTCTCCCAACTGAAAAGCAAAACTGTGAAGGATGATTGTTGTGTAGTTTAGGTTGTTGAATAAATTTGGAAAATTATCTGAAGCAGCAGTAGCTCTGCAGGTCTCCGTGCTCAGCTGTATGCAGAACAGATGGAAACCAAAGGGCACATTTCCAAAGGATTTACAAAGTCACATGAAAATTTCCAAGTTGTATTTTTTGGACTTCTTTTTGTGAATTCTCTCGAATTGTATTTGCTTTCGTGGTATGTTATGAAAGATCTGAGCTCTTGTGCTTTGTAACAAGTTGGTTAATTAAGGGATAAAATGTAAAAGTACAAATATTAAGTTTAGTTTAGTTTATTATTTAGTTTTGTTCAATATATTATAATGACACGTACCGAGGTACAGTGAATAGCTTTTTGTTGCGAGCTATCCAGTCAAAGAAAATACTTTACATAATTGCAATCAAGCCGTCCACAGTGTACAGACAAAGGATACAATATTTAGTGCAAGATAAAGTCCGATTAAAAATAGTTCAAAGTTCTACAATGAGATAGACGGGAGATCAGGACAGTACCCAAGCGGGTGAGAAGACAGTTCAGTTGCCTGATAAAAAAACGCCCCTGAATTTGAGGTATGCATTTTCAAACTTCTGTACCTCTTGCCTGATGGGAGAGGGTAGAAGAATGAGTGAGATTGGTCCTTGATTATGCTAGTGACTGTGCCGAAGCATGAAGTGTAGATGGAGTCAATGGAAGGGAGCTTGGTTTGCGTGATGGTCTGGGTTACATCCACAAATCTCTGCAATATCTTACGGTCTTGGATGGAGCAGTTCCCAACCCATGCTGTGATGCATTCTGATAAAATGCTTTCTTATGTTATTTCACTTTTCATTGCAAGAACCAGTTGAGTACTCAGGTCGGTTCAGTTCGTTTTCAGTTCAGTTTAGTTTATTATCACGTGTACCGAGGTAAAGTGAAAGGCTTTTGTTGCATGCTATCCAGTCAGCAGAAAGACAATACATGATTACAATCAAGCTATATACAGTGTATGGTAAGGGAATAACCTTACATCATAAATGAATAACCTGTTTTGATTACATAAATATTACAAATTGGTTGAAGTACACAAGGTATCAGAGTGCTCGTACAGGAACTTATCACTTTAAGCTCCACTAACCCAGTCCACCATGGACAAGCTGGGACACTGAATGGACATGAGCTTTCATCTATATTACTAAAAGTCTGATCTTGACCACTTCCTGGTGTTCTGTATATTGATTTTATAAAGAAACGCTGCCACTTACGGCTGTGATTTTTGGCCATCTAACTCAGAATCCCCCTCCGCTGCGCAGGACAAGATGATTTTTCCCATTGATGAAAAATAAAAGAGTTATTAGTGTTTAAAAAATGTTGAGATTCTCTCTCCTGAAGGCCACGCCCCTTCTGGAGGGACTATAAAACCCGGAAGTGTTGAGCACCTCAGTCAGTCTCTGCAAGATGGGGGAGCGAGAGGGTCAGTCTGAGCTGTGAATAACACTGAACACATGTTTACTAAACTGTGAGTGGTTTTATTGGCCTGTCAGTGCCCTTAATGTGGTTTGAAAATATAGTTTGGAAATGCTAAAGTTGTGTTGCCTTGGGTTTGGAAATGCTAAAGCTGTTGTGCCTTTGGTTTGGAAATGCTAAAGCTGTGTTGCCTTTGGTTAGGAAATGCTAAAGCTGTGTTGCTTAATTAAAGTTGACTTGCCTAATTAAAGTTCCCTTGCCTAATTAAAGTTGCCTTGCCTAATTAAAATTGCCTTGCCTTCTAAATAAAAGTCTAATCTTGATCACTTCCTGTTTGCGCTTTATATTGATTTTAGAAAAAATGCTATGGCGTACGGCTGTGATTTTTGGCCACCCTACTCATAATCCCCCTCCGCTCATCAGGTGCTGAGGATTTTTACCATTGATGGAAAAATAAAAGTTATTAGTGTTTTAAAAATGTTGAGATTCTGTCTCCTGTCAATCACACCATGAAGGCCACGCCCCTTCTGGTGGGAGGGTGGAGGGACTATAAAACCCAGAAGTTTGGGCATGGCTCAGTCTCTGCAAGATGGAGGAGGGAGAGATCACGACTTGCTGTCATTAGTAGCCTTGCATCCTGCTTGAAGTGGTATGAAACTGAACTTGAATTCGGTGGCCTTGCGCTCTGTTTGAAGTGGTAAAAAAACTGCACTTGAATTTGGTGGCCTTGCACCCTGCTTGAAATGGAATTTCAAGGAATAGATATGAGTCAACTGCCAGCCCACCAGCCGTGAGTGAGTGAGCTGCCAGCACAACAGGCTTGAGTGACTGAGCCGCCAGCCCAAGAATCCATTCAGCCCACAATGTCCATACTAGCCCTCTGGAAACCAGTCCCTTCAGCCCACAACACCCATACTAGCGCTCCAGAAAGTCCCACTTAGTCTAGTTTTATTATAAATCTCCTACATTCTGCTTGATTTAAATTCAGAGAATGGTGACAGATTAAATATATGTTTATATATTACGCATTTTCCGTGATATTCCTGGGATTACTTTCTCACAAGATGCAATAATATAGGTAAGGCCAGGATGATTAGGGAAATCAATGCAAAAGTGAAGGTGTGATGAAAGGATGAGGAAATCAACACTGTTAAAAATTTGAGTATTCCCAAGCCTTTCATTAATGGATGCAGACCCAGGAACAGCTCGGTCAGAGAGTCGTTTATCTGGGATGACATATTTTAAAACTTCAGAGAAGATAACAGAGTCGACAGCATAATAGCTCAATAATTAGTATGCAGACCGATGCATGTGACAGGAACCACAGTTTCTGGCAAAAGGGAATCATCTGTAACATCCACTGACGATCTGCTTGACTTTACAATGCTGGCATCAAGTACCTGAACCATACATGTTATTGCCCATTAACTTTGATATATTGCAGTAACTTGTGTTCAGCACTGAATGGGATTTGGAATATATTTTTTTCTTTAAAACTTGGATCACTAAATCCTGTTACATTGCTTTCTTCAATGAATTGCTGCTTTTCTATATCTTTTGGGCAAGTACATGGATACGATAGGTTTAGAGAGACATGGTCCAAATGTGTGCAGATGGGACTAATGTAGATGGGGTATGTTGATCGACATGGACAAGTTGGCCTGAAGGGCCTCTTTCCACACTGTATGACTCAAGTATATATGGTCTCGGCCCGAAACATCACCCATTCCTTCTCTCCAGAGATGCTGCCTGTCTCGCTGAGTTACTACAGAATGTTGTGTCTATCTTCGGTTCAAACCAACATCTGCAGTTCCTTCCTGCACATATAATATATACTTGTTCCAGCTCACTTGCAAACCATCCTGTGCAAACTGCAATAACTAATTACAGGCAGTGCCCAAGATATAATTTTGATTTTGTTGTGTGATGCAGTGAGGGTGCATCTCTATGGATCATCATTTATTGCTAGTATAGGTGCACAGACAATACCCCAATATGCTTAGAGACATAGAAAATAGGTGCAGCAGGAGGCCATTTGGCCCTTCGAGCCTGCACCACCATTCATTGTGATCATGGCTGATCATCCACAATCGGTAACCTGTGCTTGCCTTTTCCCCACATCCCTTGATTCAACTAGCCCCTAGAGCTCTATTTAACTCTCTTTAAAATTCATCCAATGAATTGGCATATACTGGCTTCTGTGGCAAAGAATTCCACAAATTCACAAATCCGGGTGAAAACGTTTTTTCTCATCTCAGTTTTAAATGGCCTCCCTTTATTCTTAGACTGTGGCTCTTAGTTCTGGACTCCCCCATCATTAGGAACATTTTTCCTGCATTTAGCTTGTCCAGTTATTTTATTATTTTTATGTTTCTATAAGAATCCCTCTCATCCTTCTAAATTCCAGTGAATACAAGCCCAGTGTTTCCAATTTTTCCTCATATGACAGTCCCGCCATCCCAGGGATCAATCTCGTGAACTGCCTCAATAGGAAGTTTGTCCTTCCTCAAATTAAGAGGACAAAACTGCACACCAGATGTGGTCTCACCAGAGCCCTATACAACTGCAGAAGGACCTCTTTACTCCTATATTCAATCCTCTTGTTATGAAGGCCAACATGTCATGAGCTTTCTGTACTGCCTGCTTTACCTGCATGGTTACTTTCAGTGACTGGTGTACAATGACACCAGTCACTTGTGGTGTGAATTGAGGCAATTTAGGGCAGTAAACAAGCAGCAAATGGGGGCCAGGAGGATTCATTTGTCAGGCAGGAGTTAAGTGGATGAGCAAAAAAATATAGCAGTAGTGGTGTACTTGTTAGAGAGGCTTATTAAAAAGCAGAAGAAAAGGATAAGTTAGTGCAGTGCTAAGGACAGGTGCCCGGTGAAGTATGAAAAAAAGCAGAGAAGTCTTATGTTAGCAATCACTGGGAAGTTATTGTTTTTTCTTGCACTCGAGATGGATAGGAAGAATAATTCCTCTGCAATCTACTTGCCCAGTCTTCTCAACTGCTCGATAATTGGACCAGGCACCTGTCACCCATCTAAAGGAAAGGGTAGTTTATAACCAGTCCTCACTTGCTCCATGACAATCTCTGCCACAGCTTCTGAACACACAGAATGGTTTAGTTTGCTGCTTGGTGTGATATTGTCCATCCATCCCCCACCCTCCCTCCATCCCTCCCTCCCTGCACGCAGGCAAAAACACCAGGCTAGCTTCTGCAGGTGGCTGGCCATTCAAAGCTTGTGCCTGGTAGATTATGGTTCTGATAAGCTGCTGTTGTTCTGCCATTACTATACAAATTTATAATGATTATCATAATTATACACACAAGCCATACATGTCCAGCAATGAGGTGGCGTATCAGGTCAAACCGAGTACAGGGTTCATTGGTTTCAAAGGGAGTGGGATGGCTGCTTTAAAGCCTCCAGCTTTAGCATTCAATGGGTAGGGCATTGTACTAAATCAACAGTCCTGGCAACCGTTTGTAACTGGCATCCAACACTGGGATGCAGGAGGCCACCAGGGTTGGCCCTCTGTATCTGGCTGAGGTAAGCTCATGTGTGAGGGGACCCATGGATGGCAATCCTGGCCCAGCATTATCTGACCCATTAAAATCCCAGGCATCAGGGTGATTAGAAAAGAGAACAGGACAGCACAGGAACAAGCCTTTCAGCCCATGTTGCCTCTGCCATATATAATACCAAGATCAAATCATCTCATCTGCCTGCACTTAACGGAGGACTCTCCTCCTGTGTTTAAAAAAGTGCCAATCACAACTAAAACGTTATGTTAATTTATGGGAAAAAAAGCAGAAATAGACAATCATAGAACATCGAATCGCACAGAAACAAGCCCTGTGGCTCACAATATCCATGCCGAACATGATGCTAAATTAAACTAATCTCCTAATCGTACCGCTCTCTGCACAGAAAAATCCAACCTAGCAGGTAGCTTTATCAATGCCACTAGATTTTATGATTTCTGTGGAAATAAATCCATTCATTTTCTTATCTACATCATGTCATTCGTTTGATTAGTTAAACTGTCATCATCATTCATCACATAAATCTGCTGATCTGGTGTAGCATTGCTTGCAGAAAGGGAATGATGAACTATATCTTAAAATATAATTTGAGCTTTTTCTGATAGTTGTCGGTGCACAAAATGTGCACACTCCTGACTTCCAATTTACATGTTGTGGAATCCACAGATCGCAGCACCTAGATACATTAGGTATATGAAGAGGGTCCTTTCCCAATATGTCACCTGTCCATTCCCTACTCAGATGCTGTGTGACATTCTGCTCCTCGGGCACTTTGATACAGTTGTTTGAATGTGCATTCCTGTATTGAAAAGATCAGTAAATAAATATGAATGTGGGAAGTGAGGGCTAACTAAAACAATGTCCCTATGACTTTCACCAAGTTGACTTGCTGCACGTGAAAATGAAGGTTGATGGCTGCAACTTCTGCTCCAATGTCTTTTGTAGAGGAGTTAATATCAGCCACATATGGGCGGCACAATGGCGCAATGGTAGAGTTGCTGCCTTACTGCCTGTTTCCACGCTGTATCATCAACTAAACTAAATTGCACGATTAAAGTGCCCCATCCAATTTTAAGAAGGAATGGGTGTGAATAATTCAAAACATGCACAATACATTTTTTATGTATGACTGACACATAGGTATCATTGCATGCATTTCTAAACAGGTAATGATTAATGCAACGAGCAGCAAAAACAAATGGAGATCAGTAATTGGAATAGGTCAAGGGTGTACAAGATAGGTCTTATAGACAAGATAAGCTCACTTAAGGGCCTGTCCCACGATACGAGTTTACCCAAGAGCTCTCCCGAGTTTAAAAAAAAATCAAACTCATGGTAAGTACGTAGAATGTACGTAGCGGGTACGTCGGAGCTCAGGACATCTCTTAGCGGCTCGTAACGCTAATGGCAGGTACTCGGGAAACGCGGTAAGCTCGTGAAGTTTTTTCAACATGTTGAAAAATTTCCACGAGAGCCCCGAGTACCTACGAGTGGCTATTACCATAATTCTCCGAGTTCGAATCAGGGGAAACTTGAGAGAACTCTTGAATTACCTCGTACAGTGGGACAGCCCTTTAGGCCATGAGGGGAGCTAGTAACTTAAGGGCCTGTCCCACCTGGCGATTTTTTTTTTGGGCGACTGTCGGCATCATTAACTAACATATCGGGTCACCGAAAAAGTTGCGGTGTGACGCGGTGGTGACGGAGCGTGATGCGCCATGACGCGACGACGTATTGAAGCGCGGTGTTTCCTCAAGTGTTGCAACATTTTTTTGTCGCCGCTGGATTTTGAAATGTGCTAAATCTTTCGCCGACCCTGATATGTCAGTCAGTGATGCCAGCAGTCACCAAAAAAATCGCCAAGTGGGACAGACCCTTAAAGGAAGAATTGAGTCTGGAGCCCAGCTCTTTCGTAGAGAGAAACTTACAAAGTTTGGCTCAGGGAGCTATAGTATTTCCTTCACTAGTGAACAGACAATAATATGTAGTGTGCTCTAGGTCGCAAATATACTGTAACTAAGGTAACTAGAGAGAAACCAATGTGCTCATCTTTGTGTGGCGTCGCAGATGGTCATGGTAATCTATGAATATCTTTCCTAATAAATATTTACTGTGGAGAAAGACATGAAGACTTGAGAACTTTGGAAAGTTAATGGTGAAGTCTGGACAGTCTTTATTACAGTCAAGGAGGTTGTGGATGCCATAAGACATGAAGGTCGATAAATCTTCCAGGCCTGATCAAGAAGATGGAGGGGTATCAACAATATAGTTGGATAGTGAAGCTGAGCTTTCAATTGATTTGCATGTTGGTCTTGCAGATGTTATGGTTCAAATGGTTATGATCTACTGGAAGACTTAATCAATCAATCAATCAATCAATCAATCAATCAATCATCAAAACCTTTAAAAAAAAAACGTTGCACTTTCTTGAAACGGAGAAATTTGAAGGGTGATGGGGAACAAGTATTTGGATAACTCCCTCAAAGAGCTAATCCAGCTACAATGAAACTCGAAGATAGGCACAAAAACTTGGAGTAACTCAGCGGGACAAACAGCATCTCTGGAGAAAAGAAATGGGTGACGTTTTGGCTCAAGATCCTTCTTCAGACTGAGTTATTTGACTTTCTCAACTAGTTTCCCAGCACTACTGGTTGTGGATTGATTTAGCTGGTCTTATTTGCATTAGTAAATAAATTTGTCCACCTTAGTTTAGTTTAGAGATACGACGTGGAAACCAGGCCGACCGTGTCCATGCCGACCATTGATCACTCGCACACGAGTTCTATGTTATCCATCTTTTGCATCCCTCACACTAGGGTCAAATTACAGAAACCAATGAACCTACAAACCTGCACCTCTTTGAATGTGGGAGAAATCCGGATCACCCAGGGAAAATCCACACGGTCACAGGGAGAACGTACAAACTCTGCACAGACAGCACCCATAGTCCTCATCGAATTCGGGTCTCTGGGGCTGTGAGGCAGCAGCTCTACCACTGCACCACTGTGCTGCATATCGCTCATCCAGATTGTGGTTCCATTTATCTGCCTTTAGTCTATAATCCCTTGATAACCCTTTTCTCATTAAAACCTGTGAAAGTAATGTATACTTGAAGCAGATCTGGCCTCATCCCTGCTGTTTTCCTATTTACATGAACATTTTCAGTCATGTTCAGTTAAATCCATCGAAGAAAACCCCTGCATCACATCAAAATTAGAGATGCAAGAAGTTGCAGATGCTGGAATCATGAACAAAACACAAAGTGATGGAGGAACGCAGCTGGCCAGGCAGTATCTGGGGAGGGAATGGGCAGGTGACGTTGTCTGGCCTGTAGCACGGTCGCCACTTGATAATCTGTGTCTATTCCCTCCACAGATGCTGCCTGACCCACTGAATTCCTCTAACACCTTTGCTCAAGATTCCAGCGGCCATAAATCCTTGTGTCGCCATTTTACTATAACACTGGAAATCTCGTCAAAGTATGCCCATTTTGAAGTTCTCTCCGATGGGGATTCTGTGAGACCCACTCTCACTGCTCCCTCTCTGTGTTCCTGCTGCTATTCAACTATGTTCTGACCCAGTTTAGCTACTACAGTCAAGTGTCAAGGGTGTTTAATTGTCATATGATGAGGGATAAGGGAACAACAAAATTCTTACTAGCCGCAGCGCAATGGGCCTGTAAACGCAATACTTATAGATAACATATCATAAACAAAGAAAAAGTGTTAACTCGGCATTTGCCTCCACTGCTATCTTGTCCCACATGGCTTCCAGTCTGAATAAGGGTCCTGACCCGAAATGCCACTTGTTCATTCCCTTGACAGATGCTATCTGACCCACTTACTCCAGCATTTTGTATCGAACTTCACAAAAAAAAAAAATTCATCCAAAGGTAGTACAGATTTCACTTAGCACAGCGGAGAGATAGGTTGCAGATAAGTAAAATCTGCAACATTCTTAATGTGCACATCTAATTAGCCCCAAGGGTGTTTATTTCCTCAGCAGAATACAGAAACCTTGGTCAAGTTTGTCAAGAAGAGCAGAGACTGGGAACTGAAGTTGCAAACGCACGCACTAACAAGAAAAATCACGAAATAATTTATATTTTTTTCCAATTTGATTGACATTCTGTGGGTTAATATAGTAATGTGGTGTTTCACTTACTTTTTAACAGATGAGTAACCTGACTCAAGAAGTGTCCCAATTAGGCAAGGGCCTACACAATGTCATGCATCTTTTGGAAGGCCTCGTGGCAGCACAAAACAACACACCTTTGTGGCCTGCTCATGGAGCTCAGTTGGCTTCTACAATGGATAACTTGAAAACAAGACAGGATTGGATGTCACATCAACCTTGTTTCCATATGCAGAGAGGGACAGCACCCTGCACCATGGCCAACCCATCACAGAGCATGACCACATCAGCCAGGTGGTCTTTGGATCCAGGTAACCAGTGTTACAATATTCAAGGACAAGGAATACCTTTGCACAGAACAATGGAAGATGACCATCACCACATCTTGTCTACATCAGCCCATTCTCACCAGTGCAACTCTCCCCAGGTCGATTACCTGCCAGCAGTAAGAGGTGTATCTCCGTTTTCTGATGCCACGCTAACACCCCTTCAGTCCATTTCAGTAACCCTATCATCTTCGGCGAGTTCATCTCCAGATAGATCAAACCCACTGGTGTTTCCTTGTCCGTCCCAAGAAAGCAGTGCCTCCAACCTGGGCCCAGTCAGTTCATCAGACCTTGGAAACTCACCAGAATCCTGGGAACTCGAGGGGATGATAGGTATCTCGCTATCTAATATATCAACTTCACAGGCAGAAATTGTGACAGGTAGGCACACATTCAAGGATGACAGCGCAATTGACGTGTAAAGATAACTTTGCATTGATGAGCAGGTACTGAAAAACATGACCTTCAATTGCCACTTATAATTATAGTACTGTTGCGTTAGTGCTTTCTCCCTCTGCATTCCGCTGATGTTGCAGAGGTAAAAGTCGCACAATATAACTTCAGGGCAATGCCAGGAATGAAACTTTATGTGAAATAAACTGATAAATATATAACAGATCAATCTTCACTGGAGAAACTGCGAGCGAACTGTTTTCAGGAGCATGCTTATGAATCTCTGACTTTACGAGCACAAACCTCATTTACGTGCCTGGCCTGCAAGCCCCTTGGCTGATCCGAGACCCTTGCTGCCAAAGGACAGCTGGAAATCAAGGGCAAAGGAATACAAATGGCTTTTTGTGGCAGAGGTAATCCTTCCACAAAGCAAAGGGTTTTGTTTAAATTCTCTACTGAAACATCCCAGATGGATATGAATTGGATGGTTTACTCTGGGAGGTCGGCTATCCTGCTGGTTCATTTCTCTGTGCTGCTGCGGCACTGGGACAATTATCACTGCATGCTGTCTCCGAGACAATCAGCCAACTGCAGCTGGTGGCAGAAGGTTAGCTGCCACACATTGTATCATGTAAATCAATTTGTTCAATTATTTATCAAAAAAAAGACTATTTTTATACATTTGGTATGAAAACTGTATTTATGTCAGATGTTTATAATGGCAAACTTTTTGTGGCAAAGCTTGAAGCGAAATTCAATGCATTACAGAAATCCTATTTATGATGTTAGCTCAGAAATAATTGAGTAAAAAAGATTATCTAAGGCACTGTAGTTAAAACAATAAATACAATTAGATTATGTAGAATGGACTGCATGCTATCAAATATGAATGTATCTGCGGTGATCAATTATAATAACTAAAACTAATTGAGAATGATACTTATTTATTATTTATATTTCAATAAATCGTTGTAGGGAATGTCAGAAACACACCATGTAATCCCAGAAATAGGTGCAATAATATAGAAAAGCTCTCCAACTTTAAAGTTATTTCATGTTCTTTTGAATTTACAATTTAATAAAAAATAACATGATAACTTCTTGCGAGGTCTCGTACAAATGGTTTGTACTTTTGGATAGTGTGCCAGTAGAAGATATTTCTAAATGGATCATTAACACAGCCCCAGTTGCTTTGTCAGCAGCCCGCCAGAGTCCCATTCAGCAGAAGAGATTCATGTGGGAGTACTAGCCTCGGATTGCATTCACTGTCTCTTTCATCCAAGGTCGCCATGTTCAACCAGATTGATAGCTCCTGACTGGGAAAAGTACCAAGTTGACAATTTAGAGACCACAATTGTTCGACAGCTAAAAAACGACCCAATAAATTCGATCATACCTGCAAAAGCATGGTCAGGTACAGGGCATGCACTGCAAGCATTTGGGAAGAAATTATGTGAAATTGTTGCTGGAAACTCATTATTATATTCAGACAGCTTGTCAATTTTACCTGTGTTACTTACTACCTGCACAACCTCACCTGAGTTGACAAACCAGTGTATACTGTATTCTTTAATTATTGTGTACCTTAATTAATCTCTTTTCATATCTGCAATAAACATATCCACATTAGCCATACTGCCCTTCCACTATTTTCTAATTATTACCTGCTTTGGATTGCAAAATCATGGATCAGAATATTTTCTCAATCAAGGAGCTGGAGACATTTAATAAACCAGCTACTGAAAGCACAAACAACTAGCTGACAGGGACAAAAACTTTTATAAAAACCAATGTAAGGTCAGCTTTTAACTCAGTAAGTCTGAAGTACACTTGGATAGGTACATGGATATGAACGGTTTTGAAGCATGTGGGCATCACAGTTTAAACGGCCATTTTGAGCAACTGCATCAATTGGATCCAAGGGCCTGTTTCGGTGCTGTCATCATCAGTGATCACTCAAAATGGAGTATGATTCTCACTAAGGCGAGTCATTTACGGCAATACGGTTTTATTCGTCATATTCGTCACAAGTGAAATGAATTTGGCAGCAGCGGTACAATGATAAAGAACACACAATAAAAATTTAACACAAACATCCACCACAGCATTCATCACTGTGGTGCAAGGCACAAAATTTGGCCAGTCCTCCTCCATCTCCCCCCGTGGTCGGGACCTCAACCCCCCGCAGCCGTCTGTGAGGGAGCCTCCCCCGTTGACCGACCCATCATATGTGACCCTCACAGGTGCATAGTTTTAGGTTTAGGTGTCTTATTGTCATGTGTCATGAGGTACAGCAAAAAGTTGTGTTTTACATGCTATCCAAACAGTTCAGATATACAGGTACTAAACATAAATCGTCAAACTCAAGTACAACAGAGAGCAAAGAGGAAGATAGAGAGAGCAGAATATAGTTCTCAGTATTGCAGCAATGGGATGGAGGTGAATTGGACAGTAGTCTCGCTTACGGAAGGACCCTGATAACAGAGGGGAAGATGCTGTTCCTGAGTCTGGTGATGTGTGCTTTCTATACTTTCTGTCAAACAGGAGCGGCAGGAAGATGGAATGACGGGGATTGTAGAATCTTAGGCACACAGATGCTTCTGCTCCACAACAAAGCTGGTGACCCTTGGAGAAGAGCTGTATGATTCTATGACCATGTTGTATCACTCCATGACTCTACAAATGGATAAATGTTTTGAAACCATGATATAAAGCACCAGTTAGGCACCATTTGTTCAGCTTTAACTATTGCATCTCAATTGGCATTGAAGGTGGTGTGGTGCAGGGTTACTCGAAGGATACTAGGACAAAAAGGGTTTAATTGTGTGGACACATTACATAAACAAGGCTTGACATTAGTTATAAGATTGAGGTGGGATTAATAGAGTGAATTATAACGATTGAAGGAGTTGATACCATTGCTGGATGGAAATTAATTCCGCTGCTATAAGATACAGAAAGGGACAGTGATGCCGACTAAAACATCTTCAATTGAGGGGAAATGTAAATCTGGAATCCTCTCCCCAAAACAGTGTCAGTGGGTCAATTATAATGTCAAGCGTGAGAAGGATAGACGTTATTGTGGGATTTGAACTAAGGTGATTTAAATGGAGATCAGCCGTGAACTAATTGAATGGTAGAATATCTCGTGGAGTTGACTTGCCTCCAGCTGTTCTCATGTTCCTGAATTCACTTACCTCCAATCATTGCATCACACCTCACTTCCTCCCTAACTTCTCACAAAGTCCAAGGATACATTTGATCAGGCTCCAGTGATATAACTACCTTAATGTTTTTTAAGACATCCCACACCTCCTCTTCTATAATGTGAACTCTATTAACCTCTCTAAGTTCCCTGGCAAACATGTCATTCTGCACTGTAAACACAGACAAAATATATTAATTTAACATCTCACCCATCTCCTGTGGCTCCAAACATAAATGACCTTGTTGATCTTTAAGATGTCCTATTCTCTCTCTAGCCACACTTTTACCTTTAATATACTTCTCAACCAAAGCTACCTCATGCCCGATATCTCTTTTCCCCTTTTTGCCCTCCTGATTTCCTCCATAAGTGAACTCCAGCACCTAAAAGTCCTCAAGTGATTCACTTGATCTCAGCCATCTACACTTGACAATAGCCTCCTTTTCCTTGACCAGAGTCTGTATGTCTGCTGAGCCTTGGTTCTCTACTCTTACCAGCCAGGCCCTTCACTCAAATGTTTTCCACGTAATGTGTAGTATTTGTCCATGGTAAACACAACCTCAACATAATTTAAAAGGCATCTCTGACACAATCCCTTCTTGAAATCAGAGGCCATCTGATGAAGGAAACATTGACTGGAGGAATCCTAGCCAATTGAAACATTCTTTCCTCAGTGGAGTAAAATGTGCAAACATCAGGGATACGTGTCGAGTTCTGGAATGCTGGCACAGATCAATATTTACCTCTCTCAAGATGTTGAACATTGCAATCTGCAACTGTTTTCCTCGGTCACTGCCCCAGTATTCTACCTTCTTTCTAGGAACTAACATAGATACATAGATACACAGACAATGTGTGCAGGGGTAGGCCATTCAGCCCTTCGAGCCATTCAATGTGATCATGGCTGATCATCCACAATCAGTATCCTGTTCCTGTCTTCACCGCATACCCCTTGATTCCGCTAGCCCTAAGATCTCTATCTAACTCTCTTTTGAATGCATCTAGTGATTCGGCCTCCACTGCCTTCTGAGGCAGAGAATTCCACAATTTCACAACTCTGTGTGAAAAGGATTTTCCTTATCTCAGTTCTAAATGGCCTAACCCTTATTCTTAACTAACGTGTGGTTTTCCCATCCCTTCAGGTACAAGTATGACACAGTCGTGTGCTGCATCAGGAGGAAGACGCAGCCAACCAGATTAAATACACCATTGGTGACTCTAGCAAGGACGGACGTACAGATTGGCACCGTGCCTGATTTAGTGGGTACATTATTGCTGGGATTTCCGAATGATTAATCATTGTCCACATTTATTCAGGAGCTGAAACAGCAGATTTGAACACTGAGGTTTGGCTCACAACAAGGTATTATCACACATCAGTTCCCCTGCACAAGACACAAATGAGGGACCTGGTTACTCAAGGTGAATGATGAGCCCTACTAGGTAATGCCTGTGTACAATGTGCAGCCTACCAGTAAACCTGTGAACAGTGCAATAGTTTCAGGTAGCCAAAACAGGAAAACTGGTTACTAGAATGTGAGGTTGTATCATCTCCCCGAACAAAACCATTGAAGACTCTCTGCCAGAAGTGAAGTCAGATGCTAGCAACACTGCATACATGCTGGCAGCTATTTTTAAATTAGATCTGAATGCTGCAATAATGTCCCCTGCTGCTATTCCCAATGGGCCGCGCATTGATAGAAACAACAGTGTACGGGTCTACAGAGTTTCTCAACAGCTGTCAACATAGAGAGATATACTGTCGTTCAAGAGTAAGTCGACAGGTTCTTTAAGTCGCTGCAGGTTTGCACTTCAGTAATCATTTGGAGAATTGTTTGTTTCTGTTCATCAAAATCATCCTGGTGTGCTTGGCTTTCATCTTCAGCCTCTTGGGGTTCTTTTCTTTACCCAAAGGTATAAAACAAATGGAACATCTTTTAGAAATCTCCCAGTATGTGCAATTTAAAGGAAAGAAAATGTTAATCAGAGTAAGTGGAAATTGGATCATGTAGTTTTGTTTTCTTCCCCTGTTTATGCAACCCAAAGACAATTTCATCCAGACTAAATGCCATTTGCAATCATTTGCAGGTAAAGAGTCAGCGTGAAGTTGGACAGGATACTTCCAATTGGAAGCTATGCTAACATATAGTAGAAGGTAGACACAAAATGCTGGAGTAAAGGGCCTGTCCCACTTGAGTGTAATTTGCATGTCATGCAGATGGCGCGCGGAGATTTTGTACATCCCAAAATCCTGGGGCACCGTGCGCGACCGCGCATCACTGCCTACGTCACCACGCACCATGCCGCATCACGTGTGTGGCACAATGCACGCGTCATGCGTCGTGACGCATAAATGATGTCACGTAAATTACACCCAAGTGGGACAGGCCCTTACATTGCCACAAAGATGTAGGGAGTGGATGTGGAGGTAGGATAATATAGAACTGGTGTGAAGGGGTGAACTCGGTCAATTGAAGGGCCAGTTTCCACGCTGTCTCTCTAAACTAAACGTAGGAGGTAAATTCCTCCTTGCACTATTGGGCGAACTTAGTAATGCCACCAAGTTAAACTCTGCTTCGAAAATATGTTTTCATTCACTTCAAAGAAGCTGACACAAAGAACGATTGCACAATGTCCGCACATTACTATTAGTTTTGTGGCAAGCAGCCAAGGACACAGTTCTGCATCTTTCATCTCTCAAGCCTTTGTGCTTTCAGTCGCAGTCAAAGGTTGCTGTCAACAATTCCTTTGCAGATCTGAATCCTTCAAAGAGTTTGCAATCGCATCAGCCAGAACGTGCATAAGTTCACTCACCCAAGTGCAGGGTGGTTGGAAAGGCACCTGGTTACTTAAACTTTACAAGTGAGGAGGAGCAGAGGCAGCGGTGTCAGTAAAGAGCTGCAACAAAGGACACATCCCTCTTCAAGCTTTACACAACCAGGCTGTGCTCATACATCCCAGGGGTCAGGGATTTAGAGGTTCACTAAATAGCAGCAGACTGAAACATCCAATGTAGTGTTCACACAAAGTCAGGTTTAAGTTTAGGTTTCAGTTAGCAACAAGGAACTGCAGATGCTGGTTTACAAAGAGAACACAAAGTGCTGGAATAACTCAGTAACTCTGGAGGTGACGTTTTGGGTGGGGATCCTTCTTGTGTTTGAAGAAAGGTCCTGACCCAAAATGTTACCAATGAATATCTTCCAGAGATGCTGCCTAACCTGTTGAACTCCTCCAGCACTTTGTGCTTTTTCTGTCAAGTACTTTATTGCGAATCATGTGTATCATGGAAGGTCAATGCCAAAGTAATTGGTGACTTATTCAAAAGTGCAGACATTTTGGTACCTACGATGTGTGTTCAATGTGTGGATGGATTCATTTGAGTGATACGTGGTGCTCATTGTCCCTGAGGCTCTGGATCTCATCTCGTCAAGTGCTTGAATGGATAGAATATTGTTATAGTACCTGAGTCCATAGCATGGAAACAGGCCCTTCGACCAACTGGCCCATGATGACCAAGATGCCCCATCTACACTAGTCCCACCTGTGCATATTTGGCCCATATGTCTTTTAAATGTTGTCCTATCTGCCTCATCTACCTCCTCTGGGAGCTCATTCCATACATCCACCACCATCTGTGAGAAAAGGTTGCCCCTCAGGTTCCTATTAAATCTTTCCCCACTCACGTTACACCCATGTCCTCTGGTTCTTGATTGAGGTAAAAGTATCTGCATTCACCTTATCTATTGCTCTTTTCACAGATGCTGTCTGGCATGCTGAGAGTTTCCAGCATCTTCTGTTTCTTTACAGCTGCAAACCTATTGAAAGCTGGCTCCAGAAACCATTCCCTCCACAGATGCTGCCTGTCCCATTGAGTTCTTCCAGAACTTAGTGTTTTGCTCAAGATTCCAGCAATTGCAGTTTTGTGTATTTCCTGCCTCTAGTCCCCTAAATTCCTATCTAAGTTCCAATGTAATGGGCCTGTCCCATTTAGGCGATTTTTCAGCGGACTGCTGGCGACTGTCAAGTTGCCTGCAGTCGCCTGAAAAACTAGCAACTGGAACGGTGACTGTCAGAGTGGAAAACACACACGTAAACACATCGCTTCCTTCACCAGCCCGTTATGCAGGTGGGGGACAGGGCAAGCGGGGGCAGCGCTAAAAAATTCACACGGTGCAAAGCCAAGGTGAAACAGACTTCTCCCGCGATGAACAGGAAGCTTGGCACTGTAAAAAGACGGCTAAAGCACAGTGTACCATAAATCCTTTAAATAGGGGAAGGAGAGGGAGGAGAAGGAGTGGAGCCAACTTTTAAGAAACCACAGATACACGGCTGTGAAGCTCGGCGGACATTAACATTACCGATCAGTTATCCTTGGTTCTGAAAACTACTGCTTACTTTTTTTTTCCCAATGAGCCAATGAAATTCACCGGTCACCGTTACAACCTCTGAGAACCTCCAAGAACCTTCGACCTCCTGGCAACCCATTAGGACCTCCTGGCGACGCATCTACGGCACGAGAATTCTCGCTACTCTCCATGGCAACTTCATTCTAGTCACCACTAATTTTTCAACATGTTGAAAAATTCACAGCAACCATAATGAGGAATTCCCAGAATGCGGGAACTCCTCACAACCATGAAGGCGACTCCCTGGCAATCACCCGCGAACATGTGGCGACTGCATAGTCTCCTGAAAAGTCGCCTAAGTGGAACAGTCCCATAAGGCAGATAAACGTATAGGGGACAGTTGGATCAAACTTCCAACTGCACACCATTGCCTCTTGGTAAAAATGTACAAACATTCTCCCATTAACAGATTTGCAAACAGCTGCAAATTATTTATTATCACTTACGTTTCGGTTGCAGTAGTTTGGCTATCTTGCTTTTTCAGAAAACCTTCAACCCTCATTGTACTAAATACAGTGCATCAGATGATCCACCTTCTGAAGAGGTTGTATGCACACGGCCTTTGGTATTCCAGCCAAAAAGGAAAGTTGAGCCAACTTTCTAATCCAACGTTAGTTTAGAGTTCTAGAGTGATACAACGTAGAAACAGGTCCTTCAGCCCAACTTGCCCACACCGGCCAGCATTTCCCAACTACACTAGTCCCACCTGCCTGCACTTAGTCCACATCCCTCCAAACTTGTCCTATCCATGTTCCTGTCTAACTGTTTCTTAAACTTTGGGATTGTCCCAGTCTCAATTACCTCCTCCGGCAGCTTGTTCCATACACCCACCACTCTGTGTGTGAAAAAGTTACCCTCAGATTCCTATTAAATCTTTTCCTCTCCACCTTGAACCTACGTCCTCTGGTCCTTGATTCCCCAACTCTGGGCAAGAGAGTCAGTGCATCTACCCAATCTATTCCTCTCGTGATTTTATATACCTCCATAAGATCATCCCTCACCCTCCTGCCCTCCAAGGAATAGAGACCCAGCCTACTCAACCTCTCCCTGCAGCTCACACCCTCTGGACACATCCAAATAAACCTTCTCTGAATCCTTTCAAGCTTGACAATATCTTTCCTATAACATGGTGCCCAGAACTGAACACAATACTCAAAATGCGGTCTCACCAACATCTTATACAACTGCAACATGACCTCCCAACTTCTATACTCAATACTCTGACTAATGAAGGCCAATGTGCCAAAAGCCTTTTTAACCACCTTATCTACCTTTGACTTGACCTTCAAGGAACCATGCGCCTGCATGTCTAGACCCCTCTGCTCTACAACAATCTCCAGATGCCTACCATTCACTGTGTAGGTCCTGCCCTTGTTCGAAGTCCCAAAATGCAACACCTCACACTTCTATGTATTAAATTCCATCAACCATTCCTCCACCACCTGGCCAATCGATCCAGATCCTGCTGCAATCTTTCATAACCATCTTCACTATCTGCAAAACCACCCACCTTTGTATCATCAGTTTCTTTGGCTTTGAACCCAGCCTCGACATTAAGCCATAAACTGCCAATCTGGATGGACAGATTTCATGTGCCTTAACCTTCCAGACCAGCCTACTATGTAGGACCTTGTCAAAGTCCATACAGACAACATCTTCAGCTCTGCCTTCATCAACCATACTTGTTACTTCCTCAAAAATCTCCATCAAATTAGTAAGGCAGGATTTCCCCCACATAATGCCATGCTGACTACTCCTGATCAGTCCCCGCCTTTCTAGGTGCACTTAAGTCCTATCTTGTGTGATATTCTCCTAATAATTTATCCACCACTGAAGTAAGCACACCAGCCTTTAGTGTATGAAACCAAAGTACGGGTTAAGTTTGTGGAATGTGTTTGCATGTAGCAAATTTAAGTTGAAAATCAACTGTAAGATTCTGAGCAGAAACAGATAAAGATATCAGAGGATGTGAAGGAAAAAAATCCTCTGAACACTTGAAGCATTGAAGAGCCATAACTGGGAAAACTATGGACCAAGAGCTGGAAGTGGACGTAACATAAAGTTCACTTTTGCCCAGTATGTACATGATGGGCCAAATGGCCACATTCATTCCAGCAAATCTGCTTGATTCCCTGAATCTAAAAAATATGTGCACCCGAATAAACCATATCGGTGACCCTCGGACTACCTTTAATCGGACTTTATTAGATTTAATCTTGCACATTCCCTTTATCGTGTATTTGTACACTGTGAATAGCTCGATTGTAATCATGTATTGTCTTTCCGCTGACTGGTTAACACGCAACAAAAGCTTTTCAATTTTCCTCGGTACACGTGACAATAAAACAAAACTAAAATGAAATATATAGTGGCCTGTGGTAAGAATGCATATTTATTGTGTTCGAAAGCAATGAATAATGTGAAGTTGTAAAAATCTGGATAATGCAGAGAAAATTGTGATGCTTGGACAGCTTCTACTGGAACAGAAGAGGTTAAGAAACTATTCAATATAATTGTTTCTGCTTAATAATAAATTGTTCCCCTATCATGAATGGTGAATGGCTTTTTGCTCTTGCAAGCAATCGTCAATTTAAAACTGAAAGTGTAAGGAGAAAGGTTAGGCAACATATCTTTTTGCAGAGAAAACATCAAATACTTTGCTACATGGCCTTCCGCCTCCAACAGCACATCAGTCTGAAGAAGGTTTTCGACCCGAAACGTTGCCTATTTCCTTCACTCCATAGATGCTGCCTCAACCGCTGAGTTTCTCCAGCATTTTTGTCTACCTTCGATTTCCCAGCATCTGCAGTTCCTTCTTAAACATTTTGTCTACACTGCGAAATCTCCTCAAGGTATGCCTACATTGAAGAAGTTCTCCTCCTCCCTCTGGAGACAGTTTAACAACCTCCTCTCTCCCCTCTGAAATTATCTCTTCCCTCCAACTCTCCGACCAACTCTCGGGACTTGCCTGCGCCTCCATCTTGTACCTCATGGTTTCCAGCACCAGTTCCCTACCTCCCAGTTCGGACCCAACCCAGACTAAACAAATCCCCCCCACCTCACATCAGTCTGAAGAAAGGTTTTGACCCGAAACATTGCCTATTTCCTTCGGTCCATAGGTGCTGCCTCAGCTGCTGAGTTTCTCCAGCATTTTTGTCTACCTTCGATTTTTCACCATCTTAAATACTGTGCTACAGTCCCTGTTTGTGAATGATGCTATTGCCATTTTTAGCTAAGAATAGATGAATTAAGATTAAAGAAGATATAAGTCTATTGGGAAGAACAGATTCTCGGAAATTGAAATGAAATGCTTTTTGAGGAAGCAATATGGTGTAAAATGCTGCTCAAAGATTGAGCAAATTAATCAGCAAATGTTATAAATACACTAAAATATTGGAATAATCATGGTATGTAGTTGATGTATTGACTATAATATTTATTCAGACTTTGATTAATTTTATTCAGTGCACTGACGAAATTATTAAAATGTGATATTTCCCTTATTTTTGATTAAATATGAATTATAAGCACAACTTTCTTGAGGATAGGCAAACATGAAAGAAAGTTCCTGAATGACATTTAAACATTAACTAGACCAAATGCGGACCCAGTTGTGTCCGCTCCCCCAACACAAGATTCCACCACTCACCCGTTCCCCCAACGCAAGCTGTTCCCCCAATGCAATATTACACCACTCACGCATAGCCCCCAACTGCGCAGGCACGGCACATTTCTCCTCACCCCCCAGCACTCCCTCCTCCTCCTCCTCTTCACCCTCTTCAATCCCTAGAGAGGGAGGGGGGTGTGGGGTAGAGAGGGAGGGGTGGTAGAGAGAGAGGGGGGTGGTAGAGAAGGAGGGGGGTAGAGGGGGGGGGATAGAGAGGGAGGGGGAGAGGAGAGGGGGGAGAGGAGAGAGGGGGAAGAGTAGAGAGGGGGGAGAGGAGAGGGGGAGAGGAGAGGGGAGGGGGAGAAAGGAGGGAGAGGAAAGGAGAGGGGGGAGAGAGGAGGAGGGGGAGAGGAGGAGGAGGGAGAGAGAAAAGGGGAGGAGAGGGGGGAGAGAGGAGGAGGGGGGAGAGGAGAGAGGGGGGGAGAGAGGGAGGGAGAGAGAGAGAGGGAGAGAGAGAGGGGGGGAGAGGGGAGAGGGGGGGAGAGAGGGGGGAGAGGGGGGGGGGGAGAGAGAGAGGGGGAGAGAGAGAGAGAGAGGGGGAGGAGAGGAGAGAGGGAGTAGAGGAGAGAGGGGGAGAGGGAGAGGGGGGGGGGGAGAGGGGGGGGGGGAGGGGGGGGGGAGGAGAGAGAGAGAGGGGGAGAGAGAGAGGAGACTCGGGGGGAGAGGAGAGAGGGGGGAGAGAGGCGAGAGGGGGGAAACTTTAATATCTCTGTCATTATTCATCGACGGGAAAAATCCTCGGCACACATGCGGCGGAGGGGGGCTCTGAGCGAGGTGGCCAAAAATGACGGCCGTAGATGGCAGCGTTCTCTCGGAAATCGCAGCACAGTAGGGCAAAAGCAGTCAAGAACAGAGATTTAGTAATATAGAAGAAGATAGATATGATGCTAGATAGATGGCTGGATACGTTTGGATTGTTCTCTACGGAGGTTTGGAAGCTGAGGGGAGACCTGATAGAAGTATATAAAGTTAAGAGAGACATAGGTAGGCAGTCAGAATATCTGAGGAAGGGTGTGCTGGCATTGGACAGGCCCAGAGGAGGTTTATGAGAATTATGCCGGGAATAATTGGGTTAACATATGATGAGCATTTGACGGCACGGGGCCTGTACTCGCTGGAGTTGGAAGAAGGATGAGGGGGTACCTCATTGAAACTTACCCAATCATGAAAGGCCTGGATAGAGTGGATGTGGAGAGGATGTTTCCACAAGTGGGAGAGTTTAGGACCAGAGACCATAGCTTCCGAATAAAAGGACATACCTTTAGAAAGATGAGGAGGAATTACTTTAGTCGGTGATGAATCTATGAAATTTATTGCCACAGTAGGCTGTGGAAGCCAAGTCAATGGATATTTTAAAAGCACAGATTTGAAGATACTTGATTGGTAAGGTGGTCAAGGGTTATGGGGAGAAGGCAGGAAAATGTGGTTGAAGGGGAAAGATAGATGAGCTATGTTTGAATGGCGGAGTAGACACCATGGGCCGAATGGCCTACTGCTACTCCAATGACATGAACTTATGAACCTCTATAAAATCACCCCTTAGCCTCCCGTGCTCCAAGGAATAAAGTCCTAGCTTGCTTAATCTCCCCTGTAGCTCAGACCCTTGAGTCCTGACAGCATACAATTTATCTGCACTCTTTCCAGCTTAATGATATCCTTCCTATAGACCAAAATGGAACACTATACTCCAAATACGGCTTTACCAACGTCTTACATAACTATAATACAACGTCCCAACTTATATTTTCTGTATCCAGACTAATGAAAACCAATGTACCAAATGCCTTCTATACCACCCTAACTACCTTTGGTGCCACTTTCAGAGAACTGCGCATCTGATAGATAGATCTCACAGTTCTACAACACTCACTGGGTCCTTACCATTCACATTCTTATCTAAATCTTTGATATGAACCATAAACAGCAATGGACCCAGCACTGATCCCTGAGACGCACCACTTGTCACATGCTTCCAGTTCTAAAACCATCCTCAGTGTTTACAATATCATTTATTTTATTGTCATCTGCAAATCTTAATTTTTCATTCAGTTCCTGTTATAACTCACCAGAAGAATACCCACACCGTCTCGAACGTACAAACTCTAAACAGACAGCACCCATAAGTTAGATAGAGCTCTAGAGACTAGTGTAGTCAAGGGATATGGGGAGAAGGCAGGCACGGGTTATTGATAGGGGACGATCAGCCATGATCACAATGAATGGCGGTGCTCACTAAAAGGGCCGAATGGCCTCCTCCTGCACCTATTTTCTATGTTTCTATGTTCCTATGTAAGTCAGGATCATATCCAGGTCTCTGGCATTGTAAGGCTGCAACTCTACTGCTGCACCACTGTGCCATTGTGGCGTGCAATAGGGATTTTTAGCCTAAAAAAGCACCTTTTTAACTCCATTGATTGACTGCTAAATTATAAAATTACACAAAACCTTTACAATTCTTGCCTTCACTCCAGTGAAGTCAATAGCAGATAATTCATTCAAAGTGACCAGGGATACAGCAAATAACTCAAATCAAAGGAAACATGGAGAAACAACAAAAGGTGTTGAAGAAGAATTGGCTAGTCAGCATCTAAAAGATAAAAGAGCAGTCAATATTTAATTTCAATTCTTTCAGCAAAATTGGCCAGGCCAAGTTGAAATATTAACCTCTGTGTTTTTGATCTTTGTTCTCCAATTGTCCAAAAGCCTTACAGTCATCAACATATTTAATGACTGTTATCTTTGGTAGAGAACTTCAAAGATTCAGAAAGCTGTGTATGTTTGCGGCGTGTGTGTGTGTGTGTGGTGGGGAAGAGGGGGAGGGTGTGGGAGGACAGAATCATTTCCCTTGGCCTTAGAGAAGTGACTTAATCCTGAGATAATGTCTCCTTGTTTTAGAGCCTCACACTGTGTCTAACAAGCAGACTCTCTGGACTTCAGTTATGCACTGAGACTACCGCAGATCGGATTTTTCTTCCTAATGATGCGAAGGCTAAAAATAGATCATTAAATGTATTCAAATTCATGAAAACCAGAAAAACTGTTGTAAATTTGAAGTAAAAACAAAAAATGTTGGAAAATTCTGTGATACTTGTGGAAAGAGAAAAATCATCTGGAATTCATTATGATTTATTAACTCGCCTTCACTCCAATGGTAAAACGGTTTATTTATTGTCGCATATACCATGCACAGTGGAAGACATTTTTTGCATGCAATTCCGCAAGATTATCCCCCTACATAAGCACAATTGCCCCAGTTAGTGTAGTATGCACATAGCAGCCCATCGAGTCCATATGCAAGAGGTGCCATTTTACAGTCCCAGTTGCAGCTGGCCACAAAGGCCATCTCCACCTCCATTCCGTTGTCCCGTGAACCATCGTCCGTCTTCACGCTTGGCCGTCTTCAGCCTTCGATCCTCAAGTAAGATCCCCTAGTTCCAGTGAAGTCAATAGTTGATAATTTAATTCAAGGAAATCAGGGGAACACCAAATAATTCCATTTGTTGTTTCCCCAGTTTCACTTTCCACAGATGCTCCCTGACCTGTTGAATATTCCAATGTTTTCTCTTTTGATTCCAATTCAGGAAAGGTTTTGAAGAAGTGAATACGTTTCTTTACAAAAGGAACAGTAGATTTAACGTAATTGGCTTCAAAGTCAGAAGGGAGTTTATTTTTTTTATGGAACAATTATTATGATCTGAAGTGAATTCCCCTGGAGCAAAGGTAATCATACTTAATAGTGACATTTGAAAGGAACTGGATAAATACACAAAGGGTAAAAATTGCAGGGCTGTGGTGAAAAAGCAGGAGTGTGACACTAATTGGGTCATTTGAAGGAATGTCACAGACACTGAGGGACAAATATCCTGCAGTGACGTGCGATTCTTAGATTCACTAAAATCTTATATTTAGTATATACTGATAAATTGTTTAACTTGGTGCCAATGTGAATAGTAATGCTGGCCGATGCTCAAAACTCATTTTGCATGGAAAATGCCAGTTATAAAGATTGATGTGAAAAAGAAATAAAATATTACTTAAAATACATTTGAATACTTGACTGGTTGCAGAATAGTATTATTTAATAATAAAGCAAATTACCTCGAATGCCATGTCGGTAACCTCATTTGACAGCTGCTCCATAAACCGAGCACCTGCTCTTTTTTAGACAGTCACTCACCCTTGTTACCACTAGGAGAACTGGCTGGTGCTCCAGAAAATGCTGCACTGTCAGCCAACAGTCTATGGCCTTATTGTGACAACCTGATTCAATCATCATGAGCAGTGATTTATTCCAGAACAGGCAACTGGTTTCAAATACATCCCTAGAGAGGCAGAAAAATGTGACCTAAATCTACACACAGTGGAAAGGACATGATTTGACAACTCGATATTGTGACTTACAAGACAGAATTAAATGAAGTATACAATCAGTTTGCAGCTTGAAGAAACAAATCAAACTTCCATAAGTGCCATGTATAAAGTTTTAGCTCTGCTGAAGTTATTTAACTCTTTTCCATCCAGACTCACCTGTAAATATCATTTTTATGCTTCGGATTAATATTGGTTCCTCATTCTCATTGAGATTAAGTTATATTCACAGGGTGGAAGCTTTCCCTACAGAAAACACAATGACTGTGTCACAAAGTTAGAAATAAATAAAAAAGTCTTTAGATTTCCCACGTAGTTTTCACCAGTTAACCCTACATGAATAAGTACCACAGAATTTTTTTAGTCTAGTAAAGAGGCTATCTGGCCCATCATGTCAATGTTGGCCAAAGATTAACCCATTTCTTACTTAATATTTTAAACACGTACAGGTTGTTCCTGGTTTAGGTAAGAGTTCGTGAGAATTGACTGTAAAATGATTTTTCAGTAAGTCTGCAAATAAACATTTCAATGAGAGTTGATTAACATGAATAGTTTTTATCTCCTTCCATTGTGGAGTTACAATGATACAGAATCAGTATATTCAACAGGTAGTTCAATAGATAGTTTCATTGAATGTTGCATTGTTTGATAAAGTATTTTACAAATGTCAAGAGAAGAGATTTGCCTTGTCAATTTCCAAAGCAAAACTCTAAAGTGCCCCCATGCAGTGAACCAGCAGCTGCGTTCATGCCAACCTATTTGTTTGATTATTGCAGAGAAGTTATATGCAAACAGTTTTGTGTAAAGACTGATTGTCTTTTGAATCAACTAGCTACTACCTATTCCATAACTCATGAAGATATGTGCATTAATGTAACAGGTTTCCCTGTTTTGAAAAATTACTTAAAATTTTATGGGAAAATGTACATAAAGTTGGATATCTGTAAATCAGGTATTTCATAACCCAGGGAATTCCTATAATTATGAAGGTCAATCCAATGTCCTTGGAGATGGTGGTGCATTATATGGTTATTCAGATACTTATTAAATCTGGTGCATTTCTGCTTCCACCACCCTTTCAGCCAGTGACATCTAGACTCCCACTACTCTTTGGGTATCTTTTGTCCCTCAAGTACCCTCTATTTTTTCTATTAATTAACTTAAATCTACATTATATAATTATTAAGCTCTCTGCTAAATGAAATAGGTCTCTCTGTGCACCTGGACCAGGCCTCCCTTACTGCTACACCTCAATTAAATTCCTTTTAATTTTCGAGCAAAAAACAAAGTGCTAGAGAAACTCAAAGGGTCACGCAGCTTCTGTGGAGAGAATGGATAGACAGTGTTTCAGGTCAGGATCCTTCTTGGTCATAACTAGGCTTGCGACCTGAAACGCATCTGTCCATACCATACAAAATTGGATAGTTATATGGATGGGAAGGGAATGGAGGGTTATGGTCTGAGCGCAGGTATATGGGACTAGGGGAGATTGTGTGTTCGGCATGGACTAGAAGGGTCGAGATGGCCTGTTTCCGTGCTGTAATTGTTATATGGTTATATGGTTATATCCACAGATGCTGCCTGACCTGGTGAGTTCCTCCAGCTCTTTGTTTTTTGCTAAAAAGTCTAGCATCTGCAATTTCCTATGTCTCCTAATTCTCCCTTGTTCCCAAGGAAATGGATCCAGCCCAACCAGTATCTCCTCATATCTGCCTGCAAAATATCCATATACATATCCAAATGTCTCAAATGCCACTATCGTATATGCCGTCACCAACACCCCTGACAATGAATTCCAGGAGCTCATCACCCTCTGTGTAAAAAACTTAAACTCACATCTCCTTTAAACTTTGCCCCTCTCACAGTTCAAAGCCGTGCCCTCTAACATTTGATATTTCCATCAGGGGTTCAACTCTATTTATGCCTCTCATTATGAACCAACAAACCATGTTATTCTTAAAGTAATCTGTTGAAATGGAGTCTCACAGTAAGGGCAAGGACGGAATACAAAAGCAGATTTGAATGGTTTCTTGTTGGTTTATGAGAACTGACAGGCTTAGGTAACAGATAAACAATGGACAGATAAATTGGTTGTCCAGACCAATTGAGAGTGTCTTGGATACTGCAAGTGCTACCATTGTTGCGAGCCACGAACTAAAAGTGGAAGGATGGGCTTTCCTCAAAAGCTCCTGAGAAGGGAAATCAATTAATGCGCTCAAGTTATATCCCATTTACTTTTCACTTACCTTAAGTAACAATGAGTAGATTTAGAAATTTGGTGCATTTTATTAGTAAGTTCCTCTGAAGGATATAAGAATGAAAAATGTTGTATCAGTACAAAAGATAATTTACTTTTACATAAAGATGCCTGTAATCCCAGTTTGGTCCATTGATGCTTCACCAATGTGATTAACTTCTATAGACTTTAGACTTTAGAGATGCAGCCCTGAAACAGGGCCTTCGGCCCACCGTCCACACACGACCAGCAATCACCCCATACGCTAGCACGATTCTACACACTAAGGACAATTTACAATTTTACCGAATCCAATTAACTTACAAACCTATACTGCATGCCATACAGACTGCATCCATAGTTAGTACCAAACCCGGGCCTCTGGTGCTGTAAGGTGCCGCCCCTATTTTCTAAACTGGCAAAACCATCATTTCAATAAATAACATCTGAAGAATGAACGGGAAAAGACTTGGAGGAGTTAACGAAAACTCAAAGGGACAATTAAAAGGGCTGTGAAAGAAAGGAATGGATGATGATCAGTGTGCCTGACATCAGGAATAGATAAAATGCTGGAATCAACAGCTAAAAAAGTGGTAATTGGACACTTGGAAAATACTGAATGTAGAATATAATTGTCAGCATTGTAGTGCAACAGTTTCAAAGACAAAGTCCAATATCCAGAATGGAATAGAGGTAAATCAAACAAAACCCAAGCTTAGAACCATTCGGAAGTCTGATAAAAATATAATAATTAATATTATAATTAATAATTAAAAAATATATATTTAGTAAGATATGCTTTGTATCCTCTTTTTACTGATATATTTCACTGAAGGTTCCCTGGGATTGGCCCAACGGTTCTCTTTATGTTCTGCAATTACTATGATTACCTTCAGTCTGACTTGTTAAGGCCTTTGACCTGTTTAAATATATTGCTACCAATGTTCCCTTCGCCCTCCAGATGATAGTAGACTTTAGGGGAGCTCCTCCTCCCCTCCCCCCCACTCACTATCAACAACACCACAGTTACATCTGTGGAATCTTTTAAGTTCCTTGGAACTATCATCTCCAAGGACCTGAAATGGGGGGCTATCTCCACAGTCAAAAGGCCCAACAGAGGATGTACTTCCTGCGGCAGCTGAGGAAATAAAATCTGCCACAGGCAATGATGGTCCAATTCTATACTACCACCATAGGGTCTGTCCTCACCTTCTCAATCATGGTCTGGTTTGGCTCAGCCACCAAGCATGACATCCGGAGGCTGCAGTGAATTCTCCGATCAGCTGCGGAGATTGTTGGCTGCAACCTTCCCCCCATTGACGAACTGTACACTGCAAGGGCCAGGAAGTGAACAGGTAAGATCATCTCTGACCCCTCTCACCCTGGCCACAAACTATTTGAAGCACTTCCCTCTGGAAAGCGACTCCGGACTGTCAAAGCTGCCACAGCCAGATATATAACAACAGTTTCTTTCCACGCGTAATTGCTCTATTCACTAACCAAAAGTCTGTAGCCTCATTTTGCTCTGGCATTTTATTTCATTCACATGTAATTTTTTATTATTAATGTTTAATATTTTATGTCATTCTTAATTGTTACCGTATGTCGTGTTGTTACTTGCGAGAGGAGCACCAAATCAAATTCCTTGTATGTGTACATACTTGGCCAATAAACTTATTCATTCATTCAGATGAGACACAAGTACAGCCTGTAAGGCCAGATGGTTATTCATTATCATTTGGAGGGTCCTGTTTAAAGCTTGTGACTTGCCTGTCATTGACAGTGGCCAATGGAACCAACTTTCCTTTAAACACCCTCCAATGAATCTCCTTTGTCTATCCTGCTATTTACTTCCTCAAAGAATTCCAACAGATTTGTCAGGAAGGATCTCCCCTTCACAAAACCATGCTGACTTTGGCCCATTTTATCATATACTTCGGTCAGTGGATATTTTTATGGCAGAGATAGACAAATTCTTGATTAAAATGGGTGTCAAGGAGAAGGCAGGAAAATGGGATTAGGAAAGAGATCAGCCATGATTGAATGGCGGAGTGGACTCGATGTGCCGAATGGTCTAATTCTTCTCCCATAACTTGTGAAGTAAGAAATCTCATCTTTAATAATGGAGATCTAATAAAGATTAATAAGATTTTCTGAAACGTTGATCTTGATTTTGATCTCCCCTTACGCCAAATCACCACAATGCCTGGGACATGTTTGGGATTAGATAATAAAATATCAGATTCAGGTAACCATCTCCCTTCTCTCCCTTTAATTAATTTGAAATCAGAAATCACCCCAGCGACGAGGCTGCTGCAAAATTCACATGGGGTACTCTGCCATGCCCAGAGTTGCGCCCTGCTGACTGATCGTGAATTAATCAGGTACAGGAGTTCCCGTCTGTCCTGGGGAAGTTGTGGGCTCCCCCAGGCCTCACAGGACAATCCACAAGTTTCCAATCTCCAGCCATCTCCCATCTCCCACCAGCTATTTCCTGATGTTCCTTCCTTTTTTTTTTTTTTGAAAATATTTTTTATTGGAGATAGGTACATAACCTATTACATCATTACTGTCTTACATTTTTAAATTGATAATATTGTCAGTTATTATTACATTGTCTCCAATACCTTTTGCCTTTTTCTTCCTTTTTTAAAAAAACTAGATAGAACTAAAGAGATAGATGAAGTAAAGAAAGAAAAAAAGAAAGAGAAGAAAAACAAAAACAAAAAAAAAAAAAAAAAAAAAGGAAAAAGATAGTTAAAGAAGAATTGAAAAATTTATTAAAATAAAAAACATCGTTCGAGATATGTTCGTACATTTCAGAGTATAGCATTTCCTTCCTAATGCTGAAGCCAGAGCCCATGGTTCAATGGTACGTGTCACATGTACCTAGTTCAGTTTAGTTTGAGGTACTGTGTGAAAACAGGCCCTTCAACCCACCGAATCTGCACTGACCAGCAATCACCCATACACTAGTTCCATCCTACACACTAGGGACGATTTACAGATGCCAATTTACGGAAGAAACCGGAGCACCAGGAAAAATCCCATGCCGTCACAGGGAGAATAGAGTCTTAGAGTCTTACAGTGTGGAAACAAGCCCATATCCCAACTTGCCCACACCGCCCAACATGTCCCATCTAAACTAGTCTTACCTGCTTATATTTGGCCCATATCCCTCTAAACTCGTCCAAGCTGAGTGTGTACACGCTCAGTACAGACAGCACCCATTGTCAGGATCGAACCTGGATCTCTGGCATGGTAAGGCAGCAACTCTACTGCTATGCCACTGTGCCACCACTAGGTACAGTGAAATTCCTTTTTAATTAACAATTCAGTAAAAATCTGACTGAGGCACAGTCATACTTAAGTACAAGAGTGTAGGAATAGTTGATTACACTGAAGTAGTACACAAGAGACGGGCCAGTGGCCGAGGAAATTCCACATGCCAACTACTTTAAATTCATCATATGGGTATTCCAGGGAAGGTAACTTCATCTTGTTTGCACTTGTCTCACTATTATGATGGGCTTGAACATCCATAACATAGTTTTTATTTTAGATGTTTGTGGAAGGGCCCAGCTACTCCTTGCCATCACCAGCACCTGTAGGTGTTCCTGTATGTCATTAAAATGATGAGGGTCTCACATTTCTGGCCTCCCTCGGTTCTCCAGTAAAGTTCAGGTTACTGCTCACATCCCGTGGCTGCCCCATAATATCACAGTAACATTTTGAGATGAAAAAGTAACAAATTGCCAGTCAGAACATATAAAGTGCAATTCCTCTCCTGTCTCAATCTTGACAAAAATGTTTCCTTTGAATAATCATCACCCATCCTGACATGGGTTGCAAATAATTTGCATGAAAAACTAAATTTTGATCATGAGAATTGCAATCTGTCTCCTATTCTAGACAGTCCAGCTTTTAGATGAACTCTCTGGATATGTCTTAAATCTAAACCAGATACTGCAGTGATTTCTGAATGTTGTCATTATCAAAACTTTGAATTAATTTTAGCAAAGCAGGCATAGAAGCACTGATTCCTCAGATCAGGCAAAAATGGATTTGTTGGGGCCAAAGTGTTAGGCACAACCTTATCCTGGGGACTGTCACACTGTGGTGTAATCTTGTGATAGAAGGGCCTCTTCCAAAATTGACTGAGCAACTGCAACTGTGGCCCTGGAGGCAGGAAACATGTTCCCGATGTTGGGGGAGTCCAGAACCAGGGGCCACAGTTTAAGAATAAGGAGTAAACCATTTAGAACGGAGACGAGGAAACACTTTTTCTCACAGAGAGTTGTGAGTCTGTGGAATTCTCTGCCTCAGAGGGATGGTGGAGGCAGGTTCTTTGGATGCTTTCAAGAGAGAGCTAGATAGGGCTCTTAAAAATAACGGAGTCAGGAGATATGGGGAGAAGGGAGGAACGGGGTACTGATTGGGGATGATCAGCCATGATCACATTGAATGGCGGTGCTGGCTCGAAGGGCCGAATGGCCTACTCCTGCACCTATTGTCTATTGTCTATTGTCACACAGCTTGCTCAACCAAGAAATGGCAGAACAAGGACACAGACTAGTACAAACGAGAAATTTGGGGTGATGATAGGAAAACTATTGTTCAGGGTGAGAGATCTTTTCATGGTGGATAACCCTGTTTTGGCATTGAAATCACCCTCCTGGAAAGAGGGGATCTGAGAACACCTTTTTCACCCAGAGAGTGGTGCTTGGAATACACTGCTGGAGAGAATGGTGGAAGCAGAATCACTGATGGCATTTAAAAGGTATCCAGATGAGCACTTGAATGGCCTAGGAATAGATAACAGGCCAAGTGTTGGAAGATGGGATTAATACAGATGGGTCGGCATGGGCACAGTGGGCTGAATGGCCTTTTTACATGTGTAGGAAGAAACTGCAATGCTGCTTTAAACTGAAGATAGACACAAAAAGCTGAAATACCTTAGCGGGTCAGTCAGCATCTCTGGAGAAAAGGAGCAGGTGATTAAAAATGCCTTCCCACTGATCTCCCCTTTTGACATCTAATGCATTCCCAAATACAAAACACTGCCGAACCCCGAACAATTCTCAATCAGTGCAGATCTGTACTCTGATTCCCAGACTCCATCTGATCCATGGAGGCTCTGCCATCTCACAATTGCTTTCATCCTGGACATACTTTATTTCCCTGTGTAGTGCCTGCTCAGTTGCAGATGATGCCAGATGCTTCAGATATTTTTTATTAGTCAAGGGAGTAAGGTGACTCACTCTGCATCCTACTTTGATGCATTTGCCAAATTTGTCAGAGAGATATTGAACATACGGCATGCAAAAAGACGAAAGATAGACACAAAAAGCTGGATTAACTCCGCGGGACCGACAGCATCTCTGGAGAAAAGGAATGGGTGATGGACCAGAAACGTCACCCATTCCTTTTCTCCAGAGATGCTGTCTGACCTGCAGAGTTAATCCAGCTTTTTGTGTCTATCTTTCACTTTTTTGCATGCCGTATGTTCAATATCTCCCTGACAAATTTGGCAAATGCATCAAAGTAGGATGCAGAGTGAGTCACCTAACTCCCTTGGCTAATAAAAATATCTGGAGCATCTGGCATTATCTGCAACTGGCCAGGCACTACACAGGGAAATAAAGTATATCCAGGATTGAAGCAAGGATTGAAGCATGATGGCAGAGCCTCCATGGATCGAATGCTGCTGCTGCTGCGGCCCGGCCGGAGAGTCGGAGGCTTCAACTGCAGGTCTGCGGATGGCGGCACCGGGAGCCCGCGGGTCCCTGGAGGGAGACTGCTTTTCAGGGCTCTCGCAACGGCGACTTCTCCCGCCCGAGTTGCGGGGTCGAAGAGCTCCTGGAGCGGGGCCTAACATCACCGCCCCGCGCGGCTTGGAATGGCCGCGGGACTCTGCGAGCGCACGCCGGAGGCTCTAACACCAAGACCCGGTGTGTGACCTCGCACCACCCCCCGGCGTGGCTTTAATGGCCGCGGGACAATTGCCATCGCCAGCCGGGGGCTTTGACTTTGACTCTGACATCGGGGGGGGGGGGGGGAGTGCAGTGGAGAGATAAGTTTATTTGGCCTTCCATCACAGCAATGTGATGGATGTTTATGTAAATTATGTTGTGTCTTGGGTCTATTTGTTTGTAATGTATGGCTGCAGAAACGGCATTTCGTTTGGACCTCAAGGGGTCCAAATGACAATTAAATGTATCTTCTTCTTGAGTCTGGGAATCAGAGTAGAGATCTGCACTGATTGACAATTGCAGGGATTAGGTTTGTCCGATCATTTCGGCAGTGTTTTGTATTTGGGAGTGTATTAGATGTCAAAAGGGGAGATCAGTGGGCAGGAATATTTAGTTTGGGAAGTAATTAATATATATAATGGTTGGGAGGGGAAGATGGATGGTCAGAATGATGAATTTGGTCAGGGAAATGTGAGTGTTGCAATGAACTATTCTACAGGAAGAGATTGCCAGTTATGAGAAAGAGTTCCCTGTTTTGTTTAGAGATGTTGAGTTTAGAGATACAGCATGGCAACAGGCCCTTCAGCCCACCAAGTCCACACTGACCATCTGCCTCCTGTGCACTAATTTTATGTCATACCACTTTTGCATCCTGCACACTGGGGGCAATTTTCAGAAGCCAATAAACTACAAACATGCATGTCTTTGGAATGTGGGAGGAAACCGGCGCATCCGGAATAAACGCATGCAGTCATAGGGTGAACGTGCAAGCTCTGCACAGACAGCACCCATGGTCGGGATTGAACCTGGGTCTCTACAGCAGCTCTACCGCTGTGCCACCCTGGGAAGATCGTGAGTTGGGAGGGAGAGATTGGTAGTTGGGAGGGGAACGATCTATACTTGGACAGGCAGTCTGAGGGTAAAATGGTAGACGGGGCTGGTGACATTTGGAAGTTTTGCTTTTGGGGAAAGGGTCTGGGGCCAAGGGAAGTCCAGTTCAGTGTATTAACTTAAGGAAGGTCCACTGGTCATACGATGACCAATCCGAAGCAAATAGCCTGTACATCAAACTGAAGTGGGATTCACGAAATCCAAGAAAGCCTGCGTCTTCAACAGTGTTGAAAGACAATGTGAGTCATTCACTTTCTTGTCCATTAAATTTGATGAAGCAATCCATTCACAAGGGAGCATTGAAGAACTGTGCACAATTTCCCATTGCACAAACCTATTTTTTGTTGAAAATAGAAGTGGAGCCCTAAAAAGGCAATCGGATGTTACACTTCTGTTCTTTTTAAAAAAATTGTCATTAGGTTCAGGTAGCATTTGTGATACTCCTGTGCATAATTTATCCAGTACGAACCTGCCTTGTGGGCTGAAGCATAATAATGGTGATTTCCCTGTAAACACTTTGTTGGACACAATCTGAATATTAAACCGATCTCATTCATAAAATTAATAGGTTAATGTGCATATTGATTTATGCAAACGCTTAAACTCATAATATTAGCGCTTAAACTCATAATATTAGATTGTAAGTATATTTTCCTTCTCCACCAATTTTAATTTCTATTGATGTTAAGAAAAAAAATAGTCTGGAGAAATGTGAACAGGGCTGTCAGTTTTCCATCCCACATTTTGCATTATCGATTCAAGTCAAAAATAGTCTGTGTGGTATTTTGCATTCAGGAGAAGATTGCCACCTGGTGGATATTTCCACTGACAGAACTAGGTGAAGATCTTTTTCCCACATAAGTCATGTTTGGGATAGCCTTTACAAACTTATTTTTGTGACTGGCAGCTGGCCTGGAGCAACACAAAATGTAAACAGCCCCCCCATCAAGAAATAGCACTGTAGTCTTTTTGGGAAACCATCTCAACCAATCTTTTGCTAGAGGAAGTAGTAGAATCAGCAAATTAATGAGAAAGAAAAGAAGATTTGTTATTAAATTTTAATTTATGATTCAAGCGTGTGCTTATACCTTATCACAACATTAGAATACCATGACATTAGGCAACAATATAGACACTATAGAGTGGTTAAAATTCCTGTGTTTTCCAACTATAACATGGGCTTGCCCAGTGATACGCTGGTAGAGTTGTTGCCTTACAGCGCCAGAGACCTGGGTTCGATCCTGACTATGGGTACTGTCTGTACGAGTTTATACATTCTTCCTGTGACCTCGTGGGTTCTCTCCAGGTGCTCCGATTTCCTCCCACACTCCGAAGACGTAAAGATTTGTAGGTTAATTGCATTTGTAGGTTAATTGGCTTCAGTTAAATTGTAAATTGTCCCTCGTGTGTAGGATAGTGCTAGTGTACGGGGTGATCGCGGTACGAAGTGGCGCCGCTGCCTGGCAGCTATGGCTCGCCTGCAGTCCGTCTGTTTTTTCTTTTTGTTGTTGTTTTCTTTTGTCTGTTTTAGTTAAAGTTATTTAAATTTAGTTTATTAGGTTGTGTATGTGTGGGGGGGGGTGGGAGAAACAGGGTTTTAGTCTCTTCCTTTGGGGGTATGCGACTTTTTCTTGTTGTGTCCCCCGTCTCCATCTCCGTCTGCGCTGAGGCCTAATGGCAGAGCTGGCGGCCTCGGGCCTAGTGGACGACAACATCGGGAGCTCGCAGGTCACAGGTTGGTGACCTGTTTTTCTGGAGCTCTGGCAACAACAGCTGGCGTTCCGGCGGCGGCTCGACTCGGCGCTGTGGCGGCGTTCTGGCATTCCAGCAGCGGCCTGACTTCGGAGGTTCGGCTGCGGGCCCAGTGGACGACAACATCGGGAGCTCGCAGGTCACAGGTTGGTGACCTGTTTTTCTGGAGCTCCCGCAACAACAGCTGCGTCCGCTGGACTGGAGGGCGGCAGCTTCGGCAGCTTCGACCACCCCGGGCCGCGGAGTTTGAACCGGCCCATTCACGGAGTACGGTTGAGCCGCGGGACTGACTTACCATCACCCGGTGGGGTCACAACATCGGAGGCCTGGGATCGCCTCAGCACAGAGGGAGAACAAGGAGGGAAGAGACAAAGGCTTTAAGACTTTTGCCTTCCATCACAGTGAGGAGGTGCCTGGTGAACTCACTGTGGTGGATGTTAAATTTGTTTTTATTGTGCATTTTTGTTATTTTTATTATATGTATGACTGCAAGGCAATGAAATTTCATTCAGACCTTTCGGTCTGAATGACAATAAAGGATACTTTGACTTTGGATACTTTGTTTTTTTGGTTGGCACGGACTCGGTGAGCCAAAGGGCCTGTTTCTGCACTGTATCTCTAAAGTGTAAAGTCTAAACTTAAAATATTTTATCTACATTTAAATAAGTGCTGAATGATTTGTCTTGAGTTAATTGTATTTGAAGAGAACTGACGTGTAGATAAGTGGAAAGATTATTAAAAAGCTAAATAATTGCATTTGTGGGTCCCTGAAGCAAACCACCTTATTGATGTTTTATAAAGTTTACATGTACTGTTGACAAAACTATCATTTCAAAATATGTCTACAATATCACTAATTATTTTATGTTTCATTTACATGAAACGTTATTAGCCTAATCCTTCCAATTGCACCAGTTTATTTGGCAGTTAGAGAAAATATAGGAATCCATTATTCTCTGGAAGCAATTCAAATACTTTTATTAGGAGGAAGGGGAATGATTCCTGCTTAGTGAAGTTTTATAATTTATTGCAGTTCTATGAAAATGCAGTCGGATGTTGACTTTTATAGATATTGCCTTTCAGAAAGATGCTCATAAAGTTCTCGGAAATTAAAAAGATAAAATAGAAACCGGTAAAGGAAGGGAAGAATCTACAAAGAGGTAGATAAATCAGCAAGAATAGAACATGGTTGTGTAATTAACAGTGGCAGCTGTAATATAGCCCCTGAGAACTGTAAATTTCCAACTTTAAAAAAAATTATATATAATATATATTTATTATAGTATATATATTTCTATCGTGGCGCAGCGATATAGTTGTTGGCTTACAGCGTCAGAGACCCGGGTTCGATTCTGTCTATAGGTGCTTGTCTGTACGGAGTTTGTACGATTTACCAGTGACCTGCGAGGGATTTCTCTGGGATCTCCAGTTTCCTCCCATACTCCAAAGAGTATAGGTTTGTAGATTAATTGGCTTGGTATAATTGTAAATTGTCCCTTTGTAGGATAGTGTAAGTGTGCAGGGATCGCTGGTCGGCGCAGGCTCGGTGGGTCAAAGGGCCTGTTTCCACGCTGTATCTCTAAAATAAAATAAAATAAAAATTAGGTTCAAAGGTTACAATCTAACACTGTATTTACAAAAACAATTTCATCAGCAAAGGATGAAATTAACTAATAACATTAAGCGTAGCTCAAGAGTGCAGAGAGAGTCAATAATATTTCATTGTCGTATGTGTCGACAATAGAACAATGATATTCTTACTTGCAGCGGCATAACACGTCTGTAAATGCAACACAGATCATCTATAATAAACCAAAAAAATTAATAACCACAGCACGAGTGGAAAAAACCCCCCAAAGTCATTAGTGCAACCAAAGGCAGTTGTTGGAAGTTCATAGTTGAAGTTCATGTTGTTTAGTGCTCATGAGCTTGATGGTTGTTGAGAAGAAGCTGTTCTTGAACCTGTAGATCATGGATTTCAGGCTTCAGTACCTTCTACCCCATAGTCCAGGTGAAACAGAAGCATGGCCAGAGTGATATTGAAGGAACAAGACACATAATTTTTATTTTAAGATGTTGAACGAAGTGTGAGACTTTTTCAAAACTGATTCTTAGGATATAGAGAGGAGGTAAAGGAACTAAACAGCTGGTGCCAGGAAAATAACCTCTCTCTCAATGTCAGCAAAACTAAAGAGATGATTGTGGACTACAGGAGACAGCAGGGGAGTGGACACCTCCCCATCCACATCGGTGATGCTGAGGTTGAAAGGGTCAGCAGCTTCAAGTTCCTCAGCGTGCACGTCACTGAGGACCTCTCCTGGACACTGCACAAGGTCACAATAACAAAGAAAGCCTGCCAGCGGCTCTTTTTCCTGAGAAGACAGAGGAAGTTTGGCATGAACGCCAGCATCCTCACAAACTTCTACAGTTGCACCATCGAGAGGCTGCATCAGTCTGGTACGGGAACTGTCTGCCCACAGCTGCAAATCGCTACAGAGAGTGGTGAATGCGGCACAGCACATCACTGGCAACTGTCTCCCGGCCATTCAGGACATTTTCCACCGGCGGTGCCTGCGGAAGGCACACCGCATCATCAAGGACCACAACCACCCAGCACGCAGACTGTTCTCCTTGTTGCCATCAGGCAAACGATATAGGAGTATGGCTGCACGCACCACCAGACTTAAGAACAGTTTTCACCATCAGGCCATCAGGCTTCTGAACTCATAAACACATCATATATGTTGATTATTTTATTTATTATTGTCTTTCACCTACCAATGTCACTTTTATCTTATCTTATTTTACCTTATTTTGATCCTTATAATATCATTGCTGAGGAGGCCCGTTGTCTTGTCAAACAAATTTCATTGTACCGTTGACCCTGTGTTAACCTACATATGACAAATGAAACTGAACTGAATGTTATTGACGTGGCCAATATTTATTACCTATCCTGAGATACTCTTAATCTGCTTGATATCATTGAGTGATTTGCTGGTCCACTTACGACCCAACCGTGTTGTAACATGATGGGAATTGTCTACAGGCCAGACTAGGCGAGGAGAGCCGTCTTACTTCCATTAGTGCGGCACTGTGGCACAGAAGTAAAGTTGCTGCCTCACAGCACCAGAGACCCAGGTTCAATCCTGACTATGGGGGCTGTCTGTTTGGAGTTTGTACATTCTCCCTGTGACCACATGGGACTTCTCCGGATGCTCCGGTTTCCTCCTACACTTCAAAGACGTACAGGTTTGGAGGTTAATTGGCTTTGGTAAAATTGTAAATTGTGTAAGATAGTACTGTGGGATAGTGCTGGGATGAGGGGTGATCACTGGTCGACACGGACCCGGTGGACCAAAGAGCCTGTTTCGTGGAAAATCTAAAGGTGCTGAGATTTGGTGACAGCTTCATTGGCATTTTTATAATTTTCTGAAACTCTAAAACTTTGAGGCTTCAGATCTCAGTTGCATAACTATTTAATTGACATGTTATTTTGTGTCCAATTAGATTCTTGAAAACATGTCAAAAAGGCATTGTTCCTCAATAAAGCATTATTGAAACAGTGCAATGGTTTAATCACTCTGAAATATATTTTGCAATTGAAAAGCATTAGTATCAAAAGCTGGATTTTTTTGTGTGAAGAAATTATAAGAGCAATTTTCCTGAAATCACACTTCCATTAATCTATCATTGTAAATTCGGGAACATATTTGATCATTTAATGTACAACCATTCAATTTAAAACCCAGAAATGCAAGAAATACTCAGTAGATTAGGCAGTATCTGTGGTAAGAGAAACACAGGTGATGTTTTAACATTACTGACCTTCAATCAGAAGACAATGATCTGTAATTCTGTTTCACTTTTCACACGTATTACCAGAGATGCTCCTCCAGCATGTTCTGTTTCCATTTCAGATTTCCAGCCATTCCTATAATTTATTTTTACCTAACTACTAGATTAAGTAAGACCCGTTGCATCCCTGTCACATGGGAGGCCTGGTTCCTCAACGCAACCCGTTCCCCTATGCAATATTCCACCACTCACTCGTTCCCCCAACACAACCCGTTCCCCCAACGCAATATTCCACCACTCACCCATAGCCCTCAACTCCGTATGCACGGCTCATTTCCCCTCATCCCCAACAATCCTTCCCCCTCCTCTTCATTCTCCCTCTTCTTTCCCCTCTGTAACCTCCCTTCCCCAATCCCTCCCTCACCTCTCCCTCCCTCCCCTTTCCCCTACCCTCAGTCACTCCCTCCCTCCATAACATCTCTCTCCCCTCCCTACTCCCTCCTATCCCTCTATCCCACACCTCCCCACCTTACCTCCCCTATCCCCCCACTATCCCTCCTGACCTCCCCCACTGCCCTCCTCACCCTCTATTCCCCACTCCCTAAATCCACCACTCCCCCTCCTCTCCCTCTATTCCCCCTCCTCCCCCACACTCCCTCATCACCTCCCTCACTTTCCCCCACTCCCTCCCTACAGCCTCCTCTCCCTCAATCACCACACTCTCCCAACCCCCCCGGAGCCGGCCGCCGCTGCCGCCGCCGCCCGCAGACACAGCCCCAGCCTCAACGCTAAGGGGGCGGATCCCCGTGGGCCCGGAGCAACAGAAAAATGGAAGTAATGTTACCCATGTCACCGTTGTGACAAAAAGATGGAGATCTGAATTCTGGAAAGGCCCCAACTGCGCAGGCGCAGCTGAGGACCAATTGGGTGCTCTTTGCGATGCCAGTAAAGACGCGCACGGAAACTCTCCCACAACTGCGCATGCGCTGGTGGGGCACTGTTTTAAGTTAATTTTTTTAAACGTTAATAATCTGAACAAAACTTGTTTAATTTACAGCACAGGACAATAGTTTTTATGACTGGAATGACTACAAGTACACGTATTTAGGGGTTTTAAGCTGAGCATAAATCAAGGCTCTATTTATTTCACAGCCTTCAGGAACCAGAGTGCGCTGCCCTTATTATGTCATTCCCACATATACAAACAAAGTGGTCCTTGTGATATAACAAAGTAGTCCTTGCAATATCACAACATCCCCCTTACATAAAATCAAAAGTTCTTCTGCCCTTTTGTGCTCATTGTAACACAAAGTTTATTCAATTTTGATACCTCATCTCAATGTGTGACAGTAACATGGTAATCTTGTCCGTGTGTAGTGGCCAGGGGTGAGTAAAGCTGCTGCTGCATTCTGTTCCGTTGTCAAGGACTTTTTGATGACAGATTTCATCGTTCGTATCATTCTGGCTCTGGTTCTGGCTCTGGCTCTGTTACACCGCTGCTCCGGGCTCTGTTACACCGCTGGTCGCAAGTTCGTATCATTCTGGCTCTGGCTCTGGCTCTGTTACACCGCTGCTCTGGGCTCTGTTACACCGCTGCTCTGGGCTCTGTTACACCGCTGCTCCAGGCTCACACACAAATTATTATTTTTTTTGTTCCACACACGGACACACACAATTATACTTCAGTACATTTTATTGTTAGAATTCAAAACATTATTAAATTTGAGATTTCCAAGGTCCCTTGGTTATGTCTTCCTTGGTAACAGTCGTTTTCAGTATGGCTTATCTCGAACAGCCTTCTGCTTATCTCGAGACCGTTTTCCATACACTGCTTCTGCAGCTTTCAACTTTAAACCTCTTAGGTTTTAAAGAAAATACAGCCTTTCGGCTTGCTTCGTCTCTGTAAGCGTTCGGTCTCACCGATCGCCGCGCCCCCGTGTGCGTCTGGTCGCTCCACCTTCTGAACTCGGGCCTGCACAGGGCTGGGGCGTGATGTGGGCCTTCACTCACCACCCACAGCTGCTTGCAGTGTCCCGTCGGAAGCTCGGCGCTGACATCAGGTACTTACATGTGTAGTGGCCCGGTCGAGATGCATTCCCAGCATTCTTTACTGAGCTGGATGGCGTCCATTTTTCTAGGGCTTTCTTTTTTCTGTTTCTTTCTAGGGCTAAATCACACAAACCGCTGCCACCATGTTGTACTTCATGGTCCGGTATCTGTTATACCATTGTTATGACTCTGGAATGACCACAAGTACACGTATTTAGAGGTTTGAAGCTGAGCATAAATCAAGGCTCTGTTTATTTCACGGCCATTTGGAATCAGAGTGCCATGCCCATTTTACGTAATTCCCACATATACATGTTGCTATGTTGGCAAACAAAGTAGTCCTTGTGATATAACAAAGTAGTCCTTGCAATATCACAACAATAGTGGGCCCAAAACGTAGCGCTATCGTGTACCGTTTTTGCACAAATAAAGGTACAACGCAAACCTGCAGATAACAAGAGGAGAGTTTTAGTTATATATACCAGACCAAGTTAAGACCCATTAGGTCTAGTCCCCCAATGCACCGGTTCCCTACTCATAGCCCCCACAGGAGGCGTGGTCCTCCAACTCAAGCCGTTCCCGAATGAAAGAGAACAAATGCCGAACCATTGTGACGTCATCAGTTGAAGCTGGTCGTGTTAAATTCAAAGTATTTTGATTTTTTTTAAACTTTAATCAGTAATAAGTTGAGAAATAAAACATAAAATGTTCAGTGCAGGTGATCTCAGTCTAGAGGGGGGAAAATGTGAATCAGAATATGTAAAAATATTGTGAAAGTTGGCAATTTTAAAGCTTTAAATGCTAATAACGTGAAATATAGGATGAACTCTTCACAGTGCAATGTAATTCCTTTTTCAAATGAAGCTCACAGAGGCAACAATATAATACAGTAATGATAAGTAGAACAATACATACAATAACTATGGTACAAGACATTGGCAAGGCTGCATTTGGGATATTGTGTTCAGTTTTGGACACCCTATATAGGAAGTATATTGTTAAACTGGAAAGTGTGCAGGAAAAATTTAGAAGGATGTTGTCAGGAGTTGAGGGCGTGTGTTACAGGGAGAGGTTGGGCAGAGTAAGACTTTATTCCTTGGAGTGCAGGAGGATGAGGGGTGATCTCATAGAGGTGTATATGATTACGAGGGGAATAAGTAGGGTGAATGCAATTTTTTTTTAACCCAGGAATCCAGAAGCAGAGGATATAGGTTTAAGGAGAGAGGGAAAAGATTTAATAGGAACATGAGGGGCAACCTTTTCACACAGAAGGCGGTGGGTACATGGAACGAGCTGCCAGAAGAGATAGCTGATGCAAGTACTAAAGGGATAGTTTTAGAGGGATATGGGCCAAATGAGGGCAGATGAAGACTCGTATAGATGGGGCATCTTGATCAGCATGGGCAAATAAAGTAGGAATGAGTGGGGTTCTGACAGAAGTCTTGATTAACAACTTTTTCTGTTTTTCACTAAAATAGATATTGAAATAAACACTTCATTAGAGGATGAGCTTAAACAGAATGTTAATAAGGTTGGGAAATAAAGTGAGAAAACAACTAACAAACAAATCTAAAAGCAGATAAAATTAGAAATCCTGATGGCATGCAGGAAACAGCAGAGAAACACTAGTAAACTGACAGATAGATTCCTGTCTCGGGTGGTAAAATAGATATATAGATATTTACGTTAAAATAAGACATTTCCAGATGCCTTTCACTAATTTCACACTTGTTGTTGCCCCATATCCTTTCCAAGTGCTGGTCTCTTCCCCTCTCACATTCGCTCCCTCCTGAGGAGCACATTAGTGCATCATTGACAGGCAACATTATTCAACCGATGAAAATTTTTATTTGTTCAAAAACATAAGGCGTAATGACAATAAAGTCCTTTTGAACTTGGTGTTATGCTTTCCCTGTCTTTATTAGTGGATGCTTTCTTTCTGCTTCAAGTGAGAAACTACATGACTGCATTTATTCAATGTATTCATTCCAACAATGTCACAGGAATCCAGGGTAAACTATTTTTGATGAAGGAAGAAGTATTGAACAAGTAAATGAAAGGACAGATAACTTGATTACTAAGTCTCATGGTCAGTTTGAAAGCACACTCCTACTGGGACATTGTACTCTGGAGTTTCTATCTTTATATAGTGGAGAAGCAGCTAAATAATACATCTTTGTTGAGATGAAAGATGAGTATTTCATGGAGTGATGTATAAAAATTCGGCAGGTGGCTTTTCACCGGTGACATTTCTTTCAGGGTAGGTTATACACAGCAGTGCAGTGCTGTCAACTTAAGGCATACAAATATATTTTTACAGCAGTCTCTGTAGGCACAGGACAAATGGGTCACAATTATATCAAATTTTATAAACCCTATTTAAGGCACTAAAGTAAATATCATTGATGTGTCAGGGAATAGGTCATAAATATGGTTGAATCTTTTCCATATCCACAGTTACAGTGAAATAGCTCTGAATTCACTGGTGTCCATTACTGAAAACCTGACTTCATGTTGCAAAAGGGAACTAAGTAGACTAAGCACAATAACCACTCTAAACCATCTCTGAAGAAGGGTAGCGCCCCAAAACGTCACCCACTCCTATTATCCAGAGATGCTGCCTGTTCTGTTGAGTTACTCCAGCATTTTATGTCTAACCACACAACTTATTGGGTGCATTTGAAATCCCAACACACAAAGATTCAATCTTCTCTACTGATGATCTTATGACTTTCCAGCTTTTCCCAGTGGCTCTAGGAGAATTTTAATTAACAGGGTAGGGAATAAAGAAGTTGTCAATGTGACAAACCTTGCAGTATAAACATTCTTTATGTTTCACCGTTATCTTTGTGACATGTCTGTTGCAAATGATTGACAGCCCTGTGACCACACAGACACTGATTAGACCAGAAACCAACCCAGTGCAGGATTTTGCCAGTGTGGGCATGGGAGCACGCCACAGTGGTGCAGCTGGTAGAGCTGCTGCCTCAAAGCACCAGGGACATGGGTTTGAGCCTGACCTCGGGTGCTTTCTGTGTGGAGTTTGCATGTTCCCCTTGTAACTGCGTGGATTTTGACTGTGTGCTCCGGTTTCCTCCCACATCCCAAAGACGTGTGGCTTTGTGGGTTAATTAGCGTCTGCAAATTGCCCCAAGTGTGTATGGTGTGGGTTCAGAAGTGGAATGGTGTGAACGGTTGTTCAATGGTCGGCCACAGCTTCGGTGGGCTGAAGGCCCTGTTTCCACACTGTTTCTTTAAACTAAACCATAACAGCAAATACAGGAGAGACTAAGCAGGTAACGCAGCAACTATGAAAAGAGAAACAGTTGTCTAGTGTCTATTAATGTTTCAGGTCAAAGACCCTTCATCACTGATTTCCTGACGTGTCACAGAGACCAACATTTAATTTCCAATGTTTCCGTGATGTTCAGTCACTGCAGTTAGCTTTCATTGCAAAAGGATTTGAGTATAGGAGCAGGGAGGTTCTACTGCAGTTGTACAGGGTCTTGGTGAGACCACACCTGGAGTATTGCGTACAGTTTTGGTCTCCAAATCCGAGGAAGGGCATTATTGCCATAGAGGGAGTGCAGAGACGGTTCACCAGACTGATTCCTGGGATGTCAGGACTGTCCTATGAAGAAAGACTGGATAGGCTTGGTTTATACTCTCTAGAATTTAGGAGATTGAGAGGGGATCTTATAGAAATTTACAAAATTCTTAAGGGGTTGGACAGGCTAGATGCAGGAAGATTGTTCCCGATGTTAGGGAAGTCCAGGACAAGGGGTCACAGCTTAAGGATAAGGGGGAAATCCTTTAAAACCGAGATGAGAAGAACTTTTTTCACACAGAGAGTGGTGAATCTCTGGAACTCTCTGCCACAGAGGGTACTTGAGGCCAGTTCATTGGCTATATTTAAGAGGGAGTTAGATGTGGCCCTTGTGGCTAAGGGGATCAGGGGGTATGGAGAGAAGGCAGGTACGGGATACTGAGTTGGATGATCAGCCATGATCATATTGAATGGCGGTGCAGGCTCGAAGGGCCGAATGGCCTACTCCTGCACCTAATTTCTATGTTTCTATGTTTCTATGTTCTCTGACCAGAAACACACCAACTACTACACACCAATGCTTCTCGAGACAAGTGACAGCATTGTTGATTTAGGCTCGTAATGGAAAGGATAGGAAATTAAATAATGTTTAACAAACCTTTGGTCTTTTGGGCTCATTGTAACACAAAGTTTATTCAATTTTGATACCTCATCTGCAATGTGTGCCAGACATGGTAGATGTAACCATTAATAGACAAACTTGCTAGATTAGACTGAAAACATGAAATGACAAGCTCAACAGAGCTCTTTGCATAATTGTGATTAAGCTGATTGATGGAACATTAACAGAATGCCTGTTCTGTCATTCCATATTAATTGTTGTTGTTTTCCATTGAATAAGCAATGACACAGTAAATGATAGATCCTGGCCTAGACTCTTACATTTCTACTAGATTAACACTGACATATCAAATTATGAAATATACATATCTCCACTAACATCATTTTATAATCTTTAAACCATTTCAATAACATCTGGGGGTTTTGGAATCATAAGTTGATGTCATAGGAACAGAATTAGGCCATTCAGCCCATCAAGTATATTCCGTCATTCAATCATGACTGACCTATCTTTCCATCTCAGACCCATTCTCCTGCCTTCACTCCATAACCTTTGACAACCTTATTAATCAAGATCATGTCAATCTTTGTTTTAAAAATATCCAATGATTTAGCCTCCGCAGCTATCTGTTGCAATCTTCCATGGATTCACCACCCTCTGACTAAAGAAATGTCTCCTCATTTCCTTTCTCAAGGTACATCCTTTTATTCTGAGATTGCGCTCTCTAGTCCCAGACTCTCCCACTAATGGAAACATAATCTCCACATCCACTGTATCCAGGCCTTTCACTATTCGGTAAGTTTCAATGAACCTGTACTCTCTGGAGCATTGGCCCAGTGCCGTCAAATGCTCATCATATATTAACCCAATCTTCTCCAGGATAATTCTCGTAAACCTCCTCTGGACGCTCTCCAATGCCAGCACATCCCTCCTCTGATTTGGGGTTCAAATCTGCTCACAATACTCTAAATGCGGTCTGAACAGTGCCTTATAAAGCCTCAGCATCACATCCCTGTTTTTATATTCTATTCCTCTCGAAATAAATGCTAACATTGCATCACATGCAGGAATGTGCTCATTTATACAAGTAACCTTTCAATCCCAATTGGTCTTCCGATTTGTGGCCGAGCATGAGACGCGCAGACTTCTCAATATGGCTTCAAATACCAAGGGGCCAGCTTTACTTGAAGCATTGCTATAAAAAATAATGAAAATCGTTGCAGTATTGATTTTACAGCCCAGTTAAATATACTCCCCACTGAAGTTGAGTTGTCAGAATAAGTGATAGAGGCAGGTACAATTACAACATGTAAAAGCTATTTAGACAGTTCATGGAGAGAGCTTCATGGTTTGGTGTGATCTGAGCCAGGTGAAGGAACTAGCTCAGTTAGGCAATTTAGTCAGCATGGACAAGTTGGGCCAATGGTATAGCTCTATGACTCAAGATCAGTAGAGAGTAATTTTGGACCGGGTATAAAACCAGTGTGGAACTCAATATTTTTAATTTGCTATACCCATTTTTCAATTTAATTTCTGGAAGAAGTCGGAAACTATACATTTTACAAATGTTTAATAAGATAGATTATTATATCTCCCGTATATATATATCTATTATCTATAAATAGATTATCCGTGAATTGTCACCTTGTCGTGGTGGAGAAGCTTGTGTGAACCTGAGATCCTGAGAGCGATGCCGTCTGGAGCCATGCTCCTGGTAGGGTCGCCCATGGGAGTAAGGTCGAGGGGGAGGTCTCTGACAAAGAGCAATCCAACCAAGACCTCAACAGTGGAACAGGTGGAGGATGATGGCTGACAGTGGAATGTCACAACGGCTGGGAAGGCGAATGAAGGCTGCAGCAGAAAAGGGTCTCCGGTCATCTTGGACTCCATGCCGCTGGATCCTGACCCAGATCTGTCAAGGACCGTGGGGTGGCTGTCCACCAGTCTCCCCATGTTAAACAAAGTAATTGTACCTGCCTCTATCACATGGGGTGTGCACCAGTCTCCCCATGTTAAACAAAGTCATGCACAGGCATCCTCCATATAGGGAATAGCACCCTGGAGACACCCATGGCCAGCCATGACTGAAGGAGGCCTAAGAGAATAAAATAGAGAACCAACAGGGAGAAAGATAGTTATCAAGATATTAATAGACAATATTAATAGCCATCCCATGGACACTGTGGATTGTGAGTGGTGGGATTTTATCCCAGCCCTGTGCTTTCAGTATTCCTTATTGCCCCTTTGTCAGCTTATGTTTTCAACAGCCTGTTGCACCAATTAAGGTACAGTGAAATTTGAATTACCATACAGCCATTCTAAAAAAAAAGCAACAAAACACACAACTACATAAATTTTAACATAAACATCCACCACAGCAGATTCCCCACATTCCTCACTGTAATGGAAGGTAAAAAGTCCAATCTTCTTCCTCGTTTATTCTCCCATCGTCGGGGCTGTCGAACCATCCGTTGGGTCGATCGAAGCTCCAACAGCCGGCAGTCGAAGCTCCTGCATTGAGGTTATCGAAGCTCCTGCGTTAAAGCAATCGAAGCTCCCGTGACGGGGCGGCCGAACATCCTGCGGCTTGGAGTTCCCGAAATTTGTCTCTAACCAGAGAGCGCAAGCTCCACGATATTAAAGTCCACAGGCTCCCGCGTTTGGAGCCCCAAAGTCGATCCCCAACAGGGATTACGAGCTCCGTGATGTTAAGTCCGCAAGCTCCCGCGGTGGAGCTCTCGAAGTCAGTCTCCAACAAAGGCCGCCAACTCCTCGATGTTAAGCTGCAGTGCAGACGGAGATAAAATACGGAAGAAAATTGCATCTCCGTTGAGTCCAGAACTAGGGGTCACAGTTTAAGGATAAAAGGGAAATCCTTTAGGACCGAGATGAGAAAATCATTTTTTACACAGAGAGTGGTGAATCTGTGGAATTCTCTGCCACAGAAGGTGGTTGAGGCCAGTTCATTAGCTATATTTAAGAGGGAGTTAGATGTGGCCCTTGTGGCTAAAGTGATCAGGAGGTATGGAGAGAAGGCAGGTACAGGATACTGAGTTGGATGATCAGCCATGATCATATTGAATGGCGGTGCAGGCTCGAAGGGCTGAATGGCCTACTCCTGCACCTATTTTCTATGTTTCTATGTTTCAACTATACTATTCACAAAACATAACCAAGCACTGTGGTCTGCAGCTCTTTTGAGATTATTTGTAAAATTAAGACCTACCTTTTACTGTTTAGGCTATAATTCAATTGTGAAATCAATAATTAAATTGGTTGTGGCAAAAACTTACAATTCGGCTAATTTTACCTGTATGTTGTATCAAACCTAATTTAAGAACAAGATATGATAAGCCAGTATGAAGAATTCGGGTGTCCTGCTAAGACGTTTTATGCCAACACATTTATCATGTGTGGGGAACCTGATAGGTTGTGAGCCGAGGAGCTTTTTTGTGCAGTTTCATGTCCCAACTCACGGAACTACATGAAATGGTCACATAGTGTGCAAAAATATTATATAAATCATCCCTGAAACTCGTCAAGTACAAAACTTGCACATTTTTATTAAATTAGAGAAAAAAAATAAAATTTGGGGGTATTTTTAGTCCAATCATAACATGTTTAACATGCTTTGTTAAGCATGTTGGACGCCAGTTGGGCAATTACGCGCTTTGTTTCAGGCTAGTTAGGCAGGGAGCACACATCATGGCTGAGAGTGCTTCTACTGATGCCTGTTTTACTGGAGATTCCGATGAAGGTTCTTTGTTGTTCTGTGGAATACATGTCGGGGAAACTTGCAGCAAGGGTAATTGAATTTAATGAGAAAAGCATAAGAAGTCTGAAGAATGTGCAGCTAAGTGGATAGAAGTGGAACAAAGTATTGAAAGCAAAGTCGCTGCTAAGGTGCAACACAAAGAGGACAGCCAAGTTGTGAAACCAGTGAAACTTTGTGAATCAACTGGAACTGAAAGGCAAGATCTAAAGTCTGAATTTATGAAAATTAATCTGTATGGACTTTAATTCATTTAATTGCACCCTTTTATAATGTGAAAAAAATGAGATTTGGAGGCTGTACATTCACTCAATCATTCACTCATTCACTCATTCACTCATTCATTCACTAATTCACTCATTCACTCATTTGTTCACTCATTCCCTCATCATTCACTCATTCATACATCCATTCATTCATGACGTTGAGGGCCTAAACTATGTGTGTCCATAGCAAAATAAATTAAACATTTTCACTAATGCCAGCTTGTTGTAGTCTAATAAGTCTTTAACATCCAATCTCGGAGCTGCCTGCGATAACTTACCGGGAAAACGTGCTCCGACCGCGGGGCCTAGGTACTTAACATAGTGAAGCCACGGTCTCAATTAAGAAGCGTCCGATTCGCGAACGCGGAGCCGCGGAGTGTGTTTGGATCATCTCCGCGGGGGGTGGGGCTGTACACGGGAGAAAAACTGAGGAATATTCACCGCACTTTATAGGCTTCCATCGGAGTGTGAAATGGACAGAAATGGCTGATATTTATGTAGAAATGAATTGGTGTATGTGAACTTGAACTTGAACTAATTTATCTATGGTAGTAACAGTGTTATTCTCATTAACATTAAGAATAAGTTGACATTTTATGAATTGAAGTCCATACAGACAATGACTATGAGATGGGGTTTTTTTGTAGCCTCTGCCTGACCCGCCACTTGAACTTGAACTAACCTATCAATGAACTTTTCAAAAGTTATCAAAAGACTTGGAATCTGATGAAGAATATTCAGATGAAGATCAGATGTAATGTAAACAAATAAATTGGGGAAATAAATGATTATATAAAGTTTTATTTTAATGTTGATCGTTTCACTGTTTATTTGGTCAAATTATTTAAACAATGAGTAAATAACTTATGATAATGGTGTGCTGGTGAATGACAGTGCAACAGTCCACCCACCCATCCACACATACATACATACATACACATCCATCCGTACGCACACTCCCATGCATGCACACACACACATACATGCACACACACATCCACACATAAACACATCCACACATAAACACATCCACACGCAGACATGTACACATCCATGCACACAGATACATCCATGCACACATACATCCACACATACATCCACACATACATCCATCCACAAATGCATACACATTTACATCCACACATCCACCATTGACAGGTATACACAGACACCACACACACTACAGATACTCCACACACTTTTAGGGTTATTTTATGCATACACACCTTTTACGGTGTTCCAGCTCCATCCACAGATACAAACGTTTTGACCCAAAACGACCCACTGTACTACTGTAGCGGCTGCCTCCTCCCCGGAGACACACACTTAAAACTAAATCAGATAGTCAGTTAGTTTGGAGGGCTTTTATGTGAAGGGGGGTGAAGGGGTAAACTTTAACAACGCAACATGCCTTTTTGCAGTAAGCTCCGCAGCGCTGTGGGTTTGCAGGCAGCGCCAGTTGTTTAGGCAACTTAAAGCTCCAAATAGCCCTCCGCAAATTTGCAAAGGCACCATCGGGGGGGGTCTGCGGCAAGCTCCGGAGCGCTGTAAATAGCGTCGCTCATTGTAGCCGGGGTTGGAAAATGAATACTCATCGAGTAAACATCAGAGTATTCGATTCTTGGTCAGGATGTGACATTTACATCAGAAATAAGACAGGCCTCTTACAGGTCTGTCACTCAGCCTGGCACTGCCCCAGTCCCACTATGGCCGTTACCCCCACTCCCCCCCACTACGGCAGTCAGTCGGGGGTTCAGTAAAGCCCTCATTTGCAAAGGCACCATCAGGGGGTCTCTAACATAATATAGGCTCATTGTGGAAACTCGAGAGTATTCGATTATTGGTCAGGATGTGACATTTACTGAGACCCTTTAATTAGGCAGGTGGCCGTTGAGCCCTCTCCCCACTAAACAGTGGGGTTCTGGGACTGTCTGCTGCAGGTTCATGAGCCCTTAAAACCTGGGACTTCTGCTGCAGTCTCATTAAATTTCCTATTAAAGCGACTGGAACATGCCTTGCAGGACTGTCCCCCAGTGTGGCACTGCCCCAGTCCCACTTGGCCGTCACCCCCACTCTGCACACTGGCAGTCAGTGGGGTTCAGTAAAGGTAGGAACCCACAAGAACTGCCCACACCCATTAATTAGGCTGGTTCAGGAGCAGGACCTCTGCGACAGTCATTAAAAAAACACTCACAATTATATTCATCATATTATTTTTATATAATATAATTATACTTACAGTCATATTTTCAAGTCATATATATGTAAATATATATATAGGTATAATCATATATAGTTTAAATGGACTGCAACATGGAAATAGGCTGCCCATGGTGTAATATGGCATTGGCCACTAGATGGCGCTTACTTTCCCAATCTCATTTTCTAATTAGTTTAATTATTTAACGTGTATCTTTTTGCACTGACGAGTTATGACATCCTTCTCAATTATATTTCATCTAAATGTGTAGAAAATTTAATGTAGTTCTGTGATGTGGGTCACGAAAATGGATTTCTAGACACATTTTTGATGCTCGGCCCACAGCCTATACACAATGTTTGAGATTTTGAGATTTTAAAAATTTCAAGTCTGCAATTTATCCCATCAGATAAAGCATAAAAAGAAGTTTAATTTGACACCTAATTCACTTTCATATCTTCAGTATTAAAAAGGTTATGGCCATTTTCATACTCGGAAATTAGCATCTTGTTCCCTAGGTAAACAAAAATGCTGGAGAAACTCAGCGGGTGCAGCAGCATCTATGGAGCGAAGGAAATAGGCGACGTTTCGGGACAAATCCCGTCTTCAGGAGCATCTTGTTCCCTGTTGCTTTTCCATTGACTTAACTCAAAAGCTGTGATCGAGGACAGTCAAAAGCCCATAACTTTCTTACAAATTAAGGGAACTGAATGAAATTTTCAGTTATTATAGATTGTAGCATTCTGAAACAAATATGAAACAATCTTACTTGGATGACCTGAAATTAAAGCATATAATTAGTTAGTTACCTAATTATAGCTAATTACAAAATGCAATTACTAGATATAAACATCTATCCATTTGTTAAGAAAAGGTTAACATTTTTAAATAGCCCAAGTGTCCAAATAACATTCACACAAGAATTCACAATATAACATGATTTTTAAATCTCATTGTCATGAATTTATAGGCCAAATGGAAGGAATTTAGTGTTTAATTCCCGTAAATTAATGGCCATTTAAAACATCTTGCGAGTGGGATTTTGTGGAACGCGATCATTTGGAACGTTGCGGTTGTGGTGAATTTAAACCCCATATCGGCAGGAAAAACACTGCCGGTTCATATATTTACATAATCACGTTTTCGCCGATGACATTTTGATTAAAGTAATCCTAAGAAGCAAGTTTATATGTAAAATAGACGACTTACCTTATGTTTTGTCCCGTACGGGAGATCCGTCCCGTTGTCGGCGTTGACAGCATTAGAACTAGATTTTTATTTTACTCCAGCAATTAAATTGTCCCGCGGTTTTTTTTAAAAAAACTTCCGAGAACGGCAGTCGGAACGATTTTTCAGCATCAGGTAGTAGCCCGAGAAAATATATCTCGGACAGGCAGGAGAAAACGACATTTTAATCCCCCCCCCCCCCCCCCCTCCCCTCAGATGGCGCCAAAGTCGTGCACACAGCCAGTGACAGAACTGCAGCGCCGCTGAAGGTAAGTTTTGTAACATACCTACTATGAATCATTTCTGCTGCGCCACAGATTCTGAAATTTTCAGCCTCAGTCCTTTTCATGTGTAATTTTAAAACTATTTCAAGATAAATTGCTGTGGCTGATGTAGTCAATCTAATTTAACAAGAAGTAATGCAGCTCAATAAAATGAAAATGCACATATATTCAGGACTCCTTCAGAGAACTAATGCATTATGAACGTTAGTATAAAAATCAGCAAAGGATTAGACAACTTTCAAGGAATTGTTTAAATAGCTACGTACGTACACCATGCGTAATTTATTTACTTAATTTCTTTAAACATTCAACAAAGGGGACACCTTATCCTGGGTTACTTAGTTAGTTAGTTAGTTATAATGCACCGCAGCGTAAGGTTACGTGACTCATCTAAGAAATCCCCATGTGAATAAAGGCTATTAGCATTTACAGAATTCATAGAGAAAACATCATTAAAATAAAGTTAAAATACTCGGTAGTCTGTAATTGCTGACTGCTGTGATGCATATTCACTGTCTAGAAGGTAAGATTAAAACTTCATAAAAGACTTCCAGTTTATTATGCTCCGTTGCTTGAACATAATTAGATAGCTCCATATATTGTATTTATATCTACCCAAGGTTCATTTAAGAATAATTTAAACTAAATGTATTTACAATTTCAACATCTAGCCCCGAGTAATTTATATGCTTAGTAGATGTATTTAGTGCGCTTATGGTTGCAGATTTATGGTCACTTCTTTCATGTCCCCACTAACAAGACAATCCCGTTCACAAGCTCTGAGTAACAGTTTTGGGAGGTGCCATCAAATCTATTGCCAGTACCCAAAGAGACTATAAGCCAAATAAATGACCACAGCATTCAAAACAAACCCATTTGATGAAAAGAGATAGTGAGAAGACAAAACCTCATAACCTCTGATAAACTGTTATTGATCCGGAAGTCTTTAATTGCTACATTTAAGAACCAATGAATAACTATATAATAAACAGATCCCTGCTGTTTACTGAAGCTAAATTGTTATGCACTGCAGCTTTAAATGTTCTAATAAGAAAAATAATCATCAGGGTTGCAATGACATTGATTCACTCTGTACCTCATAATAATATAGGAAACTATTTGGTTCCTTTATAAGCTATCCACTTATAAATTATCTATGTTGTCGGGTAGCCATTTGTTTAAGAAATAATACCAACAATGTAAATCTGGATTGAGAACAAAATAGCAATTATTACTCTCAGGAATAATTAGCTGTCAATTACCTGGTTAGGCATCTGTATTGCACAATTAAATATGAGACAGGTAAATACATAAGTGCGACAGGTAAATACAATTACAAAATAGTCATTTTCCTGTTGTTTACATTTAAGGAAGCATTGCAATGAAGAACCCAATCAAGATCTAGAAGCCAAGACACTGATCCCCCCCCACCCCCCCACATATTTAGAAGTGATAGTTCCAGACTAATGGGTATTATTCCCACAATGTCACACTGTAGATTGATGAATTTACCAGTGAAGCCGGTAATTTTAAAGGGAGCATGGAAGATGGGGCCCTGGTCAGTTTAAAGAGAATGTGGTAAATGGGCTCCGAAGAATGTGAATGGAGTGCAGAAATGGACCCCGGTGAGTGGAAAGGTACGTGGGAACCACAGTCCCAGTGCAGAAAATGGAGCACAGGATCCAAGGCCCCAGTCAGTGGACAGGAAGGTTAGCAAACATCACCTGGTGAGCCAAATGCCAAACCATTGTCACAGTCTGCCCTCTCCTCATTCTCATCCACTTCATCTCCCAGTACTTTTCCACTGGTCCCTCCTTCTCCTCGCCTGCAACTCCCCTCTCATCAGCCTAACTCTCCTCACCTGTTGCACTCAGTTGCCTCTGATCACCTATTAACCCGGTATATAGACTCTCCTCACCGTTCACACAGTGCCAGATTGTTCTCAGCATTCATGCAAGACTCTCCAGCGATTTCCCGACTGCCTACACGGATTCGAACCTGCCTGCCCCTGACCATTCCGTCCTGTCGTCTTCCCGGATATCACCTCAGCCTTCTGTCCCTGACCACGGCCTTCGTCCCGTACCTCCTGGTTTCTGTCTGCCTCTCTCCTGGGCTGTTTGGTGTATCCCTGCAATGGCTCCTCGACTACCTGCCTGGCTTCGACTCTCCTTTCGTCTGTCCCTCGCTGGTTTGTTTGCATCGTGTGTTGGATCTCCTGGTTACCGGACCTTCCGCTACCCCGACTACGTCTCCTGCCTGCCCCTCTTGGGAACCCTCGCTCAATCCTGAGCCTCTGTGTGAGTACGGTGTACCCATTCCTGTGTTACTACTCTGTGTTACTGTATCGCAATAAAGTCCATTACAAATTATACCTGCCTGATTCTGTGCTGCTATTGGGTCCAAGCTATACCCGTTACAACCATGGGGATTTCTGAACTGTCGGAGAGTGCATTATTGGGTTTCTATTCAGATATCAGAAATAGTTTGCCTATTTGACCATGTCTCGCTGTGCAACAAACAGAATGCTGCAGTGAAAATGATGAGCAAAAGCCTGGGGCTTGCCTGGATCGGACACCACTAATAATAACAAGTGACCATCTAGACTTTGAAAACGGTGCCAAAACATGGCACCTCTTGCATGTGTGATCAAGTAGACTACTTCTGTACAATTTGCAAATCAGAGATGTGCCTAGGTATGGCAATGCTCTACTGGATTGGTTGTAAGAAAATAATTTCACTGTGCATTTGCACTTCGCACATGTGACAATAAAAGCACCATTGAAGGGTGGTGGTACAGGTCTCAAAATATTGCATTGTCAGAGGGGGAAAAAGTGGCAGAGTTTTGGATAGTGAGGAGGGTTGCAAAAGAACACAGCAGGATATAGACCAGTTGGAAATACTGCCAGATGGGATTTAATCCAGTCAAGTGTGAAATGTGGCACTTTGGGAGCACCTATAATACCATAAGGCCAATAGACATAGGAACAGAATTAGGCAATTTGACCTATCGAGTCTACTCTGCCATTTGATCACTGATCTATCTTTTCCTCTCAACCCCATTATCCTGCCTTCTTTCCGTGACTTTTGACACCCTTACTAATCACCTTCCCAACATTGGGTTGCACTTTCCCAGCTTCCAGCCTAAAGACGACACCGCTTTGAGCACTTGAAGAGTGGTATCTTTTAAATAAGATACAGTTTTCTGCCTCGAACACACTTTCCAGCTGATAGTTTCAGACCCACATCATAGCTTCATTTGTGTTGTCTCTCAACCTCCCTCAAATCCTTCCAAAAGCATAAACCTATATTTTCTATGGTTATTAGTCTCCTCTGCCAAGGCTTCTCATAAGTTATGCCCCAGTTAAACTTTCGCTTTTGTTCAAATGAAAACGACCTGAGACCAGTCTTATAATGCCCACGTAACTTTAGTTTCCTGACCCTGGCAATGTTGACAAATCCCCTCTGTACTCTTCTTCATTTTTTTTCTGCAATGTGGTGAAGAGAGTTGTGTGCAATACTCTAACTGTCCCTGTTCTTGTACTCAATACCTTGCCAATAAAGGTAAATAAATCATTTATCTTATTAACCATCTCATCTACCTCTCCTGCTTCCTTCAGAGATTTATGCATATGTTTTCCAAGATCTTTCTGTGTCTCCATATTCTTTAGTATCCTACTGTTTTTCTTAGCTTCATTAACCTCCCCATATGCTTTTGTTTTTGCTATTTTTACATCCACCCAACCAGTCCATTAATATTTCCTGCAGCCTTGAACATTGTTCCTCTCCAGTCATTGCACTCTCAATTTTGGTATCAGTTACAATCTTCTGAATCCTGGCCCCTACATTGAAGTCATTGATTAAATACAGATTTCCTTTTGGACAATTGTTTATTTTCTTGGGCCCTACTCTTTCAGTGGACACATGGACCTAGCAGAGTCAGTTTTCTTTTACACAAGAGATTAATTCCTTGCAGAAATTGACTGGGTTTAAACTGGTAAAGTATGTTTTTACACATCGAGGCTCATTAATAACAGAAAAAGAACTGCAAAAATAGACACAAGGGATAAGCCATGATCCACAGAGATGATGCTGAGTTATTCCAGCACGTTGTGGCTTTGCTTATTACCAATAGCCTCGGGAAGGTGGCTTGAGTTTATTTTAATGGTTGACAATTATTTGTTGAGTCAGAAAGTCAGCGGATACAAGCAACTTAATGTATGAAGAGTGTTTGATGGCACTGGGCCTGTACTCACTAGAGTTTAGAGGGAAGAGGGAACTTACTCATTGAAACTTACTGAGTAGTGAAATAGGCCTGGATAGAGTGGATGTGGAGAAGATATATCCACAGGATATATGTGGGAGAGTCTAGGACCAGAGGGTACAGCTTCTGAATAAAAGGACATGCCTTTAGGAAGGAGATGAGGAGGAATTTCTCTAGTCAGAGGCTAGTGAATCTGTGGAATTCATTGTCACAGACTGCTGTGGAGCCCGTCATTGGATATTTTTAAGGAGGAGATTGATAGATTCTTGGGTAGTTAGGATGTCAAAGGTTATGTGAAGGCAAGAGAATGGGGTTGAAAGGGAAAGATGGATCATCCTGATTGAATAGTGTAGTGGACTCGATGGGCTGAATGATCTAATTCTGTTCCTGTGAGTTGTGAATTTATGCACTCCCAAATGGAGAATAGAGGGTTATAGCAGTAACTACTGTGAGACCCTTAGATGATCAAGCCCATTGAATACTTCTGAAATTAATTAAGCAATTTTTAAAACATGTTAGTTAATGCTTTTTAAAAAAAAAAGTGAAAAAATGAACATGTAAAAATATTTCAGGTAGCATGGTAGAATACATACTGCAATGAGCATCAATGGTGCTGAAGTGGAAATGGTTGAGGGCTTCAAGTTCATTGACACTAATATTACCAATGGTCTGTCATGGACTAACCACATTGATGCAACTGTCAAGAGACCACACCAATGCTTCTACTTCCTGAGGAGACTGAGGAAATTCAGAATGTCTCCAGTGACTCTTACAAACCTCTACCTATGCACCATAGAAACCATACTGTTGGATTGCATCACAGCTTGGTGCATGAAATGTTAAGCAGAAAGAGGGAAATGAGGCACCTGTGCCTATAATACCAAAGCAAGTGGCATCAATATATCCCCAACTCCCTGTGGTGAAGGCACCCCTAGTAGAGGATAAATTTATTGATCTGTTGATGATGGCAGCTGCACTACGCCAGCGACAACCTCCGTATAACCCGCGTATAGAGAAGGAGAACAGGCCGCTGCCCCATCAGGTGACACCTCTGGCGTCATGGGTGGATCAGTTTACTGGTAAGGAGCCACAGCTCCTCGGGCAAGTCTTGGAGAAGCAGATAGTACCACTGAGAGGGGACCTGATACATGATCTAGAAGGTATCAAAAAGATATCAAGAAGAAAGATGAGCAAACAGAGCTCCAGATGATGAAATGTTTAATCAGTCTTGAAGCAGATTAGCTAGTGGTATTTCAGACTTTTGGATAGGCATTTTGACATTTAGGCAATGGAGGGATATGGGTTACCTGCATCGTCTTGTCACCATAGAAACATAGAAAATAGGTGCAGGAGTAGGCCATTTGGCCCTTCGAGCCTGCACCGCCATTCAATATGATCATGGCTGATCATTCAACTCGGTATCCTGTACCTGCCTTCTCTCCATACCCCCGATACCTTTAGCCACAAGGGCCATATCTAACTCCCTCTTAAATATAGCCAATGAACTGGCCTCAACTACCTTCTGTGGCAGAGAATTCCAGAGATTCACCACTCTGTGAAAAATGTTTTTCTCCTCTCGGTCCTAAAATATTTCCCCCTTATTCTTAAACTGTGACCCCTTGTTCTGGACTTCCCTAACATTGGGAACAATCTTCCTGCATCTAGCCTGTCCAATCCCTTAAGAATTTTGTAAGTTTCTATAAGATCCCCCCTCAATCTTCTAAATTCTAGCGAGTACAAGCCGAGTCTATCCAGTCTTTCATCATATGAAAGTCCTGACATCCCAGGAATCAGTCTGGTGAACCTTCTCTGTACTCCCTCTATGGCAAGAATGTCTTTCCTCAGATTAGGAGACCAAAACTGTATGCAATACTCCAGGTGTGGTCTCACCAAGACTCTGTACAACTGCAGTAGAACCTCCCTGCTCCTATACTCAAATCCTTTTGCAATGAATGCTAACATATCATTCGATTTCTATGGAGAATGGTCTCGACCCGAAACATCATCTATTCCTTCACTCCATAGATGCTGCCTCACCCGCTGTGTTTCTCCAGCATTTTTGTCTACCTCCAAATGATGAATGTTGAGGAAGAATCTAAGCCTGAGTCACTGATACAGTCCCCCTGTATTATGATAGGAGGTCCCGGTTTTGAAACCCTGGACCCCAGCTGAAGCTAGAGCCATGGTTGCCGAAGCTCCAGATCCCTTAAGAAAGCCCAATGCATTTCTTAATTGGTTAACCTAGAATGGCAAAATAAGCCTTGGGAAAATGTGACAACATCACTTGTGAACATGGAAAGGGAGGGACTGTTTAAGCAAGTGAGTGAGCTGAAACGCAACACACCAGGCCAGTATTACATGGGGAGAGGTAGCTTAGGATGAGGATGAAGCTGTGGAGATGGGGGCAGAGAAAGGGGACAGTGGCAAATAAAAGATACAACACGAGGTACATGCTGGAGATATGGTAAGAAAGGGCATTGGCTCGAGATTACAGATGTTCCCCACAGCTACATCAAGGGAATGCCCAACAGGGAGGGTATCCAGCCCCTTACTGATACTTTTATAGTCTCTAGAACAGCCCCACTCCCGTTACTGGGAAGACATGCTCTGTGCAAACTGGGAGCAGTCTTACACTGCACTGCAGACCGCATGTTTGTGGAACTCCCTCAAATGCAGACACATCAATTGTTACATTTAATTAAGGAGGAAGAACAAGGGCAAAATATGTTCATCCTATATTGTTGGCAATTAAGTAGCCATTAAGTCAATTAATTAATCAAATCCATTGTGCTCTGTAAAGAAAGCAGGATTCAAATGGCCAGTATTTGCAGTATCTTGTTGAAACCAGCCAAGAACACGAGCGAGCGCATTGCACGGCATTATATACGCTCCTCCCTAATCCCGGGTTCCAGGAAAAACTCTCCCCCTGGTTGAAAAAACACGCACAATTAACAGTGCCCCCTTATTTGTTTTTAGGGGTCCCGGGATTAGGAATAATGATCCACCTCTCTCAAAACCAAAGGGATTGATTTGAGATGGGAGACGCCTTTGAGTCACACCTGACCATAGCTACCAGAACTCCAGCAACAGCGAAGGAAATAGGAGAAATTATTTAAAAAAAAAAGGCTGAAGGACAAACAGTCAATTCATGTTTTAAAGTTGCCAATGGCAAAAGGAGAGGTCCAGATTGGCTTCTTTAATGACACAGAAGGAAATATCATATGGCTCAGAAAGGAATGGGACACTATTTTTGAAAAGTAACAGCCACCTACTGAAGATCCGCCAATGTTACCAATGGCTCTGGTCCAAGTATCCTCTGAACTATGGGCTAAGCATACGAATCATGTGGGGCGAGTGCGTTCAGCCCCTGAGCATAAAGTGACTTTAAAAAAGGGTGCCATGTTTAAAACAGTATTGAGGCTGAAGAAGGGATAGCTAGTATAGTTATCATGTATTTATTACAAGGAGTATTAGTGAAAAGACAAAGTCCATGTAATACTCCTATTATACCGATCCTGAAAGTGGGAAGACAGAATGAATGGCATTTTGTCTAGGATCTGAGAGCTATTAACAAATTAGTGATCCCTATCGCCCCCTTAGTATCAAAGGTGTTTGCAACCAGTGTACTGGCTTAAGAACATGGAGATGGAAAAAGACCAGTAGCCTATTATTCCGTGGCTTTACCAGCTGTAGTAAACTACATGCCAGCCTGCTTGCGAGCTGTAGCGGCGATGGCTACGATGATAGAAAAATCAATCCCCACCGTTCTTGATCACCCGTGTACAGTGATTGTTCCTCATGCCGTGATGTTATTGTTGAACTCTGCCACCACATGGCATTTCACAGCGGCTAGAAGAATGGGATATGAAGTCATCCTTTTATCGCATCCGCACTGTACTTATCAGCAATCACCTGCTTTAAACCCAGCTACCTTTTGTACCACTGCCAGAAGAAGGATGTGACCATGATTATCTATTGCTTGTAGAAGCAACTGCCACTCCCCAGCTGGACTTGCAGAGCAATTTGATTTACCGATAGCTCTTCACACCGACATAGCGATGACAGATTATTAGCAGGAGTGGTCACGCCAAACCAAGTGCTGGAGGCGTATGCTTTACCATCCGGAATGTCTGCTCAGGCAGCTGAGCTGTGTGCCCTGACTTGTGACTGCATATTGGAAAAGATAAAAGTGCTAATATCTACATCGATTCTTGCTATGCGTTTGGGGTTGTACATGACTTTGGGCAGTTATAGGAAAAATAGAGGATTCAACACATCAACAGGAAAAACTATTAAGCATGATGAACTGGTCTTAAATTTATTGGAAGCTATCCAATTGCCACAGCAAATTGCAGTTATTAAATGCGAGGCTCATACATCATCGGATGATGATGTATCAAAGGGAAACGGATCAGCTGATTATGTTGCCAAACAGATTGCCCTCAGGCAAACCCCGCAATTACAAGCAACTAAAATTAAGTCTGCAGCACAAAGTAAACTCCCCGTTAGCATTGATGTAACCCAGTTACAGGATGCCCAAAGCCTAGCATCACTCCAGGAAAAGGATTCCTTGAGCAAAGCAGGGTGTTGTCAAGATCCCGTTGTCTGGGTCCACCCTGATGGTTGGATAGTTTGCCCCAGGAGCCTATTTTCGCCTAGCCCATGGACAGGCTCACATGGGAAAAGGGAGGATGGCACACATATTGTCCCAGCAATGGAATACACCAGGTATATCAGTTATACTTGATAAAGTTGCAAAAACATGTCTGGAGTGTCAACAAAATAATAGAGGAAAACCACTTGCAAAATGTGATCACCTACCGCAACCTGAATTGCCTTTTGAGAATTTGCAAATTGATTTTGTACATATGCCCGTAGCTAAGGGTTTTTAAAACATTCTGGTCATAGTTGATATGTTCTCCGGATGGGTGGAAACACGTCCCACTAGGAAGGATGGTAGTAAATATTTTAATGAAAGAAATAATACCTAGATTCAGGTATTAATACCTATGCAAGGGAATAAACAGTAATAGAGGAACTAATTTCACCAGTATATTAGTTCACAACTTGTCGAAGGCTCTTGGGTTCCAGTGGAAATGACACATACCATATCAACAACAGTCCTCGAGGATGGTAGAAAGAGTAAATAGGGAAATAAAAGCTACTTTGGCCAAAGTATGCCAGGAAAATAGGTTGTTGCGGCCAGACGCCATGCCGGTTAGTGATGTCTGCCCTGAGAAATCAGAAAAATAGAAACATGGGCCTAACACCTCACGAGATATTTATGGGGCGATCTATGACAACAGGAACCTGACCCCTGATGACTCCTGAGAATGTAGCCCTGATATGGAATGATGAAAAATCCTTATGCTCAAGCCAACTGAAACAGTTGGTAAAATCTATGCGAGAGTTAAGCAGGCACAGGTCCCTCTGGCAGAAGGAAATATGTACCCGTTTCAACCAGGAGGTCAGGTTTATGTGTGAGCAATGAACAAAGATTATTTCTCTCCTAGGTGGAAAAGACCAAATTTGGTGCTGCTAACAACTCCAACACCAGTAAACGTAAAAGAGAAAAACCCAATTGGATACATGCCACCAGATGTAAACTGTATCACTCAAATGGAACCCTTGAGGAGAATGAAACGTAAGAACCGTAACATTTCTTAGTGATAAGACAATGATAAAAAAGTGTCAAAATGTAGATATATTCATTATTAACTATCTTTGTAGTATTAAATACTTATTAATATATTAACATTATATGGGATCATAGAGAATAGGGCGGCACGGTGGTGCAGCAGTAGAGTTGCTGCCTTACAGCGAATGCAGCGCCAGAGACCCAGGTTCGATCCTGACTATGGGTACTGGTGCTGTCTGTACAGAGTTTGTACGTTCTCCCCGTGACCTGCATGGGTTTTCTCAGAGATCTTCGGTTTCCTCCCACACTCCAAAGACGTACAGGTTTGTAGGTTAATTGGCTTGGTAAATGTAAAATACAATTGTCCCTAGTGGGTATAGGATAATGTTAAAAATAGACACAAAATGCTGGAGTAACTTAGCTGAACAGGCAGCATCTCTGGAGAGAAGGAATGGGTGGTGTTTCGGGTCGAGACTCTTCAGACTCGGTTTTCAGGTCTGAAGAATGGTCGGAGTTACTCCAGCATTTTGTGTCTATCTTTGGTGTGACAATTGTCTAATTTCATCGGCTTTGTGTATTGCGCCCCTAGAAGAGACGCTTTACATGCCGCTTGCATCTTGCATTTTCACACGGACCGCTGCCAGTTTTCTCAACTTCCATAGCCACTCTGCATGTGGAGGAGAGAGAGAAGAGAGAGAGGGGGGGGAGAGAGAGAAAAGGGGAGAGAAAGAGAGGAGAGAGAGAGAGAGAGGGAGTGAGAGGGGGAGAGAGAAGGACAGAGAGTGGGGTGAGAGAGAAGAGGGGAGAGAAAGAGAGAAGGGGAGAGAGAGAAGGGAGAGAGAGGGGGAGAGAGAGAGGATACAATACAATACAATACAATACGGTTTATTTGTCACATTGCATATAAGTGCAAGTGAAATGAATATGTCAGCAGCGGTACAATGATAAAGAACACACACAAAAACACAATAAATGTTATTTATTGCCAATGAGAATGGAGAGGAGGGAGGAGAGGAGGGAGAGGGGGGGGAGAGAGAGAGAGGAGAGAGAGGAGGGAGAGAGGAGAGGGGGGGAAGGGAGAGGGGGGGAGAGAGGGGGGGGGGGGAGAGAGAGAGGGGGAGGGGGGGAGAGAGAGAGGGGAGGGAGAGAGAGAGGGGAGGGGGAGGAGAGAGAAGAGAAGGGGGTGAGATAGAAGAGGGGAGAGAGAAGGGGGCGATGGGACCGTGTGGGTCATTTTTCCACACAAGCCATTGGTGACTGGACAATCTGAACCCAAGCACCAAGTTGTAAGTGGCCGAAGGTGCGCATCCCTCGGGACAACTCCCACCCTCCCCAGGCTGTGGGTCGGGTGGAGCCGAGGTGTGGGGCAATGTTCATCCCTCCACAGTGATGTGATGGACGTGGGGATCTGGACCAATCGCTGACAAGTCCCGCCCCCCGGCAACGTCATGACCGTTATCGGACTTTTCTGTTCAGCGGCAGTCGGTTCGTTGGCTTGTAGGCGACTCCACCTTTCAGGTAGGTGACATTTTGACAGAGCGGCCATTCGGTGAGTTTGCTTTTAGGCGCCCGCCCCTTTGGTTAGTTTGCATTTAGGCATCCCATCCTTTTGGTTACTTGCCATTTCGTCTTCATACTCTTTAGGTTTTTGGCGTTTCAGCCTCGTTTCCATACGGTTCTTTTGCTTCGACTTCTTTGCTTCGGCTTCTCATTCGTCAGCGCCATGTCCGCACACGGCACTCGCAGCCGAAAGAAAAACAGGCTTCCTTATCTGTTTAGAATGTTGTGTTTGTGCCCATATCCCTACTAATGCTGAAGAAGGTATCCCTTTGCGAGCTCAAGGATGGGTTCCAACCAAATTATAATCGGACACGTATGCCTCCGTTTGTGCAACTGATTAATGAGAGAAAATATTAAAATCCTTTCTTACTATAATATGTGATGATCACAAAGATCAACAAGGAGGGAACTGTGGAATAACATATTAATATCCTTTCTTACTTAATTTTGATTGGAATTAAACTAGGTAACGAAAGGGTGTTTGGATGGGATAATCTCTCGTTGACCAAGTGTAGAAGAGGTTCGTGGGAATCAGCAAAGTAAGATTAAACCTAATACCTCTTGTCTAGGAATGTGTTGAAGGGTGGGTGGTAAATGTAAACATGAACTAGTAGACGGAGATAAGGAAGCTTGTTTCTCTCAGCAGTGTGTTACAATAGATCACCTACTGCTAGTAGCGTAGATACGTTGCAGTAACTAGGGGCTTGTGATTGGCTTGGAGAGGCGATGGTAACGCGGGCCACCTAAAAGGTGAGATAGAATAATGTCAAGACGCCATTGTATTGTGTTTGACTTGTATTAACCATCTGTTGTTGAATAAGATTAACAAACAAAAAGCATGTCATGACTAATGAAATAATTGGTACCCATGTATTAGATAGTATATTTTTGTACAGTTGTATCGAACAAAAAACAAAAGTTGTTTACTGCACAGTATAACTGCCGGCTAATTCTGTGTGAAGTGAGAGAATTGGTGAGCAGTTAACTGCCACCATCGCTCTAAAATATCATACAATAAAGTCTCTTGAAGCAAACCTGTGAAGTCACTGCTTTTCATTTTCCTTTAATTTCCCTCTAAATTAATTTATTCCACGAATACACTGAGAACATTTAAAATAATTTAAATAAACTCAAAAAATGACAAAATATCTAATGTTTCTAACATTAGCCATTATCTTCGATTGAAATCAAGACATGCCCCTTTACAATAGGGCTACCCTGCCTTGGGTTGTTCAAATTGATTCTGCACTGTAAGTGGCAGGGATTCCCAGCATCCTTACATTGGACTCCACGAGGCGTCCTAGTTGGATCATAGTTAAAGGCAATTAGCTGCAAGGAAGTTTGTGGTTAGCATCCTTACATTGGACTCCACGAGGCGTCCTAGTTGGATCATAGTTAAAGGCAATTAGCTGCAAGGAAGTTTGTGGTTCCTCTGTTCGTGTGTGGAATTTTCAAATTTGCCCAGTGTTGCTGGCACATGCTTGCACACCCCACATCTGGAACTATTAGCAGCTTCCCACAAAATCGAGCCATTATTCAATTATTAATAATTGCACATCTGAGTCTAGTTTTGCTCTCAACTAACATTTGCACTTGTCAGTCTGCAAGGCCAGGAACATGAAAGTAAATTGTAATGTTCTCACCCTCCATGGTGTGCTCATGTCAGCAGGTCAATTCTCCCTGTTATAAAATACTTTTGGAGCTAAATATGCTAGCAACCAAACACAGATAAAGGGATCATGATAAGCAGTTAGCGTTCTCATGCAGTTTACCATGAAATTCATTCTGGCTGTTAAGTTGTTGTATTGTGCCAGGGCTCGGCCTACTGATGATTGGCTGCTACCTCAGCAGCTGTGCGGAGCAGGTGGCCATATCTTCCTCAGCTCATCAAGTGGTCAAGGATCATCCAACATTGGTGATGTTTTTCACAGTATCTCAATACACGTGACAATAATAAACCAACACCAATACCAACGTTTGCACACAGTCAAGAAATGCACCATCACACGTTATGGCTGTCATTTAGAGTAATTGAGTCATAGATTCACACAGAATGGAAACGGGCCCTGTAACAACCAAGATTTACAGTTTAGTTTATTGTCACGTGCACCGGGGTACAGTGAAAAGTTTTTGTTGCGTGCTATCCAATCAGCAGAAAGACAATACATGATTACAATCGATCCATTTACAGATACATGATAAATGAATAACGTTTATTGCAAGGTAATGCCAGCAAAGTATGATCAAGGATGGTCCGAGGATCACCAAAGAGGTAGCTAGTAGTTCAGCACTGCTCTCTGGTTGTGGTAGGATGATTCAGTTGCCTGATAACAGCTGGGAAGAAACTGTCCCAGAATCTGCAGGTGTGCGTTTTTTACACATTTTTTGCCTGATGGGACAGGGTAGAAGAAGGAGTGGCCAGGGTATGACTCATCCTTAATTATGGTGCTGGCCTTGCAGAGGCAGCCTGAGGTATAAATGGAGTCAATAGAAGGGAGGTTGGTTTGTGTGATGTTTTGGGCTGCGTCCATAATTCACTGCAATTTCTTGCGGTCTTGGCTGGAGCTGTTCCCAAACCAAGCTGCGATGCATCCTGATAAAATGCTTTCTATAGTGCGTCTGTAGATGTTGTGGAGGGTTGCAGGGGACATGCCGAACTTCCTAAGCCTTCTAAGGAAGTAAAGGCCTTGGTGTGTTTTCTAGGTCATTGCTTCAATATGGGTCGTCCAGGAGATGTTGTTGGTGATATTGACGCCTAATAATTTGAAGTTTTCAACCATCTCCGCTTTGGCACCGTCATTGCAAACATGGAGTATGTGTACCGCTTTGCCTCCCAAAGTCGATCACTATCTCCTTTGTGTTGTTGACATTGAGAGAAAGGTTGTTGTCTCGACACCAGGACACAAGGTTCTCGATCTTCTTCCAACATCTCCCGGTCTCCCGTCTCATCATTATTTCATATCTGGCCCACAATGGTGGAGTCGTCTGTGAATTTGAAAATTGAATTAGATTTGTACAAGGCTGCACTGTCATGGGTGTGTAAGGAGTAAAGAAGGAGGCTGAGTATGCATCCTTGCAGAGCCCCCTTGTTGAGGATTATCGTGGAGGAAGATTTGCCTTTAATTTTTCACTGATTGTGTCTGTGTCTTGTGAGTGGGCAAATGCATGGCAGATGCAGTATAATGTGGATAAATGTGAGGTTATCCACTTTGGTGGCAAAAACAGGAAAGTAGACTATTATCTGAATGGTGGCCGATTAGGAAAAAGGGGAGATGCAACGAGACCTGGGTGTCATGGTACACCAGTCATTAAAAGTAGGCATGCAGGTGCAGCAGGCAGTGAAGAAAGTGAATGGTATGTTAGCATTCATAGCAAAAGGATTTGAGTATAGGAGCAGGGAGATTCTACTGCAGTTGTACAGAGTCTTGGTGAGACCACACCTGGAGTATTGCGTACAGTTTTGGTCTCCTAATCTGAGGAAAGACATTCTTGCCATAGAGGGAGTACAGAGAAGGTTCACCAGACTGATTCCTGGGATGTCAGGACTTTCATATGAAGAAAGACTGGATAGACTTGGCTTGTACTCGCTAGAATTTAGAAGATTGAGGGGGGCTCTTATAGAAACTTACAAAATTCTTAAGGGGTTGGACAGGCTAGATGAAGGAAAATTGTTCACGATGTTGGGGAAGTCCAGAACAAGGGGCTACAGTTTAAGGATAAGGGGGAAATCTTTTAGGACCGAGATGAGAAAAACATTTTTCACACAGAGTGGTGAATCTGTGGAATTCTCTGCCACAGAAGGTAGTTGAGGCCAGTTTATTGGCTATATTTAAGAGGGAGTTAGATGTGGCCCTTGTGGCTAAAAGGATCAGGGGGTATGGAGAGAAGGCAGGTACAGGATATTGAGTTGGATGATCAGCCATGATCATATTGAATGGTGGTGCAGGCTCGAAGGGCCGAATGGCCTACTCCTGCACCTATTTTCTATGTATCTATACATGGATAGAAACGTTTTTGAGGAATAGGTGTCAACCACAGGTAAATGGGGCTAGCTTGGATGGGCATCTTGATTGGGAGTGGAGTTGGGTGGAACGAATGGTCTGTTTTCATGCTGTCTGACTGTATGACTCATGACTCATTGATGACATTTTACTTTCCTTGACTTCCTCTTTGACGTCTGTTATAGCTTCTGCACCTTTCCAAATTTCCTTACAAAACACGTAACTGGAAATTTCTTCTTGATTAGCTTATACCTATACATTTATCCACACTACACTGGTTCGAATCCCGCTTGGAGTGCATACTGTCGTTGTGTCCTTGGGGCAAGACACTTCACCCACCTTTGCCTGTGTGTAAATGTAATGTAATTATGTGAAGCACTTTGGGGTCAATGCAAGTTGACTAAAAATGTGCTATATAAATACGATTATTAATAATATACCTGCTGGAACTGAAATGCCTGACCAGTAATCGCATCAACTCCTGATTTCTGAGCCAGTCAGGGGGCGTATTTACTTTAGATAGACACAAAAAAGCTGGAGTAACTCAGCGAGACAGGCAGCGTTTCTGGAGAGGAGGCATGGGTGACGTTTCAGGTCGAGACCCTTCATCAGTATTTACTTTATTCATTCCGAGACAATTTGCATCAAATTTAACATTTGCCAATACAACCTGTTCCATTGGGTGCTCAAAATGTCCATCCATCTGTACTTAAGTACCTTCACCATCAACATCTTTTTTGCCCTTTTCTGAACTCATCCCCACTATAATTTGCCCACAAGTTATGCATTGCGGATGGTGTTTAATTTTCCAACAAACCTCTTTCCACTACTAACATGTCTTGTGCCTGATGAACGGCCACATAGATTCCATCTACTTTACATTTTGCATCTTTCTCTGCAGCCATCAGACCCCACACTGACGGTAGTTAAACCAAATGGCATCCGTACTGCTCACACACCCCCCCCACCCCCCCACCCCCACCTCACTCATCTGAAGCTAATTTACTTAACCAGCCACTCATCCTGCCAGTCCTGCCAAGAAGTCTCCCTCTTGTCAGAAGTCAACCACTTGATCACTGTTGCTTTTGCACATCAGAGTCAGCAACTCTTTCAAGTTTTCAAAAGCCAATTTGCAGCATAATCCCGGCTTGTCTGATTCACTTGCTCAGTTTGTCCTGGCAGCAGGAAGCTTCACTTGCAGTTATACACATGAGGAAATGACAGGTATGCTGCCCTTGATTTCCTGAGTTGCACTGCCAGGGAATGAAGATTCCCGCTGGGTCTGGGAAACATAAGATGGATTTACTCCAATTACACTGAGAGGATGAGAAATCTGAGATGGCTTCAAGTCGCAGACATAACAAAATATACATACAATTATTGTGTCTAATGGGAGAATCTATAGTAATATTGTAGAAGCATCCAGACTACACTGATCACTGGTACTCAAATCATCATAAAAGCTATTTACAAATTAATGGAGCCACAGGATCAGGGGAAAGTTGTGCATCATTGCTGTTCAGATTTTCATTTCAAGTTATCACCAAAGAGTCACTGTTGTTGCTAAGCTGTCTCTGATCTCTTCATATTGCAATGTGGCTGAGGCCAGTATTCTTTTAATAACTACGTCTAACTGCATCTTCAGTCCCTTTGATGTTTCCAACGTGAGAAATTGGATATAGGATTGTATCTCAGTGAGTCACTATTGATATTTTGTCAATGTAAACTGAAGGCTAAGTCATTCCAGGCTGGAGATGTGGGGCCTCAGATAGACAAGGACTCTCCTGCCCTCCGCAACAGCGAGCTCTGGAGATGTTCCTTCTCTGACCTCATCTATTTACTTCTCCACAAAGTTAAGCCTGAACCTCATGGAAACCAGTAGGTGATTATTGGCAGGTAGAATTAGGGATTAGTGACCATTTGCTATCATTATAAAGGCTTTGGCGTTTGGGGAAATGGCAATTCTGGCAGAGGAGGCCAAAGGTTTACTGGGGCCAGTCTGAAGAAGGGTCTTGACCCGAAATGTCACTCATTCATTCTCTCCAGAATAGCCGCCTGTCCTGCCAAGGTACTCCAGCATTTTGTGTCTACCAAAGGTTTCAATGTGTGGCCTGGAGAATCAGACCTACTCTACCAGGTCCAAAAGAAACTTGTCTCCTGTCACATAGATACATAAAAAATAGGTGCAGGAATAGGCCATTCGGCCCTTCAGTGTGATCATGGCTGATCATCCACAATCAGTACCCCGTTCCTGCCATCTCCCCATATCCCTTGATTCCACTATCCCTACGAGCTCTATCCAACTCTCCTTTAAATGCATCCAGTGAGTCGGCCACCACTGCCTTCTGAGGTAGAGAATTCCACAAATTCACAACTCTCGGGGTGAAAACGTTTTTCCTCATCTCAGTTTTAAATGGCCTACCCCTTATTCTTAAACTGTGGCCCCTGGTTCTGGACTCTCCCAACATCGTGAACATGTTTCCTCCATCTAGCGTGCCCAATCATTTAATAATTTTATATGTTTCTATTAGATACCCTCTCATCATTCCAAGTTCCAGTGTATACAAGCACAGTCATTCCATTCTTTCATCATATGACAGTCCTGCTATCCTGGGAATTAACAACGTGAATATACGCTGCACTCCCTCAATAGCAAGAATGTCGTTCATAAAATTAGGACACCAAAACTGCACACAATACTCCAGGTGTGGTCTCACCAGGGCCCTGTACAACAGCAGAAAGACCTCTTTGCTCCTATACTCAACTCGTTATGAAGGCCAACATGCCATTAGCTTTCTTCACTGCCTGCTGTACCTGCATGCTTACTTTCAGTGACTGAAGTACAAAGGCACCCAGGCTTCCAATTTTCCTAATCTGACACCATTCAGATAATAATCTGCCTACTTGTTCTTGCCGGCGAAGTGGATAACCTCACATTTATCCACATTAACCCTCATCTGCCATGCATCTACCCACTCACCCAACCTATCCAAGTCACCCTGCATCCTCATAGCATCCTCTTCCCGGTTCACACTGCCACCTAGCTTTGTGTCATCTGCAAATTTGCTAATGTTACTTTTAATTCCTTCATCTAAATCATTAATAGATATTGTGAATAGCTGCGGTCCCAGCACTGAGCCTTGCAGCACACCACTAGTCACTACCTGCCATTCTGAAAGGGAATTGTTAATTCCTACTCTTTGTTTCCTGTCTGCCAACCAATTTTCTATCCATGATAATACCCTACCCACAATACCATGTGCTCTAATTCTGCCCACTAATCTCCTGTGTGGGACCTTATCAAAGGCTTTCTGGAGAGAAGGAATGGGTGGCGTTTCTGGTCTAGTCACTTTTTCAGACTGAAAAAACATTCCGACCCTTCTCTCCAGAAATGCTGCATGTCCCGCTGAGTTACTCCAGCATTTTGTGTCTATCTTCGGTGTAAACCAGCATCTGCAGTTCCTCCTGACACAAAACAGCCAATGCCTTTCAATGATTGATGCCAGACCTTGAACAAATGCAGTTCAAATGGACTTTTGAATGCAATTTTGGAAGGATTGTTTCTTGAAACAAACTGCTCTAAAAGTTTGAAGGAAGGAATTGCAGATACTAGTTTAAACTAAAGATAGACACAAAATGATGAACTAACTCAGCTGGTCAGGCAGCATCTCTGGAGAAAAGAAATAGGTGATGTTTCGGGTCAAGATCATTCTTCAGACTGGGTCTTTTTATAGTGAAAAAAACTGCATGACATCATTTTTACCATGTGATGATTTTTCAACACGTTTTTCCACACATTGTCTTTGTTGGCTCAAGTGTAACACGGGAGAGGAACTTGGTAACTCGGGAGAGGAACTTGGTACATCGCAGAAATTAGAAGTAAACGTCAAACTTAGACATGCACGTGGGAATTCGTTTAAACTCGTGAACATATACTTGGAATCTCGTAGACAACCACGAGTTTGATTTTTTCTTTCACTCGGGATCACTCGTGGGTGGATTCGCACCGTGAGACAGGGGTTTAAGGAAATCCTCACAAGCCAGGCAGCACCTGTGGAGAGAGAAAGTGAATTAACATTTCAGGTCAAAGACCTTTCTTTCATCAGAACTCAATGGTTTTTGACCTGAAACGTTAACTCTGTTTGTCTTTCTACAGACTTCCCAGGAGAGTGTTACCAGCATTTTCTGCATTTTTATTTGAGATTTGCTGGTTCAGCATCTGCTGTTTTTTGATGTTCATTTTATTTAAGGCTGCAATTAGTAACAACTTTATTCTCATTAACTAGTAATGTTCGGTAATCGCTCAGATTTTGAGTAATTGCCAACCTCCAACTCATTTTTCAAAAATATATTATGTTCATAAAATAGTTACATAACTAAGCATGTCATTATACCAAGCCTGCAATTACATTTGCTTACATTGCGAGCACTCATCCCCAGTGTAAAGTCTATGAGGTTATTGTACAGGGACAGGCTGCTCAATGTCCAGTGGAAGGAGGGGTTTATATTGCAGTGTTTTCTGCATAGCCTTTGCAGTGGCTGCATCAGGCTTTGTGCAACCCTCAGCACGCTCTCATGCAGCTTGGAATATGCTGATTGGCAGCATTCAGTTGTGGGCAATTCCTTACACTGGAAGACCAATAGGTTTTGGGCGGAACGAGTAGCTTTCACCCCACAGTTGATGTAAGCTCCAGCATGCATTCCTGGAAACAGCCTCTGTAGAACACAGTGATCTGTGTTACGCAGCTGCTCGGAAAGGACATCAACATGCAGAGCTTCTTGGCAAACAGACGATCCACAAAAGGTCACATACTCACCACAGATACCTCAAGGGCAGTGTGTAACGGGATTGAGGCTCTGGCTAATTGATAGAAAGATACGGTATTGTAAAACAGGCCCTTCAGCCCACCGAGTCCATGCCGATCATCGAACACCTGTTCAAAATAATTCTATATTATCCCATCTTAGCATCCACTCTCTACACATTAGGCTCAATTTATAGAGGCCAATGAACCTACAAACTTGCCGATCTTTGAGATGGGAGAGGAAACGGGGATAAGGGGGAAATCTTTTAGGACCGAGATGAGGAAAACATTTTTCACACAGAGTGGTGAATCTCTGGAATTCTCTGCCACAGAAGGTAGTTGAGGCCAGTTCATTGGCTGTATTTAAGAGGGAGTTAGATGTGGCCCTTGTGGCTAAAGGGATCAGGGGGTATGGAGAGAAGGCAGGTACAGGATACTGAGTTGGATGATCAGCCATGATCATATTGAATGGCAGTGCAGGCTCAAAGGGCCAAATGGCCTACTCCTGCACCTATTTTCTATGTTTCTATGAAACCACAGCACTCAGAGGAAATCAACATGGTTCAATGATTCCACGAATCGATGACACTTTATAGTAACAAATGAAATTCTTTGTTTTTGCATACTAGCGCCCCTCCCACCCCCCACCAGGGCCTTCCTTGTTCTCAGATAGTTTTTTGCAGCAATACATAAAAGTACCTACTAGAGAAGGGGCGGTGCTGGACCTCCTGTTAGGAAATGAGACAGGTCAGGTGGCAGAGGTATGCGTTGGGGAACAGTTCGGGACCAGTGACCACAATACCATTAGTTTCAATATAATTATGGAGAGGGTCAGAACTGGACCTAGGGTTGAGATTTTTGATTGAAGAAAGGCTAACTTTGATGAGATGCGAAAGGATTTAAAAGGAGCAAATTGGGACAGTTTGTTTTATGGGAAAGATGTGGAAGAGAAATGGAAAACATTTAAAGGTGAAATTTTAAGAGTACAGAATCTTTATGTCCCTGTTCGGATGAAAGGAAATAGTAAAAATTGGAAAGAGCCATGGTTTTCAAGGGAAATTGGACACGGTTCGGAAAAATAGAGAGATCTACCATAATTATAGGCAGCATGGAGTAAATGAGGTGCTTGAGGAGTATAAAGAATGTAAAAAGAATCTTAAGAAAGAAATTAGAAAAGCTAAAAGATATGAGGTTGCTTTGGCAAATAAGGTGAAAGTAAATCCAAAGGGTTTCTACAGCTATATTAATAGCAAAAGGATAATGAGGGATAAAATTGGTCCATTAGAGAGAGAGTGGACAGCTATCTGCAGAGCCAAAAGAAATGGGGGAGATATTGAACAATTTATTTTCTTCGGTATTCACCAAGGAGAAGGATATTGAATTGTGTGAGGTAAGGGAAACAAGTAGAGTAGCTATGGAAACTATGAGATTCAAAGAAGAGGAAGTACTGACACTTTTGAGAAATATAAAAGTGGATAAGTCTCCAGGTCCGGACAGGATATTCCCTAGGACATTGAGGGAAGTTAGTGTAGAAATAGCAGGGGCTATGACAGAAATATTTTAAATGTCATTAGAAAAGGGAATAGTGCCGGAGGATTGGCATACTGCGCATGTTGTTCCATTGTTTAAAAAGGGGTCTAAGAGTAAACCTAGCAATTATGGACCAGTTAGTTTGACATCAGTGGTGGGCAAATTAATGGAAAGGATACTTAAAGATAATATATATAAGCATCTGGATAAACAGGGTCTGATTAGGAACAGTCAACATGGATTTGTGCCTGGAAGGTCATGTTTGACTAATCTTCTTGAATTTTTTGAAGAGGTTACTCTGGAAATTGATGAGGGTAAAGCAGTGGATGTTGTATATATGGACTTCAGTAAGGCCTTTGACAAGGTTCCTCATGGAAGGTTGGTTAAGAAGGTTCAATTGTTGGGTATTAATGGTGGAGTAGCAAGATGGATTCAACAGTGGCTGAATGGGAGATGCCAGAGAGTAATGGTGGATGGTTGTTTGTCAGGTTGGAGGCCAGTGACTAGTGGGGTGCCACAGGGATCTGTGTTGGGTCCACTGTTGTTTGTCATGTACATCAATGATCTGGATGACGGTGTGGTAAATTGGATTAGTAAGTATGCAGATGATACTAAGATAGGTGGGGTTGTGGATAATGAAGTAGATTTTCAAAGTCTACAGAGAGATTTATGCCAGTTGGAAGAGTGGGCTGAAAGATGGCAGATGGAGTTTAATGCTGATAAGTGTGAGGTGCCACATCTTGGCAGGACAAATCAAAATAGGACGTACATGATAAATGGTAGGGAATTGAAGACTGCAGGTGAACAGAGGGGTCTGGGAATAACTGTGCACAGTTCCCTGAAAGTGGAATCTCATGTAGATAGGGTGGTAAAGAAAGCTTTTGGTGTGCTGGCCTTTATAAATCAGAGTATTGAGTATAGAAGTTGGGATGTAATGTTAAAATTGTACAAGGCATTGGTAAGACCAATTCTGGAGTATGGTGTACAATTTTGGTCGCCTAATTATAGGAACGATGTCAACAAAATAGAGAGAGTACAGAGGAGATATACTAGAATGTTGCCTGGGTTTCAGCAACTAAGTTACAGAGAAAGGTTGAACAAGTTAGGGCTTTATTCTTTGGAGCGCAGAAGGTTAAGGGGGGACTTGATAGAGGTCTTTAAAATGATGAGAGGGATAGACAGAGTTGACGTGGATAAGCTTTTCGCACTGAGAGTAGGGAAGATTCAAACAAGGGGACATGACTTGAGAATTAAGGGACAGAAGTTTAGGGGTAACGTGAGGGGGAACTTCTTTACTCAGAGAGTGGTGGCTGTGTGGAATGAGCTTCCAGTGAAGGTGGTGGAGGCAGGTATGTTTTTATCATTTAAAAATAAATTGGATAGTTATATGGACGGGAAAGGAATGGAGGGTTATGGTCTGAGCACAGGTATATGGGACTAGGGGAGAATACGTGTTCGGCACGGACTAGAAGGGTCGAGATGGCCTGTTTCCGTGCTGTAATTGTTATATGGTTATATTATACACAAAGTACGTAAAGAGTTGCCATGTATCCAGCTTCGATAGAGTTACAAAGTTAGAGTCCCGATGGTCCCCCTATGTTCTCGGCAGATTACCCCCCCCCCCCCCCCCTCCCCCTCCCACTGGGTCCTTCCTTTTTCTCAGCGCCCCTCCCACCCCCCACCAGGTCCTTCCTTGTTCTCAGTGGCCCCCTCCGCTGGGCCCCTTTTTATGCACACTAGCCCGCCCGCATCCCACAGGAGGAAGGTGCAAATTGTGCACAGACAGCACCTGAGGGCAGGATCAAACCCAGTTCTCTGATGCTGTGAAGTAACAGGTCCCAGCTGCAGCACTGTGCTATCTGTGGTGGTGCATGAGGGAATTAATAAGAAGAGACGTTCTTGCAACCAAGTGAGGAGTTCTTGTTTGACTTCTCATAATGGGGCATCCTGTCAGATAGCTTTTACACTTAGTTCAGAAAATGTTCCCACAGGATACACCAAGTTATTTTCCCACAGGACACATCATGTTCTTTTCCCACAAAGCCCCGAGGAAATTCTATGCATACCACTGCCAGATTGATTTGTGGCTCAAGGCTGCTTTCCACAAGAGACAGATGGTGTGCTACAGTTCAACTGAATGGAGTATTCCACAGTAATGAGACCTGGCTCACCATTCACTACGCCTGTTGTTTGTGTACAGGGAGGTTTTAATTTTAGTGCTGCACTCCTTAGGATTGTTACCAACAACGAGAGCATTCCTGAACTAATATCTACATTATTGGAGACCCTCAGACCATCTTTAATCGGACTACACTGTCTATCTTGCACTAAACAGTATTCACGTCATTCCCTTTATCATGTATCAGTCCACTGTAGGTGGCTCGATTGTAATCATGTATTGTCTTTCCGCCGACTGGTTCGCATGCAACAAAAGGTTTTCCTGTACGTTGGTACATGTGACAATAAACTAAGCTCAATAAACCAAACTCAACCTCTCTTGTGCCCATGTCCTTCCTGATGAATTGGCAGGTGGAAGCTAAGGTGTTTGTGTATCCAAACTCTATGTGATGCTTGATGAAACCACACACAAAGGTAGCCATCAGGATGAGAGCTCCATTGGGTACATGTTTTTACTACGTTTCCTGAAGATCTGTACATGCATTGCCTGCAGGACCAATTCATTCTAGATCTCAGGTGGAATGGAGGATAAATTCCAAGGAGCAAGGAAAGGACTATACCTGCACTACCTATTGGTACATTGCAGCAATTCATTCCCACCATCATGAACCACTCTAGCATCCTAAATAGTTTCATTTTGGCAATTCATAATTCTGCTTCACAGCTACGGAGACCCTGATGTTAGCTGCCATCTGTGTGAAGTGTGTCCATGTTCTTCATGACCAGGTGAATTTACGTCAATTGCTCCGGCTTCTTCCCACATCCCAAAGAGGTTATGAGGGAGAGAGATCAGCCATGGCCCAATTCTGTTCCTATGACCTATGAACTTATGTACCAGTGAACTAAATTGCCCTTTGCGTAGGTAAGTTACAATAAGAATCCAAAGGGGAAGTTGGTGTTGTAAGAAAAAATAAGTTTAGGCTTAGGTTTATTATTGTCACATGCACCGAGGTACACTGTAAAGCTTTATTTTGGATGCTATCTAATCAAATCAGATAATACTTTACCTATATACAATCAAGCCAAACTCGTACAATAGGCAGAGCAAAATGAAAGATACAGAGTGCAGAATATAGTTCTCAGCATTATAATTTGTACTAGATTTATTGGTGGGAAAGAGATTAAGAAGAGCAGGCTGATTCTATCGATGATAGCAGATCCTCCTCTGGAACCAGCAAGCAAAGAGTATTCACACTCTTTAAGAGTCATTCTTTGGTATGAATGTGCATGACCGATGCAAACAGGTTGTAGGGCATAAGGGTTTTAGGCCTAAAAGTTTATTAGGTTGTTTTGTGGGGCATGCCCGGTTTTAATGGGATAAATGGTCTCCCTCTGTTTAATAACATGCCCCACAAAACAATCTTTCATCTTTCACTGCTTCAGATAGTTGTCTATTTTTAAAGATTGCTTTCATTACAATTTGTGGCAGAGAATTCCATGATCCAATGATCATGTACATAGGAAAATTATCTACATGATAATACGTGCAAATCAAGATTTATTGATTTGATATTATTATCATGTAGATAATTTTCCTATGTACATGATCATTGGATCATGGAATTCTCTGCCACAAATTGTAATGAAAGCAATCTTTAAAAATAGACAACTATCTGAAGCAGTGAAAGATGAAAGAAAATGATATGAGATAGTTGTTCATTATATTGGATTTGGGGTCAGCAGAGAAGAACAGACATGATGGGGAAAATGGCTTCATGCTGTTTCATACATCACAATGACCCTGCTGTGATTCTGTAGAATGTAATTTATGAATTACAGCTTGGCACGACATATGAATTTCACCATCCAACCCAGACCCGAATGCACATCCATGGCCTCTGACATGTGCAGTCTTCAAAATCTCACATCATAACAATCATCCTAACAACTTCCTCAAATGCTTCGTAACTGCTTAAATTCCAGGAATGCAGCGTTATACTTCTTTTTAAAGCGGAAACAGGAAAACTCCACAAATTTGGAGGCTGGCATATTAAGGGAAAGAGCAAGTCTTGAGTTACTTTTGCCAGCAGATTCAAATGTTAAATTTAGGTCATAAGGTCATGTGATAGGAACAGAATTAGGCCATTTGGCCCATCAAGTCAACTCCACCATTCAATCATGGCTGATCTATTTCTCCCTCCTAACCCCATTCTTCTCCCCATAACCCCTGACACCCCTATTAATCCAGCGTCAAATACAAAAAATTATTGGCTACGTCTTACTCTTGACAAGAGAAGTTTAGAAGGATGAGGGGGATCTCATTGAAACTTACCAGATAATGAAAGGCTTGGATAGAGTGGATGTGGATAGGATGATTCCGCTAGTGGGAGAGTCGAGGCTCAGAATTAAAGGACATTCCGTTAGGAAAACGAGGAAGAATTTCTTTGGTCAGAGGGTGGTGAATCTGTGAAATTCCTTGCCACAGAAGGCTGTGGAGGCCAAGTCAATGGATATTTTTAAGGCAGAGATTCTTGATTAGTACAGGTGTCAGGGGTTATGGGGGGAAGGCAGGAGAATGGGGTTAGGTGGGAGAGATAGATCAGCCATGATAGTATGGCGGAGTAGACTAGATGGGCCAAATGGCCTAATTCTGCTTCTATCATTTTTGACCTTATGACAACGCCATCTCAAATAAAAAGTTGGTTACTTAATGGTGTCTACGATGATGACGATGTGATGGAGCATTTCTCGAGAACATGGAGGTAGAGAACCAGAGGGACTATTTACTGTTTCACCTTGAATGGAACATGCTCAAGAAAGTGATTCACAGAGTTGTGATCAAGGCATAGCCTCTGGGAGCATTATACACAATAAACAGTTACAATGCAAAATGAGATTTAAGATTTAAGATTCTCCAAGGGTGGAATCCTGAGTGTTAGATTTAAACCTAGAAAGTTATCTTGTGAATGCTGTAGGAATAAATTATGTCACACCTATTCAATTGGACAACCTCAGCCGTCAAAAAGACGTCCAGAATCAGGAAAGTGTCCCTTGTCCCAATCACTGCATGTTGAGTCTACATTACATAGAGGAAAGAACCTTCTGCTATTTTATTGAAACTCCGCAATGCACAACTGCCTTGGCAAAAGCTGAAGTGTGATTATAACAGTCAGTATTAGTGCCCTGATGAAAATTATTCAGGTGAACAACCGTTTTACAAAAGACCTTTCAAAACCTCGAGCGGAACTTTACAAAAGTGACAAAATCTGCTGATGGATCTGGATCGGTCCCAACTGCAGTTTTCTTTCAACATCCATCCCAATCCTGTCATTTATCACACAAGGTATTGACTCAAATGAATTCCCTTGGATGATAAAAGTTGCAATGTTACTAATTAAATCCAACTTCCTCATTTGGCATTTGCTCCCCTGGCTGCCGTTCCTCACAACGTTGTTGGAATGGCAGAGCAACCCCCAATAGAACTACAAGGAGCACAGGCTAAAGTGAAAAGGAGTCTCTATACCAGAGAATGAGGTGGCATTCCAGCAGCTGCAGGGACAGCTCACAAAAGATGATGCTGCCGAAAGACTTGGTTGACTTGCGTAACTTGGGCGGCATGGTAGGCTAGACCCACTGCCTTACAGCGCCAGAGACGCAGGTTCGATCCTGACTTCGGATGCTGTCTCTACCAAGTTTGTACATTCTCCACGTAACCTGCACGGATTTTCTCCGAGTTATTCAGTTTCCTCCCACGCTCCAAAAACATACAGGTTTGTAGGCTAATTGGCTTGGTATGAATGGAAAATTGTCCCTCGTGTGTGTAGGGTAACTGGTCAGCATGGATTCAGTGGGCCGAAGGGCCTTTTTCCACACTGTATCTCTAAATTAAACTAAACTAAACCTGTTATATAACGTGGAGGAGTTTTCATCCCAATACTCTGTGATTTTCCTGTAGTGATTCAAAACCAGAGACAGCTTCTCATATTTTTTGTTTTACAGTTTTTCACCACATTAAAGTAAGTGCATGAAGTCAATACCAGTTCTCAGAGTCATCCACTTATTTCCTGTAATCTATTCCCTCTGACATGCCCATCAACTCCACTTTGATTGTCCGACCACCCACCCACCAGCTAAGTTACAATAACCAAATAACCTACCAACCGGCTATTCTTTGGGGTGTGAGAGGAAAGTAAAGCACCCATAGGAAACACATGGTCATAGGAAGAATGCACAAACTCCATCAGATAGCACCAGAGGCCAGGATTGCATTACGTGCTGCATCATGGTGCAACTCTGAAATAATGTGCGATGCTCCGGTATTCCATGGGAAACGTCTTCTCATTTTGCACTGTACCATTGTTGCTTTGTAAGATGACAATAAAGATTGATTGATTGATTGCTTGATTGATTGAATTGCTATCACTAATTCTATCCAAGATTCAGACTTGGATTATGACCTGTTGCTGCATTGTTTCAAATCCAAGCTGACTCAACTATGCAAGAGTTATGGCAAAAGTGAAGGGCGAATAATCTCAAACTATCCTCTATTCTCCAGCAACTACCAGACTTCTCGCACGCTCCACGTTTGCTGTTCCCAGGCTTCCTCCTCTGATGTCCCTCTGGCGATTGAAACCCCCCTACGCTAAAATACAAAGCACATCGAACTGTGCCCCCTCAGCAAACCATCCCCCCCATGACATAGCTGCTTTCTATCTTGCAACTATCAACCTCATCTCTCAGCGTTCAATCTTCAGAAGCAGGTCCCCTGTTAATAAGTCCCCAGCAGATCACTTAGGCCATCTGTGAATGAGAACCGCTGGTGAAGGAACCGTGCTGGCCTCTCAGGAAACCACTGGGTTTCCCAATATTAAATCTCACAACTGCATCACCCAACCTCGCACACTACACAGAGCTCCCCTCAAGGCAATGAAATCCAGGCTGTAATTCTCCAATGCTGCTGTTTATCCTCAAATCACAAGAGAGTGATTTATTTGATGTTTCTTCCACAGATGTTGTCTGATCATTACTGATTTAAGAGAAAGTTAGATAGAGCTCTAGGGGCTAGTGAAGTCAAGGGATATGGGGAGAAGGCAGGCACGGATTATTGATAGGGGACGATCAGCCATGATCACAATGAATGGCGGTACTGGCTCGAAGGTCTGAATGGCCTCCTCCTGCACCTATTTTCTATGTTTCTATTACAGCTCGCACATTGCTGCTCCAAGTGAAGGAAAGCAAATGTACAGGGCACTTCTGAATGGGGCAGACAAAATATTCCACAATGAGGTCTTCCTGACTTTACTTAAGTGAGAGGCATTAGTCCATGATAAAGGCATTTTAATATTGTTTTCATATCTGATAATATTAATTATGAAATCACAATTGCCATGTCTCAGCAAGACAAATAAGGGTGCAATTCTGCTAAAAAGACAACATTTTTATTTGCATATATCAAATGGGCCTACAAGTTAAACAAACAGAAATGATGCTGGTTGTGGTCCTTCCCATTATAGAATAATATCAAAACTTTATCCTCCTTTCCATTTACTTCCTTTGAGGATAGCAGCAAGATTTTCCAACCGGAGCAGGATTTTCACTGTCGCTACATCTGAAGGGATCAATAAAAATCAGTAACAGGATCAGTCTTTGTAGACAGATAACAACTCTGTCTCTGTGTGTGTCTCTCTCTCTCTCTCTCTCTCTCTCTCTCTCTCTCTCTCTGTAGGCCCCTCTCGGTCATGACTGACCATGGGTGATGCATCCTGGTCAGATGCAAGCCTGGGCGATGTCATATGGAGGACAGGCTGTTGCCCATGCAGCACGTCCCCCCTCTCCACATCGCTGATCGATCCAAAGGAACAGCAGGGCCATTACAGGTTGGCATTAGCGCCGTCGCAGGAGCTGCCAGAGCGAGGTTGTGGACAACAACGAACTGCCTTATGGGCTCCGACTGGGGATTTTCTTGAGGTTTACTCCTGGAGCCTTTTCCATGACTGGATATGGCCACAAGGCAGTCGAGGTTTTAAATCAGAGTTTTCCCTCTCCTAGATGGACTGCCTTCCCAGGCTTACGAGCCCCATCTGCCCGAAGATAATAACTAATAAACAAAGATTCAATACATTAATAACTACTGGTGCAAATAACCCAACATTCTTACTGCAACCAAAGACAGTCCAGAGAAGTTCATAACTTTGGTCACTGTGTGTTGGCATCTGGAATATACTGCGTACAGGTGTGGCGGAGGTAGGTCACATTGTGGTCTTCAAGAGGAAGATGGTTAAATATACGATTGGAATAAATGCAAGGTTAGGGAAAAGGGCCCTGGGGTGGATCTAATGAGTTGATCTGTCAAGGGTTGTGTGGACACAATTGGCCAAATGGCCACCATCTGTGGTGTAACCATCCAATGGTTCCTTGCTGATTCTAGCAGACTAACATTGCGAACACTAAGGACGTAATTATATCGAGTTGGCTCTTACAGGCAGGTTACATCCACTACAAGCCCAATACCAATCCTATGCACATTCGGAGAGAAATATTACTGAAATAATGTTGCCAGCCTTGCATCATCACCTAAAGCTAAAATTATTCTCAGATAATCCTTGCTTCACATATCTGGTGGATATTTTGTTTCCACTGAAGCACTGCCACTAAATAAATAAAAAGAGATAAAATATTATCTGTGAAACATTTTTAATATTTTGCCTTAATAAGTGTTTCCTGTTTATATGACATCTGAAGCATACATATTTGTGTTGTTGTCTTTCTCTGAGGACATGGGAATGGATTGGGGAAAAAAACTGATAGGAAATTTAAAAATCAGCTCTAAAAACACATATGTTTACCTTTTTTATTCGGGTGATTAAAGACAGAAATATATATATATAATTTATGATCCTTCTTAAAGAAAGAAAGAGGGATGAAGGGGGAAGGACGACAGATAGCACAATGGGCTAAGAGTTCGACTGGCGACCGGAAGGTAGCCGGTTCAAATCCCGCTTGGAGTGCATACTGTCGTTGTGTCCTTGGGCAAGACACTTCACCCACCTTTGCCTGTAATGGAATGTTACGGCGGCAGGCGCGGGCACACCGCGACGCCCTGTGTCTCCCTTTCAAGGGAGATGCTAAAAATGCATTTCGTTGTCTCTGTACTGTACACTGACAATGACAATAAATTGAATCATCATTTCATTTCATTTTTGTAGAATCTTTGTTGAGGAATTCAAGAGCACAGAGATTTGGAGACCATGTATCATTTATGTATAATTTACGATTTGTATGTTATCTGAATCTATTTGCTGTGATGCTGCTGCAAGCAAGATTTTCATTGCACCTGCACATCACCATACATGCATACAACAATACCTCAATTTGATGACTTGGATGCTTTCAATAATTACATTCACAATGCTCAAGAGGTAAGAATAAGAGGAGTGCTATTATCTTCGCACTCGCTGGTGCCAGCAAAGATAACAGACATAGGAAAGGGCAAGATCATAGGGATGGTTTGGAAACAGGGATGATAAAGTTAAAAGTGAGGTGCAGAATTGAAGGGTAACGCAAGACCAGGATTTGATGTAAGCTAGGATATGAACAGTTGATCTAGATAACTTCAAGATTATGAACGAGAAAATGAAGGAAGCCAGCTGGAGATCAAGTGTTGAGGTAACAAAGGCATGGAGGAATGTTTTCCCTGTTAAATCTCTCCCTGCACGGGAGACCCGACCTTTTCTTTGTCGGGTCTCCGTTGTCGTTGGGGCTGCAACGAGGAGCGGCCTCCAACAGGAGAAGACCGGGGGCTCTGGTGCCGACGACTCACCTCACCGTCGCGGAGTTGGCCGAGTCCAGAGCGGGTGGAGCGGTGGTGGAGCGCTGCTGCTGCTGCTGCGGCCCGACCTCCGGAGATTCGGAGGCTGCAACTGCGGGTCTGGTGGACGGCGGCACCAGGAGCCCGCGGGTCCCTGGAGGGAGACCGCTTTTCAGGGCTCCCGCAACGGCGACTTCTCCCGCCTGAGTTGCGGGGTTGAAGAGCTCCTGGAGCGGGGCCTGACATCACCGCCCCGCGCGGCTCGGAATGGCCGCGGGACTCTGCGTGCGCACGCCGGGGGCTCTAACATCAAGAACCCGGTGTGCGACCTCGCACCACCCGGCGTGGCTTTAATGGCCGCGGGACAATCGCCATCGCCATCGGCCGGGGGCTTTGACTTTGACTCTGACATCGGGGGGGTGGGGGGGGAGTGCAGTGAAGAGATAAGTCTTTTGGCCTTCCATCACAGCAATGTGATGGATGTTTATGTAAATTATGTTGTGTCTTGGGTCTATTTGTTTGTAATGTATGGCTGCAGAAACGTCATTTCGTTTGGACCTCAAGGGGTTCAAATGACAAATAAATTGAATCTAATCTAATCTAATCTAATCTAATCTTTCAGCTGCAGTAGAAATGAGATAAACCAAAAGTTTGTCAATGTATGGTATTAGAAGTAAATGGAGATAGCATGGGCATGAAGTCCAAAATGTAACAAAGGATTAAATGTAGCAAATATATAGATTCAGCTTCCAAAAGATGCCAAGGAGAGGTCTGGAAAGGAGTGGCTAGGAATTGCAATTTGTGACTTGCATTGAACACAATTACTTCAGTCTGCCTGATATGCAATTTGAGGCAGGTATAAGACTCTTTGTTAATACACTAATGCTAATGCACTAAACAATACAATACAAGTATTAAAGTCGATATTCAGACTGGTGTAAATTTGGTTTGTAGCTACTTTGTCCGAGTAAATACTAAGCTATACATGACAATTTTGAAGAGTTTTTTAAATTTAAAATCAAACCTTTGGGTGAATAGCAATAAACCCAAGCACTAAGAAAATGGCAGAACAGTGGCTGAGTTGCTGCCTCAACACCAGAGACCCAGGTTCGATCCTCACCTTGAATATTATCTGTGTGGAGCTAGCACATCCTCTCTGTGACCACATGGCATATTTCTGGGAGCTCTGGTTTCCTCCAACACCCCAAAATTGTGCAGGTATGTAGGTTAATTAGCCACTTTAAACTACCCCTAGTTTGTAGCGAGTTGATGAGTAAGTGGGATAATGTAGAACTGGACATCATGGACTCATTGGGCCAAATCGCCTGTTTCCCATTCACACACATTCTATATTATCCCACTTTAGCAATTAAACTAAGCAAATAATTGGTCCCACAGTATTTGAAATCTGCTCCAAATGAGCTACATTTTAAATTGAAGGTTGTTGCTGATAGCAGATATTGAGCTGAAATCACCAGCTGTAAGCCCACTGCCTCCTGAAGTGGGGAAAACCCAGACATATCTCCAGAAACAATTAATGCGTCTACTGCTCTACAGTGCACATCTATCACAGCCAATATTTTAATATATTTTTCTTTAATTATCGTGAAAAAAATTCAATTAATGCTTCATCCAGTGTTGCAAAACAATGGTGTGATATTTTAGGCAGAGTCTCTTGGTGATAAAGCATGTAGTACATCCTTTTAATGCTTTCTATAATAAGTAAATTTAGTTTATGCCATAAATCACTTCAGTGACAGCACTGCGTAAATTGGTTTCTCTGCTGCACTCGGGGAAATTGTTCACCCTGGAGCTGAGAACAGCCTGTACCTGACTCATCTTTCAAGCTTAATAAACCCCCGTGGGAACACACGGGGAAAAAAGCTAGGGTAATATCTTAATTAATTACGCTGCTGCTGTAAATAAAACCTATCACCGTTTTAAGCATTAAAAATCAACATTGCTTTTTAAAGGATTTTTAAAGGGCTCTGGAGTGAAACATATACCATTAAAGATTAGAGGAAGAAGAGACCTTCAACTGATCTGTATGAGGTTTATTACCAGCCAGCATTACTAAGAATAAACACTTCAACTCCTTGGACTAAATTGAATCAAATTTCAGAAGTGGCGTACAATTGACTACTATTGACCAAGGGCAAGTTTTTCAATCAATATGTTTGTACATTTTTATTTCCCCTTCAGTTCTAATAACATAACATCAAGCATTTTGGACTATGATGATTTTTCATATCATAGCACACACTGTAATTCCACTGGAATGTTTCTTTAGGCTGCATAGTTTGTAAATGACAGAATGACTGGGATATATTTTTCAGTACTGCATAGTGATAAGGCTTCGTTCAGGAAATGTGGTACATTCAGTTGTATCCCCACTCTTGAAATGGAGTTCATTTCATCACTAGATGTGGGCTAATGTGAATCTTATTTATTGCTCTCCATTGCTTAAAATGCTAAACAATATTACAAGCTACAATTGTAGCATAACATGGAAGTGAAAATAAGGGACGTTCAAGACATCTGACGAATTTAAATATACACACAAAAATTAACAATACAGTTTATAATTATGTTTATATTGCAATATTTTGAAACCAATCTCATAATATACTGGGGTTTTATTAATATCAGTTAGCGAATCAGGCTGAAACTCTAGCTATTACCACTGCAGCAAAGAAACAGGTATTTCAGTCTGACCGGCATATACTAACCAGATTGATTGATTGATTGATTGATTGATTGATTAAGTACAGCATGGAAATGGGCCATTCAACCCACCGAGTCCATGCTGACCATTAATAACCCATTCGCACAAGTTCTATATTATCCCACTTTAGCATCCACTCAATGCATAATTATGGGGCAGTTTACAGAAGCCAATTAACCTACAAACAGGGGTAAAATTTTGAGCAGAGCCATGGCATTCTCTCACTGCAATTTAGTCACTTTAAGCAAAGTGAAGGGGAGTTAAAGTGAAGCATTGCCTTATGCAGTTATCAATCCCAGTTTGTATTTTATTTTAATTTAAATGGTTTCTATTTAAGCTTTGTTAAATGCAATTATCTCCACCAGGCAGAGATTCAATTTTGTAGTTAACCTTTTACTATGGCTAAAGGGATGAACATGGTGCAGTAGAACAGAATAACACAGGAAAGGGCCCTTTGCCCACCATATCTGTGCTGACCATAAAGCAAATTGAAACTGCACAGCTGCCCACATGTAATCACCATTCCTCAATTCACTGCCAGTTCATGCATCTGTCTAAGTGCTTCTTAAACGTTGCTATTGTATCTGCTTTCAACATTTCCCCTGATAGTGCATTTCAGGCACTGACCAGTCTGTGTTTAAAAACTTGCCTCGTGTATCTCCTTCAAACTCTCCCTCCCTTCCTATTATCTAACATTTCCACCCTGAGAAAAAGGACTCGATCTACTCTGTCTAAGCCTGCCTCATCAAAAGGATGAGACAGGCTTAGACAGGGTAGATCGAGTCCTTTTGGTTCGATCAGGTTGCCTCAGCCTAGAAGCTCTGAGAAGATGAGAAGGAGAGAGAAAGAGGGTGGGATTTATCCAAAATTGGAGAATTCAGTGTTCATGCCTTTTTGCTGCAGACTACCCAAGTGGGATATGAGGTGCTATTCTTCCAGTGATCTCATTCTGCCAATGGAGGAAGACATGAATAAACAGGTCCATATGGGTCACCCATTATCTTAACGTGTCTATTTTCCTCTAGACATTACGGAGGTGTTGTTGCAAAGAATTGATTTCAAAATATTACTGTTGGTTTATGAAGCACTGAATGGTCTAGGGCCAGAATACATTTCTGATCATCTGCTACATTATCAACATTCCAGACCTCTGAGGTCATCAGGGACAGGTCTGCCTTCTGTCCCCAGAGTCAGAACTAAACATGGAGAAGCAGTGTTTAGTTTTTATGCACTGCATATATGGAACACACTTCCAGAAAAATGCAGGTCCGCTCCAACTACCAGTTCTTTTAAATCAGGGCTGAAGACCTTTATGTTTGATGCTGCTTTTAATTACATTAAACAATTATTCATTTCTTACACTACACTGTAACTTTTATTCTTGTATTTTATACTTGTCTTATCCTATTTTAGCTTGTTTTTATTTTCTATTCATTTAAATGACTGTTTTTAATTGCTTTTGATTGCTTTTTAATTCTTTGTGTAAAGCACTTTGAATTGCCTTGTTGCTGAAATATGGGGAGGTTGCTATAGGGAGGTTGCACAGCAGTCAAGGTCATGACCCGTGACCCGTACTGTTGCCATGCAATGCCTTCTGGAGTACAAGCGGTGAACGTCAGGTAATCACTTACTATGGCTGCCAGTACAGCGGGCCCATCTTCTGTCCCAGCATCTGGACTCCACGCTGACTGGTTCCACACTCGTGGACCCCAGGCCGTCGTCCCTCTGTGTGGGGGTCGGGGAGGGGAGGTGAATCACCCCGTGTGTGGGGCTCGGGGTCCGGTGCCGGTGCAGAGCGGTCAGTGACACTGGACAGTGCTGACCCCGGTGGGGGAGTTGGGGCTGTCTAGAGGGATACGCTCCTTCGGCTGCTTACACCTTGGTGCTTGGGTTTCAGAGCGCTCAGTCACCATCCAGCCCCGGGCGATTGAAGGCCGGGACTTGCCCTCAATCCGCCGGCACGCTGCTCTTTCGCAAGACAGTGAGCAGTAGTGATTTTGGCTGTTTTCTATCACGGTTACCCTTATTTCCACAATTTTTACAGCGCAAAAATCGACCATTTTGGCGGTTTTTAACAGGTAAGAACGTACGCTGCCTTGCACTCGAGAAGGATTGAGCTATTCGTGCGACACGCCCTTTGACCTTACGACTTTGATCCCCCGTAGCGACAATTTAAACCTGGACCTGCAGGTGTGAAACTGCGGTCTTTATTCTCCCCATACTGTTTCACAGGTGGGGAAACATGGAGAGCTGTGCAAACAACGGCAGGCAGCACAGGAATCACCCGTAAGGGAACAGCTGTGCCCGACTTCGCTCCCGCACCGACCAGATTAAACACCATGGCTGGGCGTGAGACTATACAGAACGGAGCCGTTGGCTTTGACAAGTCAAAACGGCAGGAGGAGGGGTGGAAGACATTCCCCCTTAACGGCAAATTTTAAGCCTGGACCTGCAGGTAAGTGATACTGCGGTCTTTATTGTTCCCATACTGTTCTACAGGTGGGGGAAACATGCACAAGACAAAGACGTTGACCAGAGCTGCGACAAAGCTGGCGGGGGAAGACCGCGGAGTTGCGGACGCCAGCAGCGGCCGACGGCACAGGAATCACCCGTAAGGGAACAGCTGTGCCCGACTTCGCCCCCGCACCGGCCAGATTAAACACTGCGTCTGGGCGGGAAGGCAAGAAGAAAACCAAAAGAGTCGTTGACTGATGAGTCCGACTTTGGGCGGCCAGCGATCGTGAGCGCTGGAGCCGGTTGGACTGGCTTATGGAGCAGAGCTCCAACATGACAGGCTCCGGGAGATGGAGTCTAGTCACTGTGGGCACTATGTAAAACCCACAGCAGCACCTCTTGTAGGGCTGCACAGTGCTTCTCCCTTGTCAGAGGGGAGTACGGGGGGGGGGGGGGGGGGGGGGGGGGGGGGGGGGTCAATTCTGGGCTGATCCTGAAGAGGGGTTCTGACGAACAAAACTACAAGTGTGCAGGAAGGCAAAATCTGCTGGTCATGGTGTCCAAATACATACAGCCAGACCACGATGGACACCACTGCAAAAATACTTGGAGAGGATGGGGTAGGGAGGGGCTGGGGGAGGTAAGTGGGGGAGGTGAGGAAGGAGAGTTTGGGGGGAGGAGGGGGAATAGAGGGAGAGAGGAGGGGGAGTGGAGGAGGAGAGTGGGGAATAGAGGTGATGAGAGTAGTGGGGGAGGTGATAGTGGAGGGGGATAGGGGAGGTGAGGAGTGGGGGAGGTGGGGGATAGAGGGATAGTAGGGGTATGGAGGGGAGAGTTAGGGAGGGAGGGGAGGGAGGAGGGAGGGAGGGAGGGGGGAGGGAGGGAGTGACTGACTGCAAATACAAGCCCAGTCGACCCATTCTTTCATCATATGTCAGTCCCCCCGCCATTCTGGGAATTAACCTGGTGAATCGATGTTGCACTCCCTCAATAGCAATAATGTCCTTCCTCAAATTAGGAGACCAAAATTGCACACAATACTCCAGGTGTGGTCTCAACAGGGCCCTGTATAACTGCAGTAGGACCTCCTTGCTCCCAAACTCAAATCCTCTTGCAATGAAGGACAACATGCCATTTGCTTTATTCACTGCCTGCTGTACCTGCATGCTTACTTTCAGTGAATGGTACAAGCACACCCAGGTATCGTTGCACCACCCCTTCTCCTAATCTGATACCATTCAGATAATAATCTGCCTTCCTGTTCTTGCTTCCCAAGTGCATAATCTCACATTTATCAACATTACACTGCATCTGCCATGCATCTGCCCACTCACCCAACCTATCCAAGTCACCCTTCAGCCTCATAGCATCCTCCTCGCAGCTCACACTGCCATCCAGCTTTGCGTCACCCCCAAACCTAGAGATGTTACATTCAATTCTCTCGTCTAAATCATTAATCTATTACTAAAAGTCTGTTCTTGACTGGTTTTGGCGATCTGTGCTACGATTTCCGAGAGAACGCCACCACCTACGGCCGTCATATTTGACCACCTCGCTCAGAGCCCCCTCCACCGCATGTTTGCCGAGGATTTTTCCAGTCGATGAAAAATGACAGAGATATTAATGATTTTACAAAATTCCCCATTCTCTCTGCTGCCCCTGCTGGCGGCAGGGGGGATGGACTATAAAACCAGGAAGTGGTGTGCCTCAATTAGTCTGCAAGCTGGAGGAAGGCAGAGGGTCATGTTTCTCTGAGCTGTGAATAACACATGTCCACATAACTGTGAGTAAGTACCCTTAATGTGGTTTGTAAATGAAAATATGGTTAAAGTAAAAAAAGCACTGCCTGCAAATGGTTGTTTGGGGGGTTTGGGTTGAACTAAAATACAAGCCCAGTCTCCTCCCCCCTTTCATCCTTGTCCCCCCCCCCCATTCTGGGAATCCCCCCCCCCCCCCCGATGTTGCACTCCCTCCTAGCTCCTCCTCCTCCTTCCTCCCCCCCCCCTCCTCAAAATTGCCCCCCTCTCAGGTGTCCTCTCCCCCCTCCCCTCCCCCTAACTGCCCCTAGGACCCCCCCCCTCCCCCCCCTCCCTCCTCTTCCAATCTCCCCACCCCCTCTCTCCTTCCCTTTCCCTCCCCCTCCTCCCCCCCTGTCCCTCCTCCCCCCCTCTATCCTCCCCCTACCTCCTTACAATGCCCCCCTCTCCTCCTCCCCCCCCCTCTCCTCTCCCCCTCCCCCCCCTTCTCCTCTCCCCCCCCCCTCCCCCTCCTCCTCTGCCTTCCTGTTCCTGCTCCCCAAGGGCATACTCTCATCCTCCTCCCCCCCCTCTCTCCTCCCCCCCTCTCCATGCCTCCCCCCTCCTCCTCCCCCTCTCCTCCTCCCCTCTCTCCTCCCCCTCATAGCTCTCATCCTCCCCCCTCACACTGCCCCCCTTTGTGTCCTCCCCCAAACCTAGAGATGTTACCCCCCCTCTCCTCGTCTCCCCCCATTCCCTCTCCCCTAAATCTCCTCTTCTTGACTCCTCTCTCCCCCCTCTCCTCTCCCCCTTCTCCTCTCCCCCTCTCCTCCGCTCCCCCTTCTCCTACTCCCCCCCCCCCCCCCGCTCTCCACTCCCCCCCCGCCGCATGTTTGCCTCTTTCTTCTCCCCTCCTCCCCTCCATGACCTCCCCCACCGTCACTCCCAAAAACCCCCCTCTCCTCCACCCCCACCCCTACCCCCCTTCCCTCCACCCCCTCCCCTCTCCCCTCACCTAACCCCCCTGTCTGCACAGCCCCTCACTCCCCCCTCTCTCCCATCTCCTCTCTCCTCTCCCCCCCCTCCTCTCCCCATGTTCCTCTCCCCTGTGAGTCCTACCCTTAATGTCCTCTCTCCCCCCCCCCCCCCTCCTCTCCCCCCCCCTCCCCCCCCCCCCCCCCCCCTCCTCTCCTCTTGGGGGTTTGGGTTGAAATAAAAAGGCCTCTCCTCTCTCCCCCCCTCTCCTCCCCCCCTCTCCTCTCTCCCCCCCCTCCTCCTCTCCCCCCCCCTCTCCTCTCTCCCCCCCTCCCCCTCTCCTCCCCCCCCCCCTCTCTCCCCCTCTCCCCCCCCCCCTCCCCCCCCCCCCCCCCCCCCTCTCTCCCCCTCCTCCCCTCCCCTCTTTTTCCCCCCCTCCTCCCCTCCATCCCCTCCCCCACCCTCGCTCCCCTAAACCCCCCCTCCCCTCCCCCCCCTCCACTCACCCCTACCCCCTCCCTCCACCCCTCCCTGCTCCCCACTCCTCCCCTCCCCTCCCCCTCCCCCTCCCCTCTCCCCCTCCCCTCTCCCCCTCCCCTCTCCCCTCCCCCCTCCCTCTCCCCCTCTACCTCCTCTCTCCCCCTCTCCCCCTCCTCTCTCCCCCTCCCCCCCACTCCCCCCCTCCCTCCCCCTCCCTCCCTCTCCCTCCCCCCCCTCCCACCCTCTCCCCCCCCTCCCTCCCCCTCTCTCCCCCTCTCTCTCTCCTCCCCCCTCCCCACTACCCTTCCACTCTCACCCACCCTCCCCTCTTCTCCTCCTCGCCCCCCACCTCCCTCTCCCCCTCTTGCCCCTCTCTCTGTGTGTGTCTCTCTCTCTGTCTCTGCCTTCTCCTTCTGCCCTCACTCTCTGCCCCCCCCCCCCCCCCTCTCTAGATGTGACTGCAAGTTGGGGGCTATGCGTCAGTAGATAGGGTGGTTATGGGGTAAAAGGAGCAAATTAATAATATTAATATAATATCAAGGGGGGTAATTAGCGTGAGTGGGGGGGGGGGGGATGGTTAGTGTGTGTGACGCTGCATGCCGCCTCCCCCCCCCCCCCACAACCGCACGTTGGGGGAACAGACCCAATGGGTCTGCACTTGGTCTAGTATATATTGTAAACAACTGGAGTTCCAGCACTGAGCCTTGCGACACCCCACTAGTCACTGCCTGCCATTCTGTAAAGGACCCGTTAATTCCTACTCTTTGCTTCCTGTCTGCCAACCAGTTTTCTATCCATTTCAACCTACCACCCTAATATCATGTGCTCTAATTTTGTGGGACCTTGTCAAGGACTTTTTGAAAGTCCAGCTACACCAAACCCACTGGCTTTCCCTTATCTATTCTACTTATTACATCCTCAAAAAAATTGGTCAAACATGAATTCCCCTTCATAAATCCATGCTGACTTTGACTGACCCCACCACTACTTTCCAAATGCGCTGCTATAACATCTTTAATATTCCAGGAAATCCTCCTCCACAGCAACATTGGCCCAATCTTTATGTAGATTAATGCTACAAGCATCCCTAATTTCCTGCTTGATGCTATCTCCAACCTTGCTACTGCTGTTTGGTGGTCTGTATACAACTCCAACAAGTGTTTTCTGCCTTTGGCTATTTTGCAGTTCTACCCGTACCAATTCTACAGCATCCAAGCAAAAGTCTCTCTGTTTATGGCCCTCTATCTCCTTGCATTGGATCCCATCCCCCTGCCCTTTTAGTTTAAACGTGACCTTTCCTGCACTCTCTTTACCATTAGCTGCATGGATACGTTTCCATGTTGTTGACTCCACCCCGCCCCCACTGTTTTGTTTAAACCCACCCTCTCACATGATTACCATGTGGGAATTATTCCCTAAAATAAGCTGTCACTTACCTTAAATAAAGACATCAGGAAATATAATGATTGGGAACATTTGGCATTTTATATTGGATTTATGAAATATAATTTCTACAGTATTACATTACAAAATAACCAAGACCCACACTTAACACAGTTTACATAAACATCCATCACAGTGAATCTCCAACACCTCCTCACTGTGATGGAAGGCAAAGTCTTTATCTCTTCCCTTTGTTCTTCTCCCGCGGTCCAGCAGTCCAACTGCAGCGACGAGGTGAACTGGGGCTCCGATGTTAAAGCCCCCGGCGGGCGATGGCAAGTCCGGTGGCCGTTTAAGCCGCGCGGGGCGATGTTAGGCCCTGGCTCCGTGTTCTTTAAACCCCGCAATTCCAGCAGGAGAAGTTGCCGTTGCAGAGCTCAGAAAAGCGGTCTCCCACCAGGGACTTGGAGCTCCGATGTTACCGTCCACCGGGCCTGCGGCCGGAGCCTCCGAACTCCAAAGTAGGGTCACAGCCGTGCTCCACCACAGCTCTTCCCGCTGCAAAGACGGCCAGCTCCGCGATGTCAGTTCCGCAGACTCCGCGACTGGAGCCCTCAGGTTAGTCCCCGGCCGGCTCCTCGATATTAGGCCCAACAGGGAAAAAGTTGGATCCCCGTACAGGGAAGAGATTAGACGGTTTCCCCCACAGCCCCCACCCCCCCACATATACACAGCTAAAAAAAATAATAAAAAACAGCTGAAGACATACATTTAACAAGACAAAAATGTTTTAAAACATTTTAATATTAAAAAAAACACAGACGACTGTAGTCGAGCCACTGCCGTTAGGCGCCACCACACCACCAGATATATTAAGAAGAGACATTTTGTATATCATTATTTCCAAAATGATAACTGCTACTGACCCCAAACCTATGAAATGTTTAAGCACAGATTATTAAATAGGCCTAAAGTGCTCAGATTTACATTTTATTCCTTGACTATTGCTGGATCATATGCTTTAAAAAATTCCATTGCTTATGCAGAATCTAGTAATATGCGTAACTGTCAGCATTATAATAGTCTTCTATCATTGTCAATTCTCATCATAATAAACATCTACAAATTAAGTGATGTGAAATATAAAACATTTAATGTTCTACATTGTTGTTGTGCGGTAATATTTCAAGATTATTGTAGTAGACTGGTTGCTCAAAATTTGATTGAATTATTATATTGAAACCAAGTATAAGGTTAGGTTTTGGTAGATACCAATCATCACTTGATGCATTTTGGACAAGCAACAAGCGCACAGATTAGGCACGACAGGCAGTAGTTGTATGGAGTGACGGAGCAGCGGTGGATGGTACTGGTGGTATCACCGGGCCAGGATGACCCATTAATCGTCAATCCAGTGCTGCTGCCAGGACTCCAGCCTTCAAGCCCAAGATAAGATGATATTTTTAAGAACCTGATATAAGATGGTGCTAGAAACATGCCGGTTCTTTGTGAACTACCTCAAAAGAAATCAACCATTATGGTACACTACAATCACTGCGCTTTTTTACTTATGTATGTTTGTGCTTATACACAGTATGATTTTACTGCATTGTATGCAAAACATAGCATTTCACTGTATCTAGGTACCTATGTTGTACCCTCTATCCTTTATCTGTGTATTGTGTTGGGCAGTGTTTACTACTTTTTGTAGTCTTTTCCTCTCCAGGGCGCTCAAATTGCCGAACCAAGCCACGATGCAACCGGTCAGCATGCTCTCTACTGTGCACCTGTAGAAGTTAGAGAGAGTCCTCCTTGGCAAACCGACTCTCCGTAATCTTCTCAGGAAGTAGAGGCGCTGATGAGCTTTTTTGATAATTGCGTTGGTGTTCTCGGACCAGGAAAGATCTTCAGAGATGTGCACGCCCAGGAATTTGAAGCTCTTGACCCTTTCAACCATCGACCCATTGATATAAATGGGCCTGTGGGTCCTCCTCCTGCTCCTTCCAAAGTCCACAATCAGTTCCTTGGTTTTGCTGGCGTTGAGGGCCAGGTTATTTCGTTGGCACCATATGGACAGTTGCTCGATCTCTCTTCTATACTCTGACTCATCCCCATCAGTGATACGTCCCACAACAGTGGTGTCGTCAGCGAACTTGATGCTGGAGTTCGCACTGTGACTGGCTACGCAGTCATGAGTATAGAGTGAGTACAGCAGGGGGCTGAGCACGCAGCCTTGAGGTGCTCCCGTGCTGATTGTTATCGTGGCTGACACATTTCTACCAATACGAACAGACTGTGGTCTGTGAATGAGGAAGTCGAGGATCCAATTGCAGAGGGATGAGCAGAGACCCAGTTCTGCGAGTTTGGTAACCAGCTTGGAAGGGATGGATGATTGTGTTAAATGCCGAGCTGTAATCGATGAATAACAGGCTGACATATGAGTTTTTGTTGTCCAAGTGGTCCAGAGCGGAGTGGAGGGCCAGCGAGATCGCATCCACCGTTGATCTGTTGTGGCGGTAAGCGAACTGCAGTGGGTCCAGGTTTTTGTCGAGGTAGGAGTTGATTTGCTCCATGATCAACCTCTCAAAGCACTTCATCACCACTGGCGTTAGTGCCACTGGTCGATAGTCATTGAGGCACGTCACCTTACTCTTCTTGGGCACTGGTATAATTGATGCCCTTTTAAAGCAGGTGGGGACCTCAGACCTCCGAAGTGAGAGGTTGAAAATGTTCGTAAAAACTCCAGCCAGTTGGTCCGCACAGGTTTTTAGAACACGACTTGGTATACCATCAGGTCCAGGCACTTTTTGGGGGTTCACCCCTCTGAAGGATTTCCTGACGTCGGCCTCTGTGACTGTGACTGAAATACCATCACAGCGAATGGGGGCTCGGGAAGGCACATCAGTATTCTCCCTATCAAAGCGTAAAACGCATTGAGCTCGTCAGGGTGTGATGTTTCGCCAATATTCGAGCTGCCTCCTGATTTCGCCTTGTAGGAGATGATTGCATTCAGGCCCCGCCACAGCTGCCGAACATCTGTCTCATCCTCCAGTTTGGAGCAGAAGTCCCTTTTGGTTTTTTTGATGGCCTTACCAAGGTCATATCTGGACTTCTTGTAGACCACTGTATCATTGGACGTGAATGCCCTATTCCAGTTTCTTACCATATTCCAAAGACGTGCAGGTTTGTAGGTTAATTGGCCTCTGGCCCAAACACATCGGGAGTGGGCGCGAAAGTGGGATAGCACACAACTAGTGTGAATGGGTGATCGATGGCCGACGTGGACTCGGTGGGCCAAAGGGCCTGTTTTCATGCTGTATTTTTCACTCATTTAATCAATCCTCTGCAGATATCCCTGCTGCAGGAGCCCTTCCTGGAACATGTGTCACAGCACAGGGAAGGAGTTCAGAATTTGGGCGGGGGGGAGGGGGGGATGTGAAATTGTCTCCTCTCTTTAATTATCCCCATCACCTCTTCATTCTGTCAAGATTAAAACAGAGAGAAATTATCAATAAATATCCTTTCTTTGATCAATGAATGTGATTTATAAACAATGGTAAACCGATCACTTGCTAATTTAATTTCACCATGTAATTGTTTTAGGACTCTCAGATAAAGTGGAGCAAAAGATACATTCAAATATCCTCTCTTGCCTAAAAAAAACCGCCAATGTCATTGTCTATACCCTATACCATCCACTTTGCTGCTTCTTTGAGTAATATAACTGGATTCCAGATGGTAACAGTGTTGCCGCTGTTAGTACATATCCTCGTGCATTGAGCTGCAAGCTTACTTCTTATGAACATATTTATAGGCAATCACTGGGGAAATCCAGATTCCAGAGGTGAAATGCAACTGTGTTGATCCATTTTCCCAAGCAGTCTGGATAATGTAGTACCTCACTAATTAAGTAAGTATTATTTTCTATTGTTATTTGCAACTTCCCCTGAGGATACCTGGAATCAGCAGTGAAAATGGAGAAGTGATTCTGCCACTCTGTGTATTTAAAGTGAACTGCACAAAGCAAAATGATTGCTATTGCAATGACTTAAATACCTAGAAAATTACCTATACATTTATAAGGTCCTTTTGCAGCTCACCTTCTATTGTGTTGAAAGGAATAGAAACTGAAAAGGCGGCCAATATTCAAAAGATCATTAAGCATCTGTGGAATGAGAAAAGCAGAATTAAAAATGGTGGCACAGTAGCGCTGCTGGTAGAGCTGCTGCCTCACAGCGCAAAGGAACCAGGTTTGATCCTGACCTTGGGTGCTGTCTGTGTGTAGTTTGCGCATTCTCCCTGTGGACAACTTTTTAACACAAAAGGTGTTAGATATATGGAATGGGCTGCAGGTATGCTGCAGGTATTATCACAATGTTTAAGGAACATCTCGATACGTACATGGATAGGAAAGGTTTGGAAGGATATGGGCCAAATGCAGGCAGGTGGGACAAATGTAGATGTGGCATGTTGGTCAACATAGGCAAGTTGGGCCGAAGGGTCTATTTCCACGCTGTGTGACCTATGACTATGACTCTATGATCACGTGAGTTTCATGCGGGTGCTCTGGTTTCCTCCCGCATCCCAAAGATGTGCAGGTTTGTAGGTTAATTGGCCACTGTAAAATTGCCCCTAACATGTAGGGAGTGGATTAGAAAGTGGGTTAACATAGAACTAGTGTGAATAGGTGATCACTGATCAGCGTGGAATCAGTGGGCCAAAATGCATGATCCATGCTGTATCTCTTAACTAAGATAAATTAAACTAAACATTTCGTCAATGACTATTTATCAGAACTGAGAAAAGTGGGGTAAACTTTAAGTTGCAGAGAAAGCAGAAGGAAAGGGGGAGATAACAAAAAGGGGAAGATCTATAATATATGGAGGTAAGGAGAGATTAAATGACAGGACTGGTGGTTCCAGCTGAAGGCATGAATGGGAAGATTTGTAAATGGGATTTTGGTTTTAGTTTTATAGGGACAATTTACAGAGGCCAATCAGCCTACGAACCTGCACATCTTTGAGATGTGAGAGGAAACTGGAGCACCAGCCGAAAATCCACGTGGTCAAAGGGAGAATGTACAAACTCTGTACACACAGCAGCTAAAGTCAGGATTGATCCCAGGACTCTGGGACTGTAAGGCAGTAACTCTACCACTGTGCCACTATTCTGCCCCTAAAATAAGCAAATTAAATCTGAAACACTAACAGGGGAAATAAATGAAACAAACTGATACAGGAAATGTGAGATGCAAGTGTGGGATGGTTGATTACTGTATATAAAATTGTTGAGTTCTATGTTGAATCCCAAAGGCAAAGGTACCCACGGGGAATTGAAGTTCTGTCTCTTTAGGTTACATTAAACATCATCCAAACAGCATACACAACCAAATACAGAGAGTGGGGTAAACTTTACATGGTACTAACCTGTACCTGTACATGGTACTAACACCATCATCAAGTATGCAGATGATACAACGGTGATTGACCTCATCAGCAACAACGATGAGCTGGCCTACAGGGAGGAGGTCCAGCACTTAGCAGCATGGTGCGCTGACAACAACCTGGCCCTTAACTCCAAGAAGACCAAGGAGCTCATTGTAGACTTCAGGAAGTCCAGAGGCGGCACGCACACCCCCATCCACATTAACGGGACGGAGGTGGAACGTGTTTCTAGCTTCAGGTTCCTGGGAGTCAACATCTCCGATGACCTCTCTTGGACCCACAATACCTCTACTCTGATCAAGAAGGCTCATCAGCGTCTCTTCTTCCTGAGGAGACTGAAGAAGGTCCATCTGTCTCCTCAGATCCTGGTGAACTTCTACCGCTGCACCATCAAGAGCATCCTTACCAACTGCATCACAGTATGGTATGCAACTGCTCTGTCTCCGACCGGAAGGCATTGCAGAGGGTGGTGAAAATTGCCCAACGCATCACCGGTTCCACGCTCCCCTCCATTGAGTCTGTCCAAAGCAAGCGCTGTCTGCGGAGGGCGCTCAGCATCGCCAAGGACTGCTCTCATCCCAACCATGGACTGTTTACCCTCCTACCATCCGGGAGGCGCTACAGGTCTCTCCGTTGCCGAACCAGCAGGTCGAGGAACAGCTTCTTTCCGGCCGCTGTCACTCTACTAAACAACGTACCTCGGTGACTGCCAATCACCCCCCCCCCCGGACACTTATTATTTATTCTTTTTATTCAAATCGTTTGCTATGTCGCTCTTCAAGGGAGATGCTAAATGCATTTCGTTGTCTCTGTACTGTACACTGACAATGACAATTAAAATTGAATCTGAATCTGAATCTGAGAGTTGGAGTGGTGTAGGACTAAATAGTCCATTCTGTACTGTTCACCCCTCTAAAGATGGGAGATATTTATTGAATTGTACTTAGTGGCAAATAGCTGAAGGTAAAATAACTCTAGTCCTTAATCCTGGAATAATCTGGTTATGAAGAAAAACACAAAGTGCTAGAATAACTCGGTGGATCAAGCAGCATCCATGGAGGAAATGTTAGGTAACATTTTGGGTCGCTTGTTCAGACTGATTGTAGTACAGGAAACAAAACTTGAAAAGCGGATGGCGAGGGACAAAGCCTGGCAAGTGATAGGTGGATACATGTGATGGGGATCTGATTAGCAGATTGGGAGATAAAGGCTAGTGATGAATAGGAGACAAAAGGGTGTAAGATAAGGGGAGAAGAGGAGTTAAATGTGAAGCCAGAGGAAGGAATAGAAACATAGAAAAATAGGTGCAAGAATAGGCCATTCAGCCATTTGAGCCAGCACTGCCATTCAATATAATCATGGCTGATCATCTAAAATCAGTACCCCGTTCCTGCTTTTTCCCCATATCCCATGATTCCTTTAGCCCTAAGAACTAAATCTAACTCTCTCTATAGGTGGAGAGGGACAGGGAGAAGGGGGAAGGGGAAAGGGGGACTGGATAGTGGGTGAAATGGGTGGAGCACAGGAAAAAGTGGGTGTAAAAAAGGGGGAGCATTATCAATGTATGAATGAATGAAAACTTTATTGTCATTCAGATATACACCTAGACACAGTGCACCTTGAACGAAATTTCGTTGCATTTGACTCTCCAAAATCAGGTAATAGTAAAAAGTACTAGGTGCGTCCATAAAAATGCCTCATGTGCATGGTTCTGTAAATTAAATATATATTAAAAGTTTTTTTTAAAAGTGTCGATATTTTAAAAGTTCTAGCCTCGGTTTTGTTGATTGATCAGTAATCTTATGGCCTGGGGGATGAAGCTGTTGCAGAACCTGGTTGTCCCGCTCTTCATGCTGCGGTACCTCCTCCCAATCCCTCACCTGTTTTCCAGCTTTCTCCACCTTCACTACAATCAGTCTCAACAGGTGACCTGACCTGGTAACTGACCTGAAACATCACTTCCAGAGATGCTGCCTGATCCTCTGAGTTACTTTAGCACACTGGGGTTTTTTTTTGTAAACTATCATCTGCAGTTCCCTTTATCTCAATAATTTGGCTATACCTTGATGAATAATCTTTTGTTGCCAGATTTATTTGCTAATTACACAGTTCAGTCGTAGAATTAAAACCACAATCAAAGTCCAGCTTTGGATGGGTTAAATTTGAAGCAATAGCCATTATACCATCGAATTTCATTTATCTGCTTCCAAGGTACAACTTCTGTTGAAGCATACGTCAAAGGTGGTTAAAAAATACTTCATGTGACGTATTCTGAGTGTATTGTAATATTCACTCCTCTGTGAGTATAGCAAATTTGATGCTTTGACTTGCCCAGCAAATTCCTCAATCTTTGATGCCACTACATAGGGTGCTGAGCCAGAGTAATTTTATAAAGTGCTGGAGTAACTCAGCAGGTCAGGCAACATCCCTGGAGAACATGGATAAGTGACATTTCACGTCGGGACTCTTCTTCAGATTTTGACCCAGACTGAAGAAGCTTCCTGACCTGCAACGTCACCTATCCATGTTTTCCAGGGATGCTGCCTGACCCACTGAGTTACTCCAGAACTTTGTGTCTTTCATTTGTAAACCAGTATCAGCAGTTCCTAGTTTCTACAGAATAATTTAATGCAAAGTCAACCCAATTATTTAGATAGTAAAAATAATAGTAAAATCTCAAAATTGCTGTGTTCTTCTCAAGTTGATAAGCCTTTAAAGGATAAACGGAGCAATTCAGTACAAACATTAACTACAAAACTAGCAAATTGCATAAAACTGAGGAATATGAGATCTTAATTTGACCCTAATCCAGCTGGATTCTTTACCACATGAAGTCATTTTGATTTTATCGCACATCCAGACATGAGCAAGGGAAAAAAATAAGGTGAAGGTAATTTTTCATAAAATTATAATTTAGAGGGAAGCTTCTACTAACATTGTAAATATTTTCAGTTGGACACAGTTTAAAGAAAATGTGCGGGGCAAGTTTCTTTTACACAGAGGGTGGTGAGGTTGGAACGTACTGCCAGGGATGGTGGTGGTGGTGGTGGCAGATACGATAGTGGCATTTTGGAGGCTTTTAGAAAGGTGCATGAATATGCAGGGAATAGAGGCAAATGGATGATGTGCAGGCAGAAGAGATTAGTTTAATTTGGCATAATGTTTGGTGAGGACATTTTGGCTAAAGCCCTGCTCCTACGCTGTACTGTTCTATGTTCTTTAATCTATGTATATCCAGGTATAATTTAATTACATTTAACGTGTCATTCAGGTATTACTGATGTTTGAAAAAATGCTGAATGTAACCAGGTCAATCCAGAAATATTTTAATAGTTATTCTGGAAGTTTGATTGTTATCTAATGAAGAGCAGTTGCTGGTTTTAGGGAACACTTCCCACGCAAACCAACTTAACTGGCATCTCTTCGTAGGTTCTCATGTTCCTCTTGAATTATGAGACAGGGATCTTGCCACTAGAAAAAAATGAGTTCCTGGAGCTCGAGATGAAACTCAACATGACACTAAAAATGGAAAGCTTGCTGTGCTACTCACATGTATGACATCTCCCGCTGATATTTGCCAACATGTTCAAGAATGAATTCCCGATTGATGAAACTCATGTGGCAGTTTAAAATGTATTGTGAAATGTCATGTTATCACCGACTCCCACATCAACTCCACGGCTGGTGTCATCTCCCTGGCCCTACACTCATCCCTGGAACACCTGGATAAGAAGGACACCTACATCAGACTCCTATTGATTGACAGTAGCCCTGCATTCAAAACCATTATCCCGACCAAGCTCACCTCCAAACTCGTGGAACTTGGGAGTCAGCACTCCCCTCTGCAACAGGATCCTCAAACTTCTGCCCAACAAACCAGTGAGGATATGTGAAAACTTATCCTTTACGATAATTCTCAACACTGGTGCCACACAAGGATGCATTCTCAGCTCCTTACTATAGTCATTATACACTCATGACTCTGCAACCTAAATACTAATCTAACTCAATCTACAAGTTTGCAGATAACACCACCCTAATGGGCTGGATATAGAATGGTGTTGAAACCAAATACAGAAAGGAGATTGAGAATGTTGTAGCGTGGAGCCAAGACAACAACCTCGCCCTTGGTGTGAGCAAAACAAAACAGATTGTGATTGTGATTGAGATTGCGAAGCAGTAAACACACCCCAGTCTACATTGATGGTGCTGAAGTAGAGATGGCGGAATGCTTCAAGTTCCTAGGAGTAAATATCATGAATGAATAGAAACATAGAGACATAGAAATTAGGTGCAGGAGTAGGCCATTCGGCCCTTCGAGCCCGCACCACCATTCAATATGATCATGGCTGATCATCCAACTCAGTATCCTGTACCTGCCTTCTCTCCATACCCCCTGATCCCTTTAGCCACAAGGGCCACATCTAACTCCCTCTTAAATATAGCCAATGAACTGGCCTCAACTACCCTCTGTGGCAGAGAGTTCCAGAGAATGAATAAGTTTATTGGCCAAGTATTCACATACAAGCAATTTGCCTTGGTGCTCTACCCACAAGCGACAACATACAATACAGTGACAGTTAGGAATGACACATAAAACATTAAATATTAATAATAAAACATTATCGATTATCATCAGCAATTTGTCCTGGTCCGGCCACATAGGAGCTATGGCCAAGAAAACAAACCAACGCCTCTACTTCCTTTGGCATGTACCCAACAATTCTCACCAACTTCTGCAGATGAGCCATATAAAGCATCTTATCGAGATGCATCACAACCTGGTTTTTAAGGAACAACATCCAAGACCGCAAGAAATTGCAGAGTTATAGATGTAGCCAAGACCGTCACACAAACCAGACTTCCTTCCATTGACTCCATCTACACTTCACACTGCGTCAACAAGGCCGTCAGCATAATCAATGACCAGTCTTATCCCAGACACTCACTCTTTTCCCCTCTCCCATCTGACAAGAGGCATAACAGTTTGAAAATGCATACCTCCAGATTAAGGAACAGTTTTTTTCCCAGCTGCTATCAGGCAACTGAACAGTTCTCTCAACAGCCAGAGTGCAATCCTGACCTCCCATCTACCTGAACTATCTTTAGAAACAAGATACAAGATACAAGATACATTTAATTGTCATTTGGACCTCTTGAGGTCCAAACGAAATGCCGTTTCTGCAGCCATACATTACAAACACATAGACCCAAGACACAACATAATTTACATAAACATCCATCACATTGCTGTGATGGAAGGCCAAATAAACTTATCTCTCCACTGCACTCTCCCCCCCCCCCCCGATGTCAGAGTCAAAGTCAAAGCCCCCGGCTGGCGATGGCGATTGTCCCGCGGCCATTAAAACCACGCCGGGTGGTGCAAGGTCGCACACCGGGTCTTGGTGTTAGAGCCCCCGGTGTGCGCTCGCAGAGTCCCGCGGCCATTCCAAGCCGTGCGGGGCGGTGATGTCAGGCCCCGCTCCAGGAGCTCTTCAACCCCGCAACTCGGGCGGGGGAGTCGCCGTTGCGAGAGCCCTGAAAAGCGGTCTCCCTCCAGGGATCCGCGGGCTCCCGGTGCCGCCGTCCACAGACCTGCCGTTGGAGCCTCCGACTCTCCGGTCGGGCCGCAGCAGCAGCAGCAGCAGCAGCGCTCCTCCACCGCTCCACCCGCTCCGGACTCGGCCAGCCCCGCGACGGTGACGGTGAGTCGTAGCACCAGAGTCCCCAGTCTCTTCCTGTTGGAGGCCGCTCCTCGTTGCGGCCCCAACGACAACGGAAATCCGACGAGAAAAAGTTGGGTCTCCCGTGCAGGGAGAGATTTAAAAAGTTTCCCCCCCCGTCCCACCACACCCCTGCCCCCCCACACACACACCCCAACAAAAAATAACAAAAACTACATAAAAACACAGACAGAAAATAATAAAACGCGGACAGACTGCAGAGGCCGCTGCTGACCAGAGTTGCGCCGCCCACCAGACATAGAAAATAGGTGCAGGAGGAGGCCATTTGGCCCCTTGAGCCAGCACCGCCATTCATTGTGATCATGGCTGATCGTCCCAAATCAATAACCCGTGCCTGCCTTCTCCCCATATCCCTTGATTCCACTAGCCTCTAGAGCTCTATCTAACTCTCTCTTAAATCCATCCAGTGACTTGGCCTCCACTGCCCTCTGTGGCAGGAAATTCAACAAATTCACAACTATCTGGTTGAAAAACCCTTTTCTCACCTCAGTCTTAAATGGCCTCCCCTTTATTCTAAGACTGTGGCCCCTGGTTCTGGAACACCTCAAAATATAATTTCATATTCCTAATATCTATAGTTCATTGTAACTATATGTATAATAAATCCATTTATTAAAGGAATAATATTAAAATCTCTCTAAACATATGAGAGAATATCCATAATTATCACCAGTTTCGCAGATATCAAATAAGTAATATTTAATTTGGCAGGATAGATTAGAGGGCTCATCTAGGGAGGCTATTTGGGTGGAACTGAGAAATGGGAAAGGTGTAGCAACACTTATAGGGGTGTATTATAGACCGCCAAATGGGGAGCGAGAATTGGAAGAGCAAATATGTAAGGAGATTACAGATATTAGTAGTAAGCACAATGTAGTGATTGTGGTAGATTTCAATTTTCCACACATAGACTGGGAAACACATTCTGTAAATGGGTTGGATGGGTTGGAGTTTGTAAAATGTGTGCAGGATAGTTTTTTGCAGCAATACATAGAAGTACCTACTAGAGAAGGGGCGGTGCTGGACCTCCTGTTAGGAAATGAGATGGGTCAGGTGGCAGAGGTATGCGTTGGGGAACAGTTCGGGACCAGTGATCACAATACCATTAGTTTCAATATAATTATGGAGAGGGTCAGAACTGGACCTAGGGTTGAGATTTTTGATTGGAGAAAGGCTAACTTTGAGGAGATGCGAAAGGATTTAAAAGGAGTAAATTGGGACAGTTTGTTTTATGGGAAAGAGAAATGGAAGACATTTAAAGGTGAAATTTTAAGAGTACAGAATCTTTATGTCCCTGTTCGGTTGAAAGGAAATAGTAAAAATTGGAAAGAGCCATGGTTTTCAAGGGAAATTGGACACAGTTCAGAAAAAGAGAGAGATCTACAATAATTATAGACAGCATGGAGTAAATGAGGTGCTTGAGGAGTATAGGGAATGTAAAAAGAATCTTAAGAAATAAATTAGAAAAGCTAAAAGAAGATATGAGGTTGCTTTGGCAAGTAAGGTGAAAGTAAATCCAAAGGGTTTCTACATCTATATTAATAGCAAAAGGATAACGAGGGATAAAATTGGTCCATTAGAGAGTCAGAGTGGACAGCTATCTGCAGAGCCAAAAGAGATGGGGGAGATATTGAACAATTTTCTTCGGTATTCACAGTTCCCTGAAAGTGAAATCTCATGTAGATAGGGTGGTAAAGAAAGCTTTTGGTGTGCTGGCCCTTATAAATCAGAGCATTGAGTATAGAAGTTGGGATGTAATGTTAAAATTGTACAAGGCATTGGTGAGGCCAATTCTGGAGTATGGTGTACAATTTTGGTCGCCTAATTATAGGAAGGATGTCCACAAAATAGAGAGAGTACAGAGGAGATTTACTAGAATGTTGCCTGGGTTTCAGCAACTAAGTTACAGAGAAAGGTTGAACAAGTTGGGGCTTTATTCTTTGGAGCGCAGAAGGTTAAGGGGGGACTTGATAGAGGTCTTTAAAATGATGAGAGGGATAGACAGAGTTGATGTGGATAAGCTTTTTGCACTGAGTGTAGGGAAGATTCAAACAAGGGGACATGACTTGAGAATTAAGGGACAGAAGTTTAGGGGTAACATGAGGGGGAACTTCTTTACTCGGAGAGTGGTGGCTGTGTGGAATGAGCTTCCAGTGAAGGTGGTGGAGGCAGGTTCGTTTTTATCATTTAAAAATAAATTGGATAGTTATATGGACGGGAAAGGAATGGAGGGCTATGGTCTGAGCGCAGGTATATGGGACTAGGGGAGAATACGTGTTCGGCACGGACGAGAAGGGTTGAGATGGCCTGTTTCCGTGCTGTAATTGTTATATGGTTATATATGGTTATAATAGAGAAGGTAAAGACCACAAATGCTCTAGCATGGAAATGCATACAACCATAAAATATTGTTATGTAATACTCCAACATAAATAGTAAGACCGATTGTTCAATATTGCAAAATATTCCTTTTGACGTAAAATTTGTAGTTATTTAACAGAAGTATTTTCGGTGAAGCTGAATTATGGCAATCGTGTGCCGTGGGCTCCCTCTATTGATTGCATTTAATATAGCAGCAAAGTATTCCTCCGAACTGGGAGCACATGGAACTGCAGATGCTGGAATCTTAAGTAAAAGACAAAGTGGTGGATGAACTCAGCAGATCCAACAGCATCTGTGGAGAGAAGAGACAGAAAGTGTTTTGGGTCGAGATTGTCGGTCTGACAGATGGAGTGGGGGGAGAAAGCTGGGAAAGAGAGGTTGGAGTGAAGGGAAACCTGGTAGGTGATGTGATTAGAGGTGAGGGAGGGGGGGGGGGAGGGAGGTTAATTGGCAGTGGGTGGACTAGGTGACAAAGACCAGAGGTGAAAAATAGACAAAAGTGTGTCAGATATGTAATAAAGAGGAGGCGTGAAATGCCATAGAAACATAGAAAATAGGTGCAGGGGGAGTTCATTTGGCCCTTCCAGCCAGCACCGCCATTCATTGTGATCGTGGCTGATCATACACAATCAGTAACCGTGCCTGCCTTCTTCTCATATTCCGTGATTCCGCTAGCCCCTGGAGCTCTGTCTAACTCTCTTTTAAATTCATCCAGTGAATTGGCCTCCACTGCCTTCTGTGACAGAGAATCTGGATGAAAAGGTTTTTTCTCATCTCAGTTTTAAATGGCCTCCCCTTTATTCTTAGACTGTGGCCCCTAGTTCTGGACTCCGCCAACATCGGGAACATTTTTCCTGCATCTAGCTTGTCCAGTCCTATTATAATTTTATATGTTTCTATAATATATCCCCTCATCCTTCTAAATTCCAGTGAGTACAAGCCCAATCTTTCCTCATATGACAGTCCCGCCATCCAGGGGATTAACCTGGTGAACCTACGCTGCACTGCCCCAATAGCAAGGACACCCTTCCCCAAATAAGGAGACCAAAACTGCACACAATACTCCAGTTGTGGTATCACCAGGGCCCTGTACAACTGCAGAAGGAACTATTTACTCCTATACTCAAATCTTCAAGTTCTGAAGGCCAACATGCCATTAGTTTTCTTCACTGCCTGCTGTGCCTGCATGTTTACTTTCAGTGACTGGTGTACAAGGACACCCAGGTCTCGTTGCACTTCCCTTTTCCTAATCTGACACCATTGAGAAAATAATCTGCCTCCTTGTCCACTCACTCAACCTGTCCAAGTCACCCTGAAACCTCCTAGCATCCTCTTCGCAGTTCACACTGCCACACAGCTTTGTGTCATCTGCAAACCAGAGGGATGGATATGGGTGAAACGGGACAGGGGACAGTCCCTGCACAGTTTGTCTCATTGCGCCACATGACAGCGATCTGTGCGGTCTGGGGAACCGCGTCGATTGACGGCTGTGAGTGACGTCACGTCTCTTCTCTTCTCTCTTGGTTGGATTTGCAGCCGCCGACAACATGAAGCAGCCAAAGATGGAACTAACCAGGTGAATCAGTTGTAAAATGGGGGGGGGGGGGGGGGGGGGGGGGTCACAATGCGGTCAAACATCTGGGACAGGGTTCGGCAATCTACGGCCCGTAACCCGAAAAACAGTGGGGGGTTTTTCAATTTGTTTTTGCGGGGTTGGAGCAGGCGAGCTGACCTGAGAACTGCAGCCAGTCCTTGGGACGTGAGTTGATCTGGGAACTGCAGCCAGTCCCTGGGACGCGCAGAATGCCAACTTGATCAACATGGCCAAATTGGGCCAGCCATGTACATGTTGTATAACTCTGACTCTATGCAGTTCTGAATGGGCTTAGAATGACCATTTAAGCAAAATTGCCCCCACTTTCCCCATTTTGATTCTTGAGATTAATATCCCTTTGCTCTGTTAACAGCGTTAAAGTACTTATGAGTTAGTCAGGAAAGGGAACATGTTATTTTTTTTTAGTTTATAAAGCAGTAATAAGTGATTTGTGTCCAAACAATTGGAACTTACATAAAATGTTTGCATTATTAGCAGGGCTGCCAACTCTCACATTGAGCGTGAGAGTCACGCATTTCACAAAATTCTCACGCTCTCACGCTGACCACAAATTTCTTACGCTCAAAAATCTGCAGGTGCTGGAAATTCAAAATTGTTTTAGAGGTGAGTAAAACAGGGGAGACAGGGGTGGGGTGGACGGATGGGGGGAGGGAAATGCTCCCGGGCATTGCAAAGTCTCAGTTCACTCCGGATGTTGTCGCCGCTTCACTGACACACACTCTCACACACACAGTGGCACACACAAGGTTGAAAGGGATATGGGCCAAATGCGGATAAATGGCACTAGCTTAGATGGGGCATTTTGATCTGCATGAACAAGTTGGGATGAAGGGCCTGTTTCCATGCTGTAAGACTATGACACGTTGTAGAAGGGGTGCAATTGCTCTGGAGAGGATCCAGAGGTGATTTATGAAGATGTTGGCAGGGCTGGAATTTTTTTTTTTCATTTTGAAAAAAGATTTGATAACTGGGATTGTATTCTCTGCAGCAACGGAAGTAAAGAAAAACTTAGTTGAGGTGAATAATATATTATGAGAATAGGACCCGTTTTTGCTTAACTAAGAGTGAAGGAAGGAACTGCAGATGCTGGTTTAAACTGAAGATAGACACTAAAAACTAGAAAATCTCAGCAGGACAGGCAGCATCTCTGGAGAGAAAGAATGGGTGATGTTTCAGGTCGAGACCTTCAGACTGAAGAGGTTGAAAACCAGCCATAAAACACAATGACTGGAGATGTGTGTTATTCAATTAAGGGCAGAAATCAGAATCATGTGATCATCTTTATTGACATGACACCGTAGTAAATATATTACAGAAAAAATTTAATGGGGTGCACGGTGGCGCAGCAGTAGATTTGCTGCTTTACCACCACGGGTTTTCTCTGGATATTCCGGTTTCTACCTACATCCGAAAGAAGTGCCGGTTTGTACGTTAATTGGCTTCTGTAAATTGTCGCTGGCATGATGGATGGAATTGGTGTATGGCAGATTGCTGGTCGGTGTGGACTTGGTGGGCTGAAGGGCCGGTTTCCATATATATGTTTTACATATATATATCTTAATTTCATTGAATCATATACGATTGAATATGTGGCATTTTTGTCTTGTTTCTAGATTCAAAGGGTAAGGTTGATTGATTTATTTGTGCAGAACAGTGATGGAAGTCTGACTCTTGCCTTGTTTCTCTGTTTTTTTCTCTATATATATATATATATATATATATGCATAAAAGCATGAATTATAATCTGATTTCCATACATGAATATAGTCATGCATGTGCTGCACCTGTTGATCAGAACCTGGCTCTACTGTGGAAGTAATTAGGAATGTAATTTAGCCTAACCTTATTCATACCTAATCCAATTTAAAGTATTAATGTTACATTCAAGTGTAAGTTAAAAGACTCGCTACAGTATGCACCAAATTGCACAATTTCAAGCTGAAAAATGAGAAAGCTCCCTACCCCCTCCCACACCCCCGCGGCCACCACTCTCCCTCGCAATTTCTCACTCTCAACTCTCACCCAATGTTGGCAGCCCTGCTATCATAAAGTAAATGTTCATGGAGACAACTTTTGCATAGGTAGCTGAATTTGAGACAGGTGTTCCAAATCCATCCTAGTAGTACAGCACAAGAACGGCCCCTGTTCTAACATGGTGACATGGATAAGGGGGAAATCTTTTTAGGACTGAGATGAGAAAAACATTTTTCACACAGAGAGTGGTGAATCTCTGGAATTCTCTGCCACAGAAGGTAGTTGAGGCCAGTTCATTGGCTATATTTAAGAGGGAGTTAGATGTGGCCCTTGTGGCTAAAGGGATCAGGGGGGCATGGAGAGAAGGCAGGTACAGGATACTGAGTTGGATGATCAGCCATGATCATATTGAATGGCGAATGTGCAGGCTCGAAGGGCCGAATGGCCTACTCCTGCACCTATGTTCTATGTTTCTATGGTGACAAGACGATTGCCGTAACCCATATCTCTCCATTCCCTAAATGTCAAAATGCCTATCCAAAAGTCTGAAATACCACTAGCTAATCTGCTTCAACCACCGTCAGTGTGTTCCAGGCATTCACTACCCTTTGTGTGATAAAACTCGCCTCGCACATCTCCTTTAAACATTGCCCTCTCACTTTAAATCAAAGCCCTCTAGTATTTAATTTGTCCATCCTGCAAAGAGGTTTCTGGCTGTCTAATCATCTTAAACAAAGCCAATGTGTAATTAATACGAATATATGTGAATTTTAAAGAGCCCCGTGATATTTCTCAGATTTCAATGGTGAAATCACGTGAACACTTAATAAAATCAAGTAATACATTGAAATAATCAAATGAGTAACATTTTTTAAATGATACATTGACTATTTTGAGGGTTACATATAAAGAATGTACCAGAATTCATTGTTGAAGCAGGTGAGCTGGATAAGCTTCTGGACGTACTCATATTTTCCACTAATTTGATAAAGTCAATACGGGGCACATGTTGCTCTTGTTTCAGAATGGCACCACTTGGCTTTAACAAATCTGCGTGTGACAAACTTGTAAGAGGTACTCAGCAGCAGATTTAATAGCAGCTGCAGTGGCAATACTAGAGGTAAATGTCACTCATTGTGATAGACAGTCAAACAGGCCCAGTTAACAACCACTTAATTATAACCCAAGGCAGTGGCTGGGTTGGTGATGGGGTGGTGGGAAAATGATGGAATTCGAGGTAACTAAGAAGCAAGAAACTAAAGGTGATGGTTTCAGTCATTGTACTGTTTGAATTGCAGCACACTTACTTGTTGAAAACAAAGTTGTTTCCTAATCATTCTGCCATTAATTTTTATCGTTGATATTCCAACAAAGTAACAGCAATTAGTTTGGAGAAACAATGTGAAAATTCATCCTCATTGTTTTGGGATGTTTGTAGCCTGAAGAAAAAGTTTGTTCACATATGTATTTGATAAAAAAGTAATTATGATTTGAAATATGATGCAGTAAATGCCAAAGATTTTTATGGTGCTGTTGACAACCCATTTACAAACTTGCTGAAAAAATTGGAAACAAACCAGAATTATAGAGATATTTTAATATTTTCATGTGAAAGACCATTATTTCTATTCCTACTTTAAAAACATTATATAAATGTCACAGACACTCACTGCATGATAACGTTTGACAAGTTCTGACTATTTTTTGGACCACAACTACAATAAAAAGTTTTAATTGAGAATGTTACAACTACTTTAGTCAGCATATTGAGAGGTATTTGTTATCAATGTTGTGCCCAGAATAAGCTGACAAAAAAACGGAGTTAAAATTTGTGCCTCAACTTGAAATTTTGAAACTGTTCTAACATTTCAGAAACAAATTGCAAAAGTTGATGCATTTAACTTTTTAAATCTTAAATTCCTTGAAGAAATTATAAATGTTTAACAGGTTAAAGTCTCTGATATCTGAGTCTCGTCCAGGATCTCACGAAATGTCTCTACGGACACCTCTCCCGTTAAATGTTTCATGGCAGCACGCCTCCATACCTCTTCAAAGGTCCCCCTGGTCATATCCACTCCAGCCTTACAAAATATTTGCTTCATCTGATGCGATAAAAAAGGGAAATGAGTGTCAGTGCAAATTCAACACCAAATTACTGCCTTTTTGTGATTACATTTTGAATCTGATTTAACCATCAAGAGGAAAATTGAAACAAAGGGTTATTGGAATGAATTTGATTGAAAAGATCTAATAGTTACCTACGCAGATTAAAATGTAAACACATACATTCACTTAATAAAATAATCAGAACATTTTATATTAATTCATCCACTACAATAAGGGCCAAATCTATTTTTTTTTTAAATTAGCATCTTACAGCAACGTGGAATGAATCGAGGTTACATTCTTGAATGTACAAATGGTATGTAATTGTAACCTGCATATCATGATGGTCAACCTCTGGTACCATGTATGCAACTGCAGTGCATTGATGTTGCATTACTATGTTATGTTTTCCACAGCCAAGTAACCATGCCAAAGCAAATACATAGCTATATGAAACAAGGGCTACATGTTCTGACTACTTGCCGTTTAGCTTCAGTGTGCAATCCATGTACAACAGCACAATACCAACCAAAGCCCTGCTACCACCAGTGATAATTGTAGATCCCAAAAAAAGCTTTGTTGCCCGGGACCCTCAGAAGAAGTCTTGTTGTAGGAGTAGAGTGAATTCACTGTGGTGTGCTCCATGTTATGCAATGTCATAATCACACCGTCTGAGGAACAGGATATGGAGAAAGAGGAAGTGAGAAAGAGTATATGGAAATCCCCTCCTCCCACCCAACTCTCTTTTCAGTCTTGGCTGTCACAATACAGCTCATTATATCACACCTTCCATAAATACAGTGACGTTTTCTCATTCTAAAGTTCTTCACTCTGTTGAACCAAGGAACTGCAGATGCTAGTTTACAAAAAAAAGACACAAAGTGCTGGAACAACTCGGTGGATCAGACAACATCTCTGCAGAACATTGATAGGCGACATTTTTTACGGTGGAGTCATGGTCAAGAGGGTAGGTATGAGGAGGGTGTCAGCGAGTTTAATAATGTTGGGAATTGTTGTTGAGTGAGCAGAGGGCTCTGCAATCAGAGGGGGTGAGATTGTAGTGGGCAAGGGGAGTGGCGGTCAAAATGGTTGATGTTGCACCGATAGTTGGAAATAAAGGTCCAACGAGAGTAGGAGGCCAACAGGGGGAGAGAGGGAACTTCAGAAATGGGAGAAGGAGTCCTCACTGATTGGAGAGGACCCGCCTATCCATGTTCTCCAGAAATGCTGCTAACCTGCTGTTACTCCAGCACTTTGTGTCTTTCTACACTATTATTTGATATCTCACCATCTATTTTGGAACCCAAACCAATAGGGTGGCAGATGGGAAAATAGTGCCTGATATAAATGTTAATATAAATAATTTCATTGGAGAGGACAGACAGAGAGTGGGGAAGGTCAAATAGATGAACAAGGTACCAGAAGTTGCAGAGATGAGTACAGTTATGACACTTAGACAGATATGTGGATTTGAAAGATTTGTTGGGATATGAGCCAGGCACAAGCAAGTGGTACTAGCTTGGTTAGACATTTTGATCAGCATGGACACATAGGGCCAACTGGCCCTGTTTCTGTACTATATAGCTCCTCTTCTTCTTGCGTATGGCATGCACAGCCTAAAGTTGTAGGACAACTTGTTCTATTTGATCTTACTTGATTGTGCACACCAGGTTGATTGCATTCATTGAAATCAGGCGGACCACATGAAGGTTGCAATCTCCCACCCCATTATCCCACCCGCTCTGTGACACTAGGACTGTAAATGTTGAAATGGACTGTAAATGTTGAAATGGAGCTGGTCATCACTTCTATGATGGAAAGGATGAGCACCAAACACTCTGCAAAGCATTGTCACTGCCCATGTGCCTTGACATTGATCCCATATTTTCTTGCAAGCCTGCCATTGCTCAGGGTGTTGTATTTGCAGGTTGCCAAAATCATTTTTGTTGCAGGCTGCCCCTATGAATCTTAATCTGTCAACAGCAGCAGAAAGCATGTACAACTTCATCCTTGAAAGTTTATAGCCAAGCTACCTTTTCTGTCTGCCTTGCTCAGTTTACTCATACCAGGTTACTCCCATCTTGAGATCCGACTTCTAACCCGACCTCTTCAGACTGCTAAATATCTCCATCTGAGCTATTAGTTTTGAATGCCAGATTAAGCAAAAATCTACCTTAACCTTTGATCTCAAACTATTAAATCATTGCAATGGCTAATTGGACTCCATGACCGACTGGAAGGTGAAAAAGAGGTGAGGTTATGATGAGGGAAAAGTGAGTAACAAGAAATACATGTTAACACCATCTGCAGCTTGTGAATGTGAAGAGCCCTTGCGTTAAAGAGGTGAAATATTAGAAAAAATGAATATGTATGAGTACATAGACACAGGTAGATAGATGAGTATGTTACGTATATATACACACCAAGATATCTTCCCCACTGCTAATACGAGGCAATGGTTACTTAAATATGATCAGCGAACTCTCTTTGGGGTGAATAATTCATTGCAAGAGCACATGTTTCCATTTGATTTTGCAGTCAATTATGGGTCACCTTATTGGAGAGAGACAGACAGAGAGACACAGACACAGACAGAGAGAGACAGACAGAGACAGAGAGAGAGACAGAGAGAGAGACAGAGAGAGAGAGAGAGAGAGAGAGAGAGAGAGACAGAGAGAGAGACAGAGAGAGAGAGAGAGAGAGAGAGAGAGAGAGAGAGAGACAGACAGAGAGAGACAGACAGAGAGATGGAGAGAGAGAGAGAGGGAGAGTGAGAGACAGAGAGAGAGAGAGACAGACAGACAGAGAGAGACAGAGGAGAGAGAGAGAGAGAGAGAGAGAGAGAGAGAGAGAGAGAGAGAGAGAGACAGAGAGAGAGAGACAGAGACAGAAAGACATTGACAAAACAAGGAAAGCATACTGACAAACTCAGTGTGGCAACCCCTGACTTTAAAGACCTAGATGATACATCAAAACTAAGAATAATCCTTGGCGAAGGAAATACGGCACATCTTGGTGCACAATACGTAACAGCATGCCATAACCTGAGAGACGGTGAATGACCAACATGCACATATGTACGCACACACTAATTGACATTAACTAACACTAAGAAATTAATATTGAATTGCTAAACTTGCTATTGTGTTGTACTGCTTACAGCTGCAAGAACGTGTAGCAATCAATAAAGGGCTATAGGCCTATTGGAGTTTATGTACAGGAACATATCTATCCATGCACTGTATACTTGTATTTATACTTATGCATTTTAAATATGTATGTCATGTTTTATACTTTGGCAATATAACAATGTTTTTTTATCATGCCAATAAAGTTTTTAAATTGAATTGAATTGACAGAGACAGAGAGAGAGAGAGAGTCAGATAGAGAGAGACAGACAGAGTGAGAGACAGAGAGGGAGAGAGAGAGAGAGAGAGAGAGAGAGAGAGACAGAGAGAGAGAGAGAGAGAGAGAGGGACACAGAGAGAGAGAGAGAGAGGGATACAGACAGAGAGACAGGGAGGGAGACAGGCAGACAGAGAGGGAGACAGAGAGAGAGAGAGAGAGACAGGCAGACAGAGACAGACAGACTTACCTCTTCTTTAGACCTGCCTAAAAACATGTCTTTCTCATAAACTTGTCTTTGAGCAAAGATAGAAGGATTTAGCAAGGCAGTAGCAGTTGCTTCATCACCATAGTTAATTGTATCACTAATACGGCGAAAACGAGGAGCTGCTAAATCAGTACGAATAGTAGGTACACCAAGGGTTGGAAAATCTGTTGGAAATAAAATACCCAAATATTGTTGGACAATATTTCAGTTCTTTCAGATATAACATGCTGTTATAAATCATTAGCAGCCAATCGTAACACCACTTAGAGTAAACTTTTAGTTTTAAATATTTAATTCATTAATTCTCATTTGACACAATCTTTATAGATATATTTTCATCTTCAGCATTCAAAATGCTGAGCGTCACATAAGGAGCACTTATCAGGAATCCGTGCATGACTTATATCCCATCCAATAAAGTTAATGATTAAGGATTTTTCTATAAGCAGTGAATTAAATTCACTGACTAGGTAGTGAATTAACAATCAAAATTGTTAAATTCCTTGAACAGTGTAAAGAGGAGCCGATTTGAATTTATGGAGCACTGAAATAAAAAGCATCCCTTCACTTTATATAACCATATAACCATATAACAATTACAGCACGGAAACAGGCCATCTCGACCCTTCTAGTCCGTGCCGAACACATATTCTCCCCTAGTCCCATATACCTGCGCTCAGACCATAATCTTCCATTCCCTTCCCGTCCATATAACTATCCAATTTATTTTTAAATGATAAAAACGAACCTGCCTCCACCACCTACACTGGAAGCTCATTCCACACAGCCACCACTCTCTGAGTAAAGAAGTTCCCCCTCATGTTACCCCTAAACTTCAGTCCCTTAATTCTCAAGTCATGTCCCCTTGTTTGAATCTCCCTACTCTCAGTGGGAAAAGCTTTTCCACGTCAACTCTGTCTATCCCTCTCATCATTTAAAAAAACTCTATCAAGTCCCCCCTTAACCTTCTGTGCTCCAAAGAATAAAGCCCTAACTTGTTCAACCTTTCTCTGTAACTTAGTTGCTGAAACCCAGGCAACATTCTAGTAAATCTCCTCTGTACTCTCTCTATTTTGTTGACATCCTTCCTATAATTAGGAGACCAAAATTGTACACCATACTCCAGGATTGGCCTCACCAATGCCTTGTACAATTTTAACATTACATCACAACTTCTATACTCAAACTTTCTCCTGATCACACCCTTTTTTCCAGATAATTGGAACATGAGAAACAGAAACGGGAGTATGCTGCCTCCTGAAAAGTATCTAATGCACGAGACAAGTGTTGCATACCATAAGATGAAACTACAATTTCAGATAATTAAAAAACAATCCGAAATATATCATATATTCTGTCTTGAAGCACAAAACTGTTCATCTAAAATAACATTATCTGTTAAGAAAATGAAAATATTTGTCAGTGCACTTACCTTCTGGTGAGTAATTACCAACAACAGCATTGATCAATGAAGAGCTTTTGCTATAGTGGCCATTAGACTTGTCTTCCTTTCTAGTTATGGTTCTGAGTGTCTTGACTGAGCTACCAATTTCTAATGGTACAATATCTTCATGTGCTACTAGCCCACAGCCATCATCGTTTGTTGCATTTCCTATTGAAGAATTGATTTAGCTTTAATAAAGAGGCACACAGATATCAAAAGTAAAATAAGTTAATAGTAATATCTGAAAATTGCATTCAGTTAACTTCTGTGGTGAGCAAAACAGAATTAATGATAACTCTTCTCTCTACAGACATTGCGTGACCTAATTAATGTTTACAATATTTTTAATATTTTCCAAAATATGCAGCACAAATATCTTGTACCTTTTGTAATTATCTTTTCTTCTTGTTCTCCAATAGGCATTTTATCTTTCCAATTCAGAAAATTTGCAAACTGTAAGAAGTTGATGGCGCCAACCCCTTCTAAATCACAGTAGTCAAATAAGTCATCCATTATCTTGGGGTCTAACTTCAGGTTAAACTGTGACAGGACATCTCGTAGTTCTTCTTGGTCGATCTTGCCATCACCATTCTGGACAGAATAAAAAAAGAAGTCAATTATCTTGCTTCTGTCTGACAATAGACAATAGGTGCAGGTGCAGGAGTAAGCCATTCGGCCCTTCAAGCCAGCACTACCATTCAATGTGATCATGGCTGATCATCCCCAATCAGTACCCCGTTCCTGCCTTCTCCCCATATCCCCTGACTCCGCTATTTTTAAGAGCCCTATCTAGCTCTCTCTTGAAAGCATCCAGAGAACCTGCCTCCACCGCCATCTGAGATGTAGAGAATTCCACAGACTCAACACTCTCTGTGAGAAAAAGTGTTTCATCGTATCCATTCTAAATGGCTTACACCTTATTCTTAAACTGTGGCCCCTGGTTCTGGACTTCCCCAACATCGGGAACATGTTTCCTGCCTCTAGCGTGTCCAAGCCCTTAACAATCTTATATGGTTCAATGAGATCTCCTCTCATCCTTCTAACTCCAGAGTGTACAAGCCCAGCTGCTCCATTCTCTCAGCATATGACAGTCCCGCCATCCCGGGAATTAACCTTGTAAACCTACGCTGCATTCCCTCAATAGCAAGAATGTCCTTTCTCAAATTAGGGGACCAAAACTGCACACAATACTCTAGGTGTGGTCTCACTAGGGTTCTGTACAACTGCAGAAGGACCCCTTTGCTCCTATATTTGATTTCACTTCTTATAAAGGCCAACATGCCAATCGCTTTCTGCACTGCTTCGCTGACACAATTACATACAAGTTCATAAGTCACAGCAGAGGAATTAGGCTATTCGGCCCTTTGAGTCCATTGCATTAAATCATGGCATAGTTATCATTCCCTCTCAACCTATTTTCCTGCCTTCTCCCCATAATCATTGACATCCTTACAAATCAAGAATCTGTCAATCTCCACCTTAAAAATATCCATTGACTTGGCCTCCACAGCTGTCTGGACTCTTGATCTTCGTGACAGAGAACAGTGTCCATACTATCCCCAAAGATAGTGTGTCTCTTCTCTCTTCCTGTTGAATGGTTCCCCGATCCACGGTGCCACGATTGGGATGCTCGTCCTTTTCCAAACCCCACACACACATCTGCACAGAGAACAAGAATCTCAGACCTGCTTAACAAGCACAAGGGCTGAGGCTCCTCTAACACTGCCTTTACCTCCATCTTGCTACCTGCCTCACTTGCTGTTACACCCTCCTCCTGACCACGGACAATGGTGGAAGCAGTTACCCAAAGAGGTGTGACTGCCTCCAGAAATGTAGCATCCAGGTAATTCCCCCATCCCTGATGTGCCTCAGCATTTGAAGCTCAGACATTGAGCCAGAGTTCTTCAATCAACCAACACTTGTTGCAGATGTGATCAACAGGAACCACCACCAGCTCCCACATCCTGCAGCTACAGTACATTGCCTGATCCTGCATGCGTCCTTTATGTGTTGTCAAACAACATATATTTATACTTCCTGCTTGCTGATGTTCTACTCTGGGCTTCTCTCCGAAGCCTCTCGAGCCAATATAAGAAATTCGAGAAAATGTCCTCATGATTTTCCATTAATTGATCTTACTGAGCAAAAACATGTTAATTGTGGGTGGATGGGATTTTGGCATTGGAGTGAGGGGGGGGGGGGCACATGAGAGCTACATTCTCATAAGATGTGCATGTTAAGAAGTAGATCTTCTGTCATTTATAGTGTGAATCTTCTCATACCACAACTGTGAGTGGCACTACATTTAGGAAGTGACTATTACTGAAAATAGAGGTAAAATGCAAAGACCAGTTATCAACATTGTTGTCGAACTTATTCTTGCACAATAGGAAAGGCAGTTTTGACACAAGAGCTATAAGAACAATTGTAAAGATGATCTCCATTCTGCACTGCAACCTTCTCCTCACCTGACACCACCATAGCAACAGTTCACCAGATGTGCAAAGAAACAGTTGAATTGCGATAGAATCATTCAATCATCATTATGAATGTGTTAGATTAATGATATGACCCTTGCATAGGGGACGAAGATGCAAGAATGCCTTGGGCACTCGGATCCTAGCATACAGTTCTAGGGGTCACAGTTTAAGGATAAGGGGGAAATCTTTTAGGACCGAGATGAGAAAAACATTTTTCACAGAGAGTGGTGAATCTCTGGAATTCTCTGCCACAGAAGGAAGTTGAGGCCAGTTAATTGGCTATATTTAAGAGGGAGTTAGATGTGGCCCTTGTGGCTTAAGGGATCAGGGGGTATGGAAAGAAGGCACGTACAGGATACTGAGTTGGATGATCAGCCATGATCATATTGAATGGCAGTGCAGGCTCGAAGGGCCGAATGGCCTACTCCTGCACCTATTTTCTATGTGTCTATGCTATCATTGAAAATTTAGCGCGCATAAACTTAATCTACAAAAGAATCACTTTGGAAGAATGATAGACAAAGGATCAAGATGAAGCAAACCAAATTCTTATTTATCCATGCAAACAAAAGAGAATAAATGAAATCTCCAAACATGTATTTGAATGTAAGCAGAATGACAGGAATAAAGATTGAGCAAGGTTATAAACTGTATATCTCTCCATTAATAACATATCTCTTGAGAGGAAAAAGAAAATTAGCCACATTAATGAGGAAAATCTATGAAGGAATTGTTTCACAAGTCTCTAAAACAAGCAGGCAAGGCTTGAAGAAATCCCAGCTAGTTTTTTTAAATTAATGTATTCAGATTATTTTTCCAACAATGTATCTGTTATCATTTGGAATTCTCCTATCTGCTTGGCAATTTATTGTTTTTTCCAAAAAATGTAATCTAACATTTTTAGGAAGTTTGGTCTAGATATGGCCCAAGGAAAAGTTATATTCACTGGCATAGAGTATAACCTTATTTTCGGTGAAGTTTGTATGTATTTCCTTTGGTTCTCAGTAATGGATCCATTACTATCACAAATAACAATTCTTCATTATATCCCAACTTCATTATATACAACTTAAATGTTCTCAATACCCAAGACACAAAGCATGGTTTCTAATACATTTTAAGATTATTTATTATTCTCAGCACATTGGCCAAAATGATTTGAATAAGGTTGAAATTAAATGGGAAACCAATAGTATTAATTAATGGAGTCAGGTTTCTACTTGTTAATTAATTAAGACTGAGCAGGGTCAGAGAGTCAACCTCTCCCAATAGCTCACACCCTCTAATCCTGGCAACATCCTCATAAATCTTCTCTGAGCCCTTTCAAGTTTGACAAAATCTTTCCTATAAAATGGTGCCCAGAACACAATATTCTAACTGCGGTCTCACCAACGTCTTATACAACTGCAACATAACCTCCCAACTTCTATACTCAATACTCTGACTGATGAAGGCCAATGTGGCAAAAGCCTTTTTGACCACCTTATGAAGTACTATATGTGCAACTGTTATATTTCTATAATATTAAAAGAAAGCTAATAAAAAATATTACTTACTTTGTCATAATGTCGAAAAGCTTCAAGAAGTGATTTGAAATTCTGAAAGTTAATTTTTTTCAAATGCTGGCGAAGTATTGTTAAGGTCCCTTTTTCCCTGTCATTCTCTCGACTAAATTTGGTAGGAGTCTTATTGTAAATAAGATCTCCAACACCTGAAACAACAATGTCAAATAATATCAGTCTGAAGAAGGGTCTTGAGCCAAAACGTCACCCATTCCTTCTCTCCAGAGATGCTGCCTGCCCCGCTGAGTTACCCCAGCATTTTGTGTCTACCTTCTGTAACAACGCATTTATTGCAATAATTAAAGCCAGGTTTCTTTTAAGAAGTATTAATTAGATCTGCAAACAATTGCAATGCTCAGAATTTGACTGCACATTTCAGCTCCATAGAACCATTGTTCTGGGGCAAAAGGTGCCAATTTGCTTCCAATTTGGCTTGCAATGGACATATACTAACTTTGAAAATAATTTGTTAAAAAGAATGAACGGTCATTGACCCGAAATATCTGCTCCAGAAGCTACACAAGTATTTTTATTTTTACATTAAAAGCTTGCAAAGTACTCCCACAACATTAGGCATAATCTAATGATTGTACTCATGTGATTGCATGGGTACAAAATTGGACCCAACGCCATAGACTTAACTGCACAGCAGATTAGATATATACAACTTGCATTATTTAAATTAATTATCATGGCTTGCAGGGCGGATGCTTATTGATTAAAAAAGTTTTGGTCTGATTACCATTTAATCTTTCTTAAGGGCCTGTCCCACTTACACAATATTTCTGCGAACTTGCCAGCATCCGTCATAGTTGCAGCAGGTTGCCGAAAATGTTCAACATGTTGAAAATCCAGCAGCAACCATGATATTAGCTTTCACTACTTTAAATCAACATAATTGCCAATGTGAATAAAAATGGAAATTTTAGTTTAGCTTTAAATCATTACCATACTCATCGGGATGCAGTAGAGCACCGAACGTGTGATCAGGAGGAACCTTGCGGGTATCTGCAATTCTGGAAAAGAAACAGAAAGAAGAAACATCTATGAAAATGTTTACCGACAGCAATAAAATTTCCTTAAAACCTGGGGCTCCAATGTTACCAAATTGTAAGCCAGGAATATTAGGTGCAATTCCAACTATAAGAACATCTCCCAACATTGTTAGCAAAAACATACAAGATCCGTAGCCATTGGTGAATGGTTTAATGAGGTCTCCTGTCGTGGTTAATTTGCCTTGGAGGCTGTGGGCCAAGGAGCTTTTCCATTCAGGTTCATGACCCAACTCACAGAAATACCTGAATTTTTAACATATTGGGTAAAAATATTATATAAATCATACCTGATATAATAATATATGGTTTAAAGAGACTGCAACACGGAAATAGGCTCCCCTTGGTGTAATATGAGCATTGGACACTAGATGGCGCTTACTTTTTCGATCTCATTTTCTAATTAGTTTAATTAATTAATGTGCAACTTTTGGCACTGACGAGTTATGATTTCCTTCTCAACTATATTTTAAATCTGTGCAAAATTTCATGTGGAGACATGGGTCACGAAAGTTGATTTCTAGACACATTTTTGATGTTCGGCCCCCAGCCTATTGCAGCATCTAACACGATCATTGCTGGCACTCTGGGAAACTAACCCTGCAGGAGGTCTGTGATAAAATAACTTGCTCTAATGTGGAGCTTGGTGAAACATGTATGCTCTCACACCATATCCTCAACTTACATCTGACTGCCAGTGCTCACAACCCATCTGTCTTCAAGTGCCACATGTTTGAGATTTCCTAATCATCTTCCCCCATGCTTTAGTCTTCTTCCAGCCCAACACGATTATTTATCTACTGATTTATTTCGACAACGACTGCAATCCAGCAGGAGCCTAAACCTCAAAAAGACGCAAAATACTGGAGTAACTTAGAGGGTCAGGCAGCATCTCTGGAGAACCTGGATAGGTGAAGTTTCGGGTCAGGACCTTCTTCTGACTGAAGAAGGTAATTCGGAAATTGGATAACATGGTGTTCCCTTGGCATTGTTAGTTGTAGGGGAAGATAATTCAAGTTCTCCTGACATGCTGCCTGACTCACAGAGTTACTCCTGCTTTTTGTAAAACACCATCTGCAGTTCCTTATTTCTACATGATCCTAAAACGCCATCATATACCTTCTAAACCTCCTTTAACAACCCAATTCCTATATAAAAGAAATCTGAGAACAAAAATTTGGGGGCTCCAAGTGGGGTTACATTAGCTACCCTCCTTTTTTTCTGTGCCAGTTCCCCACAGCCTTCAATTCACTGGTCTCTCAAAAATGATCTACTTCCTTTTTATACCCACCGTGATCTACCACAATCCTCTGGGGTAGAGAATTCCAGATATTCATCACCTTCTGAGAAAAAAAGTTTGCTCTACATTCCAGTTTGAAATGACCATTCCCTAATCTTATAACTAAATCCTCCTGTTTAACACTCTCCCATTAGCACCTATATATTACTAAATCTCTGTTCTTGACCGCTTTTGGCCTTCTGTGCTGCGATTTCCGAGAGAACGCCGCCACCTCCGGCCGTCATTTTTGGCCACCTTGCTCAGAGACCCCCTCCGCCACTTGTGTGCCGAGGACTTTTCCCGTCTATGAAAAATGACGGAGATATTAATGTTTTTACAAAATTCCCCATTCCCTCTGCTGCCCCTGCTGGAGGGAGGGGGAGGGATTATAAAACCAGGAAGTGGTGTGCCTCAATCAGTCACTCGTCAAGATGGAGCTCTGTCAATTAGTCTCTGTCACTCTGAGCTCTGAATGACACTGAACACATTTCTTCACACCTGTAAGTACCCTTAATGTGGTTTGAAAATGAAAATATGGTTAGTTTGAAATAAAAAAGCACTGCCTGCAAATGGTTGTTTGTGGGGTTTGGGAGGCACTCTCTTTCTTTCTCCCCTCCTCTCTCTCCCCACTCTCTCTCTCTCCCTATCCCTCTCTCTCTCCCCCCCTCTCTCTCCCTCTCTCCTCTCTGCCACCCCTCTCTCTCTCTCTTTCTCTCTCCCTCTCCTCTCTCTGCCTCTCTCTCTCCCCCTCCCTCATGTCTCCCCTCCCTCCTTCTCCCTCCTTGTCCCCTCCCCTCTCCTCTCCTCTCCCCCTCTCCTCTCCCCCCCCTCCTCTCCCCCCTCCTCTCACTCTCCCTCCTCTCTCTCTCTCCCCTCTATCAATCAATCAATCAGTTTTATCCCATATATAACCACAGGTGCAGTGATATAAATTCGCCAGCAGCGACACACTCAAAAAACACACAACACACAATAACATCCACCCCCCCTCCCCCCCCCCTCCCCTCTCCCCCCCCCCCCCCCCCCCCCCCCCCCCCCCCCCCCCCCCCCCCCCCCCCCCCCCCCCCCCCCCCCCCCCCTCCCCCCCCCCCCCCTCCCCCCCCCCCCCCCCCCCCCCCCCCCCCCCCCCTCCCACCTGTCCCTGCCCCCGTCTCCTCTCTCCCCTCCTCGTCCCCCCCCCCCTCTCCTCTCCCCCCCCCCCCCCTCTCCTCTTTCCCCCAGCCTCTTCTCTCCCCCCTGGACTGTGCCCATGATGGATCGAGCAGAGTCTACCATTCTCTGCATCCTTGTACATTCCTGTCGATTGGAATTGCTATACCAAGCCACGATGCAACCAATGCATCTGTAAAGGTTTATTCGGTGACATGCAGAATCTTTAAAATTCTAAGAAAGTAAAGTCACTGGCATGCCTTATTTGTAAATACCGTCGGCACGGTGGCATAGCAATAGAGCTACTGCCATACGCTGCCAAAGACCGGGGTTCAATCCTGACTACAGGTGCTTGTCTGTACAGAGTTTATACGTTCGCCTCGTGACTTGTGTGGGTTTTCACCAAGATCTTCGATTTCCTCCCACACTCCAAAGACACACAGGTTTATAGGTTAATTGGTTTGGTATAAATGTAAAATTGTCCCTAGTGTGTAGGGAAGTGTTAGTGTGCAGGGATCGCTGGTCGGTGCTGACTCGGTGGATCGAAGGGCCTGTTTTCGTGCTATATTGCTAAACTAAACTAAAATCTGCAGGGTGGGTCCAAGACAGGTCGTTGACGATGTTAATGCCTATGAATATTGTAGATTGATGATGCATGTGAACCAATCACACATAAGCCAGCATCACTAACTCCACCCCACTATAACACTTATACTAACACTCATTCCCAGCACTACAGTTCGAGCAGCTAGGATGCACTGACAACCTGTCGTCCTCAACGCTGCTGAGTTTCAAGTGCTCATTAAAGATGTGTTTAAATCATACACTGTCTCTGGCTCTTGTTTACAAATATGAAACAGCCAAATCCCTCCATCACCGATCCACCAATGAAAACTGGCATATGGCCTCCCAACTTCTCTTCCTCTGAAGTCAACAAATAGTTTCCGAACTATTTAGATGGCAATGAACCAAATGGGTGTAATCACAATCTTGTGGCTTTTGGCAAATGGTCTTAACTAGGATTTATTTTTAATGCCAGATCATTAACTGAATTTATATTCTACAGCTTTGATCACAGGACTGGTTTGTTGCTTCATGCCTCTGAATTACTTGTCGATTCATATATTCAAGGGCTATTCTATTGCATATGTTGCCTTGGTCATGCACAAGAAAATATGTCTACTAGGAGCTCCATACAAAACTGTCACAGATATCATAGGCTGCAGTGTTGCTTGAGGGATGGACATTTTTCTTGGACATTGCCCTTATTTTTCTTTATCGCACATTCTTCAAATACACAATTTCCAGGAAAGTCTAATTAACCTTGATTTATTTTTCCACAAAACGTAATTTTGACTTACGGATCAAGGACTTTTCCAACTTGAGGGTGTGTTTTTTCTTTGAAGTCATCAATTTTTTTTGACACTATCCTTGCAGATTGTTTCCTGTATTGAAAATTCAAAGTAATGTTTGAATAATATTAATATTTAAATGATACAGGGGAAGGAAATATCATGAGCTGTTAGGGAAGAGTTTATTAATGCACAACAAATAATGAAAATGCTGAAAATATTCAAGATAGTGAAGATGGATGTCAGATAGTGAAGATGGATGTCAAAATATGCACCAGAATTTTGATTGGTTGGTCAGGTGAGCTGAGGAATGATTGATGGGATTTAATACAGTGAAATGGGTGTTCATTTTGGAATTTCTAACATGGGCAGGACCTACACAGTGAATGGTAGGTCTCAGGGGATAGATGCAGGAAGATTGTTCCCGATGTTGGGGAAGTCCAGAACAAGAAGTCACGGTTTAAGGATAGGGGAAATCTTTTAGGACCGAGATGAGGAAAACATTTTTCACACAGAGAGTGGTGAATCTCTGGAATTCTCTGTCACAGAAGATAGTTGAGGCCAGTTCATTGGCTATATTTAAGAGGGAGTTAGATGTGGCCCTTGTGGCTAAGGGAATCAGAGGGTATGGAGAGAAGGCAGGTACAGGATACTGAGTTGGATGATCAGCCATGATCATATTGAATGGTGGTGCAGGCTCGAAGGGCCGAATGCCTACTCCTGCACCTATTTTCTATGTTTCTATGTTTCTAATACTTTAGAATACACTTTAAAGGAGGAATGAACCATATACAGCGTTCTTTGTGCAATGAACCAGGAATACATTTTTGGACAAGCGATAGACTTTAAAGTCAAGATTACAGGAGGCTTAGAGGATAATTTGCAGATATTCCTGTTCCTGGGCACCCGCAGCTTTCTTCCAGGAAATTGAGAATTCAGAAGATATTATCAAAGATGCCTTGGTACATATCGGATATGGTGTTCACAGTGCAACACTGGAGCCAAGGATAAAGGGAGGAGCAAACAGTGCCAATCAAGCAGGGTGCTGCTCTCTCTTAAATTATATTGAGCTTGGGCATATTTGTAACTACACTCATCTAGATAAGTGGTGAAAATCCAACTGACTCTTGATTTGTACTTGGAGAGTAAAAAGTTGGGTCAATTGTGACAGAATAATATAATAATAATAACTTTATTTATAGAGCACTTTAAAAACAACCACAGTTGCAACAAAGTGCTGTACATGACTAATCATGGACAATAAATTATTACATAACAATAAAAACATTAAACAAAAGAGTAAAAACAATAAAATTAAAAACATTAAAAGCACTAAAAACAGGAGCAAAGTCTCAAGCAGTGTCAAAGGCCAAGGAATATAAATGTGTTTTAATACTGATTTTGAAGATGGACAGTGAGGGGGGCTGTCTGATGTGCAACGGCAGGATGTTCCAGAGTGCCGGAGCAGCAACAGAGAAGGCTCTATCCCCTCTAAGCTTCCGCTTAGACCTCGGTACCTCCAGGAGCAGCTGATCAACTGACCTGAGGCACCAGGCAGGAGCGTATGGGTGGAGCAGTTCAGAGAGGTAAGGCGGGGCGAGCCCATTTAGAGATTTAAAACCAAATAAAATAATTTTAAAATGAACTCGAAAGTGCACCGGGAGCCTGTGGAGGGAGGCCAGAATTGGCGTTATGTGCTCCCTCTTTCGAGTTCCAGTTAAAAGGCGAGCAGCAGCATTTTGAACCAACTGGAGACGAGCCAGTGAAGATCGTGCAACTCCAAAATAGAGTGCGTTACAGTAATCCAGCCTAGATGTAATAAAGGCATGGATTACTGTTTCAAAATGCTGCCGCTCGAGAATGGGCTCTGCTCTGTTCATTGGAGAATACACCAGTATTCAATGAAAATGCAATGGTTAAATGAGATGAATGAAAGAAGCACCAACAAAATTCAACTCCATTATGATCCATTTGATAATCTTAGAGATGGACTTGAACATTCTGATGCCTATTTTTTAACTCACTGTTCTTCATATGGCTCAATCATATTTGTAGTTCAGTCCATGAAAAGCCTGATAGTAAACTTATAAGCAGTCTATGTACAAAGCCAGCAGTTATTTTCCTTTGGGCAGGGGAGGGGTGAGGGAGCTCATAATTCAGATATGAGTGAAGTGAACCCATAGTGAAGAAGAGAGAAGCTGCAATGGCAGATTTCATGAATACTTACAGTTGCATTTCTGTTAACCAGTGCAATGATTTTGCTGTCATTCTTCCATCACTGAAATAAGGAGTCTCGATACCAAATGCACTGTCTTTGTTGATTCTCGACCAATCGTACTTTCTATCCACCTGTTCCCCTGTGGAAATCATTCAAATCAGTTTAAACATTGAAATCCATGCTGTTTTTCTTTTGTATGTACCATTACAAATTATCATCCAATTGCGAATAATTCCAAACAATGTGAACCAGCCTTTCCACCCATGTTGATGAAAATCAAAAGAAAAAAGGCATGTTGACCCTCTTGATTTAAATTGATGATTTTAATTAAAAGAGTTCAGAAAAAAGCTCTGAGATTTAAAAAAAAATAAAACTGACTACACCTTGATCCTAATAAAATCTGTAGTGCCTGGATTTAAGTATCACCGCAAATACTCAGAGCCTTAGAACTCAGCCATAGCACTATAGAGCTGTCTTAACCATGGAGGCAGCCATCTCTGCTACAGACGCATCTCAGCCACAGAGTATCTCAGCCATATCAATATAGAACTATCTCAGTCATAAAGCCATAGAGCCATTGTAACCATGTAGGCAGCCCTCAGCCATAGAGCCACAGAGCCATCTCAGCCAATGAGCCACAGAGTCATCTCAGCTTTAGAGGGACAGAGGCATCGCAGCCATAGAGCCATCTATGGGCGTCAGAGGTTTTGGGGAGAAGGGAGGAGAATGGGGTTAGGAGGGAGAGATATATCAGCCATGATTGAAAGGCAGGGCAGACTTGATGGGCCAAATGGCCTAATTCTACTCCTATCACTTATGATCGTGCCCATGAAATTCCAGCAACTGACTTACTGGGCAGAAAAGTCTAGTTACTGAAAGCATGGCTATAAAATCTGCATAATCTGGGAACTGACAGCAAGCATGTAATGAGAGCCCTGCAGTTACGCATTTCATCATTGACCATGCAGCAGGTGTTCGGAATCAGTAATTCATCTGCCTGATCATATGTGTTGCTGTCCAATAAAGACCTGAATGAGTATACACATTTTTATTAGCATGTATCATCCTAAATATAACTTCCCAAGTAGCTGGAAGGCTGCAGGCAGTGGAGATGTACAAACAGAAAATCTCCAGCAGTTTTTGACCTTGACCAGCCAGCTCAGTCTGCATCCACTCAGCTCCTTGACCTTGAGTGTACGAATCAAGAACCAGACAACATGGGTTTAAGGTGAGAGGGAAAAGATTTAATAGAAACCCGAGTGGTAGCAGTTTCGCACAGTGGGTGCTGGGTATACTGAACAAGCTGGCAAGTTTTAAGTTGAGAAGAGAAATATATAATTGGTACAGGCCCTTCGGCCCAACTTTCCCATGCCAACCAAGATACGGCATCTATGCTAATCCCACCTACCTCTGTTTGTGTCATATCCCTCTAAGCCTTTCCTATCCCTATACCTGAGCAAGGTAGACAAAAATGCTGGAGAAGCTCAATGGGTGTGGCAGCATCTATGGAGCGAAGGAATAGACGACGTTTCGGGACGAGACCCTTCTTTAGACTGATGTGCGGAGATAGTAGGCTGTGGGAGAGCTGGGACAGGGACAGGGAGGGGATGGAGAGAGAAAGCAAGGACTAACTGAAATTGGAGAAGCCAATGTTCATACCGCTGGGATGTAAACTACCCAAGCGAAATATGAGGTGCTGCTCCTCCCAATTTGCGGTGGGACTCACTCTGGCAATGGAGGAGGCCCAGGACATAAAGGTCAGATTGGAATTGTCTACCTTCGATATTTCCAGCATCTGCAGCTCTTTCCCGAATCTGACCTTTCCGTCCTGGGCCTCGTCCATGGCCAGAAGAAAATGACTATATGTCTTCTCCCAGTTATGGTTCCTGATTCCCCTACTTTGGGTAAAAGAGTCTTTGCATTCACCCTATCACCTTCATGATTTTATACTAACATTCTCAAAATCCTGTTTAATATATGTATGTAGTCGTGCCAAATCTTGACAAATTGGGAGTATAAAGATAGAGTTAAAGGGAAAGCGAGTATAGGAAAAATTACAAAAGACTCCTGAATTAATGGAAAGGAAAGTTCGAGAAGGGGTAAGAGAGTACAGTCAGGGCCAATAGTGGCCGGTGTGAGAGGGGAGGTGAATACCAAAGTTAAAGTGGTGTGCATGAATGCACAAAGTATATTATTACTGACAAATCCGGACCAAATGGAACCACACATCATATTTGAATCATTACTTCACACAGCATGCTGCCATGCTTTACATATTATATAACCTTGTCAGAGACAAGCAATAAGTACATTATTGCAAATAAACAAGAATTCAGTACAATTTGCGTAAAAGAGTCATGCTTCCTTACCAGTGATGTAATCATTATGCGTTGTCCTATACAGCGAATGCCCTTTTAGCGATTCTTCATTAATTTGTTGTCGAGTCTTTGGTGGGTTTATAAGCTCTCCAGCAGTGATATCTGATGTAAATATTTAAATATTGATTTGTGATCAAGATTATATATAGGAGTAATTATATTGCATTGCAATATATATATATTATACATTACATTACACCATATTATATTGCAGCTTTCATTACTGTCAAAGTCGAATATTATGTCAGAAGAAGGGCGGATCAACCTACATGCAAATAGACTCATGCTTAGAGTCATACAGGCCAATCAGCCCAACTCGCCCATGCCAATCAAGATGCCCAATCTATGTTAGTCCCACTTGCCCATGTTTGGTCCATATCACTCTAAACCTTACCTATCCATGTACTTATCCAAATGCCTTTTTAATGTTACTTTTGTACCTGTCTCAACTATTTCCTCTGGCAGCTCGTTTCATGTACCCACTGTGCAAACCAACACCCACCCCCCCCCCCTCAGTTTACTATTAAATATTTCCCCTCTCACCTTAAACCTATGTCCTCTGGTTCTTGATTCCCCTTCTCTGGGTAAACGACTGTGCATTCACCCTATCTATTCCCCTCATTACTTTTAGACATATATGAAGTCCAACATTTGTTTTTAAGATGCTGCCTTTCAATAACGACTTACAATGTTTTAGTTGGCCCCTTGCAGACAGGCCAGATTGCCAAATGTGTGCATTAAACTAGCACAGTAGGATTAGGGAGGTGGGTTCATCCATTAGCTATTTTTACAGCTTCCTCAGTGACAATATACAAAGTGGCAGAAGGGGGATTGTGGGTCTTGCGTCCCGGAGAGAAAGGGGCTCAGAGCGGTGATAGAGAGGTTCGCACATTGAATGGGACTAAGAAATAGATTTGCTGGTGTGATTGGGTTGTAAATGATTTTAGGATGATCATTAACAGAGCTAGAATTAACCTATAGTCAGTCCCTTTTTGACCAGGGTGCAGAAGATGGATCAAGTAGCTTTCCCCAATGCATCTCACCCTCACTTATGAGTTCTACACATTAGATTAAGCTGTAAATATAGCTGATGGACCAACCCACTTCTCTAACCCTGCTGTACTAGTTTAATACACCTTATATAAAAATATTCCAAGGCACTTTACAGGAACTATTCTGCTAGGGTGTAATGGAGGCACTGGAAAACATGTTGCCAGAGGCGGGCATGCTTTGGGAGATAAGATCATATTCAGGGATTCTTCCCATGAATAGGAGGTTGGCCATGGTACAGCAGCGTGAAAACATACTTTATTTGTGGCTAATTTTGCAAAGCTCTAAAACCCTGGCAGCTGAAGAAAGGCAGGAACTGCTTGCTGCATTGCAGCTTGCAGGACAGGAGAAACAGGAGAGTTGCCCTTCAGGTTTTGAAGCAAATCTGCCTCAATTTCTCCCCCATGATTAGTTCTTACCCCAAGTGACTGGAATCTTTACTTTTAACTACAATTATTCAGATCTGACATCTTAAATCACCTCTGCACCATGCCCAATGCAATCAGATCATTCCTGCAAGATATTGACCAGAAACGTACTCATTACTCGGTACTCAAGCCGTTGCCTAACTGGTGTTATGTGCAGTTCTCCTATAACCCTTATCATGATTATAAGATCATAATAGATGTCCATTATGTCTACTCCATCATTCAATCATGGCTGATCTATCTATCCCTCTAATCCCATTCTTTTGCCTTCTCCGCATAAGCCTCATTCCTCCTCAAATTCTTCCTCATCTCCTTCCTAAAAGAACGTCCTTTTATTATGAGGCTCGGACCTCTAGTCCTAGACTCTCCCACTAGTGGAAACATCCTCTCCACATCCATTCTATCCAAGCTTTTCACTATTCTGTACGTTTCAGTGAATTCTTCTAACCCCCCCCCTCATTCTTCTAAACTCCAGGAATTACAAGCCCAGTGCCATCAAACGCTCATCATATGTTAACCTACTCATTCCTGGGATCATTCTTATAAACCTGCTCCAGAGCCAGCACAACCTTCCTCAGATATGGTGTCCAAAATTGCTCACAATATTCCAAATGCGGCCTGACCAGCGCCTTATAGAGCCTCAGCATTACATCCCCATTTGTGTATATAAGCTCTCTTGAAATAAATGCTAGCATTGTATTTGCTTTCTTTACTACTGATTCGATTTGCAAATTAACTTTCTGGGAATCTTACATTATCCTTGATTTCTTGCAACTGAGTTCATTCTGAATCCAGTTTGCTATTCACTCTTTGGTCCCATGTGCTTGTATATTTTTCCCACACTGCAGAAGGGATCATTAGTATATCATTAAAAATGACCATGAATGGTATGATAATAATACTCTTAGCAGTTACATAGAAACATAGAAAATAGGTGCAGGAGTAGGCCATTCGGCCCTTCGAGCCTGCACCGCCATTCAATATGATCATGGCTGATCATCCAACTCAGTATCCCGTATCTGCCTTCTCTCCATACCCCCCTGATCCCCTTAGCCACAAGGGCCACATCTAACTCCCTCTTAAATATAGCCAATGAACTGGCCTCAACTTCCTTCTGTGGCAGAGAATTCCAGAGATTCTCCACTCTCTGTGTGAAAAATATTTTTCTCATCTCGGTCCTAAAAGACTTCCCCCTTATCCTTAAACTGTGACCCCTTGTTCTGGACTTCTACAACATCGGGAACAATCTTCCTGCATCTAGCCTGTCCAACCCCTTAAGAATTTTGTACGTTTCTATAAGATCCCCCCTCAATCTTCTAATCTTCCCAAGTTTACCAGTCCTTTTGGAAATGAAAGCTCTCCTTTCTCACCCAGCTGTGTAGCTGACTCTTCACCATCCTCTAATCAGCCCACTTCCAGGGCAATTCGAGCTGAGATACAAATTCAAGCTTTGCTAGCAATACATACATCCCACAAAAGGAAAACAATGGCACAAGAAGTTGCTTCCTTAAATGCATTGGCTATTAAGGCTCCCTTGGGTGATTGACAAAGGGGAGAGATCATGCTGAGCAGGACTGATTGCTACAATGAGCATTATTGCTGGGATGGGTATGGGTATGGGTATGGCTGCCCAGCCTGCAGCTGTCTGTTTTTTCACCTCTTTTTTTTTTTAATTTTTAGTGAGTTGAGTGTTTTGTTTTTTGCAGCTCTAGTCTTTTTTATGTGGGGGGGGCTGCGGTCTGTGGAGCAGCCAGCCGCGGGCGGCGGCGCTGAACTTTACAACGGGAGCGTGGGATCACTCCCCAAGATCGGCAGTGGTGGAGCTCCATCCTGCCCGGCCTGTCGGCTTTGGAAGTCGTGGTCTCCGGTAAGAAATCGGCCATTCCAGGTTTCCCATGCCGCTGTGAGGATTCTCCCGACGCCAGAGCACCATCATCCGGTGAGAAGGGCCTGGCACATCGGACCTCCATAAAGGCGAATGCGGAGGCCTCAATAGGCCCGACTATGGGTGGACATGGGGATGGGGACTTTGTGCCTTCTCTCACAGTGGGAATCATTGTGGGGGATGTTTCTTATGTTTAAATGTCTTTATTATTGTTATGTTGTTTTCTCTTTTTAAGTGCTGCAATGGCAATCCGCATTTCACTACACCAATTGGTGTATGTGACTAATAATAAAGAACCTTTGAACCTATTTAGATGATGGAGAGCAGCATATTTACTTAGAACTTGCCAAATAGGAGCCCCTTCAAAAATGTGGCCCCTCGCACTGTTATTAAATATAATAATGCCTGATCTGACCTTGGTCTGGACACTTTGCTGCAAAACTCATTCTTTTTTATTTCTGCTAACCATTGTGTCTTCAAGGAATTTACCCTTCACTAAGAATGAATGTCTGAACTTCACAAAACATCATAAATCAAACCTGTCTAAAACAGAGCAAGGATTGCATTACGTTTGTACATTTGTATATCCTTGTCACCTATTGGGCTATATTAACCATATAACCATATAACAATTACAGCACGGAAACAGGCCATCTCGGTCCTACAAGTCCGTGCCGAACATTGCTGAATATTGCTGGAAATAAGTGCAGTATCTCAATAAGGTCCGACAAGCAAATTCTTGGCTATTTACAACATTCATCTAGCCAGTGCAGAATCATAGAACAGCCAATTCAACTTTACCCAAGCCAATTCCTTTAAAACATTATCCAGTTAGCCCCACTGCTCTGCTTTTCCCAAAACATCTTAACTGCTTTTTATTTCAGTTATTTCTTTGATCAGAGTTTTAAAAGTTACATCGAATGTGTGTCGAGTATATTGTCATGTAGCAGTTTTAAGATCCTGGAAAATACACAACAAATAGTTATTTCTCTCATTATGTCTCAGGGGCTTTCCTGGTACCATTCCAAAAAAATCTCTCAGAACCTTAAGAAATCCAGATCCTTGCCACCCATTCTTAAATCTGGTCATGACATTGGCCACAATATACACAGCTGGAGATATCAATGTTTTACCAGTTAGCATAGTGCTGTTCACTTTGTACTCTATGTCTCTAATGTATAAGTAAAGGATGCCATATCCCTATTTATCAACACACATAAAAGTCCTGGTCTCTTGGTTCATGCAACTCCCTTGAAATGTTACTCTTATGCTTCATCTCAGATGTTTATTGATTCATAAAATAATTTAACTTTCAGAATATTTTTGTCTTCCATGGTTCCTTTATCTGCGTATTACTACCTTTGAGTATTCTTTTCCCAAATGTAGTATTGTATATATCTAGTCCTTCAGGTAATCCCGGTGCTTGATCGTGAGACTTTCCCAGTGGAGCTCGTTGATGGCTCGGGTAAGCTGCAGTAATTTTGTCTGCAAATATGTGCTCAACCCGTGTCCTGATAGGAGGATTTATCAATGATGCAACCTAAATGACAAAGTGAAATGAAAATAAGTATGATAACTTTCAGCAATCATCTCAGTCTTCATTTATTTTCCAATGATGATTAAATATTGTGCACACTTCAATATCCAATTCTTCCAAATACCGCTTGCCTTCATTGCTATTAAAATAATTGCTGGGTCTAGGGTTTAGATTTGAGCCTGCATTAGGACTTGGATGCAATATTCTTTAGTAATAAACAAATATCGCTGTCAGAATGACTGCTCTAAAACTGAGATCATATTTAGATGGTTTGGTGGAGAATAAGGATCCCCTGACATTATCCAACTATAATAAATGGCAATCCAAGATGTGCCAAAACATGGCAATGATGCATGCTGGTCCAAATGGATCTACTTTCATCTTACAATTGTAAATTCGACTACAATTTTTTCCTCACTCATTATCAACAAAAATAAACAGTAGTTGTAATTTCAACAACTCCACCTATATGCCTTCCTCTGGCTTCAAAATTCGTACCTATTCTATTCTTATCTTACATTTATTATCTTGTCATCACTGACCATTGTCCAACTATCTATCTATCAACCCCTCCCCCTCACATGTATCCAAAGGACAAAGGACACTTATTGTCACATACACCAATTGGTGTAGTGAATTTTGAGTTGCCATTTGCAGCACACCAATAAAAATAAAACACAACATTAAATAATTTAACATTAAACATAAAAACATCCCCCCACAATGGTTCCCATTGTGAGGGAAGGCAACAGTTCAGTCCTCTTCCTCTTGTTCACCCCTGGTCGGACCTATTAGGGGTATATAGGGGGTCACTAGGGGCGCCGCGTTGAAGGCAGCCTCCGCCTACAATCTGTTTGATTTTTAAATCTTTTGTTTTACATTTTTCGTCAGTTTTAAAGTTTATTTTGGGGAATCTCCAACTTTTCTATGTGGGGGAAGGGGGATACGGTGAGGGGGAAACTGTTTCCCAGTCGCTTCCTGGCGGGGGCGCAACTATTTCTCCGAGTCGCGTCCTCGCCCTCCCTCCTCGCGGCCTACCATCTGGATTGGTGCGGCCTTTCCTGCCGGGGACCGGACCAGAGCTTCAACAGCAGCAGCGCAGCGCTGGAGTCACCACGGATCGGCGATGCCTACCTGGATCGCGGTTTGCAGCTCCAGAGCGTTGGGCTGCTGCTCCAACATCGCTGAGCTGTGGTTTGGAGAGCTTCCAGCGCGGCCGGCGCTGAACAACATCGCGGTGTCCAGGGGCCCTTTGCCGAGGGCCACCAGCATTGCATCTCCCCCCCAGCGCGGCCTGCGGACTCCGGTAACAGGTGCCCGACTCGGATGTCCAAGCCGCTGAGGAGGTCCTCCAGTCCCGACGTCAGACTTCCATCACCCCGGCGAGCGGGCCTGAACATCGGGAGGCCAACAGAGGCGGAGGATCACTGAATTTTTGGAGCCTTCCCTCACAGTGGGAATTTGATCCTGCTGTGTGGGGATGTCTGTGTTAAAAAAACTATCGTGTCCTGTGCTCTTTATTATTTATTTGTATGGCTGTATGGCGACCACACATTTCACTGTACCAATTGGTACATGTGACAAATAAATGTATCTTGTATCTTGTATCGATTGAGGCCTCCCCAGTCGCTGCAACGGCGGCACGATGTTTCAGGCCCTCTCGACGGATGATGGAGCTCCGGCATTGGGAGAACACTCTCAGTGGCATGGAGTGTCTGGAACGGCCGCTTCCTCCCCGGAGACACGCGGCTCCCGAAGTCCACAGACTGTGCTGGTCGGAGCTCCAACACTGGCAATCTTGGCAAAAGATCCCAGGCTCCGCGGTGTTTAAAGTCAGCGCCGCCCGCGGCTGGACGTTCCGCAACCACAGCTCCGCGATGTTGGAGTCGGCGGCCTCAGCACTCCGGAGCTTACCACACGGCGACCAGGGGACGGCATCGCCCGCTCCGTGCTGGCACTTCAGTGCTGTGGGCACCCCCCCCCCATACCCACCCCCCCCCCCCCATCCCACCTACCTCCCCCCCATCCCCCCAAACCCCCCCCCCCCACCCCACCACCACATAAAAAGACTAGACCTCCAAAACAAAAACTTATAACACACTAAAAAAAAAAAGGGTGATAGGACAAACAGCTGCAGGCAGGGCAGCCATACTGGACGGCGCCCCCATTATCACTTACATAGAAACATAGAAAATAGGTGCAGGAGTAGGCCATTCGGCCCTTTGAGCCTGCACCGCCATTCAATATGATCATGGCTGATCATCCAACTCAGTATCCTGTACCTGCCTTCTCTCCATACCCCCTGATCCCCTTAGCCACAAGGGCCACATCTAACTCCCTCTTAAATATAGCCAATGAACTGGCCTAAACTACCTTTTGTGGCAGAGAATTCCAGAGATTCACCACTCTCTGTGTGAAAAATGTTTTCCTCATCTCGGTCCTAAAAAATTTCCCCCTTATCCTTAAACTGTGACCCCTTGCTCTGGACTTCCCCAACATTGGGAACTATATTCCTGCATCTAGCCTGTACAACCCCTTAAGAATTTTGTAAGTTTCTATAAGATCCCCCCTCAATCTTCTAAATTCTAGTGAGTACAAACCGAGTCTATCCAGACTTTCTTCATATGAAAGTCCTGACATCCCAGGAATCAGTCTGGTGAACCTTCTCCGTACTCCCTCTATGGCAAGAATGTCCTTCCTCAGATTAGGAGACCAAAATTGTACGCAATACTCCAGGTGTGGTCTCACCAAGACCCTGTACAACTGCAGTAGGACCTCCCTGCTCCTATACTCAAATCCTTTTGCTATGAAAGGATTTGCCAAGCTTTGTCCTGCCCCCACCTCTCTTCAGCTTTCTTCCCCACCCCCACTGCCCCGATCCAAAACATCATCTATCCATGTTCTTCAGAGATGCTGCCTGACTTGCAGAGTTTTTCCCGCACTTTGTCTTTTAAATGTTTCCAATGCTCCATTGAGGCAACCATTGACTACCATTTTAACTTTATTGCTGTCACTGCAACCTAGCAACAATTAACCACGAGTAATATGCTTATGAAATAATATTCCACAATACAGAAACATGTGTATGTTGCTCCTTTGTCAGATAGTATACTTGAAATGATCCATGATGGATCACACCATCATCATTCTATCTAGTTTACTAAAACTTTCCAGATATTTAAATGTATAAGCAATATGGGTGAAACTGGGAAATAAATAAGTCTGTCTTTTCAAGCACTGAACCATTTATGCACAAACAAAATAGACGCTATTAACTGATGTGTAATTTGCTTCCTTTTAATGGAAAGTAACTCAAGAAAATCTAGTTTTTTAAAAATTCGTGTTTATGATCAATTGATAGATTGCACGGTTCTCAAAGGCAAATCATTCACAAATCATGGGCTAGATTGTACATGGAAAATCTGGCAACCCTACGTGGAATGCTTGCATTCAGCTGTGCAGTGTAAGATTATTCAGGATTTCATTAGAACACAAGTGTGAGTTGGAGTAAGCCATATGACCAATCAAAATTGCTCTACAGTTCAGTGTGATAAAGTCTGATCAGATTTTGGCATCAACTCCACCTCCTGCTTGTTTCTCCTCACCCCTGACCCCAATAAATCATTTTTTTTCTCTCCCAGCTTTGAATATATTCAATGATTTGGGTTCCATAGGTCTGTGGGGTAGAAAACTCAAATCAGAAGGAATCCTTCCTCATCTCTGTCGTCAATGGGTGACCTCTTATTCTAAACCTTTTCCATCAATTCTAGATTGCTCAAGGAGAAGCATTTTCTCAGCATCTACAAGAAGGCATGGAAGACCCACAATGTGATGTCAGGTGCTAACTCCTGATGTCCACTCCAATGCTGGTGTCAAGAAGCAGGGTTCAATACGTATGTTGGGAAATCTATTCATATCTGCACTAGACTAGACTACACTGGTATTCTTTTTTAAAATTGTTTGAAATTATTGAACGATTTTAAATATGGCGGTTTAGGGTGTTCGAATCATTTTTATGTTTATTTTAAACTAGACCAAGTGCAGACCCGTTGGGGAGGGGGGTGAGAGGGGGGGTAGGGTGAGGGGGGGGGGAGGGAGGGAGGGGGGGGAAAGAGGGGGAGAGAGAGGATGTGCTGAGAGGGGAGCAGGGGTGTGGAGGGGGAGGGGAGGGGGGTTTAGGGGAGGAATGGTGGGGGAGGGGACTGGAGAGGGAGGGAGGAGGGGGGGAGAGGAGAGAGGGGAGGGGGGGGAGGGAGAGGAGAGGGAGGGGGGTTTGAGGGAAAAGAGGAGGAGGGGGAGGGGGGGGGGAGGGGGGAGGGGAGGGGGGGGAGAGGAGGGGGGGAGAGGGAGAGGGGGGGGGGAGAGGGAGGGGGAGGGGAGGGGAGAGGAGGGGGGAGAGGAGAGGGGGGAGAGGAGTGTGTGGAGAGGGGGGAGAGGAGGGGGGAGAGGAGAGGGGGGGAGAGGAGGGAGGTGAGGGGGGGAGAGGAGAGGGGGAGAGGAGAGGGGGAGAGGGAGGGAGGGGGGAGGGGAGAGGAGAGGGGGGGAGAGGAGAGGGGGGGAGAGGAGGAGAGGAGAGGGGGGGAGAGGAGGAGAGGGGGGAGGAGGAGGGAGAGGGGGGGGAGAGGAGAGGGGGAGAGGGGAGATGAGGGGAGGGAGAGGAGGAGAGGAGGAGGGGGAGGGGGAGGGGGGAGGAGGGGGGGGGATGGAGGGGGAGGAGGGGGGGAGGGGGAGGAGGGGGGGAGAGAGAGGGGGGGAGAGGGGGAGGAGAGGAGGGGAGAGGGGGGGGGGGGGGGGAGGAGGAAAGGAGCGGGGGGAGGGAGGAAAGAGGGGGGGGGGAGAGGGAAAGGAGGGGGGGAGAGGAGGGGGGGGAGGAGGGGGGGGAGGAGGAGGAGGAGGGAGGGGGGGAGGAGGAGGAAAGGGAGGAGAGGGGGGGGAGGAGAAAGGGAGGGGGGGGGGAGAGGAGAAAAGAGGAGAGGGAGAAGAGGGGGGGGGGGAGAGAACTTAAAAAACATTTTAGAACCAAAAAAGACACATCTACAAGCATTGTAGAACCAAAAGAGACACTTTTTGCAAACATTTTAGAACCAATAAACACTTTTTGCAAACATTTTAGAACCAATAGACACATTCTGCAAGCGTTTTAGAACCACTAAGGACACTTACATTTGAGTAGACATGTGTTCAGTGTTATTCACAGCTCAGAGAAATGTGATCGTCTGCCTTCCTCCATCTTGAAGAGACTGATTGGGGCACACCACTTACTGGTTTTATAGTACCTCCCCCCTGCCGCCAGCAGGGGCAGCAGAGAGAATGGGGAATTTTGTAAAATCATTAATATCTCTGTCATTTTTCATCGACAGGAAAAATCTGCAGCACACATACGGCGGAGGGGGGCTCTGAGCAAGGTGGCCAAAAATGACGGCCGTAGGTGGCGGCGTTCTCTCGGAAATCGCAGCACAGATGACCAAAACCGGTCAAGAACAGACTTTTAGTAATATAGATAGTTTGATATTTTTAAACAATTTTGGAATGCTTTTGAATATGTTTTATCTTCGAAATCAGCTTCAAAATCATTGTTTGTCAGTAATTTTGTAGACAAGTTCTAGTCTCTGCTGTCCTCAACTAGTCACCCATGATTCAGGCTTTCTAAGGCGAGAGCCTTTCATGTGCAAGGTCTCATCGCCAAGTTTAGAAGTCGTAATTTGCAACAATTCATTCTCATTTTCTATACTTTCAAACTGTACGTCATATGGTTGGGTTGTAGCCCAAATTAAATCTAGTTAATTAGTTAAAAATGTTATGAAAATAATCAAGATTTAAGAATTGTTTTCACCCATATCTTTTACAGATTTTAATAGACAAGTTTTGCAATACATTATTTTGTTGGTCATGCCTGCAATTGAGATAATAACAGTAAATAATTTCACATCAAGAATAGAAATCAAATCAATTGGCAACAGTTTTACATGCACAACTCATGCAAAAATTGATTTTGCAGACGTCATTAGCCCATTGATCATTTTCTGGTGAACTAAGACAAAATTAGTCCAGCCATGTGTGTAATATTCATATTTGTATGTTTTGTTTGGTGCACAAGGTATGCCTCTAATGTCATCACTACTCACGTAATGCCTATTTCCACCCTTACTAATGAAAGTTGAGCTCAATTTATGATTGTTGTGTAACATTCCAATACATCCGGGGAGCACATAATGTTGTTTTGTCATCATATGTTTACTCAACTTTAAAAGGCCACTCTTCTGACATTGGGAGATCTGACTTAATAATTTCAAAACTCATTGAAGGTTTCTCAAACACCATTTCTGATCATGCAGTTGGCCATGTGTAGTAGCCCTTAGCTCCAGGACCATGAGCTGCTCTCAGGTGACATGACGTGTCCACTGTCAGAGCAATCTGCTCACAAATGGCAGCTCAATATTCATTGAGGATAGGCATCTGGATGAAAGCAGACTCTACATTCAGTAGTTGTCGCCTAAACGAGTAGGCACTCTGAAATGGGACTATTGCCAATCTCCAAATAATCCCAGAATGGAGGTCAAGTTCTCCTGCCTTGGTACAGCCTGATGTGATAGCTTGGAAATAGACTCCTTCTCATTCCTTGTCAGTTCGATCCTTAGTTGATGCAGTCCTGATAAACGTTACAGTGCACCTGCATTCACTCCTGTCACAATGAGCACCCATCGACCTTATCTGAGCACTCTTCAGTATTTTGGATACAAGGTAGGTATGTTACAAAACCTACCTGAATCGTCATTGGGAATCTGCCCTCAGCCATGTCCGCGATTTTGGCGCTGTTTGGAGGGGGCGGGTTTAAAACGCGATTTTTACTAGGCTGTACTAATCGCAGATGTTCAGCCTAGTAAATCATTAACGAAAAATCGCTGCAAGACCCGGTCGCAAAAGGTATTATTAGTTTTATAGGCCTCGATAATATAGTTCTAATAGTTTTTAAATTACTGTCTGATTCCGCAACCTCTCGCAGCCCCAGGGTTTTATAAAGCAAACAATTAAAGGTATGTACCTTATTTTTACATTAAATGGGGCATATATATAACCCTATATATCAAGTTATCTATAGCGAGTAGTTCATTTTGGGCTTTTTATATCCCGCAGTATTTTTCTCGGCATTTGAGGGCACTAATCCAGCGCGATATCAACGTTCTAAACCAGCGCGTTTCACATGAACCCACTAGAAAGCCGATTTAAATGGGCATTTATTTACAGCAATTGAACACTAAATTCCTTCCATTTGGCCTATAAATTAATGTAAATTAGATATAAAAATCATGTTATATTGTGAATTATTTGTGAATAATCTTTGGACACTTAGGCTATTTAAAAATGTTAATCTTTCCTTAAGAAATGGGCTTTTGACAATCCAAGATCACAGCTTTTTTGTAATGTCCATTGAAAATCAATAGGGAACAAGATGCTAATTTCCGAGTATGAAAATGGCCATAACTTTTTTAATACTTGAGATATGAAAGTGAATTTGGTGTCAAATTAAACTTATTGTTATGCTTTATCTGATGGGATAAATTGCAGACTTGATTTTTAAAATCTCAAAATTTTGTAACATTGCTATACAAGGGACCCTTCCCTACCCACTCCAGCAAACTCTTGCACCAGATTCCCTGATGGTAGTGTCTGATTGCACCCCATTGATGCCAGTGTGATCCACTGTGATACTCAAATTTCTGAAATAATGTGGTGCCAAACTGAATGATACACCTGTCTACATCATGATTAACAATCATCATCATTCTTGTCCTCCTTCCCTTTCCATACTTTCCATACCTCCCATAACAACCCCCCCGCTCCTCCTGTTTGCTCTGCTTAAACTACAGATGTTATGGTGTTGCTTTTCCTCAAGGAAGGGCATCCCATCTTCTAATTAGACATGTTACAGCCCTCAGGATTTAACATGGAATTAAAGAATGTCAGACGACCAGTTTATCCAGTTTGCATTAAAAATGACACATTCTGATGGAGGGTAACATTAACTCACTTTTTTCTCATTCCACAAATGCTGACTAATCTGCTGAGTAGCTGAGTACTTCCAGCAGTCTCTAGTTTATTTCAGGTTTCCGGCAGCTACAGTTTTCTCCAGTTCACAATTTGAGTATTATGTTCTTCTCTCTCATTTTCATTCACCTCATTCTATTTTCATTTCCTTCACAAAGGTTAGCTACGCTTTTAAATCTTCACTGCCCTTTTTCACACAACACCAATCCCATTCCTCTTTCTATCCCACTAAATTCTCCACATTGTAAAATATATATAATTTCTAACCTTTCCTAGGTCTAATGAAACATTAGAACCTCCTTCTTGTATTAGCACCTGAAACATTAGTTCTGTTTCTCTCTCCACAGATGCTATCTCACCGCTTCACTAATTGCATCCTTTCTTGTGTCTATGTTAAGACTTAGAGATACAGAATTATGTTTTATTTAAAGGATCATGTCTGAATTTTGCTATACAATCACTACTGTAAACATAATGAATCACATTTTCCATTGCTTTTCGTATCTAAAAATGCAAGAAAAATATAATTTTGAAACAATGATTTGGAAAAAAAACAAGAAATATTGCAACATTACAACAAATACTTACAGAATTAGAGGATTTGGTAGAAACTCCATGTTGCAACGATGATGCAACATCAGGATCATTTGCTTTGCCATAGAAAATAGTGGCAGCACCAGGTTTGGGATTCCAATAATTGAAAAACTTTTTTACCCTGGGTGGTGTAATAGGCTGCATGAGTAAGCAATGAGAAAAATAAATACACGTTATTTATTCAGGCTATATTATCTGACATAGTTTAACAAATCATTAAATAAAAAGTATCTGAACGTCTGATAATAACTCCAGAATTTATCATCTTTAATATGAGGGAACAAATTGATTCATGATACTTTTCTTTTATCTATAATGTTATCAAAGATATCAACTCACTTAATGCAAACTGGTAAACAAGAAAGACACCAACAAAAATTGAACATAGAACAGCACAGAAAGCCAGGCGGCCCACAATATCCATGTCGGACATGATGCCAAATTAATTTCCTCTGCCTTACATGATCATTATCTCTACTTTCCTTAAATGTTGCCATCATATCTGCCTCCACCACCATCGCTGGCAGCACATTAGAGGCATCCACCGCCGCTATGTATTAAAAAAAAAACTTGCCGCACGCATCTCCCCCCCCCCCCCATCTAAACTCTTCAGAGAAAACAATCAAAGTTTGATCATCATCTATTAGCTGACATCCTCTAATCCTGACAGCATTCTGGTAAAACATTTCCAAAACCTCCGCAACCTTCCAGTCAATGACCAGAACCAGGTGCAATACTCCAAATGCGGCCTAATCAAAGTTTTATAAAACTGCAACATGATCTTCTCACTCGTACTCAATGCCTCGAACGCAAGCATACCACATGCCCTTTTTACCACTATCTGCTCGAGCTGTCACTTTTAGAGAGCTATTGAGTTATGCAGCATAGTTGGTAAAGGTCTTGCCCTCAACTGCATATTTTCCCATTACGTTTGACATCCCAAAGTGCAAACCCTCACACTAACTTGGAGTAAACTCCAATATAATTCCAATATCATACTTAAATGGGTCTTCACTGATCTAAAATCCCAACAGCATTCCTCCCTGTCCGTCCGCATTTACGTCCAAGTTTTCTTGGTTTCTGATATAGAGATATATATCATGAACAACAGACATCCTACGACAGATCCCTGAGGAACACAACTGTTCACAGACCTTCAGCCAGAATAAAAACCTTCCACCACTAGTCTGTCTTCTATGGGGTAAGGCATTTCAGAATCCAAACAACCGAGTCACTAATCCCATGCATCTTAATCTACTGGATCAGTCCATCATCAATTACTTTACCAAATGCCTTGAGTCAATGGACTACAGAAAAAGACAATGGATGAATAATTGAATGGGCAATAAGATTGCTTAAGATGTCGTTGAAACAAAATAGTAAACTATTTCAGCTTTTTTGTTACTTATGATTGATAAAAGACAAATTGTTATATATTACCATATGAACCAAACTTTGGATTTGTTTAAATATAATTAGATGTTTTACGAACAATTAGCTTCATAGAATTTTACAGCAATGCCAGTCTAAGATAGCCATTTTAGATGTACTTTTAAAAACTTTTTCCCTTTATCTACACATTAATAATTAGTCATGCAGTCTCATCATTACCTCTTTGGGTTTGCACTCCATGCATTAGTTGTGTATTTACCTCAACCAATCACCAAATATTTTCCAAAATGTGTATGTATATAACTTTGAGGCATGACGACTACGAGGCATCATGTTTGTGAGGGCACAATTATAGCCTGTGAGGCCAAGTGACTTTAAAAATAGATTAAAACTGCAAAATAAATTAATTTCTCCATCTTATACACCAAAACCAAAAGACAAAGGCCGCAATTTTACATTTCTTGCAAAATCTGTATTAATAATTGGCTGTTTCAGCCAATACAATCTGCTGTGCATGGAGACAACAATCCCAAATATTCTGGGGCCAGATAATTTGAATACATTTGGATAAAGTCCCAACACTTCCTTGGCCCAGCCACAATTGGGTTACAAAATATGTAGATGTGCACATTTAAAGGTAAGTGACTACATAAAGAAAACACACTCTGTTTCAGTCTTTCTTTCTGTCCAGTTACCTTGTCGTAGTCAGTTATTCTTCTAGTCTCATCATAGTCTCAAAAATTCCCTTGAGATCCAAATTATTTTTCATTTTTTCTTTTCTCATCTTTCCTTGGACCATGTCTTCTAATGTTATTAGTAATAACTAAATGTCCCTAAATGGAGTATTAAAAGCAATGTAGAAACCCAAAACGACAGAAAAGCAAACTGAGAAGACACCTGGTGCAGAAGTGTTGCATAGAATATATTATCGCCCAACACCTCCGCACAGTCCTCATTAACCAACCCGATCTCCCAGTGGCTCAGCACTTCAATACCCCCTCCCATTCCGTATCCGACCTTTCTGTCCTGGGCCTCCTCCATGGCCAGAGTGAGTCCCACCGCAAATTGGAGGAGCAGTACCTCATATTTTGCTTGGGTAACGTAGAAACATAGACATAGAAAATAGGTGCAGGAGGAGGCCATTCGGCACTTCGTGCCAGCACCGCCATTCATTGTGATCATGGCTGATCGTCCCCTATCAATAACCCTTGCCTGCCTTCTCCCCATATCCCTTGACTCCACTAGCCCCTAAAGCTCTATCTAACTCTCTTTTAAATTCATCCAGTGACTTGGCCTCCACTGCCCTCTGTGGCAGGGAATTCCATAAATTCACAACTCTGAGTGAATTTTCTTTTTCTCACCTCAGTCTTAAATGACCTCCCCTTTATTCTAGGCTCCTGGTTCTGGACTCGCCCAACATTAGGAACATTTTTCCTGCATCTAGCTTGTCCAGTCCTTTTATAATGTTTTAATCTTTCCTCATATGACAGTCCCGCCATCCCAGGGATCAATCGCGTGAACCTACGCTGCACTGCCTCAATCATAAGGTAGTTTACACCCCAGCGATATGAACAGTGACTTCTCCAATTTCAGGTAGTCCTTGCATTCTCCCTCAATCCCCTCCCCTTCCCAGATCTCCCACAGCCCACTGTCTCAGCCTCTTCCTTTCTTCTTCCCCCGCCCCACCCCACCCCCACATCAGTCTGAAGAAGTGTTTCGACCCGAAACGTCACCTATTCCTTCGCTCCATAGATGCTACCTCACCCGCTGAGTTTCTCCAGCATTTTTGTCTACCTCTCGATTTTTCCAGCATCTGCAGTTCTTTCTTAAACATATTATAATGTAGAGTTCAGTCGAGCATACTGATTAGGTGTCAGGGCATGTTGTTGACAGGGGAACTCCCCTATCAGATGTACATGAGCCAGAATTGACTTGTTACACACCACTGGCGATGGCTTAGTTAAAAGATGGAAAGAAAGCAGTATGCCCCATCAAACTGTATCTTTGGACTGTCATTTTGGAACTTTAAGACTTCTATGTAGGCTAGCCATTAACAAAATCTCAAAAACAAATTGCCATAAACCTCAGCCCACCACAAAGTGGGCAATTTGTCTTCACATGCTTGCATTCCTATTCCACGCTTAAAATCATGTTCTGCATTATGAGCAATGCCATATAAAAATCACTCACAGGATCAAATATTGCATATAAGCCTCAAAACTATCAGTTTTGAATATAGTACTTTAAAAAAAAAATTACAAATATAGGAGAATTTATGATGGTAAGAATGTAAAAAAGTCAGTTTTAAACAGTTATTTAAAAAAAAAGAATTTTGGAGGGTTGAGACCAATCCTAAATCTTTAATATACATTTAATATACAGTACTTAGTCTTAATATTTTCTTATATGTGACATAGTACATCCAAAATATAATATTCAGCTAGACAAATAAAATAAATCCTACATGACTATTCCTAAAAGTATCACGGGATTGATTCTCTTCCATCCCAGCTAACATCCTAATAACTGTTTTATTGGCTATTAATTTTATTTGCACATTCTTGCTCTGGATGAATTGGCTTCAAGCAAACTAGCAGATACAATAAAAAAAAAGCAAGGAGGAACTAAACATCTAGTAAAACCAGTTACATGAAATGCTGTTTTCAAACTATAAATGCTTTCAGCATCACAGACTAATTATTCTGTAGCATATCTACCTGCTTCATTATATGATAGCATCCACATTCAACGTGTGCGATTGCAGCACAGAATTGAAAGTATTGTGGCTTTCTTGGAAATGGAGCAATTCCAGGACATCTGCGCCACAATCTTCACAGTGGAGCATTATTATAGATTGTTTCCTCTAACGAATGCCCAAAGAGTGTTACAATGAAGGCTTTCATTTGCTTTAAGGCATTCTCAATAGATAGGCTCACAAAAGTTATTGTCCAGACTAGGACAAAAATACTGGCTATCTTGCCAAAGCCAATCCTCAGCCACCAGATTAGCAGGTGGTGTGTCCGAAACCCAGGAAATGGAACAAGATTGAAACAACAGAGAATGTTGAGCAAAATACAAACTGTTGGACAACAGCTGGCCAAGCAACCTCTGAAGGAAAATGGATGGTCGACTTTCAGGTCAAGGCCCTGTATTAGGACTGAGAGTTCAGACAGGAAAAAGAAGTGAGAGAAGTACTAGTAGGAGATAGGTGGAAATTGATTTTTTATAAAAAATGAAGGATATGGAGACAAGTAGGGTAAGGGATAAGGAAGGGGAAGGGTACCAGATAAGGAAGTGTTGGTGGCCAGATGTAACCAGATGGTGGAGGGATAGGAAAGATGAACCAGAGCAGAGAAAATACAGGCAGCTATGTATGCGAGTGATGGAACCAGGTGGGGACAGGATGAATGTAGATCATTCCACTTTCACTGTAGTCGGATATCAGGAAAGTTTTGGAAGCAATAAAGTGTCACCTGACCCCATCCCATGTCCTAAGAAATGTTTATTGAAAGATCCAGCTCCATATAGTTAAACTTCTACCATCCTTGCAGCCAAAAATAGAATAGAATTGTACTTGCTAGCTAATTACAATCATTCAAATGGCGATAGACCTAGTTGGAAAATCCAAGTACTGAAATGTTTTGGGATTCACGTTACCATTTCTCTCCAGAGCATACTGGTTTACCACATGTTGTTTCTCAAAGTACAATATTCCATTGTATACTTATTTTTGAAAGAAATCCGTCTAATTCAAGCCCCTCAAGATTCCGTTCACCCGAGAGAGCTTTTCCAAAGTTTGGTCGTTTGCCAATTCAAATATTATGTAAATTGTACTGAATATACACCCACCCCATTCTACATCCCAAATGCTACATTATCTGGTCTTGCTGCTCTGAATATGGCAAAATCCTTCAATTGTATTCCTTCTTTAGGGACCTCATTCTGAAGAAGTGGTAGAATAATTGGTAACGCTTCAGAAAACATACACTGTTTTGAAAGGGATATTCTATTGGTTACACTGAGAAAAATAGCTTCAGGTTATGCTTAAAAGTTGTGTTAGGAGTTGATAACCTATTTCTTTAAGATTTATGTGGAATGTCACAGCAGTGGAAGGACAAGGCAGAGGAATGATGGGTCCTGGAACGTGACACCTTTGGTACACGTATCTAAATTAGGGTTTCTACATTCTGGCGCTAGGATGCCAAAGCATCCTTTTTAGTCAGACTCCTCCACTTTCCAGGCACTAATTGGATATTTGACTCTAAATTCCAACCACAGAAGCTAGTGTCCCTATCTATTTGTTTTGTGAATTCCTCTCAACAGGAGCATAGCGACCCACATTGCTTCTCATCGACAACACTCATGAGTATACTCTCGTGAGTAAGGCAAGGCAGCGCCTTTACCACCTCAGGCAACTGAGGAAATTCAGAGTGTCTCCGAGGATCCTCCAGTGCTTCTATGCAGCGGCGGTGGAAAGCATCTTGTCCGGGAACATTATCATCTGCCAAGGACAAGAAGGCTCTGCAGAGAGTAGTGTGTTCGGCCGAACGCACTATGGGAACTTCACTTGCCCCCCTGCAGGAACTATACATCAGGAGGTGCAACTCCAGAGGCAACAATATCATGAGAGACCCCTTCCACCCCTGCAACGGACTGTTCCAGCTGCTACGGTCAGGCAAACGCCTCCGTTGCCATACGGTGAGGACGGAGAGGTTGAGAAGGAGTTTCTTCCCAGAGGCTATTCGGACTGTAAACACCTATCTCACCAGACACTAACTCTACTGAACGTTTTTCCTTCCATCATTTATTATGTAAAATAATATGTGTGTTATGATTGTGTTTAATAGTTTGTTTGGTTGTTTGTCTTTTGCACAAAAGTCCGCGAGCATTGCCACTTTCATTTCACTGCACATCTCGTATGTGTATGTGGCAAATAAACTTGACTTGACACCCAGAACCTGAGGGTTGTCTGCAGCCCAACGCCCCCCACCATCACCACCCCATCCCATATTCTACCTTCAACAAATGATCAGTTTTGTCATCTGTTCCTCCCCCCCAGAGATGCTGCCTGACCCACTGAGTTCTCCAGCATTTTGTGTCGACCATCTGTGTTGTCTTTCGGCTTCATCTAGTCAATAATTTTCCTGCCAGTTGTGTACGGATGGAATGTATAACACCGTCCTTCAATCTCCACTTTTAAGTCCATTACCCATTCAACTATTTGTTTTGCATGCCTCATCCCATCTAGGCTTGTTTTATTTTTGTGATTTAACTCACTTCAGATCAATTCCCTTTTCCAAACAAAAATTTCCTGCGTTTTAACTGGCGTTCGATAGATACGTTACCATCTTGCATTAAAAAAAGACATCAGGATTATTTATACTTCTCAACTTGTATGACACCGATGTATTACATACCCTGGGCTGAATTTCAGTCAGACATTTCGAAACGCTTCCAGTAATAGGCACTAATTTCCCCGCCTGCAAAATAAATATTAATTAGTTAGTGGCAGTCTGTGATCATGTGTGGGTTGTGCCTCTTAGTTCAGAGCTTTCCTGTTATTTATGCCATCTGAATATTGTAAAAGACAGCAAGTAATTTTAGGGATCGTATGTTGCGCTTCACGATATTTGTCAATGATACAACGCGGAGCAAAAACATGACAAAATAGAATGAAGAAATCCACATACTGTACATAACACGGGATCCGTATCGGTGAACTTTCCCTTATATACAGGTCTTAAAGGTTGGAGAACTGCCTGCATAATGAGTTTGTTTTATAGTCGCAGCGGACAATTGGGAAATGATTGAGTTCAGTTTGCAGGCGTTGTGGCCGCAACTCGCTCCGGAATCAGGCTCTGCTCCTCTGGAATGTTGATCCCGACTGTCACCTGGCAACCGGCTGCACGTGAGCACGGGGCAGGTGGCGGCTGCGCGTGAGCGCTGGGCGGACGGGGAAAGGAGCTCAGGCTCCTGGCATCAAAGATCCTATAGCAGAGGCCATCTGACCAGCAATGTCTATGAGCCATCTGACCAGCAATGTCTCACCAGCAATGTCTATGGGACTGGTGCTGCACTGAGAGATTACTTCACTTCTTCAGGTAACTTTGCCTTCTTACAATATTCAGTAACTGGGAAATATCGTAAATTATTCATTTTATGACTCTCCTTACTTTTTAATCAGCCTGCAAGACAACGTTATCACATCGTTATCACATCCGTAAATACCCTATGAGGATGATAAAATACTTTATTTTTACTATAACTACTATTATCTTAATACAATGGGACAATGCAGACAAATGGTAGCAATGTTACAAAATTTTGAGATTTTAAAAATCAAGTCTGTAATTTATCCCACCAGATAAAGCATAAAAAGAAGTTTAATTTGACACCTAATTCACTGTCATATCTTCAGTATTAAAAAAGTTATGGCCATTTTCATACTGGGAAATTAGCATCTTGTTCCCTATTGCTTTTTCATTGACTTAACACTAAAGCTGTGATCGAGAACAGTCAAAAGCCCATAACTTTCTTAAAAATTAAGAGAACTGAAAGGCATTTTCAGTTATTATAGATTTAGCATTCTGAAACAAATATGAAACAATCTTACTTGGATGACTTGAAATTAAAGCATATAATTAATTAGTTACCTAATTGTAGCTAATTAAAAAATTCAATTACTAGATCTAAACATCTATGTCAGGTCTCGGGTTTGATCTAGTTTCTGTTTCTTATTGTTTTTTAGTATTAGAGTGTGCATTCTTGTTTTATTTTGGTGTCTCGCATCTCCTCTTGTTTCAGGTCCCATTTCCTGTCAGGTCGTTTACCCTCATGTGATTATTGGCCCCGCCCTGATGTGTTTCACCTGTGTCTCGTTATCCCCTGCTAGTCTGTATTTAAGCCCTTTGTGTTTTAGTTCTCATTGCCAGTTCGTCGTGTATGCTACTTAGTATCACCTCGTTCCAGCTCTAGAAATCTTGTGACCTTGACCATTGCCTGTTTTTCGACCTCTGTTTTTTGCCTGCTCCTAGATTGTACTGTTGCCTCTGTTTTGCTTACCTGTGTACCGACTTGGACCGATTAAACTCTGAAGACTGATCTGCCCTGTGTCTGAGCCTGCATTTGTGTCCTCCTCCTTGTTCAGTTCTGATAATCTATCCATTTTTAAGAATAGATTAACATTTTTAAATAGCCTAAGTGTCCAAATAACATTCACACAAGAATTCACAATATAACATAATTTTTAAATCTCATTGTCATGGGTTTATAGGCCAAATGGAAGGAATTTAATGTTTAATACCTGTAAATTAATGGCCATTTAAATCAGCTTGCGAGTGGGTTTTTCTGGAACGCGATCAATTGGAATGTTGTGATTGCGGTGGATTTAATCCCGTATTGGCAGCAAAAACACTGCCGATTCATTCGAGAAAATAAATCACTGTTTCGCAACTTAAAATGTGAATTAAATGCATCTTAAGAAACACTTTTATACATAAAAAATAAACTGCTTTCTTTTACCTGTCCCCTACGTAAAATCCGGCCCCGTTGTCAGCGTTGACGGCTTCAGAAGCTGATTTTAAAATCACTCCAGCGATTAACTTGTCGGGCGAATTTTTTTTTAAAACACACAGAGCGGCCGTCGGAACGATTCTTCAGCAAAAACTTGCACTTCAACAAAATATAATCCAGGACCAGGTCGGAGAAAACCGCGTTTTAACGCCGTCCCCCCCTCAAACACGCCAAAATCGCGCAAACGGCCAGTGGCAGAATTGCAGCGCCGCTGAAGGTAAGTATTGTAACATACCTACAAATGGGACTAACCCACAATGCCAATAAGCGTGATTGGTATTCCGAAAAATGCAAGGAATCATTGGATTTATCAAAGGTCACTCGCTATAAAGAAAAAGCGAACGAAGCGCTGGCTGCATAAACTGTATGTAAATTCTTATCTTTATTCATGATTAATGTGTAAAAATGTGTAAAGTGTATGTGTAAAAATATATTTAATGTGAGGAACGGGGGTGTCAGGTAGCGGGAGCAGTTGCGAGTGGGAGACGGGGGAGAGACTGCAGCAGCAACGGCCCACAGCGAGCGTGGAGAAGAAGCGCCGCCCTGCCGAGCCAACCGACAGCCCTGGACCAACAGGACAGCGGAACTCTCCTGTGGGCAGCCGCCCAATAAAAGCCTCTCTCCCATTCCCCAGTCCCTGCCTCCTCTCACCTGCCATCTATCCCATTGACCGTGCTCCTTTGTGGGAACTGCTGCTCAGCGATCCCCGTTGCTGCACCAACTGAGGCCGGAGCTCTGGGTCTGGGGAGAATCGCACCTGCCCTCCCCAACAGTGAGTGGGATCCGAATCCCTCGGCATCGTCACAGGTCACAGAGCCACCTTGGTGGGCCGGTGACTGTTGGCTGCGCCACTCACCTTTTCCAGTGATTGTCGGTTGGCCCCGTCGACCAGGCTTCCCATGTGACTGGAACCCAATGGGTCTCACTTAGTCTAGTCTCCTTTATTCTTTGCCCCTCTCACCTTAATGTTAGTCTAGTGGATATTAAAACCTACTATTCTCTGCACTGCTTTCTTTACTGCTTCTTTCATCAGGTGTTTAAAAGGGAGGAATACTAACTGATCAACCAAGCAAGGGTAATAAGTACTAATCACAATGGTTTTCTTACCCTTGCATAATTTGTTCCAACCTTCTAGACTTGAAAAGGCACACCATCCCTGGATATGACAGGGTATATGGAAGAGTTACAACATAGGTATATTTACAGGTCTTTATCAAATGATTTTACTCTTTTTTTGTTCTATCCAAATTAATAACTTGTCCTTAATATTTTTCTCAGTATTTTTGACATAGTTGTCCAACTTTGTGCTATAAATTTGAAGGGCAAGGTAAAAGCCACATTATGTTATAGGTCAAAAGTCACAAAAAGCACTCCAGATTAAATTGCTGGTTTTATCAAGAGGGAAAATGGATACATTTATTAGGGATCATGGAAGATGTAACTGGCAGGAAAGATTAAAAGAGGTGGTCAATGGATGTTGTGTGTTTTGATGAACAGACAACATATATTGGTTGACAAACTGTAAATAGTGAAGGATCAGAGATGAATCTCTGGAACTCTCTGCCACAGAGGGGAGTTGAGGCCAGTTCATTGGCTATATTTAAGAGGGAGTTAGATGTGGCCCTTGTGGCTAAGGGGGTCAGAGGGTATGGAGAGAAGGCAGGTACGGGATACTGAGTTGGATGATCAGCCATGATCATATTGAATGGCGATGCAGGCTCGAAGGGCCGAATGGCCTACTCCTGCACCTAATTTCTATGTTTCTATGAATACTGGAACATCAATTATTTACATTCTACATCAATAACTCGGATGAAATGTGTTGTTTCAAGTGTCCTCACGATGCAACAAAAGGTGGGAAGGAAATACGCGAAAAGAATACAAAGTGTCTACAAAGGAATATAGACAGTTAAATGAATGGGCAGTAAGATGGGGGCGTATAAATTCATGAGAGGAATAGATCGGGTAGATGCACAGAATCAAATTTCACTGTACCTTAATTGGAACATGTGACAACAAACTGACTTTGAAACCTTGAATCGAGGAGAAAGGTTTAAGGCAAAGTGGAAAAGGGTGGTGGGTGTATAGAACAAGCTGCCAGAGGAGGTCATTGAGACTGGGACTATTCCAACGTTTAAGAAACAATTAGACAGGTACATGGATAGGATAGGTTTGGAGGGATATGGACCAAAAGCGGGCAGGGGGGACTAGTGTACGTGGGACATGTTAGCCGGTGTGGGCAAGTTGGGCCCAAGGGCCTGTTTTCCAAACTATCACTCTATGACTCTAAGATGGAATATAGCGACAAGAAATGTGAAATTGGGTCTTTGGTATGAAGAAGAGTAACGTGAAATGTAATTTAAAAGCAGTGGGTCTATTAAATATTGGGAGGGAGTTGGGAATGAACATCGCAAGAAACAAATAAAGTTAACATACAGATTCTCAAAATAATTAGTCTAACGAGTGCAATGTTGCCCTTTTATATCGAGGGCAACCATGCAAGACTAAGAAATTGCAGAGTTGTGGGTGCAGCCCAGTCCATCACACATACCAACATCCTTTCCATTGACTCGGTCTACACTTCATGTTGCCCCTGCAAGGCCGCCAGCATAATTGAGGACCAATCTCCTCCAGTCACTCCCATTTCTCCCATCAGGCAAGAGGTACAGAAGTTTGAAAACCCATATATCCAGCTTCGGGGATGGTCTCTCACCAACTAGATTGGTCCAAAGCTACCATCTATGTGTTCGGCACGGACTAGAAGGGTCGAGATGGCCTGTTTCCGTGCTTTAATTGTTATATGGTTATCTATCTCATTTGAGCCTCACAGACTCTTTAATCAGACGTTACTGAACTTTATCTTGCATTAAACGTTATTTCCATCATCCTGTACACTGTGGACAGATTGCCACAAGCCACGCACCGGGAGTATACTGGCATGTCAGGGCCAAGTCCATTGACAAGCCCAGCTCTCCCGCTGCGGACCGAGGACCCATTCACCGAGGATGAAGAACCCACCCGGCTCGCCCACCACAGACTCCGAACTTGGTCCCGAGCCACCGGCATCGATGGGATCTGTGCCACTGAGTAAGGAGTGACCCACGAGCAATCGTCGAGAGCGAGGTGGGCCGCAGAGAACTATGGGGGGACCCAGCAGGGAGCCGCGGCCGCCATGTACGGCAGCAGGCAGAAGATAGGACTGTTTTGTGAACTTTAACTTTGCGGTGCCAGAAACGTGGTGACTCGTGTGCACTGACTAGGTGAGTTCTGCTGTATGATTTTACTAGGTTGTATGGGGTGGGAGATTGCAACCTTCGCGTGGTCTGCCCTGTTTCGACAAATGCAATCAACCTGGCGTGCACAATCAAATAGAACAAGTCATCCTACAACTTTAGGCTCTACATGCCATACGCAAGAAAAAGACTAGGTTGTATGCAAAACAAAGTGTTTCATTGTACCAAGGTACATGTGACAATAAAGTATGAATTGAATTGATAGTTTTTTATCTGACTGGATTGTGTACAATAACATGGCATGCACGGCAATAATTATAAATAAATAATTATACGAAAATCTAATTCCTTGTATGTAGCAAAACATACTTGGCTAATAGAGTATGATTATGATTAAATATTTCTATCAATTTTCCAGGTTACTAAATTGCAAGTGGAGCTCCCTTTCTCTCCTAAATCATAAATATAATTATATTCATCAACCACGCAACATTATACTTGACCTTTCCTCTGATATGCAAAGTCAATTTTATTAATTCAAGTTGGTCTGCATTAAAAAAGGAAAATGCGACAAAAATTGCAAAAATGTTAAGTTTTAACATTTTCTTACAAAAGAAGATCTCTTCAATGAAAATCACTTTTAACAGTGCGTCTACAGTAAGAAAGACTATGGGCGAACTCAGTGGGTTGAGCAGGATCGGGAAGGAGCATTAGGGTGGAGCAATTGTCAACTTTTTAGATCCTGATGCAGGGACTTGACTCAAAAGGTCAACTCTTGAATTATTCCAGCACTTAATGTTTTGAACTGAGTTAATCTCAAAGTCAAAGTCAAATTTATTTGTCCCATGCACCCAAAGGTGCAGTGAAATGAATTTGCCAGCAGCGATGCACTTTAAAAAAGAACACACAATACACAATAGAATTTAACACAAACATCCACCACAGCATTCTTCACTGTGGTGGAAGGCAATGAAGTTCAGTTCAATTCAATTCAATTCAACTTTAATGTCATTGCACAAATACAAGTATGAGTACAACGAAATGCAGTTTTGCGTCAGTCCGTAGTAGTTGTGCATAAAGAAAAAAAAAAAATAGAAAGAGAGAAGATACAGAATAATCAAAAAATACAGAATAATTAAACAATGGGGACGGAGGGACCGGAGAAATCTATCGGCGGGACTCCGAGTTCAGCAATGTGATTGTATTATTGTAGAAGCTGTTCCTCATCCTACTAGTACGTGACCTGAGGCTCCTGTACCGCCTCCCTGATGGGAGGAGGGCAAACAGTCCATGGTTGGGGTGTGAGGGGTCTTTGATGATCTTCCCAGCCCGTCTCAGACACCGTTTTCAGCCAGTCCTCCTCCCTTGTTCATTCGTGTTCGGGGCCATGAACCCTCCGTAGTTGCCGCTACGGACGGCCCGATATACAGGCCCCCACATCAGGATTATCGAAACTCCGACATTGGGACGTTCAAACACATTCCGCGGCGTGGAGTGCCCGAATCGGCATTTTCCTACCAGAGACCGTGGCTTCAGGATGTTATAGGCCACAGGCCAGCGGTCGGAGCTCTTCTCCGGCGATCCGCGGCAATCACGACTCTGCCCAGCCCTATACCTCCTCCCTCGACTATGTGATGGGACCCCAACAGACCTTTTGGGTGGAACAGAGGTTCACTTGCACCTCCTCCTACCTCATATACTATATCTGCTGTTCCAGGTGTGGAGACCAAGCGCAGCCTATCGCGGAACACATTTGTTCAGTCCGCCTTAGCCCACAGGATCTCCCGGTTGCCAAACACTTTGATTCCCCATCCCGTTCCCATACTGACCTTTCTGTCCTGGGCCTCCTTCACTGTCAGAGTGAGGCCAAATGCAAATTGGCTGAATGGCATCTCATATTTTGCTTGGGCAGCTTACAACCCAGCAGTTTGAATAATAATTTATATTGCATCCCCTCTCTTTCTCGGTCCAGCTCCAACCCCAGTCGTTGTACTGTCACTTGTTGCTCACTGCCGTCCTGCTGAGTTTCTCTGTTTGTATTACTCGTTAACACCTTCCTCATAGACAACATTGGAACATTATGAGCTCCACCTTTCTTTGGTCATCAATGCTGGCTTTGATCTGCCTTTGCATTTCTGTGATTAATTTGCTCTAGGTACCTTTTCATATCTCTTGGTTTCCTCTCCCCTTTCAGTCTGAAGAAGGGTATAGACTCAAAATGTCACCTTTCTCTGGAGATGCTGCCTGACCTTCTGAGTTGCTTCAGCTTTTTGTATCTATCTTAGAATAATATCCAATTGTCCAGGAAATCTGATAACCAGGCACTGGAGTTTAGAGCGAGCTAGATTATCTGAGTTTTGTTCTGATCTCCCAAACCAGTTGCTCCTCTCTGTAGAAACAAGGAGCTGCATACGAAATGTTTGAAGGGTCTTGACCCGAAACATCACCCATTCCTTGCCTCCAGAGATGCTGCCTGCCCTGCTGAGTTACTCCAGTATTTTGTGTCTATTAAGGAACTGCAGATAGAAACATAGAAAATAGCTGCAGGAGTAGGCCATTCGAGCCATCACCACCATTCAATATGATCATGGCTGATCATCAAAAATCAGTTCCCCGTTCCTGCTTTTTCCCCATATTCCTTGATTCCTTTAGCTCTAAGAGCTAAATCTAACTCTCTTAAAAACAATTAGTGAATTGGCCTCCACTGCCCACTGTGGCAGATATTTCCACAGATTCACAACTCTGGGTGAAAAAGTTTTCCTCATCCCAATCCTAAATGGCCTCGCCTTATTCGTAAACTGTGATCCCACGTTCTGGACTCCCCCAACATCGGGAGTATTTTTCCTGTATCTAACCTGTCCAATCCTTTAAGAATTGTATATGTTTCTCTAAGTTTCTCTTCTTCCATCCCAACTTGGTTGTTGTTGGTTTTCACAAAGTGCCAGAGTAGCTCGGCGGGTAACGCAGCATCTTTGAAGAACATGGGTAGTCCAGAGATACCTGACCGACTGTGTTACTCCAGCACTTTGTAGTCTCGTTTGTGCTCTCTTCTCTTGGGGCGACTCTGCCCAAAGATCCGCTCTGCTATGGGATCTTTGACTGTGCCCTTCTGCAGAAGAGGATGGGGATGGGGGTGGGGATGGGGATGGGGATGGGGGGGGTGGGGGGGTGGGGGTGGGGGGTGGGGGGGGGGGTGGGGGGGGGGGGGGAGGGGGGGGGGGGGGGGGGGGGGGTGGGGGGGGGGGTGGGGGGGGGGTGGGGGATGGGGATGGGGGGTGGGGATGGGGATGGGGATGGGGAGAGGGAAAGAGGGGCAGGGGGGGGCGTGGGGGTGGGATGGGATGGGGTGGGGGTGGGGCGGGGGGGTGGGGGTGATGGGACGGGCGGTGATGGGGGCGGGGGATGGGGAATGGGGGTTGGGTGGGGGGGGGGATGCGGGGGTGGGGATGGGGGGGGGCGGGATGGGGTGGGATGGGGATGGGGTGGGGGTGGGGGATGGGCGAGAGAAAGAGGCGCGCGGGGGCGCTCGGGCAGGGCTGGCTGACGGACGCGGCGGTGATGGTGATGCGGCGTGAATGGCCGGGAGCGGGGGAGGCGGGGGGGGCGGGCGTTGTGCGGCGCGGGCGGCGCTGCGCCGGGCACGTCGACCGCCCATTAATGTCAAAGCCCTCGGCTGGAGGGAGGGAGGGAGGGAGAGCGCAACCGGCCGCACGGACCGACGGACGGGGGGAGCGCAGCGCAGCGCCTACTTCAGCTGGTAAGCTCCCAGCAGGGAGGCTGTCGTTTAAGCTGTTACTGCAAGCCGGTGGGTTTGTGTACATTGTGGGTGAAGAGGAGCCGCAGCCCTCCCTCCCCTCACTCCCTCACTCTCCTCCCGCGGAGCCAGGCTCGCATTAAACTCGCTGTATCTGCAAACACAAGATGGCGGCTCCCGGCTGCGTAGCCTCGTCGGTGGAGAGGGGCGGACTCGGGCTCGGGCTCGGCAAGTGGGGAGAGTGGAGGTCACAGTGGGTGGGTGGATGACTGGGGGAGGACGCTCCGGTGTGCTGGTGAGCCGGGCCAGGGGTGAGTCAGGTTAGGGCCGGGGCCGGGACCAGGGGCCGGGGCCGGGACCAGGGGGTGAGTCAGGTTAGGGCCGGGCCCGGGACCAGGGGGTTAGGGCCGGGGCCGGGACCAGGGGGTGAGTCAGGTTAGGGCCGGGGCCGGGACCAGGGGGTGAGTCAGGTTAGGGCCGGGGCCGGGACCAGGGGGTGAGTCAGGTTAGGGCCGGGGCCGGGTCCACCAGGGGGTGAGTCAGGTTAGGGCCGGGCCGGGACCAGGGGGTGAGTCAGGTTAGGGCCGGGGCCGGGACCAGGGGGTGAGTCAGGTTAGGGCCGGGGCCGGGACCAGGGGGTGAGTCAGGTTAGGGCCGGGGCCGGGACCAGGGGGTGAGTCAGGTTGGGGCCGGGGCCGGGACCAGGGCCGACGCTGCCGCCTTGGGCCCGAGTGTTTTTGTTGCAAGTCAGGAATGACGTCAGCGGCGCAACTGGAGCCAGAGTCCTTGGCCTTTTTTAGTTACTAATTAACTAAAACAACTTCGGCTGCCAGGAGGGTTTTATCCGTAAACGGGAAGAGGGGAGAGAAAGGTGTTTCTAATCCAGTTAGCCAGGCAGAGGTTTAGTCTCAAATGTTGTCGTTTCGATGCATATTGTTCATTAATTAAACGCAAGGGATTAAACAGAACTTAAACACAAGTAAGTTAACGTATGTCACAAAAAAAACCGGTATATCCGATCGGCTATTTTAAACCTAATTGTGAGTTATCTGCGAGATTTAAAAAAAAAATCTTTATCAAAGCGAAAATGACGTCCGCATCCATCAAATGAATAAATTAAATGCCTGAATGTACTGAAGTGAAATTGTCCGAATTAGCTCAATTCTATGCATTGTTGAAAATGTCAACGTCTTATAATTTGTCATGGAGATGTTTACATGTAATATTAATTGAAAACTTCGGATTATTGTGTTCTGCCATTATACAATAAGGAACGCTAGACATCTGAATATGCAGACGGGTATTATGTTATAGTCGTCAAACTAAGACCACCTCATTATGATTACTTAATTTATTCCAAATAATTGGGTTGCTTGGAACTACTTGGAAGTTCAAAATAGTCAGGTCCCCATCTAGTTTCTTTTTGTGATCCTGTGTATCCCCATAACTTCCTCAATGTACTGATTTTTTTTTTGATATAGGGATTTACTCTTCAACACTTCATTGTGGAATTAGTAGAAGAATGAAAATTGTTACACTACTACATTGGTTTTCCATTTCCAAACAGATATTTCAGTTGTTTTTCCTGTGGAAACTAATGTACAGATTTAAAAATGTATGGTGACAATTGTTTTACATTTGAGGAAATGGGAGCCCTCGGGTGACCATTGGAATAGGCTCTTTACTGAGCATCTTATTAGACCGCTGGGATTTGATTTTGAATGGTCATATGTAATTTAAGGAATAACATATGGTCTCAAAGTTGTTGAATAGAGTATACGATTTAAAACTTACAGAACTTACAGGCTGGTCCTGGCCCACATTAAGTCCTCACTCCCATCCACCCTGGATCAGCATCAGTTTGCATATAGAGCAAATAGGTCAATGGAGGATGCCATCATCATAGCTCTACATTCTGCACTGACACATCTGGAGCGTCCTGGCTCATATGTGAGGATGTTATTTGTAGATTTTAGTTCTGCATTTAATACCATCATCCCCAGCAGAATGGTGGACAAACTCTGATCTGGGTGTTAATGCAAACACATGCGGATGGATTAAGGACTTTTTAACAGACCGCCCACAGACTGTCAGGATGGGGTCCAATTACTCCCCAGTCCTGACGCTCAGCACAGGAGCGCCACAAGGTTGTGTGCTGAGTCTTGTATACAATATACACTTATGACTGTATACCAACACACAGTACCAACACGATCATCAAATTTGCGGACGATACGACTGTGGTGGGACTGATAAACAACAACGACGAGTCTGCCTACAGGGATGAAGTCCAAAAACTGACTGTCTGATGTACCAAAAACAACCTGGTACTCAACCCATCAAAGACAAAAGAACTGGTCGTTGACTTCAGGAGGAAGAGGAGAGAGGAACCTGCTCCCTTATACATCAAAGGAGATATGGTGGAGAGTAACTGGCTTTAAGTTCCTGGGAATAAACATCTCCCAGGACCTCAAATGGCAATTGAACACCGTCACTCTCGTGAAGAAGTCACAGCAGCGGCTGTATTTCCTGAGGTCTCTGCGGAGAGCAAACGTCTCACAGCCGCTGCTGCTGTCCTTCTACCGATGCGCCGTGGAAAGTATCCTCTCCTATGGAATCCTGGTGTGGTTTGCTAGCTGTACTGTGGCTGAGAGGAGGGCGCTGCAGAGAGTTATAAAAACTGTACAGAGCATTACAAACGCTCAACTGCCCTTCTTGGATGATATATATAGGGCCCGATGCTTGCGCTGGACCACAAATATCAAGCAGGACACATCCCACCCTGCCAACCACCTTTTCACTCTGCTACCCTCTGGGAGGCTATTCACCCATGTGCGATAAAAGAGCTTAATTCCAACAGAGAACACAGGGGAAGCAAAATTGATTCCAAGAAATGCCGCCAAATTCTATTTAATTCTTTTTAAATACTTATTTATTATTTTACTAATAAGTGTACATATGTGTCAATGGTTGTCGTGTTTGTATTTTTTTAACCGGAGGAGATGTAATGGAATTTTGTTGCACAGTAATAATAATAATAATAATAAGTTTATTTATATAGCACATTTATAGTCAATTTTCATTGACCCCAAAGTGCTTTACATAATTTAAAAATCAGTTCCATACAAAGCATAAAGATGGGTTAACAAAATAATAAAATGCATAAACAGGACACAACATGTAACATAAACATCCACCACAGCATTCATCACTGTGGTGGAAGGCACAAAAAATTTTGGGCCTCCTCCCCCCTTTCCCCCCCCCCCCCGTGGACAAGACCAGAGTCCAGTCCAGGATCAGTCTTTCCTCACCGGAGACCGCGGCTTCAAGATTGTGTAGGCTGCAGGCCGGCGGTTGAGATTTAAAGTCCCCGCTGCAGCCAGAAGCACCGTAGACTGCAGGGCCGGCGGTCGAAGCTCCCCTCCAGGGGTGATGGTAAGTCCATGCTGGGCCCGCGGTAGAAGTTATCCGCGGGCCGGCAATGGCGGCTTCTTCTTCCCCCGGGTCCCCCACGAGGCTGTAGACGCCGCAGCAGCTGGAACTCTGCAGACTTCAGGCTGCGACTTCAGGCTGCCGGCTGCCCCAGGCCAGTGAAACGGAGCACTCCCCTCCAGCAAGCCCCAGCGAGGGCTCACCCGCTCCACGCCGAGTCCACGCTGCGCCTGCCGCTGAAGCCCCGGGCACGTCTCCGGGAAAGATTGTACAATGACAATAAACGTATTCATTCATTCATTCATTCATCCATTCATTCATTCAAATGTTGTACTGACTTTGTTAAAGTCGATATCATTTGTTAAAACATCTTTTAACATGAAGCCGGTTAGTCATAGTCGTATGGCATAAAAATGGGTCCTTCAGCCTACCATGTCCATGCCAACCATTTTTGCATCTGCATAGTCTATGGTTGGTAATTTGTCCCGTAAAGGAAATTGATGCTTGTTCAAAATTAATTAAACGTTCAAACTTTAGTTTTGTAAAGTTTATCTAGAATAATTGATGATTCTGAGGCAGATTGGGCATTTCTCAAAGTCTAGTCAATGTGCTAATTAGTTTAGAAATACTGCATGGGAAGAGTCCCTTCAGCCTACTTAGTCCACTCCTCTGTTCACACTGGTTCTGTTATTCCACTTTCTCGCTCCATATATTCTAGGAGCAATTTACAGAAGCCAATTAATCTACAAACCCGCACGTCTGTGGGATGTGAGAGGAAATGGGAGGAGGTTCAGACGGTCACAGGGCGACATTTCTAGGAGTAAATATCACCAGTAACTTGTCGTGGATTACCCATATCGAAGCAAAGGCCAAGAAAGCAAAACAACACCTCTACTTCCTTAGCAGGGTAAGGAAGTTCGGCATGTCCCCAACTTCTACAGATGTTCCGTAGAATGCATTTTATCAGGATGCATCACAGCATGGTATGAGAACAACTCTATCCAAGATCGCAAGTGAATTGTGGGTGCAGCCCAAAGTAACAGGCAAACAAACTCCGTTCCATTGATTACATTTACACTTCACGCTTCACAAGGTCACTCGCATAATCAAGGACATCCCTCCCAAATCAGGCAAGAGGTGCATAAGTGTGAAAATGCATGCAAAACTGATAGTTTCTTCATAGCTGTTAGCAGACAATTAAGCCATCCTAACTAGAGAGCGGTCTTGAGCTACCATCTACCTCATTGGAGGCCCTCATTAACTTTCATTGGACTTCACTGGACTTTATTGTTGCACTAAATATTATTCCCTTTATCATGCGTCTGTAATCATGCATTGTCCTTCTGCTTTTCGCTGTACCTTGGTATGCATGACAATAAACTAAACAGCCCAGACCACCACACAAACAACCTCCCTTCCATTTATTACATTTACACTTCACACTGCCTCAGCAAGGCCACCAGCATAATCAAGGGCAGGTCTCACTCCACTCACTCCCCCTCTCCCATCAGGCAAGAGGTGCAGAAGTGCGAATACGCATGTGAAACTGATATTGAAACATAGAAAATAGGTGCAGGAGTAGGCCATTCGGCCCTTCGAGCCTGCACCGCCATTCAATATGATCATGGCTGATCATCCAACTCAATATCCTGTACCTGCCTTCTCTCCATACCCCCTGATCCCTTTAGTCACAAGGGGCACATCTAACTCCCTCTTAAATATAGCCAATGAACTGGCCTCAACTACCTTCTGTGGCAGAGAATTCCAGAGATTCACCACTCTCTGTGTGAAAAATGTTTTCCTCATCTCGGTCCTAAAAGATTTCCCCCTTTCCCTTAAACTGTGACCCTTTGTTCTGGACTTCCCCAACATCATGAACAATCTTCCTGCATCTAGCCTGTCCAACTCCTGTTATCTGTTCATGACTGTTATCAGGCAACTGAGCCATCCTATCAACAACTAGAGAGTGCTACAATCTACTATCTACCTCATTGGAGGCCCTCATACTATCTTTCATTGAACTTATTATTGTTCCCTTTATCATGTGCCTGTACAGTGTGGCCCTCACACAATCTTTAATCAGACTTTACGGGACTTGCATGGCTCGATTATAATCATATAGAGTCTTTCGGCTGGTTTTCACTGTATCTCTGTTCACATGACAATAAACTAAACGTGCAATCTCCACACAGATAGCGCCCAAGATCAGGATCAAACCCGGTTTCTCTTGCACCGTGATGCAGCAGCTCTACTAGTGGTGCCACTGTGCTGCCCAAATGTTGGAAGTAAAGCAGTCATGTTGCAAGAATGAAAAAATGTTTTGATGACAATTAACTTGTTTTTGTGGTATTCTACCAAGTTTGCGGAGGGCACAAAGCTGGGTGGAAATGTGAGCTGCGAGGAGGATGCTGTGAGGCTGCAGGGTGACTTGGATAGGTTGGGTGAGTGGGCAGATGCAGTATAATGTGGATAAATGTGAGGTTAGATGGTGGCAAGAACAAGAAAGATTATTATCTGAATGGTAAACGCAAAATGCTGGAGTAACTCAGCGGATGAGGCAGCATCCCTGGAGAAAAGGAATGGGTGATGTTTAGGGTCGAGAAAAGGGGAGGTGCAATGAAACCTGGGTGTCCTTGTACATCAGTCACTGAAAGTAAGCATGCAGGTACAGCAGGCAGTGAAGAAAGTAATGGCATGTTGGCCATTAATATAATGAAAGAATGGGTCGACTGGGCTTGTATTCACTCGAATTTAGGATGAGAGGGGATCTTGTGGAAACATAAAATTCTTAAGGGATTGCACAGGCTAGATGCAGGGAAAATGTTCCAGATGTTGCGGGAGTCAAGAATCAGGCGTCACAGTTTAAGAATAAGGGGTAGACCATTTAGGATTGAGATGAGGAAAAACATTTTCACCTGGAGAGTTGTGGATCTGTGGAATTCTCTGCCACAGAGGGCAGTGGAGGCCATTCACTGGATGTTTTCAAGAGAGAGTTAGGGCTAACGGAATCAATGGATATGGGGAAAAAGCAGGAACGGGGTACTGATTTTGGATGATCAGCCATGATCACATTGAATGACGGGGCTGAATAGCCTACCTCTGCACCTATCTATGTTTCTATGTTGCTCTTTAAGACTTAAGGATGGCACATTCAGGGCTCGAAATTAGCGGTTGCCCGGGTGCCACAGACCACTCAAAGCGCCTCCGGGCAACCTAAACATCGAGTCATTTTGCCCGGCTTGGCAACCAGATACTGGTTTGTACCGAAGATAGACACAAAAAACTGGAGTAACTTCGCAGGTCAGGCAGCATCTCTGGAGAAAAGGAACGCGATGTTTTGTGTCGGCGGTGATGGCTGTATTGCGTGGGAAAGATACTAGGTGCGTGGTGACGATGGGTCGGAGCGAATGACGGGCCCCGAACAGCGGCAGCAGCGGCCGTGACAGCGGCTCCATCACCTCCTCCCGCACCCCGCCCACCCTGATAAGGGGCGCTGCTTGCAAATCCGCTAACGGCACTTTAAAAAAAAAATCCTCCCGCACGCCGGGGCGGGAGGAGGGAGGGAGGAGTAGGCCTCGGCGTGCAGGGGAGGGTTTAGTTTGAAAGCGGTTATCGCTGTTAGCGGGTTTGCAAGCAGCGGCCGCTATCGGAGGAGGAGGAGATGGAGCCGCTGTCGAGGCCACTGCTGCTGCTGTGTGGGACCCGTCATTCGCTCCGGCACTTTTGAAGCAGCTGCACTAAAGATACTATAGCTATAGGATCTTTGAGCTGCACCTTGCTGTTGGCTATGGTGAGGAGTTCCCAACGGCCAAGGCAGTGGGGCGATGTTGTCCGAGGAGCGCTGACCTCTCTCTCATGATTCCCATGATTCCTTGCGTTTTACGGAATACCAAACTCGCTTATTAACAGTCTGCGATTAGTCCATTTACCCACAACTCTGTGGAATGCGAGAAGAAACCGGAGCACCTACACATCACCCAGTCACACGGAGAAGATGTGAACTAAACTCCAAACAGATAGCACCAGAGGATAGCATTAAACCCAGGTCTGTGGGGCCATGGGACAGCAGGTCCAACTAGCTGCACCAATGTCAGGGCTCTCGCTTAACCTTTTTTCCCTGTTGCCAGTCAGGCAACCTTGGCAGCTTTTTAGGTTGCCAAATTACAGTTTAGGTGGTCATTTAAGATGTTTTGCATGACGCGTGCGATAATGTGCTCGGATGAAGTGCGTAGTTACCAGTCGGAATTATACTCAATGAAGCATTCACATATTATTTTTGCTTCAAATAAAGTAACAAACTAAACATTCACCAATCAAGACATATATCCCACAATGACATGCAGCTAAATTATAAGACAGTATCTCAACTCTTTTTACACATTGCAATTAATGCAATTTCTATTAGTTCTTTCCACTTCCAAACAAAAAGGTGGTAGGATTATTCAGTGTATGATGAACCTGTGTCAATAAATCCTGGACCATGGTAACATATATGCGTACGTATAGTGAATGTTGCTCATTAAATAACTACAGTACTGATACTCCATATTAAGAGCATTGATTTGCCGTTAAAATGAATTCTGTAATAACGTGTCAACGGTAGCAGTGACAATCGAACACTGCGGTTTTAATGTCATTGGCACCCGGGCAACCACTAATTTTGAGCCCTGGTTAACCGATAGCCCTGGACCGACGGTCCGCGCTGGCTGTAAGCCTGGGGTGGTCACTGCCCCAGGCCGGTGTCCAGTCAGTCCAGGGCTGTCGGTTACCCAGAGGGACCAGCAGAGTTGAGCTGGAGTTAGCGCTTCTTCTTCACGCTGGCTGTAAGCCTGGGGCCACCACTGCTCCGGGCCGGTGTCCCGTCAGTCCAAGGTCACCCTGGACATCTCCGGCCGCCCCCGGAATGGGATGGAACACTTGGAAGGGGGCGGCCCAGTAGCAATTCAACAGTGCTTGCATCGCCGGAGAACTGGGTTCGATCCTGACTACAGATGAAACGCAGGTCTGTACACACAGCAGCTCAGCTGCCGAGAATGTCTCTCCGCCAATCCAGTCTCTCCCCGTCTCCCACTCGCATCTGCCCCCTCTCTCCCTCACTGTTACACCCCGCGACCTGGCATTCTGGTTCTCAGATTAAATATATTTTTACACATAAATTATGAAAAAAGATAAGGATTTGTACACAATTGATTTATCCAGGTTTTACTTCTACAGTCGGACATATACATCACAAATTTGGTCAGGAGATATTTCAGTTGAAATTTTAACGTTAATTCTGAAGTGGGAATGATGGAAACAGCGTTTATCAATAAAAACATTTTTAATCTGGTGTGTGCAAACTGGGCATCTTCATTGTTGTTCACAGCACATACATCTAATCTGAATGTCCGATAATGTGGTGTTTTGACACCTTTAAACATATTACCAAAAGAACATTTGCTGCAGTTATGTCCTTTGACCATCTCTTGACAGTTAGTGTAATGTTTAACCTCTCAGTTGGGTATAGTCGGTTTTAACAGCTATCATCATAAAATGCCTTTAGAAATTTCCTTGCAACCTGCATATTGTGTATTGGATAAATTATGTGGGAGGCGGGAGTGTTTCTGTACCAATAGCAATAACGACCTATGCTATGGCCATATCATGATAATTTTCGGTCCTTCACAGAAAACATGCTTGCATCAATCGGTCTAAAGAAGGGTCTCGACCCGAAACGTCACCCATTCCTTCTCTCCAGAGATGCTGCCCACCCCGCTGAGTTACTCCAGCATTTTGTCTCATGTTTTTATGTCTTCCCATATTTCTTCTTTTGAAAATGAACTGTGCACTCTTATATTGCATGTTCTTCTCATTTTTCAGGCTTTGATATTTTATTACATGACCTTTTAGTGCAGTTACAGTGTTCCACGATTTTAAATGGGCTTGATCCATTTATCTTCATTCATTGGCTTTGAGGCCCAGAGTAGCTTCCAGTCTTAATGTGCCATTCAACTCATTCATAGTGGAATTGTCCTGCGCCTGTTCTCCAGTGTTCATCTGCAAACTAAATTTGTGACGTGCATTAATTCTTCTAACAACCATTGTTTCTTCAGTGCTAGCCATTCAAACTTTTCCCCTGCTCATCAATCAGCCCCTCAATTTTCCTGAGGAGGGTCTTAACCCGAAATATCGCCTAACCATTTCCTTCACAGATGCTGACTTACCTGAATCCTCAATTTGCCATTATCTTGTACCTGTACTCTTCTCTCTATTTTCGGTACCTTGCACAAATAAATACCTGCTTTCCCAACTTCAGATTCAGATTCAATTTTAATTGTCATTGTCAGTGTACAGTACAGAGACAACGAAATGCATTTAGCATTTAACTTAATTATACAATCTCACCTTATGGTCATCTTGGAACATTGTTTTCAGCACACTGTTCCCTCAGTCCTACCTTTTTGCTGCTTAGTTGTTTTTTTTTGCTCCTATTTCATAAATCCTCAAAGTTTCAACTTACGAGGATGTTGCCAGGACTAGATGGTCTGAGCAATAGGGCGAGGTTGAGTAGGCTAGGACTATTCCTTAGAGTGCAGGAGGATGAGGGATGATCTTATAAGAAATAGATCAGGTCACTGCAGAGTGTCTCTTGCCCAGAGTAGGTGAATCGAGGACCAGAAGACAGGTTTGGGGTGAAGGGGAATAGATTTAATAGGAATCTGAGAGATAACATTTTCACACAGAGGTTGGTGGGTGTATGGAACAAGCTGCCTGAGAAGGGAGTTGAGGCAGGGACTATCCCAACATTTAAACAGTTGGATAGATACAACATGTATAGGACAGGTTTGGAGGGATATGGACCAAATGGGTGGCTCCGCGAGCCAGTAGCCTTGCCAGCAGCGTGTTCATCCTTTCCAATTTTTTTGTTTTTTTTTAATGTCTAATGTATGTCTAAATGTATGTTTTAGTGTGGGTGTGGTGGGGAGGAATAGGGGGAAACCGTTTTCAGTCGCTTACCTCGACAGAGATGCGACTTTTCTCTTTGTCGCACCTTCACCCCCCCTTGCGGCCTAACAACTGGATTGGTGCGCCTTTCTCGGAGACTAGCCCAGAGCTTCAGCAGTAGGCGCAGCCCGGACTTTAACATCACGAAGCGGGGCGATCCCTTGCCGGGTATCGCCAGAAGAAGTGCTCTGACCACTGGCCTGCGGACTATAACATCGTAAAGCCGCGGTCTGCGGAGATTCTAGCCGCGGGGGTGGCATGGACTTTCCATCGCGGTGCCTGGGGTCCCTTGCCGGGGATCGCCAGAATAAATGCTCTGTCGCCGTCCTGCAGCCTATAAAGATAGGATGGCTCTGGTGTAGAGAATTCCAGACATTTGCCACTCAGAAAATTTGTCCCCAAGCACCCCAGTGTTGAATGTTTCCCCCCTCCACCATATCATGTAATTATGTCTCCTTGTTTGAGATTTTCCCACAGGGTACTGGGGGCCCAAACTATGGAATTTGTCTCCTAAACCACTCTTTTTAAAAAATCCTTTAATCTCTATTTGGAACCTAGAAAAGTACCACACAGAAACAGACCCTTCGGTCCACAATGTCTGTGCCAAATATGATGCTGAGATAAACTAATCTCATCTGCCTGCACATGGACAGGGCTCTGGGGATTATAAATACTGGTAAATAAATTCCAGATTTGGATGGGATTATGGCATTGAAGGCAGAGCAATAAATCAGTAAATAAGAGACTAACGTAGGGGTCCTTGTCATCCAGCAATGAGACCTTGCTATTGTTTTGATGTAATTAGGCAGCCATGATAGAGAATTATCACCTGGTGCAGCAACATCAATAAACTAATCAAGCAATTAATCGTTCACTTCAGAAAGGGGAAGTCGGAGACCACGTGTTTGTTTCCTGGGTGATGCCATCTTTTCCTGGCCAGGGCCCAGCACATGGATGTATTCACGAAAAAGGCATGGTTCGGCAATTCCAATGCACAGGAATGCAACAGGCACGTAGACAGTGGTGGACTCAGCCCAGTCCATCGTGGGCACAGATGTCCTCGCCTCAAAAGCATCTACATGAGGCACTGCCTCAAGACAAAATCTATCTTTAATTTGAAGGGCAGAAAATAAAGCCAACATTAAAAATGATAGCATATGTTTTTGACAAAAGGAAACTAGGCTGAATTGTTAACTCAAAAATGCAGTTTAAACTAATTGTAGCAAACATTACTAATGCATATGTTGAAAACAGAGGTACTTAGCTAGTGTTAGCTAGGCAGCAATATTTTCAAATGAAGATGCTTGCACCAAAAATATTGTAATCCATCATACTTGGGGAGCTACAAAGCAGGGGGAAAAAACAACAAAAGGGGCACTAAGAAAGCATTGAGCATGTTAGAAAAACAAGGCACTTTATTTAATGATGAATTTTGCATTATCTTGAATGTAGCACACTTGGGTTTGCATTTATTATTAAATGTACTGAGGTACGGGAAAATAGTTGTCTTCTATGCTATCCAAAAAGATTAGATATGCCATACATAAATACAATCAAGTAAAACTCAAATACAATAGAGGGGAAGATACCGAGTGCAGAATATTATTCACGAGATTTTTATTAGATTACGAGTCATCATAAAATGCGGATGAGGTGCCCGAAGATTAGAGGATTGCAAAAGTTGTGCCTCTATTGAAGAATGACTGGAGGGAAAAGTTTGAGGACTGCAAGCCAGTGGGCCTAACGTCTGTGGTCGGAAAATTACTCAAGAGTATTCTGAGTGATATGATATACAAGCATTTAGATGGGCAAGGGCTTGTTTTGTACGTGGGAGGTCGTGTCTCACGAATTGGTGAGGTTTTTTTTAAGATGTCACTGAAATGTTTGGTGAGGGCAAAGCTGTAGACGTATATATGGATTTCAGCAAGGCATTTGAGAAATGGTAGGTTGCTCTGGAAAGTTAGGTCACATGGGATCCAAGGAGAGAGCTGAGTGGAGGCAGATACGATAGTGGTATCTTAACAAACTTTTGCATAGGCACATGAATGTGAAGGAAATGGAGGTATCTAGACTATGTAGACTATGTGCAGGCAAATAAAAGTTGGCCTTGGCATCATGTTCAGAGTATTGGGGGCTGGAGGGCCTCTTCCTGTGCTATGTTAAGTAATCAAAATAAGTTATTAGTGGATCTTAGTTGACCATTGGATAAGTTGACCATTTGGAAGAAGGAAATGGGCAGTCACTGATAACAAATTAAGTTATCTTTCGAGAAATTTAAAAAAAAAATCTTGATGGTGGGGAAATAACCTTTCTTTATTAAATGGTACAGTAGTGTTGCTTTTCCTCATGCAGCTATTTTCAACAGGCTTGGATTTTATCTGCATTATTAAGTGTTCTGGGGATGGGCTGTCCTCATCAATGCCTATTTACAATTTCATTCTTTGCAGATCATGGTTAAACTGCTGTACATTTGTGTTTGTTTGGATTTTCAGATTAATTAAGTGTTTGTACCTTTTTGTATGAGTAATTTTGCTGCATGATTGGAACTTTTTTTAATCTTGATCCAGAAAAATCCCTATAATGGTATGTGAAATATTGTTGCATTAATTGAATGTTTGCTATAAATTCACAAAAAGTTTTGTTTTCTCTTTTAGCCTGAAACCAATTGGACGAAGATTGAATACTAGTTTGTAGTAAGTGGTTCTGGTGACTAATTGGGACATGGCAAATCGGGGAGGCGTAGCGAGACCCAATGGACCAGCTGCTGCTAACAAAATCTGCCAGTTCAAGCTTGTTCTACTTGGAGAATCTGCTGTTGGAAAATCTAGTTTAGTGCTTCGCTTTGTGAAGGGGCAGTTCCATGAATACCAAGAGAGTACAATTGGTGGTGGTAAGTTTTGTTTTAACAATTATGCTAAAATCCTATCAGTATTTGCATTGTACTGTGTAATTATACATTGTTTTCTACCCTCTTTCACAGATTAACATTTCCATGTTACTCTCATTTGGGAATTTTAAAAAGTGAGAATTTCCTCAGCTAACAAAATGTATAGCATTGACTGAAAGTTTTAATGTAGTGGGGAGGAAGCCAAATGTACACTAAGCAGCTGAAGTGACATATAATTAAATTTCCTTGCTAATATACTGATGCTTCTGTGCAGGAATCTTTCTTGCTTTTGAAATGCTAGTTCTGAGTTAATTTATTCTAGATGGGATTTGCTACTTTACTTGGAAGAACTGTTTGGGATCCAGAATTGCAAGTGATAAAGGGAAGATATTGCATTTCCTGTGAACGCATATGAAAGCGGTGTTATCATTACCACACTTCTAAACGAGTTATTGATGCTCAAACTGTTAAAGCCTTGTCCCACTTGCGTGTCCTTGGCACGCAAATTACGCGACCTCGTCATCGCGTCGAGGCGCACGGGCATCGTGGGGCCGGTCCCACTGAGACGCGCGGAAGGGTATGGAGTTGTGCGTGGTATCACGCGGCGCTCCGAAATTTTGTAGTGAACGAAAATGTTTGAGCACCACCGGCCAAAGTGGGACAGGCCCAAGAATCTGGCGTGACGCAACGTCTCACCTCCAACAGCAGCAGAAGCAGGCAAGCGATCGTCGAACTCGGCCTGGGGCTCACGGTCGTGGCGGACCCGGATCCACCCCCACTTCTACTCCCAGAGCGGGGCCAAGAAGATTGAAGATAAAGACAAAATGCTGGAGTAACTCAGCGGGATCGGCAGCATCTCTGGAGAGAAGGAATGGATAAAGTTTCAGGTCAAGACCCTTCTTTCAGACTGAAGAAGGGTCTCGATCCGAAACATCACCCATTCGTTCTCTCCAGAGATGCTACCGGTCCCGCTGAGTTACTCCAGCATTTTGTGTCCATCTTCAAATGACGTCACACACTCCAGACGGCTGTGCGGACGCATAAAGTCGCGCGCGACCTTTGCAGGACCGTCACACGCGACCTTTGCGGGACCATCGCGCCTCAACGTGACCACTAGGTCGCGTAATTAGCATGCCAAGGACACGTAAGTGGGACAGTGGCTTTACCTATTTCATTTTCCCATGTTCTTCCACCTCTGGCTTCAGACCCTCAATCCCACATAATTTGCTTCTTCCTCACCGGGAACTGCATATCTTGTTTTCTCACTATTGTCTCTAAAGTGGATTCTCTTATCTACTGTTAATCAACGCGCATTGCCATGAAACCTAATCCTCTATTCTCTATACTTATACCTTAAACCTAGATAAATATATATAATTTTATCTTCCTAATCCTCCGATTTTGGTAGCCCATGCATAGTTGACTTTGTTACAATTAAACACTTGTTCATCCAACTTTCATTGCTGACTTTGATGTAGATGACGTTGAAAGTAGTTTCCTGTTCTCACTTTTCTTAAATTATTCTCTTCTGACTGAACTTGCCTCTTTTGTCCTCATTACTGCCCTTAAGAATATTATATTTCAAGTTTATAGTTAAGCAATTATTTTTCCAAACATTTTTTTTCCATCCCCAACAAATCAGAACACCCATGCCAAGACTCTAATCATATTACTTGGGATTGCAATTATACTTATCCGGTTTAAAACTCTGTGATCCTCTGCAAAATTGATAATTTAATCTAAATTTTAGGATGTAAACAGTTTTTTTTTAACAATGATGGGCCCAAGTCTAGTATTGATTGTGGTGTGCGACATTGATACACGCTTTGCTAAATACTGATAAGGTCAATAAATTGCATGGAAATGTATCTATAATAAAGTACAGTAATGGAATATCCAAATGAGAGAATTTGGAGTATGTGGCAGCACAAGCTGGAAGGGGGTGTGAAGAGGTGATTGATTCAGGGGTCTAATAGCATCACATTTGTTGTTGATCTGGATGACCACAGTGGTACATGTTCAGAATATCCTTGGCTATCCAAATTTATTTCCCAACAAAATCAAGTTATTTGTGAAGATTGGATATAGAGCAGCAAAATCTTTTATCTCAAACTCCTGGCAGGTGTGTCTAGAACGAGTCAGCATCTCAAAATGAGATGTTAACCATTAAATCTCTGAGTATATCAAGATACTAAATAATAGATTAAAAACACAAGAAACTGAAGATGCTGGGTTTAGGGGAAAAAAGACACTAAGTGCTGGAGTAACTCAGCGGGTCAGGCAGCATCTCTGGAGAATATGGTTGGGTGACGTTTTGGGTCAGGACCCTTCATCAGTGTTGTTGGGGGGGGGGATGGGGGGTGGTGAAAGCTGGAATAGAGATGGGGGCAGGAGAAAGCCTGACAAGTGACAGGTGGATACGGGTGAGAGCGGCTTTTGATTGGCAGATGGTTGGATAAAGGCCAGTGATGAAAAGCTCACGTTATAGGAGTAGAATTAGGTCATTCGGCCCATCGAGTCCACTCCGCCATCAAATCATGGCTGATCTCTGCCACCTAATCCCATTTCCCTGCTTTCTCCCCAGAACCCTTGACACCACCTGTTCTAATCCAGAACTTGTCTTTCTCCGTTTTAAAAATATCCACTGACTTGGCCTCCACAGTCCACTGTGGCAATGAGTTTCACAGATTATCTATCCTCTGATTAAAGAAGTTCCTCCCCACCTTGTTAAAAGAGTGCCCTTTAATTTGGAGGCTATGACCTCTGGTCCTGGCCACAAAGCCTTCAATCCCCTTATCCAAATCATTAATATATAACGCGAAGAGAAGACTCTCCTACCTGTGGAAACATTCTTTCCACATCCACTCTCTCTATGCCTATCATTATTTTAGGTTTTAATGAGGTGTCCCCCCCCCCCCCCCCCCCCCCCCCCAACCTTCGAAACCCAAAAGCTAATCATGTGCTAACCCACTTATTCCTGGAATCATTCATGTAAACCTCCTCTGCACTCTCTCCAGAGCCAGCATATCAGATGTGAGGCCCAAATTTGCTCACAATATACCAATACGGCCTGGCCAGCACCTTATAGTCTCAGCATTACATCTCTGTTTTTTGTATTCCAGTCCTCTAGATATAAATGCTAGCATTAAATTTGCCTTCCTTACTATCGATTGGACTTGCAAATTAACTTTTTTGGAATCGTGCACCAGCCCTCCCAAACCCCTTTGCGCCTCCGATTTCTGGATTCTTTCTTCATTTAAAGACCCATAATTTATTTATTTGCCTCTGTACTCCACAATTTGAGATTTTGTAATAGAGAAAACCACATGTGGTTAAAGTACACATTGTCAGATTTTAATAAAGGCCATTTTTTTCATTTTAGAAACATAGAAACATAGAAAATAGGTGCAGGAGTAGGCCATTCGGCCCTTCGAGCCTGCACCGCCATTCAATATGATCATGGCTGATCATCCAACTCCGTATCCTGTTCCTGCCTTCTCTCCATACCCCCTGATCCCTTTAACCACAAGGGCCATATCTAACTCCCTCTTAAATATAGCCAATGAACTGGCCTCAACTACCTTCTGCGGCAGAGAATTCCAGAGATTCACCACTCTGTGTGAAAAAAGTTTTCCTCATCTCGGTCCTAAAAGATTTCCCCTTTATCCTTAAACTATGACCCCTTGTTCTTGACTTCCCCAACATCGGGAACAATCTTCCTGCATCTAGCCTGTCCAACCACTTAAGAATTTTGTACGTTTCTATAAGATCCCCCCTCAACCTTCTAAATTCTAGCGAGTACAAACCGAGTCTATCCAGTCTTTCTTCATATGAAAGTCCTGACATCCCAGGAATCAGTCTGGTGATCCTTCTCTGTACTCCCTCTATGGCAAGAATGTCTTTCCTCAGATTAGGAGACCAAAACTGTACGCAATACTCCAGGTGTTGTCTCACCAAGACCCTGTACAACTGCAGTAGAACCTCCCTGCTACTATACTCAAATCCTTTTGCTATGAATGCTAACATACCATTCGCCTTCTTCACTGCCTGCTGGACCTGCATGCCTACTTTTAATGACTGGTGTACCATGACACCCAGGTCTCGTTGCATCACCCCCTTTCCTAATCGGCCACCATTCAGATAATAATCTACTTTCCTGTTTTTACCACCAAAGTGGATAACCTCACATTTATCCACATTATACTGCATCTGCCATGCATTTGCCCACTCACCCAGCCTATCCAAGGCACCTTGCAGCCTCCTAGCATCCTCCTCACAACTAACACTGCCCCCCAGCTTCGTGTCATCCGCAAACTTGATGTTGCATTCAATTCCCTCGTCCAAATCAATAATATATATCGTAAATAGCTGGGGTCCCAGAACTGAGCATTGTGGTACCCCACTAGTCACTGCCTGCCATTGTGAAGAGGACCCGTTTACTCCTACTCTTTGCTTCCTGTCTGCCAGCCAGTTCTCTATCCACATCAATACTGAACCCCCAATACCGTGTGCTTTAAGTTTGTATACTAATCTCTTATGTGGGACCTTGTCGAAAGCCTACTGAAAGTTCAGATATAACACATCCACTGGTTCTCCCTTATCCACTCTACTAGTTACATCCTCGAAAAATTCTATAAGATTCGTCAGACATGATTTACCCTTCATAAATCCATGCTGACTTTGTCCAATGATTTCACCACTTTCCAAATGTGCTGCTATCCCATCTTTAATAACTGATTCTAGCAGTTTCCCCACTACCGACGTTAGATTAACTGGTCTGTAATTCCCCGTTATCTCTCTCCCTCCCTTTTTAAAAAGTGGTGTTACATTAGCTACCCTCCAATCCTCAGGAACTACACCAGAATCTAAAGAGTTTTGAAAAATTATCACTAATGCATCCACTATTTCTGGGGCTACTTCCTTAAGTACTCTGGGATGCAGCCTATCTGGCCCTGGGGATTTATCGGCCTTTAATCCATTCAATTTACCTAACACCACTTCCCGGCTAACCTGGATTTCACTCAGTTCCTCCATCTCATTTGACCCCCGGACCCCTGCTATTTCCGGCAGATTATTTATGTCTTCCTTATTGAAGACAGAACCTAAGTAGTTATTCAATTGGCCTGCCATGTCCTTGTTCCCCATGATCAATTCACCCGTTTCTGACTGCAAGGGACCTACATTTGTTTTAACTAATCTTTTTCTCTTCACATATCTATAAAAGCTTTTGCAGTCAGTTTTTTATGTTCCCTGCCAGTTTTCTTTCATAATCTATTTTCCCTTTCCTAATTAAGCCCTTTGTCCTCCTCTGCTGGTCTCTGAATTTCTCCCAGTCCTCTGGTAGGCTGCTTTTTCTGGCTAATTTGTACGCTTCATCTTTTGTTTTGATACTATCCCTGATTTCCCTTGTTATCCACAGATGCACTACCTTCCCTGATTTATTTTTTTGCCAAACTGGGATGAACAATTGTTGTAGTTCATCCATGCAGTCTTTAAATGCCTTCCATTGCATATCCACTGTCAACCCATTAAGAATCAATCGCCAGTCTATCTTGGCCAATTCACGTCTCATACCCTCAAAGTTACCTTTCTTTAAGTTCAGGACCCTTGTTTCTGAATTAACAATGTCACTCTTCATCCTAATGAAGAACTCAACCATATTATGATCACTCTTGCCCAAGGGGCCGCGTACAACAAGACTGCTAACTAACCCTTCCTCATTACTCAATACCCAGTCTAGAATAGCCTGCTCTCTCATTGGTTCCTCTACATGTTGGTTTAGAAAACTATCCCGCATACATTCCAAGAAATCCTCTTCCTCAGCACCCTTGCCAATTTGATTCACCCAATCTATATGTAGATTGAAGTCATCCATTATAACTGTTTTACCTTTGTTGCACGCTTTTCTAATTTCCTGCTTGATGCCATCCCCAACTCCACTACTACTGTTAGGTGGCCTGTACACAACTCCCACTAGCGTTTTCTGCCCCTTAGTGTTTCGCAGCTCTACCCATATCGATTCCACATCCTCAAAGCTAATGTCCTTCCTTTCTATTGCGTTAATCTGCTCTTTAACCAGCAACGCTACTCCACCTCCTTTCCCTTTCTGTCTATCCCTCCTGAATATTGAATATTTGGTTTCACAATGTAGAAATTACAGCAGTGTTTATACATAGTCCCTGCATTTCAGGGCACCATAATGTTTGGGACACAGCAATGTTATGTAAATGAAAATAGTCATGTTTAGTATTTTGTTGCATATCCTTTGCATGCAATGACTGCTTGAAGTCTGCGATTCGTGGACATCACCAGTTGCAGTGTCTTCTCAGGTAGTGCTCTGCCAGGCCCGTATTGCAACCATCTTTTGCTTATGCTTGTTTTGGGGGCTAGTGTCCTTCAGTTTTATCTTCACCTGGTGTTTAGGGATTTTCTTTATTATAGAGAAAATTATTTTTGTCATCAGCTGTGGAGGTCTTCCTTGGCCTGTCAGTTCCTTTGCGATTAGTAAGGTCACCAGTGCTCTCTTTCTTCTTAATGATGTTCCAAGCAGTTGATTTTGGTAAGCCTAAGGTTTGGCTGATGTCTCTAACAGTTTTTTTTCTTGTTTCTCAGTCTCATAATGGCTTCTTTGATTTTCATTGGCACAACTTTGGTCCTCATGTTGATAAACAGCAATAACACTTTCCAGGGTGATGGAAAGACTGGAGAAAGGACTAGATGTAGCAATGTTACAAAATTTTGAGATTTAAAAAATCAAGTCTGTAATTTATCCCATCAGATAAAGCATAAAAAGAAGTTTAGTTTGACACCTAATTCACTTTCATATCTCAAGTATTTAAAAAGTTATGGCCATTTTCATACTCGGAAATTAGCATCTTGTTCCCTATTGATTTTCTATGGACATAACAAAAAAGCTGTGATCGTGTGCTGTCAAAAGGCCATAACCTTCTTAAAAATTAAGAGAACTGAATGAAATTTTCAGTTATCGTAGATTGCACCATTCTGAAACAAATATAAAATAATCTTACTTGGATGACCTGAAATTAAAACATATAATTAGTTAGTTACCCAAGTGTAGCTAATTTCAAACTTCAATTACTAGATCTAAACATCTATCCATTTCTTAATAAATGATGAACATTTTTAAATAGCCCAAGTGTCCAAATAATATTCATAAATAATTCTCAATAAAACATGATTTTGAAATCTCATTTACATTAATTTATAGGCCAAATGGAAGGAATTTAGTGTTCAATTGCTGTAAATTAAAGTCCATTTTAAATCAGCTTTCTAGTGGGTTCCTGTGAACGCGCTGGTTTCGAACGTTCACATTGCGGTAGATTTGTGCCCACAAATGCCCAGAAAAATACTGTGGGATATAAAGAGCCCAAAATTAGCTACTCGCAATAGTGACTTTGTATAAAGGGTTCTAAAGAAGCCCTTTTTAATGTAAAAATAAGGTACATACCTTTAATTGTTTGCTTTATAAAACCCTGGGGCTGCGAGAGGTCGCGGGTTTAGAGAGTGATTTTTAAACTACTATAACTATTATACAAGGCCATAAAAACTATTACCTTTTGCGACGGGGTCTTTCAGCGATTTTTTGTTAATGATTTACTAGGCTGAACATTTTCGATTGCAACAGCCTAGTAAAAATTGCGTTTTAAACCTGCCCCCTCTAAACAGCGCCAAAATCGCGCACACAGGCTGGGGCAGATTCTCAACGACGATTCAGGTAGGTTTTGCAACATACCTACTAGATGCTGAGAGCTCTCTTATACCTGCATTAAGGAGACGTTTAAACACACCTGAGCAATTACAAACCCTTGTGAAGCCATGTGTCCCAAACATGATGGTGCCCTGAAATCGGGGGACTATGTATAAACACAGCTATAATTTCTACATGTGAAACCAAAACATATAGAAATGGCCTTTATTAAAATCTGACAATGTGCACTTTAACTGCATGTCATTTTTTTTTCTATTCCAAATCTCAAATTATGGAGCACAATTTTGGTCTTTGTCCCAAACATTATGGAGGGCACTGTATAAGACTGTATAAGATCAGATACAGATATAAGTGGGGCAAATTGTGAAGCTAGAGGAAGCGATTAAAGTGGAAGGGGAGAAATGGGTGCAAATCCAGGTCAGGAACAGAGAAGGGAGGGAAATTTAAAATCGGGGTGGATTTTGTAGGTAAGTTACTGTCTGACAGCTTAATGATATGACTCCACCAATGCATTGAGGTGCCAATTCTGGGTAGATCATGTTTTAGAAATGCATAAGTTACGGATCGCTGCTGCCTGGTAGATCATGAGAGTTTTGCTATGTGTAAAGTATTGATCTTGAAATGTACATTCCCTCGGATGTTGAAAGCTGTGCAGCTGCACTAGAGACATCTGTGAATTTTATCAGATATCTGCCTTTTATTGATAAGTGGCTCCCAAGATAATTTCCATTGTCTCATCATGGACCTATATGTATATAAAGCAAAATATTAGTTCTCGTACGCTTCCATGAAAAACCTGATGATTTGGTGCTCTGTCTCTGAATATGTCCACACATGAACACCATCTGTGTACCACAGCTTGATGACCTTGATTCTGCAGTGGAGGCAAAGCAGCATAAACTGCCTTAACTATATCCACTAATTTTACCTCCACGGCCTTCTGGGGCAAAGAATTCCACAGACTCACCACCCTCTGACTAAAGAAATTCCTCCTCATCTTCCTAAAAGAACATCTTTTAATCTTGGGGCTATGACATCTAGTCCTAGACTCTCCCACTAGTGGAAACATCCTCTCCACATTGACTCTATCCAAATCTTTCACTATTCTGTATGTTTCAATGAGACCTCCCCTCATTCTTCTAAATTCCAGCGAATATAAGCCCAGTACTTGATGTACGCTTAATAATATATATGGCAGCTAGAGCTTGCATTTTCTATGTGGATCTTGAATAAAAGTAAATGGATAACGATACCGGTAATCAAAGATATAATCACACTGTAAATATCACCGTTATTGGTAAATTGGAAATTTTCTGCACCCGAAGGCTGAGTGTTCTGGTAGTGTATTTAAAAGTGCAATTGATGTCACGTTGCAGCCTTATAAAGCTTTTGTTAGATCATATTTGGAGTATTTTGTACTGTTCTGCTCCACCCTCATTGCAGGAAGGACGTGATGGCTTTGAGAGGGGGTATAAGGAAAAGTTGGACAAAATTGGATTGTTTACTCTGGGGCATTGGTGGTTGAGGGGAGACATGAAGTGGTGCAAATGGATGATGATGTTTCAGGTTTTTGGATAGCAATATGGATATGCAGGAAATGGAAGGATATGGATCAATGGGGGCCCTGAACACATTGCCTGGAATGGTGTTGGAGACGATAGTGGTCTTTAATGTGCAGGCAGATGATATAAGTTCAACTAGACATCATGTTTGGCATCACCACTTTGGGCCGAAGGGCCTGTTTCTGTGCTGTACTGTTCTATATTCTACATGATATCTGGAGCATCAGAGGTTGATAAAGTACATAAACATCATATGAGGCAAAGATGGGGTAGAAGGTCAGAATTTTTTTTCCCAGTATGAAAATATCAATGATAGTGGCTTTAATGTCAGAGGGGGAACGTTTAAAGAATTGTGGGGCAAGTTTTTAATAGTGTGATGGATGCCTGGACTGTGTTGCCAGGGGTGATGGTGGAAACAGATGCTGGTGTTTCAGGTTTTTGGATAACAACATGGATATCCAGGAAATGGAGGGATATGGATCACATGCAGGCAGAGTAGATTAGTTTAACTTGGCGTCATGTTTGGCACAGAGATTGTGTACTGAGGGACATGTTTCTGTGCTGAACTCTTCTGTTCTCTGATATCAAAGGGAACTGGCTAGGAAAGACCTCCTTCGACTATGTTGAAGACTATCTACGAAGACCTTCGATTACCTTCGACTACCCTCGATTACCTACGAATAACATGCCGACCTTCTACGACCTACTTCGACTAAACCTACGAGTAAAAAAAGTATAGATTTTTTTCCATGGCAACCTTTTTTTAAATCGCGGGCATTTTTCAACATGTTGAAAAATACGCCGCGGCCTAGCTGAGGCCTCGAGTACACGAGGACTACTCATGAACATGAGGGAGAGTTACAAAGACCTCCTCGGACCTCGTGTCGACCATGCTGTGAGTACGAGTCGAGGGCAAACTCGCCAGAACTCGCGGATTAGGTCGCCGCAGTGGGACAGCCCCATAAGGGTACCAACCTCTGACATGGGTGGCCAAATTTGAAAGTTATTAAATCATAATGAAATAACACAGGATTAAAAATGGGCCTACCTATGATCCTTTTAAGCTAATTTGTGATAAAAAATTTGACTAAAATTTAATACTTTCAAATTTTGAAGAGAAAAAAAAAATATTTATAAAACATAAGACATATGGTACACTTATTGATTTTGAAGCTCCCTGACAAAATGTCAGCACATAACCTACCACGTGGCCCGTAGTTCACGCCGCCAGGGTCATTATACACACACACACACACTATATATGACAGTAAAATTTCTTGAATCTACTCATACGGCTGAGCACGGCCTCTCCAATGTGGGACTTCCGCAATCAGTGTGACCTCTGCACTTACCAAAAATTACGCATTCAGCGCGACCTGTCCACTAAGCGGAAGTCACAAAATTAGCGGGACCCTTGGACTAAACACAGTCGGACCTAATAAAGCATTTATTTCTTCCAAACACTGTCGGATCTAATAAAGCATTTATTCCTTCCAAACGCGGTCGAACCTAATAAAGTATTGCCTTTTCAAGCACAGGCAGGGCAGCAGGGCAGCAGGCCAAACAACTCATGGCATTGCCATTTCATTTCATTTCCAATTAAGCATTGTACTTTCAAGCACAGGCGGGGCAGTCGGCCAAACAACTCATGGCATTGTCATTAAGGGCTAACAAATCATTTCTTGCAAGTACATTGCAGACTCATGACATTGGATTCTTTTCGTCAGTCTAGTCTCAAGAAAACTTGACTCAAACACTTGTTTCAGCTTATTACCTCTTTATTGCAGCGCTGCGATAATTCTCTGAACCCTCCAACACAGAGCCAACAGCTCCGGGACAGGTCAAGAGAACTCCCTCTCTGGTACAAAATCAAGGCATTATATAGGTATTAGACAATCATGGTACAGAGGGTGCGGCAAGTCATTAACCAATCATTATGGTTTACCATACATTAGCTTATTTGCATTAACCAATCAACTGAGTCCTTTCAGTGATTTACAACATGACTCTCCCTTTCTGGCCTCTATTTACAACCCTTGTTTGTGTTTTTTTTTACCTTCTTTGTTTTAGAATCATTTCATTTCATCAAAGTGAAACCACAGAAAAGTAGGCTCAATTCTCAGAGACCACCCCTCAAAATATAAAAGACACATATAATACAGCAATCACACAATACATACAAACAAAACACATGTTCTCACTTTTGGAAATAAGTCACCTCTAAAACTACAGATCTAAACAAGATCCAATATTTACAATCCTAATTAAAACAATACATTTCACAAATGGCTTCATTACACATTACACAGTTAAATACAATTGCCTATGTATTACAAACATTAAATACATAAGTTTGCCCCATTCTTACAAAGTCGGCAAAGACTTGTAAGTTGTTTCAAATTACACAATTCCCAACTCCAAGCACACAGGGGCCATATAATTGTCCAACTTGATTAAAGATAAGTGTTTCTCGCAAAGCTTGGATTTAGCTTCATGTTTACATTCCCTTTCCTCTCCTGCATCTATCTCATCCGAGGTCCTCTTTATGACTTTTGCTTCATTATTTTGGCTATACACCATGATCTATACTACTTAAAATATAGGAGATGAAACAATGGGAATATTACATACAAACAGGAAAATAACCTGGCAGTTTGGTGGCCTTCAGTTTCACTACTGAGTGCTGTATTTACGGAAACACCCATATATAAAACATAATAGTGTTCAATGTGGCTTTGGTTAGGACACATTTGAAGTACGACATGCAGTTCTGGTCATCCCATTACAAAAATATGTGGAAGGGTTGAAACGGGTGCCAGATGCTGCCTGTGTTAGAGGGTTTCAGCTCCTGGGAAAATTAGATCAATTTAGATTATTTTCTCTGGATTGTTGGAGGTTAAAGTGAGACTTGATAGGAGTATATAAAACTATGAGAGGCTGAGGATATTTTGTGGATTAGTGGATTTTCAGTATGGTGAGGGATTGGATAGGTAGGGGTTGGTTTTCCTGAAGTGAAGGAGGGTGAAGAGTGACCTGATAGTATACAATGTTATGTGATGCAAAATAGGATAAATAGTCCAACAAAAAATTCTCCCAGCAGTAGGAATATTAAAACAAGAGAGCATCAGTTTAAGATAAGGAGATGAGGTCTCAAAGAGGACCAAAGGTTTAAGAATTTTTTTAGTGGTTAATATCTTGAACATCTTGCCAAAGGTTGTGGAATTCAATTTAATAACTGTGTTTGAGGCATTTAGATGGACACTCAAAGAGGCACAGCGAAGAAGGATAAAATCCTAATGTGGGCACGTGATTAGTGCAGATGAGCAATAATGTTGGCATAAACATCGGTTCAACGTTTCTGTGCTGCATGACTGACTTGCAGAAAGCAAATTGCTTTTGTCGTGAATTAATATTTTGCACTCTTGGACCCTATGTTAATTTACATTTTGAAATATAATTTGTCATTATTTTAGTGGGAGGAATTTTGTGGGTTATTCATTCAATAACTGAACGTCCGTCAGAATCTAAATTGGTGGCATCTAAATAAAAACAGAAAATGCTGGAAACTATTGGCAGGTCATTAACATCTGTGGCATGTGAAACTGAGTTGAAGACCTCAAATGTTCATTGTTTCTTTCTGCAGATGCTGACTGACTTGGCTGATCCAGCATTTTCTGTTTTAATTTCAAACTGTTGCTGTCTTTTTAGTGAAGCTCTGATACAAGGACACTGGTTACTATTTATTATCTATATAAATACCATCACAACTGAAGAATAATTTTGTAATTTTCTATCCCAGAGGGCTATGGATGTTCTATTATTAGATATTAACTGTAAGTATGGGCTATCTATAACTGGCGTTTTAAAGTCAGTGTAGCATTTTAAGGTGTTTGCTTTTTAAAAGTTGTATTTGTATATCTGAGCTCTAGATTTCAAACTTTTATGTTGGAAAACGTTTGTAATAAAATATTTATGGAGGTGGACACAAAATGCTGGTGTAACTCAACTGGTGGGGCAGCATCTCTGGAGAAAAGGAATGGGTAAGGGATGGGTGACGTTTCTGGTCGAGACCCCAGGGTCTTGACCCGTAAGCATCGCCCATTCCTTCTCTCCGGACATGCTGCCCCACCCGCTGAGTTGCTCCAGCATTTTGTGTCCACCTCCATAAATATTTTATTATAAACCTGAGTTACTCCAGCATTTTGTCTCTGCCTTTGATTTAAACCAGCATCTGCCGTTCTTTCTTACACATTTATGGAGGTGGTCTATAAGATGGATAAAAATGAGCAAAACTGTCCTGACTTTAAAACTTGAAGCATCCCAAACAATATTTTTACTATACCTAAAATTAAAGGATACTCAGAAATTAAACCATTTGCATTCAGCTAAGTTGAAGTCAGAGATGCTTTTCTGAAAGTATTGACTTCAGTTATGATTTTAACATTTGGAAATCTATTTTTTAAGTCAGATTGTGGCAGCAAACTTCGTCAGAATTGTTATTCATGTGCTCCAAAATGATTGTCTATTCTAACCTAGGTTAACATGCGTCAACTGCAACTTTTTTTTGTAGGCCAATTGCAGAATGCCACCCTTTTTCCATGTAAGATCATATCCAAGTGTGTAAATTAAAAACTCTTTTATGAAAAACAAATGTTTTGTTTCCATTGTTTTGTGGAAATGATCATACACATGATCTATATACATAATTATTTTTCTTTCAGCTGCTTTTTTAACTCAGACTGTCTGCCTCGATGACACAACTGTAAAATTTGAAATATGGGACACAGCAGGGCAAGAAAGATATCACAGCTTGGCCCCAATGTATTACCGAGGAGCACAGGCCGCCATCGTAGTTTATGATATTACAAATGATGTAAGTGAAATTATGCAACATTATTTATTTTGATAATGTTCCAATGATTTTATGTTAAAACAAATGTAAACAAAATTTAACATTTATTTCTCTCCTGATACTGACCAGCATAAAAAGCTGTACCTTTTACACTTAATAAAATACACTTTTAATGGGCTTTTGTGGGGTTGGAGATTGAACTATCTATATACTTATAAAACTCTCATCTTGTCCTCTTCCGGTTTGTGTTGTTTTTACATTTGTGCAAAAACGGTACCCGATAGCACTAAGATTTTTGCCACCTTACTTGCCATTCTCCTGTGTTGCAACGGTGGCATAGTACAAAAGTTATGATGGTTTAAAAATCGTAAACACCGCCCCCTTCCTGGACCCGCTGTCAATCACCGGCAGAGAGGGGAATAAAGCTGATGGAGCGGAATGGGCAGAGTGTGTTGTGCGAGTGAGCAACTTGCGGGCTGCTTTAGCGGCGACCAGCACGCCGAGCCGGGAGCCGCTGAGTCAAGCTGGAGCCAGACCGGGAGCTGCTGAATGAGGCCAAAAGCAGAAGGTGCGGGGAGAGCAAAGTGCGAGCTGTATCTGCGGCGACCACACACAAACACCCCCCCCACAGCCACCACCCCGCCCCGCTTCTCCCGCCCCCCCCTCCCCCCCCCCCCCCCCCCTCCCCCCCCCACACACCCCCTCCCTCCCCCACACACCCCTCTCCCTCCCCCCCACACACCCCTCTCCCTCCCCCACACACCCCCTCCCTCCCTCCCCCCCCCCCCCCCTTTCCCCACCCTCCCCCCACCCACACACACCCTACCCTCCCGCACCCCCCCTCCCCACAAGGAGAGTTTCAGGCGGGTTGGGGGGGGGGGGGGGGTGCGGGACGACCCCAAGCGGGGGCTGTGGTGGGGAGCATCTTGCAGCTGGGGACGGGACGACTCCAGGTGGGGGGGTCCTGCAGTGGGGGAGGGGGGGCGGTTTCAGGAGGGGGCTGTCGGGGGCCGGTGTTGGGGGGTCCTACAGAAGTAGGCCACGGCAGCACTGCCCCGACATGCCCCGTCTGAAGCCGTCCGCCTCCCCCGGGGGCTGTATGCTCCCCTCTCCCGCACCAGCCCCCGTCTGAAGAATGCAACAAGAGACGCAACCCCTACACATCTCCCCTCTAGCCCCACACCCTCCCACCACACACCCCCCTCCCTGCACACCACGCTCTCCCTCCCCCTCCCCCTGCCTCCACCCTCCTCCTCTCTCACACATGAAGAGGAAGGGGTGGGGGGGAGAGTGTTGGGGGATGAGGGGAAATGAGCCGTGCCTGCGCAGTTAGGGGCTATGGGTGAGTGGTTGAATATTGCTTTGGAGGAACGGGTTACGTTGGGGGTACTGGTGAGTGGTGGAATATTGCATTGGGGAATGAGTTGCGTTGGTGGACCAGGCGTCCCGTGTGACTGGGACCCAACGGGTACCACTTAGTCTAGTGTGTTATAATACTTCAATTTTTTGTTTTAAAAAGCTAGAGTACCCATTAAATTGGTATGGAGTTATGTCAAATGAGTTAGTGTTTCTTTGTGATAGCCAAGGACAATTGAAATTCAGACCTGAAAGCTAAATAGGATATCTGTTTGGAGAATTTGAAATAAATTGGGTGATTTGTAGGTGTAAAAGAAATGGCAAGTATGGCTGCTGTTGTGAGGGAAGGGAAGATATTCAGCTAAAGTAATGTTCCTTCTGCTTTACAACTTGAAAACTCAATTCCTGTGGTCTTTCATTCTTTTGCATGGATATTTTTCCATTTTTTACTCATTACCACTTGAAGGGAGTAGTTTTTCCTTACAACCTTCCCTGAGAGCATTTGTGATCTTTTCAAACAGTGAATATAATTCTCTACTTCCATCGTCCTCATCTTTCCTCCCGCTTCCCTCCACTTCTCCTACTCTCCCTCTCCTCCCTTCTGCCTCATTCTTTCCCTCCCCTCCAACTCTCTTTAACCCCACCTCCCCCTCGCCTGGCAGTGAAGAGCAGTCGAGCAAGGTTAAGCCATTTCATGTATATTCTGAGATGGCTGGGGGATAACACTTGATTTTACCAAATATGTAATTGGAATTCAATTAATAATTTTCAGTGGATGAACATTTTGTGTGGGATACGTAAAAACTCTTGCATGTTTGATATTTCCTTGTAGGACACTTTTGCACGCGCCAAGAATTGGGTTAAGGAGCTACAGAGGCAAGCAAGTCCGAACATTGTAATAGCTTTGGCAGGGAATAAAGCTGATCTTGCTAACAAGCGAACTGTTGAGTTTCAGGTATGTAAAAGATAAAAAAAACATTACAATGCATTTTTATTTGTATTGAAAAACCTTTGAAAGCTGGTTAGAGAAATCAATATTCATACCACAATTCAATATTCAATGGTATTCCCATTCCCACACTGACCTTTCTGTCCTTTGCCTCCATTGTCAGAGTGAGGCCAAACGCAAATTGGAGGAACAGCATCTTGTATTTCGATTGGGTAGTGTAATCCAGTGGTAACTTCAAGTAACCCTTGCATCGCCCCTCTCTCCATCCCTCCCCCACCCAAATCGTATCAGCTTCAAATTTGTCTTGTTGAGTCTCATTGTCTATACTAATTTTCACCTAAGCCTCGGCTAACAATGGCCTGTTTCCTTTATCATCGTAACTTTTTCTGCATATCTTTCATTCATTTGTTCTATATCTCTCTGCATCACATTCTATATGTCTCGTTTCTCTTTTCCCATGAAGGAAGGTGTTGACCCAAAAGATCACCTATTCCTTTTCTCCAGAGATACTGTCTGACCCACTGAGTTACTCCAGCTTTTTGTGCCTAACTGTTCTGTTGGTGTTGGTTTCAATTGTAAACCAACCTTCCCCCATCAACTCCATCTACACTTCATGCTGACTTGGGAACGCATGTAACATATTCGATTACAACTTAAATCCCAGTTGGGCAGAAGGTACACAAGCTTGAAAGTGTGTACCATCATATCCTGGAAGAGCTTCTGTTATTGGGTTATTGAATAGGCTAAACGTGTGGTGCTGATCTCCCAATCTACCTTGTGGAGGGCTTTTTTAACCTGCATTCTTTGTAGCTGTAACACTAATCTGCACTTTTTTCTCTCTTTGCACAACGTTGTACTTCCGTAGGATTTGATTATACACTTGTATGATTTGATAGGTTAGTGTGTAAAACAAAGATTTTCGCTATCTCTGTATGCATGACAATAATAAACCAATACTGATACCTAGAAACATTGCCGACCTGAGTTGGATCTATCGGTGTTCTCACACATCTTCTTCACACATCCCTGACATTTTAGGTGGTAGAGAATCTGGTTTTGTGAAATGCTGGCACATTTCTGAATTTCTGCTTTAATTACAATTTGGAGGTCATTGTAAATGTGCCTGAAACATCCAAGGAAGTAGAGTATTCCATGACTTTTTAGCTTATCTTGCAGATCTCTTGGTGAGCTTTAATGGGAGTGGACAAAATCAGCTTGGGTTTATGAATAAAAAATAATGCTTAAAAAGTCTGTGTTTAACGAGAAGCATCCGATTATTTGGAAAAGAGATTGATGAGGGAAATTTAGAAATCTATGGAACAATGGGGTTTAGAGGTTAGTCCTATTTGATAGAAGGGTCTAGGACTAGAACTCTGATGTAAGATAAAAAATAAGACAATTACGATTGACAAAGAAAACTTTGTTGGAATGGTTGGAAGCTAGAATGAGTTGCCTGCAGATATATTCCATTGTGGTCTTCAGGAAGGAATTGGATGAACGTATTCTTGAAAAATTAGCACTGTTTCAGTTGAAGGAGTGTAGTTGGCACGGTTGCTCCAGTAGAGAGAGCAGGTGTGGACGTGAAGAGCCAAATTGTCTCCTTTGGTGTTGTAACAATTCAAGCTTTTACAAATAGTTATGAATCATTAATCAGCATACAGCTGTATGTTTTTTTCTGCATGTCAAAATGAACTGTTTCATTATTAAGGAACTGGGAATGGAATTAACAGTTCTGTGCAACTGCCAATGAACAATCCCTTCTGACCCTGTGGTGGATAGATGATCATTAATGGACTGGTCTGGTCTAGGAATGTTGAGGCCCTGTACAAGAAGAGACAGGGCTTGTTGTACTTTTTGAGAAGGCTCTGCTCCTTCAAAGTCTCCATTAAGATGCTACAGATGTTCTACCAATCGGTGGTAGCCAGTGACATCTTCTTTGCTGTAGTTTGCTGTGGCAGCATGGTGATGGCATCGGACACCAATAAGGTTAACAAACTCATCAGGAAGGCTGGCTCCGTCCTGGGGGCGGAGTTAGATGCATGGGAGGTGGTCTTGGCGGGGAGGATGCTCCTCAAACTGCGGAGCATCGTGGACAATACAGCTCACCCCCTCCATGACACACTGGTCAACCTGGTCAACTTCAGCAATAGACTGGTTCCATCAAGATGCAGGACAGAACGCCACAGAAGATCCTTCTTACCTGTGGCTATCAAACAGTACTCCCCCTTCTGTCGTGGGGAAGACTGAGATTTCCCCCTTCCCCCCCCCCCCCCCCTCCCCAATCTTTGCACACCGCCAATCCTTTCCACTCGTCACTTTAATTTCATGTTTCACGTATTTTGTGTTTTATGACTGTTGGCAGATTTCCCTCCTGGGGTAAATAAAGTTCTATCGTATCGTATCATATTAAGGCCTAGAGTCTTCCCAAGAGGGCAGAGTCATTTGGACTTTACTTTCAACCATCTTTGAGTTAATCCTCAACAACCCATATCACCATTGACCAGTTGTCTGTGAATTTCGTCTTGTCAGACCAAATCACAACTTGTGCTAATGTTAAATTATGGATGTTAGCCTTGTTAAATTTGGTGTCTATGTGTTGTCCAGTATTGCACTGGTATTGGAATGAGCTTGACAAGACCTGTGCATTAATGCCTATATAGATCATTAGGAGTTGGTGTTTCTCCATGGTGCCACAGACAAATATTGGGAGGATACAGAGCAGTAAATGCTGAGTTGAATTTGTTTTTTTTGTGAATCCACATATCTTGACAGTGTTTTATATTGTATGAGCTCTGGTGTTGTATTCAAACTTGTACATATAGCTAGTTAATCAAGTAGTAACCAAGAATGCACCTGAGGAATCTTCATTCAAATATCATAGTCATACAGTGGAGAAATAGGCCCTTTGGCCCAATTTGTCCATGTCGAACAAGATCCCCATCCAAGCTAGTCCCATTTGACTACATTCAACCCATATCTGTTTTGTCCTTTCCTATCCATATACCTGTCCAAATGTCTTTTAAATGTTGTTACTGTACCTGTCTCAACTACTTCCACTATCAGTTCAAAATCACCCTTTAGCATCTTATACTGCAAGCAAAGTCCTTGCCTGTCCAATCTCCCTCTAGCTTAGGCCCATGCGTCCTGGCAACAGACTCATAAATCTTCTCTGCACTTTTTCTAGCTTAATGATATATTTTCTATAGCAGGATGACTAACGCTGAACGCACTACCCCTAATGTAGCTTCACCAACATCTTGTATAACTCTAACATAATATCCCAACCTCGATACTCAATACTTTGATGAAGCCCAAAGAATCACATTTCCTCTTTCCTACCCTGTCTACTTGTGATGCCACTTTCAGGGAACTATATGCCTGTACACTTAAAGCCACACTCTGCATCACTTCCCAGGGCCCTGCCATTGCTAGCCATCTTCATAGTATTGGAGATATAGATATAGATATTTCAAAATGAATTGCTGTCTCATAGTGAAGATTCAAATTAGACTGCCTGGCGAGAGATTTTATAGATTGAAATATGGCTTATACAAAGCTGCCAAGTAGTACGGATTTTCCGTATTTTGTACAGAAATGTGATAAAGAAGTATACAAAGAGATGGCAAAGAATGCGCTGTCAAGTAAGGTGCGTAGAAGACGTGAATTGGTAGCAAAGTTATGCATTCTAGTAATCGTACATGGGTATGACCGCACATAAAAACCTTTTTTTCAGAAAAAATGCTCCGTGTAAAAATACTGATTTTCTCAGTAAAATACTGGTTTTCAGGTACGAATACTGAAATGCTCTGACAAAACTTGGCAGCTCTGCTTGTAAGACATAGTAATATATTAATTCTCCTTTTAACTTTGTGCAACTATAATATCTTTTATTTACAAGAATAACATTCTCAAACAATTCCTGGAGACCATACAACTGAAATATTTAGTGAAGGAAAATTACAAAATAGTTGTCCAAACAAGAATCATGAAAACTGCTTTCTATTTTGCCTTGTAGGAAGCACAGTCCTATGCAGATGACAACAGCTTATTATTCATGGAGACATCTGCAAAGACTTCAATGAATGTGAATGAAATATTTTTGGCAATAGGTAAGTTTTATTCTTTTAAAAGCAATATTCTATGTTACAATTGGCATGAATTTTAAAGATTTACTTTTTTTGCATTAAGGGACTTCTACATATGTTTTCAAGTAGTGCATTTAAAACTAATACACTATACGAGATATTGACATACTACAATTCAACTAAATGGAAATTGTTGGAAATGTGAAATAAAACGAAAATTGTGGGAGAAAAAACATCTTGGGTCAAATAGCATCTCTGGATGAAGTCATGGAGATAATGATTTAGATCAATGGCTTTTCATTGGAATGAATTCAACGAGCATGCATGGAACCTGGTACTCGAAGAGGGGTAGTGGAAATAAGAAAATAAATCGTTTTATGGAGGGAGAGGGGAAATCTAGCAATGACCTGAGTATAAAAGCAAACATTTAGGTCCTGAGGAGTGCAAGTCACTACAGCCTGAAGGCAGCAGGGGGATCTAAGAAAAAATCTGCTAAAGGAGTCTGATGTGGTCCAGGTGTGTTGTGGAAGAATGGTATGTACATTTTGAATTCAAATGCCATGTTTGGAATGTGCAAATAGGAAATGATGTCTGGCATTCGATCCATCTACTGTGTGGGTTAGCCTCTGCAAAACTGAGCACATCTTGTTTACATTATTGTGTAAGAAGGAGCTGTAGATGCTGGTTTAAACTGAAGATAGACACACAAAGCGGGAGTTACTCATCTGGAGTAACAGGCAGCATCTCTGGAGAGAAGAAATAGTTGGCCCTTCTACAGACTGGTTTGGGATAAGGGAAATGAGAGACATCAAACGTAAACTGAGGAACAGCATCTCATAGTTCGCTTGGGCAGCTTACAGCGCAGTGGTATGAATTTTGATTTCTCTCACTTCAGGTAGTCCCGGCATTCCCTCTCCCTCTATACCTCCCCCACCCAAGTTGCACTAGCTTCTCATTTTCACCCTACAAACAGCTTACAATGGCCTGTTTTATTTATCATCGTTACTTTTATGCATATCTTTCATTCATTGTTCTTTATCTCTCCACATCACTGTCTATATTTCTCGTTTCCCTTATCCCTAACCAGTCTGAAGAAGGGTCTTGACCCAAAACATCACCCATCCCTTCTTCCAAGGATGCTGCTTGTCCGTCTGAGTTACTCCAGCTTTTTGTGTCTATCTTGTGTACATTATTGCCTTCACATTATTTATACTGATACTGAAATGCCATTGAAATAACTTTGTAATTGTTGATAAGCCTTCCAGTCCCCTGCACCCTGAAACTAAAACTGGGAGTACCTCTTGCATTACTTAGCTTGGTAGTTACTCTTTCGATTGGTCTTTTAGTTATTTAGCACTGGAGGTGACATAGCCCATAGTAGTTTGGGAACCTCTCGGGGAGGGGGTGGGGGGGGGGGGGCGCTGAGGCATGGCGCACACACGCACACGCACTACACACACACACACACACACACACACACACACACACACACACACACACACACACACACACACACACACACACACACACACACCTCCACTACACACACACACACACACACACACACACCTCCACTACACACACACACTAATCACCCCCCCCACACCTCCACTACACACACACACTCTACACACACTCCACCACCACTCCACACACACACACTAACCCCCCCCCCCTCCCCCTTGATATTATATAAAAATTATAATTAATATTTAATTAAGAGAGAGACAGAAGGAACTGCAGATGCTGATTTACCAAAAAAGACACAAGGTGTTGGAACTTAGTGGGTCAAACAGCATCTCTGGAAGATGTGGATAAGTGAAGGAGGGGGGAGGGGGTAGAGAGGAGAAGGAGAGGGTGAGGGGGGTAGGGAGGGGCAGAGAGGGGGGGTAGAGAGTGGGGGGGTTAGAGAGTGAGGGGGAGGGGATTAAAAAGTGTGGGGGAGGGGGTAGAGAGGGAGAGGATGGGGGGGTAGAGAAGGAGGGGGAGGAGTTAGAGAGAGTTGAGAGAGTAGGGGGAGGGGGTAGAGGGAGGGGCAGAGAGAGGGAGGTAGAGTGGGGGGAAGAGGGGGTGAGGGAGGGTAGAGAGGGGAGAGGGAAGGTATAGAGGGAGGGGACGTAAGAGGGAGTGTAGATGTTTGTACAACTATCCCTACCCCCTCCTCTCCCTCAATTCCCCCCCCCCACTCTCCCTGCTCAACTCCCCAGGATTTCCCCCCCCCCCCCCCCCCCCCCCCCCTCACCTTGTCGAGCGGAGCCGATGGAGCTGGTCCTAGCGAGGCCGAGCGGGGCTGAGCGGGCGGGGCTGAAGGGTCCCAGCAGGGCCGAGCGTGCGGAGTCTCCCTCCTTGACTCCCCAGGATTTGTTTCCTCTCCTCCACTCCCTCAATCCCTCCCTCACCTCTTCGAGCGGAGCCCATGGAGCTGTTCTTAGCGGGTCCGAGCCGAGCAGGGCTGAGCCGAGCCCAGTGGGTTGGAGCGCTGCAGTTCCCCTCGTAGGGGTGGTGGGGGGGGGGTAGGGATAGAGAGGGAGGTGAGGGGACTGGGAGATGGGGGGAAGAGGGAGAGGGGGCAGAGGGAGGGGGTTAGAGAGAGGGGATAGAGTGGAGGGAGAGAAGGTGGAGAGGGCGAGGGATCCCAGCTGTGCCGAGCGGGTTGGAGTGCTGTGGTGTCCTTCGTAGGGGGTGGAGGGGTAGAGAGGGAGGCTGGAGGCACACACTAACCACCTCGCGCGCATGTGCGTGCACACGCGCACACACACATATTAATATTATTCATTCGCTCCTTTTATCCCACCCCCGGCCCTATCCACTCACGCATAGCCCCCAACTGTGCAGGTGTGGCTATAGAGGGAGAAGGAGGGGGGTAGAGTGGGGGAGCGAGAGGGGGTAGAGTGGGAGAGGGAGGGGTGGGGGGGGGGGGAAGGCGTGTGGCGTCACGGGACGGCTGGTCCCCGAACGTAATACTCCACCACTCACCCATAGGTCCGAATACTCATCGCTCCCTAGAGTGGGACAGGGAGAGGTAGAGAGGGAGGGGAGGGGGGGAGGGCAGAGAGGGAGGGGAGTAGTAGAGAAGGAAGGGGAGTAGGAGAGAAGGAAGGGGAGGGGCTAGAGAGGGAGACTCCGCGGAACAGGCAGCATCTCTAGGGAGAAGGAATGCATGGCATTTCGGGTCTGAAGGATGGTCTCGACCGAAAACGTCGCCCATCCCTTCTCTGCAGAGATGTTGCCTGTCCCGCTGAAATAATCCAGCTTTTTGTGTCAATCTTCATTATACAGCAGGGACCTCCAATTTTTCAGCATGTGGGCCGCATTATATATTTGGCACATTTTTGCGGGCCATAGGAAAAAATTAAGAAATGTCAGTTTTATAAATTTAATGAAAGAGAGAGAGAGTTAGAGAGAGGTTGATAGATTGATAGAGAGAGAGAGAGAGAGAGAGATTGAGAGATTGAGAGAGGGCAGAGAGATTGAGAGAGGGCAGAGAGAGACAGCATAGTGGGAGAGAGAGAGAGAGAGAGACGCAGAGAGGGCAAAGACAGAGAGGGCAGGCCACTGCCAGCACATTACCGAGCAGGACGTTTTTAAACCCCACCGTCTGACAGATGTCGTCATAGTTGGGGATATTGATGCCGGCTGGATGCCGCTCCCAGCGATGGAGATCACGTTGAGGGAGGTGAAGTCGGGCTTGAGGAATCGGTCCTTCTCAAAGGGCTGGGGCCAGGGTAGCTGGGGCAGCAGCCGCACAGCAGAGGACACCAGCCGGGCGAACTTGGCACTCATATCCTTGTTCACCACCGCCACAAACCCTTCAAACTCCCCTGTGGAGCCATAGGGGTCAAGGTAATGAAGCCATTGTAACTCTCCACGATGGGCCCCTCATCCCGCATCCAGTGCGCGGAGCTCTCCTTGTGTGCGCAAAACCGAGCGTGCGGGGCCGAACATGTCCCAGCGGGGCTAAGCGGGTTGGAGTGCTGGAGGGGGTAAAGTGGGCGAGGGAGGTGAGGGAGGTAGAGAGAGAGAGAGAGAGAGAGAGAGAGAGAGAGAGAGGGAAGGGGTTAGAGTGAGTGGGGTAGAGTGGGGGGGAGGGAAGGTAGAGATGGAGGGGGTGAGGGATCCCAACGGGGCCGAGCAGGTTGGAATGCTGGAGTGCCCCTCGCGCCCGGAGCGTGTGAGTGTATTGTGACGTTGGTCGGCATTTTTTCCTTCAAAATTAGAACGTTGAAAACATTAATATTTTGAAGCTGTTTTTAAAAGACTTGAGAAATGTGGGTTGAAATGTGATGGGAAGATATGTATCTGGTCGGGGGAGAAAATGTGAGTAGCATACCACACACGGTGCCTCAGGAAGGCCGTCAGCATTCATAAAGACTCCTCACACCCTAGTAACGGACGGTTCGAACTGCTTCCCTCTGGCAGACGTTACAAGGCCTTCTGTGCCCGAACCTCCAGACTCAGAAACAGCTTTATTCCCAGAGCTATAACGGCTCTGAACCGGCCCTGCTGAGTGCCCCCCCACCCCCCTGGACTGTCTCCCTCGGATGGTCACGTCACACAGCTTATTTATTTATTTTACTTTTCTTTTACATCGGTTGGAAGCTGCATACTAAATCTCGTTGCACTGATGTGCAATGACAATAAAAGATATTATTATTATTATTATTTGTAAAAATGGGAAGGCTATGGCCAAGTGTTTGAAAGAAGATACAAATTAAGGAGATTAAAAGAAAGCCATCACAAGCCTGGCCCACACAGACATTTATGGCCCTGTCTCACGGTGCGAGTCCACCAACGAGTGATCCGAGTGAAAGAAAAAATCAAACTCGTGGTTGTCTACGAGATTCCAAGTTTATGTTCACGAGTTTAAACGAGTTCCCACATGTATGTCTAAGTTTGCCGTTTACTTCTCATTTCTGTGATGTACCAAGTTCCTCTCCCGAGTTACTCTTGAGCCAACAACGACTACCGATATGTGGAAAAATCATCACATGGGTAAAAATGATGTAATGCCGTTTTTTTTAAATATAAAAAGCCTCCCATGACCATGGACAGAACTGCCCCGATGATCAGCTTCTCCGTGTCTCTTATGTAGCTGCATGCTTCTCTTGTCATATAATTAACCGCTGTGTATTTGCAAACAAAAAAAACCTTTTATCAAATCGTTGCCTATCATTGTTACAATGCAATAAATGGCATTTAAAGTACTTGGCTGTCAAAAAAAAGCACAAAACGTAAAGGTGTTTAAGAAACGGACTGCAGGGAGAACTTCAAAGCTTTTGTAAATCGATTAAATTCAGGTAGAAGTTGAACTCAAGATTTAAATCCCCTGAAAGTTAGGTTTCTTTACACAGGATAGATGTTCTGCCAAAACGGAGTTGCTGAATAAAATCGTCTCCCGTTTTCCTCTGTTTCTTGCATGACTTCGGCTTGCCAGCTTTATTTTACACTCCGGGATCTGTGTAATGTATATAAGTGTAAAATAATAAACTGACCAAGAAGGTCCAGTGTTCTCCCCTGTTAGTTTAGTTTAGAGATACAGAGCGGAAACGGGCCCTTCCAGCTATCCACGCACACTAACACCATCCTACACCCACTATGGACATTTTTACATTCACCAAGCCAATTAACCTACAAGCCTGTACGTCTTTGGAGTGTGTGGGGATCTCGGAGAAAACACACGCAGGTCACGGGGAGAACTTACTCAGCACAGACAGCACCCGTAGTCGGGATCGAACCCGGGTCTCCGACGCTGCATTCGCTGTCATGCAGCAACTCTACTGCTGCACCACCGTGAATTAAGGCCTGTTTTAAGTATCAAATAGAGGAGCAAGAGGGTGATTACGGCTGAGAAAGTGCAGAGGCCAATGCCCAGGTAGTCCAATTCGCAGGAGTGCAGGTCCACCATGACGACGCCGTGGCCACGGTGGGCTTTGGGGGAGGTGCAGGTGACATCGGTGACCAGGCAAGGGATGTAGACCGTGGTCTGATTGATCCACCACATGAACCACATGGTGTCGCAGGTGCAGAGAAAGTGGTTGCCGCTTAGCCGCAGCTCCCGAAGGTGTTTGATGGCGCTGTCCGGGAAACTGGAGGCCTCGATGGTCTTCAGGTTGTTGTAGCTGAGATCCAGGTACCGCAGGGAGGTCATGCCCCACAGGAAGTCCTTGGTCAGCTTGGAGATCTGGTTGTGGGTGAGGTTGAAGAAGCGCAGGGTCTGGGTGCAGTTGAACAGCATGCGAGGCACCGTGGTCAACAAGTTGCTACCGAGGTCCAGCAGCTCCAACCAGCCTAGCAGGAAAAGTCTGCCCCAGTTGAAATTCCGCAGCTGGTTACCGCTCAGCACAAGCTCCTTGAGTAGCGGGGGCAAGTGGTCAAACACGTTGTGCGGCATGAACGCGAGTTTCTTCCCCTAATAATCCGCTTCTATCTGTGTTCGAGAGCGAAATCTTGCAAGAAAAACTGGATAGACTCGGCTTATACACGCTGGAATTCAGAAGATTGAGGGGGGATCTTATAGAAACATACAAAATTCTTAAGGGGTTGGACAGGCTAGATGCAGGAAGATTATTCCCAATGTTGGGGAAGTCCAGAACCAGGGGGTCACAGTTTAAGGATAAGAGGGAAGTCTTTTAGGACCGAGATGAGAAAATCATTTTTTACATGAGTGGTGAATCTGTGGAATTCTCTGCCACAGGAGGGAGTTGAGGCCAGTTCATTGGCTATATTTAAGAGGGAGTTAGATGTGGCCCTTGTGGCTAAAGGGATCAGGGGGTATGGACAGAAAGCAGGGATGGGATACTGAGTTGGATGATCAGCCATGATCATATCGAATGGCGGTGCAGGCTCGAAGGGCCGAATGGCCTACTCCTGTACCTATTTTCTATGCTGGAGTAACTCAGCGGGACAGGCAGCATCTCTGGTGAGAAGGAATGGGTAACGTTTCGGGTCAAGACACATTATTTCTCTCCAGAGATACGGCAACAGCACAGCACAGCATAAAACCAGTCTGAAGAAGGGTCTCGACCCGAAACGTCACCAATTCCTTTTCTCCAGAGATGCTCTCTGCCCCGCTGAGTTACTCCAGAATTTTGTGTCTATATCTCATGGCTTATAATGTCACCACACATTGTAAAATCATTATCTGAAGATGTCTCCTCGCTGGCTCAAACATAATCTATGTAGAACTCCCGTTTCTCTCTGCTTCAGATACGTGGGAATTCCCCCAAGTATGGTCACTTTTCATGCGTCCGGCCCGGTGTTAACCCTTCCCATCAATGCTTGAGCCCCCATCTTCGCTCTGTACCTTCAGCTTCATCGGCGGCTCTCTCCCATCAAAAGTATCCAAGTTAATTTCAGACCCCTATCCATCCATCCATTCATTCATTTTCCATTAAGATCTGACAAATCTTCAACATTTCACTTCTGGCACTCAGGCCAAACCCATGGTAGACTCAAGAGTCACTACGGTAAACTCATGGGCCACTACGTTCTTACAACAAGTTTAAATGTTTCAAATTTTAACTTCAAGAGTACATTTGACTCGTGGAAATCATTAAACAAGCGTTAACAAGTTTCCTGGGTACCTGCCGTTAGCGCCACGAGTCGCTAAGTTGCGTCCACGAGTTCCGACGTTCCCGCTACGTTAATTGTACGTGATTACCACAAGTTTAATTTGTTTTAAACTCGGGGTCACTCGTGGGTCGACTCGCACCGTGAGACAGGGGTTTAAGAATTTTGAGAACAAAGGGAGGAGTTTTAGTATAATAGCGATAGATGTCCAACCTGACATTCCATGATGACTAATTTATTAGAAGAATTTATGAATTGCTTTGGGAAGACATTTGCCCACTCTTTCTTGCCATGAGCTCGATTTCCATTGTTAAAGATCACATGGACTACTTAACCGCCACATGATCCAATTTAGCTTCTTCTGATTTGGTGAGAAATTAATTGTTCTACTTTGATTTTTGATACCAGGTAGTGATGCGCCACTGCTGGCCTTTCACAAGTGCAGACAGCCTTTGGATGCACTCGTGCACCGTTAGAGCTCTTATTTACTTTTGTGTTTGGGTAATTATCAGAAGAATTTAATCATAGTGAATACTGTGTTTCTCAGAAGCACGTTACATTTTCATCCTCTGTTGGAAGTGCTGCCAGTATTGTCCAGTGGGATGGATCTTGGGTGACAAAGGCTATTCTATACTTAGTCCATTAAATCATTTGTACTTCTACCACAGCCAGTGATACAGCAAGAACAACAAAAATACCAGAAATCTTGTGGGAAATGCTGTTTTATTTTCCAAATGGGCTTAGTTCCAGCATTGAGTAAAAAAGAACTGCAGATGCTGGTTTAAACCAAAGATGGGTCATGGTGGCGTAACAGAATTGCTGCTTTACAACGAATACAGCGCCGGAGACCTGGGTTTGATCCCGACTACGGGTGCTGTCTGGACGGAGTTTGTACATTTGCCCCATGATCTGCGTGGGTTTTTTCCGAGATCTTTGGTTTCCTCCCACACTCCAAAGACGTACAGGGGGTGTAGGTTAATTGGCTTGGTAAAATGTAAAAATTGTCCCTAGTGGGTGTAGGACAGTGTCGCTGGTTGGCGCAGACCCGGTGGACTGAAGGGCCCGTTTCTGCACTGTTTCTCTAAAACTAAAAAAAACCTAAAAAGCTGGAGTAACTCAGCAGGACAGGCAGCATCTCTGGAGAAAAGGGATGGGTGACGTTTCAGGTCTGAAGAAGGGTCTCAAAACATTCTCTCCAGAGATGCTACCTGTCCCGCTGAGTTACTCCAGCTTTTTGTGTCTATCTTAAGTTCCTGCATTAGTCCAGTAGTGACAGAATATACAGGTGCACAACCTTTTATCCGGTGTTCCAGAAACCGAAAAGCTCCGAAAACCGGCCATTTTTTCCAGATGTCGTCTGCGCACCAAAGCTTGCGTTTGGCGCCAAACGTGACCCAAAACGACCCACGGTCAACCCAGGTCTGTACTACTGTAGCGGCTGCCTCCTCCCTGGAGACCGGGAGACGCTTAAACATCTGTAAATCATTGCTTAAATGTTAGTCAGTTAGTTTGGAGGGCTTTTATGTGAAGGGGGGTGAAGGGGTAAACTTTAATTCTTAGTCCCCTACCTGGTCGGAGAGGCGGGGAGCGGTCAATGCCTTACCGGGTTGCCGTGCAGTAAGCTCCGCAGCGCTGTGGCCGGTGGGGCTGCGGGCGACGCCGGTTGTAGCTCCGACCCCGGCAACTCTACCCCTGGCTGCGTGGCGCTCCAAATCCAGCGCGCCCCAGCTCCACGAATGTCGGGAGTCGGCGGCATCGCAGCGCTGGGATACCAGCGGGGAGCGGGCAATGCCTAACCGGGTCGCCGTGCAGCAAGCTCCGGAGCGCTGTGGCCGCCGACACACAACATCGCGGAGCGTCGCTGGATTTGGAGCCGCGCAGCCAGGGGTAGAGTTGCCGGGGTTGGAGCTCCAACCGGCGCCGCCCGTGGCCGGACGGAGCCCCCAGCTCCGCGGCTCCAAATCCAGCGACGCTCCGCGATGTTGTGTGTCGGCGGCCACAGCGTTCCGGAGCTTGCCGCACGGCGACCCGGTAAGGCATTGCCCGCTCCCCGCTGGTATCCCAGCGCGACGCCGCCGACTCCCGACATTCCCGGAGCTGGGACGTCCGACCGCGGGCGGCGCTGGATTTGGAGCGCCTCGCAGCCAGGGGTAGAGTTGCCGGGGTCGGAGCTACAACCGGCGCCGCCCGCGGCCGGACGGAGCCCCCAGCTCCGCGAGGTTGGGAGTCGCCGACCAGGTAGGGGACTAAGAATTAAAGTTTCCCCCTTCACCCCGACTCCACCACCACCACATAAAATCCCTCCAAACTAACTGACTAACATTTATGCAATGATTCTCCCGGTCACCGGGGAGGAGGCAGCAGCTCCAGACTTTTCAAGCCGCCCGCGCTACCTACCTAATCTACGCTAAAAATCTTCCATTCTGAAATCCGAAAATGTCCGAAATCCGACAAGTGTCTGGTCCCAAGGCTTTCAGATAAAAGGTTGTGCACCTGTACCAGTTACGGAGGCTCCATGGTGGTGATGGGTGCTTCACAATGTGGGCAACTGGGGACCACTGCAAGGGACAACAAGGGCAAATGTTGACACTGTACTTTTATCTGTTCTTGTAGTTCTTAAGGCTTGCATCTGGTCCATGGATCATGGCCTTATCTCCCAACTGGGCAGTGGGGGTGGGCATTCTCTGCATGGGAAATGAGGAAATCTTTGATAGACTTCTGAGAAGGGCACCCATTACTCTATTTCAGAAATAATGGGGGGGGGGGGGGGGGTCGTTTTTGTGCAATGCAGTTTAATACACCCAAGAATGAAATTTCTAGATATAAAAACTAATTTTCTGATTTTAAGATTATGATACAAAACAAGTTTTTAAAGCAGAGGAAGTAATATATTTAAATACATTTGAATGAAAAGTGAGTGGCAACATTTCAACTTGTAACTTGTTCCTTGCAGCAAAGAAATTGCCCAAGAATGAGCCTCAAAATACAGGACCAAACAGTGGAAGAAGCAGAGGCGTAGATCTTCATGAACCTACCCAACAGACCAAGACCCAGTGCTGTAGTAACTAGGCCTGTTTCTAATGCAATTCTGTCTCCCCAGTGTCCATTTCACTACTGCTTTATAATGGAAAACCCTAACTTAACAGATTGCTCTCAATTCCAATTCTTAGTGGGGAATGTAGTTAAATTTCTAATACAAAATTAATCTCTTAACTTTTAAATAGTAAAATAGTCTTTTCTTCGTTTGGCAGATGCATGTGTTGCTCAGTTCAAGCATAATGTTTGCCATCTGTAGGGACGGACTAATAAAATCTTAAAAGCCTGCTTAAATTGGTAATTCACTCCAATGTAACAATTGGGATTTCTACCATTAACTGTATCCAATTGCTAACCAGGCAATGACCATTTGGTTAATGCTTAAGTGTGTTTACTTTGGATGTACAGTATATAATTAAAACCTTAATCTAAAATTATTTATTGGAAATAATTTTAAAATGTTAAGTTTCTTCCTGAAATCTGGTTTGCAAATGGAATTGAATTGAACTGTGTTGTGGCAGGTTGTGTACAAATTGCACCACCCCTTGCACTAACATTTTTTTCGTATATTCCCTCAATCATTACTTTGAAATTACTCTGATCCGTTTTCTTGTAAATAAGGTATTATGACGTGGTCTGCATTTACATAAACTTATCGGACTGCTCTGGTTGGAAACCCGTATTTGAAAAAAATCATTAAATACTGAACTAATTAAGCAGATCACAAGATTTGCTATAGAAAGTTTATGAACTTTATAATTATGATATAAATATGGCATAGGGCACTCTACAATTGTATGTACTGTAAGTAATGACCATGTATTCTTTGTGTTTTTTCCCAGCATTTCTAAATGTGTATTTTTTGTTACAGAATGTTTTCTTTTTCCATTGTTATGCACAAATTTTTCGTAATTAGTTTGCAGTACTGTTGATATCTTCTAAGAGGTGAAATAACTAATAAACCAATAGCACAACATGTAAAAAATATGCCATTGCATTAGAATGAAATGCCTAGCAAAAGGAGAAAGGGAAATTGCTTTGCATTTGACAATGGGCAAACTAATGATTTAAAAAAAACGCAATAATCGAGTCAGTAGTTGTAATCTTACACAAACTCTTGCTCCTTTAGCTCAATCCTTGTAATGCAATTTCAGACTAAAAATTAACAGTCGCGGGTTTTTGTATTTATTCACCTGTTAGAAATTGGATGTGTCTAATCAGTTTGTTTAAAATGTGTAAATAAATATATTCAAAATGTTGGTGTTAAATCATTGAGGAATTTATGAACTGGAATGTTAGAAATATTAAATCTTCAAACATCATTGGCTGATTTCAAGTTTGATATAACTAGATAACTAAATGCAAAGTGTGTAAGAGAACTGCAGGTGCTGAATGAAATCGAAGGTAGACGAAATGCTGGAGCATCTCTGGAGATAAGGAATGGGTGACGTTTTGGGTTTGAAGAAGGGTCTCGAACTAAATGTAAAGGCAATGTATCATCATCACAATGGATTCAAAAGAGCAAATCTAAAATTCTGTATCAGTGAGTTTGACTTGGGTTTAAACTAAGACAAATTAAGCCTGACCTGCTGAGCAATTCCAGAATTTATTTTAATTTTGGAAGATTTTCAGGCATTCTACACGTGAAACTTTTTTTAAGTAAGGGAAAAAACATCATCAGTCAGGAAGTTTGTAGGCCATCCCCGTATCATACATGTTCCATTCTAAAGTCCAGCATCTTAGGAGCTTTAAACCGGAACAAAAATAACATTGGATACGAACTGATGTCAATTAATTTTCCAGCCTTATCAGTGCACTTCCCATATATATTAAAGAATACATAGAGCAATTGCATTAAACATCCAATGCATTAGAATTAGTTTATTTTCTCCCGGGTTACTGATGATAGGAACAGCTGCATTATTGCTTGTACAAACTTTAAAATGTTACAATGTCCTGGTATTCTGTTTATCCCCCTGACTTGATTCCACCTTTTTTGAGTAATTATCCAGCTCTGTAATTTTCGAGACAGATTCAAATGAAGTGTGTCTCTTTTGTATACTGCAACATCATATTTGTTGCATTTTTTTCACTTCATAGGATATTCAGAACCAGAACTTGTAACTAGCTAGAGAAAGCAAATAAAGGAAAGGTGGCAAGAGGAAAGAAAACATATACAATTCAACAATTTACAGTTTGCAGAAGCACAATAGCTGAATCTTCTGTCAACAATGAGCATAAATAGTAACTGAAATAGGCCATACTCTACTATTTAATATTGTGGCTGGTCTTAGGATGAGGCGGATGTTCGGCAACTGGCAGGGCTTGAATGCCATTACCTCCCACAAGGCAAAATCAGGTGCAGCTCAAACGGCAGCGAAGCATCACTCCCTGACGAGCTCAATGCATTCTACGCATGCTTTGATAGGGAGAACACTGATGTGCCTTCCCGAGCCCCCATTCGCCCTGATATCACAGTCACAGAGGCCGATGTCAGAATAAAGCGCCTGGACCTGATGGTATACCCGGTCAAGTTCTCAAAACCTGTGCAGACCAACTGGCTGGGGTTTTTGCGGACATTTTCAACCAGTCATATCTGAGGTTCCCACCTGCTTTAAGAGGGCATCCATAATACCGGTGTCCAAGAAGAGTAAGGTGATGTGCCTCAACGACTATCGACCAGTGGCACTAACATCTGTGATGAAGTGCTTTGAGAGGTTGGTTGTGGTGCATATCACCTATCTCGACAAGAACCTCGACCCACTACAGTTCGCCTACCACCACAACAGGTCAACGGAGGATGCAATCTCACTGTCTCTCCACTCTGCATTGGACCACTTGGACAATAAAAACACTGGGGTCAGGCTGTTGTTTATAAACTACAGCTTGGCGTTCAATACCATCATCCCCTCCAAGCTGGTTGCGTGGCTGCAGCCACTGTGTGAATACCTAAAGGGGCTGCTCCTTGCCTGCTGGCTGCGCTTCTCACCCACCATCCTCATCTTTGGACACCCTGTGCGTAGGGTAGGGCTGAAGAGGTCCTGGTTGGGTTGCCCCTGGGCCTGGCCAAGCTGGCCATCCGCGAGTCACGGCGCCAGGCGGCGGAGGGCTCTACCCGGGCCAGCTGCCTGCCCCTTTTCCGGGGTTACGTCCGTGCCCGGGTGGGATTAGAAAGGGAATACGCCCTGTCTGTGGGCACCCTGAGGGAGTTTCGGGACCGCTGGGCTCCGCAGGGTGTTGAATGTATCCTCAATAAGGATTGTATCATAATTGTATAATAGTTTATTATGGATATATGTTTGTATTGTATTTATGGTGGTGGGTTCTGGCTTGTTTTATTGTAGTGTAAATATTTTTTAATAATTGAATAAATTTTTTGGTAAAATAAAAAAATTAAAAAAAATAAAAAATAAAAAGCTGGTTACGTGGCTGCAGCCACTGTGAATACCTAAAGGGGCTGCTCCTTGCCTGCTGGCTGTGCTTCTCACCCACCATCCTCATCTTTGGACACCCTGTGCGTAGGGGAGAGGCTAGGGCTGAAGATGTCCTGGTTGGGTTTCTCCTGGGCCTGGATTAAACCTCCTTTCTCTGCAAGACAGACGGAGATAAGAGGCTTCCAACAACATCCGCGAGTCAAGGCGCCAGGCGGTGGAGGGCTCTACCCGAGCCGGCTGCCTGCCCCTTTTCCGGGGTTACGTCTGTGCCCGGGTGGGGTTAAAAAGAGAATACGCCCTGTCCACGGGCACCCTGGGGGAGTTCTGGGACTGCTGGGCTCCGCAGCGTGTTGAATGCATCCTTGGCAAAGAGTGTAAGATAGTTATACAGTAGTTTATTAAGGATATTTGTATTGTATTGTGGTGGGATCTGGTTTATTTTATTGTAGTGCAATATTTTTTTAATAATTGAATACATTTTTTGAATTTAAAAAAAAGCTGGTTACGTGAGGAGGTGTGGTGATTTGGAGCTCCCGTCCAGATACAGAGATAAGTGCTTTAAACATCTTTTTGGGAATTCGAAGGAGACATAGCGATACATTTAAACATCCTTGTGTATTGCTACTTATTTTAAAGTTTCAGCTTGTTTTTGGGACTGCGTGCAGTTTTATCAGCTTACTGTCCAGCTCCCACAATGTGGCTGGCAACTTGCCAGGAACTGCTGCATGCCCGCAAAGGGGAATATATCTACCTGGACTTTTACACCTGCATCCAGAACAAGCTCCCCCCCCCTGCCTCGTCGGTGCTGGCTTTTGTGTGGTCTGGGAGGATTTCTGCACCTGCACCTTCTCGACCTCTTTCTGGGGCCTTGGAGCCTGGAACTGAAGAATAAGCCTCCATTCTCTCTGCAAGACCGACGGAGATAAGAGGCTTCCAACAACAAGACTGCATGCAAGTCCCTTTTGTTGCGGTAGGAGCGGCGAAGAACAGCTGGGATTGCCTGTGATGGTCAGCAGCTCGCCAGGAAACGCAGGAGAGCCGAGATAGCCGGGCGGAGGTGGTGACACAGCAGTTTTTCGGGAGAGCCGCCATTATCAACGTTCAAGATGACACCGCATCCCTCCCTCGAACTGTTCCATATTGTTTTTGTGTTTTGATGACCTCGTGCCATTTGGGCTGTCTGTGTCTCAGGCTTTGTGTAAGTGTTATGTTTAAATTGCAGCGCCTGATACCATGCTGGGTCAGTGTTCTGGGGGAGCAGGGCCTTCCAGGAGCTATGCAAAGGCGGCTGCTTCAGCTGCTGTTCTGGGGGCCCGGTTCTCCATGAGGAACCTGCCTTTCGAGCATGGAATAAGGTGCTACTTGACCCCTCACATTAAACTGGAAGACTGCTCGGCTGCCGTGGCCGTGGCGGCCAATCCCGCAGGCGCTCTGTACATGGGCAGGATGTTTGGGAACGCCGTGTTGGGGTGAACGCGGCATTGAGTAAAGGGATCTCAGTGGGGGGAACCTTGGCGACCACTGCGCAGCGGGTGGCCCTGTCCAACGTCCCACCCTGCATCACAAATGAGGCCCACCTTCACACTGTGGGGAATGTGCTCACGGTCATCACCCCAAAATCCCAGGGGTTCCGCAGGAACCTGCGGCACGTTCTTTCCCTCCGGCGCCAGCTGACGATATTGCTGGACCGGTAGGAGGTAGTTGACGGGCGCTGTGTCCAGCAGGATGGGTGTGATTTCACCGTCTAATGGCCATTGGAATGCCCAAGGTGCCATGCCTGTAAGGACGTGGAGCATATTCAGAGGAATTGCCCCAAATCCCGGTGCCACTAACCGCCCTCTCCCTCCTCGCCCCCCCCCCCCGCCCCTTTAGTTGAGTCAGGGAACCCTGGGGTTGCGCAGAGCATGGGTGAGGGTGGGGAGGGTCAAAAGAAGGGGAGCAAGGTGGCGAAGAAGGTGAAGCGCCTGGAGAACAAAACCCGCAGGGACAAGAATGATCTACCCATCCCTTCACCTCCCATAATCCAGCCGGGGGTGGTGGGGATCTGGCGGGAAGGTGTGCCACAGAGGAAAGTTGCTCAGGTGACCCCAGAGTCTGAGCTCCTCCCATCGAAAAAGAGAAGGAAGAATCTCTAGGGAGGAGCGGAAGGGGGACGAACGGGAACCCTCCAGGGGGGAGGGGAGCACTGTGGTGGAGGAAAAACTCCCGTCCTGTGGTTCGGGCCCTGGTCCCCGGTCCCATGTTCTGGAGGGGTTTCTGGGGAGGCCAGTTGGGGACCACTCGGGTGATATGGCGCAGGGGGAGGTTCCTGTTGGGGAGGGAGTCCCGCATCAGGCACCCGAGGAAGCCCAGGAGCAACCCACCCAGGACGAGGCGCAGGGCACGCCTCTGGAGGTAGAGACTGTAGGTGGGGAGGGGGTTGTGGAAACCGGCATTTTTCTGCCTCAGAACCTGGCTCCAGAGGGACTCCCTGAGTTTGGTGCACCAGAGTTCACTCTGGGCCCAACTGGGGGATGGGGGGGGTAGTCGCCCCCCCAGTGTCGATGGTCTTGAGTCCCCGGGTACATCTGGGGAACGCCCCTCTACCACTGGCCCCAGGGTTGAGACTGAGGTGGAGGAGAGACCAGCGGGTGGGGAAGAGGCAACCGCTGCACAAGGTGGGGCGGGAATATCGAGCACTAAGGGTGGGTCCGGGGATGGGGATGGTACCTCCATCTGCAGTGAGTGGGTGGAAGGGGACTCCTCGGACAATGAATCAATGGATGTTCTCCCTCTTCCCGACGCCAGTCCATTCATTCCAGTGGAGGAAATCCGCGAGTTCATCACGGCCTCCGAAGGAGCCCAACATCGGCCCAGACTGGCCTCCCTCCAGTGGCCAAACCTACACGGGCTCACCAGCTCACTGAAGCACATCTTCAGGAGGAGGAGGAGGGGCAAGGGGGTGAAGGGGAACGACTGGCATCAGCTCAGGTCCTTTTTGGATGACCTGGAGAAGGACGCCAAGACCAAGAGCAACGCCGTTCCTGTTGAGGGTAGAGGGACCAGTAGAGTGTCCCTTGTAGCCAGGGTCTGGAGGGCAAGGGGCACTGCCACTCCACTTGGGGCCCGCAAGAGGAGGAGTGGCTCTTCTGTTACTGACCGAAGGACTGGTGACAGGATCTCGGGTGTAGGCAGGGCTGAAGATGTCCTGGTTGGATTACTCCTAAGCCTGGTCAAGCTGGCCATCCGCGAGTCATGGCGCCAGGCGGAAGATGGCTTTGCCCTTTTACCGGGATTGTATAGTAGTTATTAGAATATTTGTAAAATAATTGTTTGATGGTTTTGTAACGTGGTGGTGGGTATGTAACCACGGTCTTGGTTTTTTTGGTTTTTGTATCATGTTAAAATTAAATAAATTATTTTTTTATTTAAAAAAAAGCTGGGTACCAAGCTCATAGAACTCGGTCTCTGTGCATCCCTCTGCAATTGGATCCACGACTTCCTCATGGAAACATAGAAAATAGGTGCAGGAGTAGGCCATTCGGCCCTTCGATGGCTGATCATCCAACTCAGTATCCTGTACCTGCCTTCTCTCCATACCCCCTGATCCCTTTAGCCACAAGGGCCACATTTAACTCCCTCTTAAATATAGCCAATGAACTGGCCTCAACTACCTTATGTGGCAGAGAGTTCCAGAGACTCACTACTCTCTGTGTGAAAAATGTTTTTCTCCTCTCGGTCCTAACGGATTTCCCCTTTATCCTTAAACTGTGACCCCTTGTCCTGGACTTCCCCAACATCGAGAACAATCTTCCTGCATCTAGCCTGTCCAACCCCCTAAGAATTTTGCAGACCACAGTCTGTTTAGAGCGATTTGGGCTAAAAGCAAGCAAGAAGCACTAGCGTTCATGGGGCATTTTGGTCAGCATGGACAGGTTGGGCCACAGGGCCTGTTTCTGTGCAGTATAATGAATTTAAGAGAAGTGCAGCTCACACGGTGACTAAGAGAAGAGCAGCTCCCATGGCAGAAGTGAGGTGGAAGCCTTCGACCTTTTCCCCACCACTTCACTCACTTTTCCCTGCTTTTGATAAGTTTTGACCTCTGACTAAAAACACTTGTTTTCTCTTCCCACTCCCTACAAGCTCAAGTATTTGAACTTGCAACTTCATTGCAAACATGGGCTTATGCTCCAATCCTGGATCTCAGGCCATTGGCTTCTGATAATTTTCCCTCTCGCCCACTGCTAGGCTGTCAGTGTTTCTGGCTGCTGACTGGAAGCTGGTCTTAGAACATTTCAACAGACACCTTGTTAAAATCAGCTGCCGCATTTCTCACCTTGGAGATATTAGGAACTGCTGGAGTCTACAGAGGTGAGGGCAGGACAAAGCATAGCTTTGTCTCCCCACTTTTCCAGCTTTCTCCCCCCCCACCCCCGTCTACAATCAGTCTGAAGAAGGGTCTTGATCCGAAATGTCACTTATCCATGTCCTCCAGAGATGCTGCCTGACACACTGAATTACATCTGTACTTTCTGTTCTACGCATATCTAATCATGATGGGTTCTTTGTCCTAATTCAAACATATTGAGATATGAAGCTGGACCATGTTGGAATTGCTTGGCAGATGAGGCAACATGAATGATGAGTTTGTGGTATATGGATTGAATCTGCTATATATTTAGGGCCTGTATCATTACAAATGATATATTATATAATCAGGAAATGATCTGAAGGTAGAATAGGACATAATGAAAATATGCTTCATAGCAAAAAGACAATTTACTCATCAAACTGTATTTAAACATTACAACAAGCAATGTACAATATCTATTTAAAATATCTCCATTAAAACAGCAATAGTACATGACTGAAAGTACAGCACTATTTCAAGTTAAAGCACAGTGGTTTCTTAAAAACGGAATGGAGGATAATGAAATAAAGATTACAAGTTAAAATCAATTCTGGATGCCTATATATGTGCGGCCTTCAAGCATACTGATGATGGAATGACCCAATCGTCTCCAGTTTTGCCAGAAATAGTGGTAATCTATTTACCAACTTAGCTACTGCTGTTCTCCGGATTCTGAATAAACTGAAATTATGGATGGAAGAGAGTTTTTGTGTGTCATTCTGAAAATAACAAATGTATCCAGTTGTGAGCAGCTTTATAATAGGGTAGAGCTAAATTTTGGTTTAACAAAAAGACATTTCTAGATTGTTTAAGCTTATTTTTGCTATTCTATGAAAATGTCTTTGTACATCCTGGAAACAACAATATTAGAACTGTTATGTTATCACAAGCTCCAGCGAGTATAGCTGTTTGGACTAATCTTTCACTGATGGTTTTTGCTATTGTTTCATACTGAAGTTCTGTTCCCTGATTCATAGTATAAGCTTCAGTGTATGGTGCTTCAATGACAATTGTTTCTGGCAAAGTTGTTTCAATTAGCAAATGACTTGATTCTTGCTTTGTTTTGTCCTCAGTGGATGAAAATTTCTCAGCAAAATGAGCATCTGATGTTCTGTCAACATTTAATGTTAATGGTTCCACGGGCAACTTTTCAATGGGACCTTTGTCTTTAACTTCTATTTCTGGTCGAAACTTCTCAGGAAAATTAGTCAGAGTTTGGAGTTTGATACTTGAATTACTAAAAAAACTTTTCCTAGATATGTTCTCACTATGTTGGGACAATAATGGAAAGTCATAATTTACACTGTCAAGGCGGTAGTTGGATTCCTCATTCAATTCAACATCCACAAGTAGACGATCTATGGTTTGCCAAACACTATTATTAACATCCCTGACTGAGTGTTCTTTGAGTAAATATTCAACATGTTCCCTTTTAATTGCTTTATTGTCAACTAAAAGCTCCTCAAATAAACGTTCAGTGTATATTACGGCATTATCATGCCCTAGCTGATTAAACTCATCAAGCAAATGTAGGATGGAGGTCCCCAAATCAATTTTTTGCTCACTTTGAAATATGGCATTTGATGTATCAATGTCTACAATGCTTCTGTGAAAAGATTCACTATATACTGAAAGCATTTGCAATACAATTGAAACTGCTTCATCCTTATTGAGTGCTTTCCAAAATCCACTTGAAGCCAAAACAAGAAACTGGCATGAGGAATCTATAGGCATAGAGATGGTATATGGTATTGGTACAATGGATGTTTTAAGTATGGGGTCTCCGTGGTATCCAAGTCCTCGTGTTGACTGGGTGATTCCTTCGACAAGGCCATGTTGTTCATTTTTGCTGATTGTTCCACCAGTCTGACGGATACGTTTACGCTCTTTACGGTTTGAAGTGCTATGGTTTCCAGTCAAACGGTAACCTTTTCCATTTTTACATAAGATTACATGCACGTCACCTGCAAAACGATAAATATCCGGTTTAAGAAACACTTGCATAAATCAGAATTATTACCTACTGAACAAAGAAATACCTACTCCCTAGTCTGTGCAGTATTTATAAACCTTTAGAATTGTTCATGGGTTTAGTCTAACTTTAATTACTTTCAATGTTCAATTCTGATCCATCAATTTAGACAATAGACAATAGGTGCAGGAGTAGGCCATTCGGCCCTTCGAGCCAGCACCGCCATTCAATGTGATCATGGCTGATCATCCCCAATCAGTACCCTGTTCGTGCTTTCTCCCCATATCTCCTGACTCCGCTATCTTTCGGAGTGCAATTACATTATATTACAGAGAGGTCAGCACTTGGAGTAATTACTGGCATATTTGAAGCCAGTCATATTGCCACTAACTGGGGATATGGTGTGAATCTGGCCTGCCTGTTCTTTAATTTCCAAAGGTAGATCACTGGAAGTCAAACTTTGGTAGACATATAAAATAAATCACAGTGACCATAGGAGCTTCACTGTGGAATTTGGGACGAGTCCAGAGCTTGCTGGAGGTGGCGATACATGTGGATAGGGTAGTGAAGGCACGTGGTATGCTTTGCCTTCAAAGGCTGAGGCATTAAGTATAAATCGTAGGGAATTGCACATCACAGAAATAGGCACTTTTGGCCTATCTTGTTCATGCCGTCTGTGATGCCTATCTATGCTAATCCCATTTGTCTGTGTTAGACCATTATCCTCCGATGCCTTTCTTATCCAAGTACCTATCTAAAACACCTTTTAAACATTTGTAATTATATCAGCTACCTCCCCTCGCAAATATTCACCATTCCCTTTGTGGAAAAACATGTCCCTTAGATCTCCTTTAAATTTCACCAGTCTTATCATAAACCCAGCCTGTCGTTCCAAACTCTTCTTCTCTGAGAAAGAGATAATGCCTATCTATCATATATATGCCTCTCACAATTTTATCAACTCCTACCCAACCTCTTCCTGTATTTCAGGCTATTGGGTCCAGTTAACATTCTCATGACTCTTTCCAGTTTAATGGCATCTTTCCTATAGCAGGGTGACTAAGCTGTACAAAATACTCCAAACCGCATTCTCAATATTGCCTTGTACAACCGCAATATGATGTACCAAATGCTATAGTTAATACCTTGAGTCATGAAGGCCAATGTGACAAATGCCTTCTTCACCACCCTGTCTACCTGTGATACTAACAACATTCCCCAGGACTCTACTATTGACTGTGGCAGTCCTATTCTAGTTTAACTTTACTAAATGCTGCTTCTTGCATTTACCTGGAATGAACACCATTTCCCATTCTTTCGCCCTCTGGTTATGATGTCACAGTCCTGGCTGCTATCGCTGTTCTTTTAAACGTCATCACCCACAGTAATATCCAAAGATATATTTCTGTTACTGAGAGGAACGGCCCAAAGGAAAGGTCTGCACAATATGACTATTATTTTACCTTTCCTGGTGGTCGCCCAACTACCTGCAGCCTGCACCTTTGGTGTGGTAATCTCAGTAAAACTCCTATCTATGACAGTTATCATCCTGGGTGATTCTGAGGGCATCCAACTTAGTTCATTGATGCAGTCAGACACAAGCTGCAGCTGGGCATACTGCGCAGAGGTGTAGTCACCAGAGACACTGGACGTTTTATTACCGATCTTTCACATCCTGCAGTTAAAAATTCTCCTTAACTAAAAGTGTAAACGCTTTCTGCTGGCTATTTGTCCGCTCACCTGCATTGGCAATGTGCAGCGTCCCGATCACATCTGAATCTCTCTCCGACCCATCGTCAACGTTGCCCTCGGTCGCTCCAGTTGTGCCCTGGGTTTTGGAGGCAGAAGGTTCGAATAGGCAAGTGGTAGCTGTACAGCCGCTCCACCGGACCTTAGACCTTTCATTTCGCCCTAGCCGCAATATTCTGTCCATTTTCCAGAAAGCTTTGGCGAATGCCATGTGAATCGGTCCATAAAGCTTGTCTTTGGATCCTTTGCTTCTTGCCGCCGCTGAATAAGTCCGCGCAATGAGCAATTTCTCTTCAGCGCTTTCGGGGAAGTGCAGATTGTATCCGGAGAGATAGGCGTGTTCTTCTTCGGTCAATTTATAGGGATACCCGGCCATGTTGAGTTGCTGCAGGATCAGGAGGGGGAGATCTTTGGACGCAAACTGCGCTGCAGAAGACCCTTGGAAGCCGTCGAAGAGGCCGATGAACCACCTGTCGCTCTGGCCGCCGTAACTGTCCACAAACACATAGACGTCCTCCATCTGAGATTTCCACATCGGGTTCATGTCCTGAGAGACCCCAAGGAGTTTGATGCTGGGTGTCCAGGGCATTCTGAACTGCAGCTTGCGGTCATCCGTGCACACGATGGGCAACTCACGCAGAAACGGCCAGGTCGACAACCTATGAGACTTCACCATCTCGTAGGCGAAATCGATCTTCTCCAGCTCCAGCCGGTTCCATTTCTTGGATCGCGCCCTCTTGGAGACGATGCCCCGCCGGCGGAGCCGCAGGGAGAGCAGGCTGACGGGCACCTTGCCTTCGTGGTACTGCAGCGCAGTGAGGGTGCGGTGCAGGATGCGGTGGTGACGGACACTCTGCGCCCGCAGCAACTTGTCACAAATCAGGCATGGTACTGTCAACGCGGTGCATTGTGACTCTCCCATCTGCTCAATGCTGGCCGACGAGATTATTCCCGATGGCGGGAGCATCGTGACCACGTTTTTAAGCCCGAGCAAAGCCCAGGAACTACCGCAAGACCAAATGGAATCACGCTGCTTCCTTATTAAGTCACCACCACGAAGCTGCATGAAGGACAAGACAGTCATGTATAATCACAGTACAATTAGAGCAGCATTCAAATGATGTATACATTTTTTTTAGTTTTGGGGGGAATCTGAAGAAAAAGCGCCGATGTAAAAGAAAATACTCGAGGGACAAAATAACCGACTCCCGTTGCTCTTTATTATGTCTGCAAAAGCCCAACGCCAGGAAACCAAAAGCAAAATATTGTGCGTACTGAAAATCAGAGGTAAGAGCAGAAAAAAACAGAACCAGTGAAAAGTTTATTTTCCGCCCTCACAAATGGTAACGTAATTATTACAGTATTTTCTGTTCTGATTCACTGTTCGACAGATTTTCTTAAAACAAAATAAGATAAAAATCAAATAGGAATTATTTCAAATACAATAATAACCCAGTACTTGCAACTCGTGACAAAGGCGTTCAATATTTGGGAGGGGCCATCATCAAAAAGGTATGTTTACCTATACCGTTAAAAGTAATGCACGAATGAAAAATTAATGACTTTGTAGAAGTTCCAGTACCGTGGCCAATGATGTTAACAGGAGTTGGTGATTCCGATTGGAACAGGCGACATATACAGGCATGATGGAGATCAGAGAAAGTCTAGAGATCAAGGATCATATGACTCTAGACTCTAGACTCTAGATATATGATCTTTGCAAGAGAAGGCATCACACCTGTCACTATAGGGTGGTTGCACGGCAGTCCTGTTGCCACGCAACGCGGTATGGCCAAAGGTAGACAAAAATGCTGGAGAAACTCAGCGAGTGAGGCAGCATCTATGGAGCGAAGGAATAGGTGGCGTTTCTGGGTCGAAACCACCCTTCAGACTGATGGAGGGTGGGGGTGGGAGACAGTAGACAGTCAGTTGGCTGTGGGAGAGCTGGGAAGGGGAAGAAAGCAAGGACTGCCTGAAATTGGAGAAGTCAATGTTCATACCGCTGGGGTGTAAACTACCCAAGCAAAATATGAGGTGCTGCTCCTCCAATTTGCACGGTGGGACTCACTCTGGCAACGGAGGAGGCCCAGGACAGAAAGGTCAGATTCGGAATGGGAGAGGGAGTTGAAGGGCTGAGCCACCGGGAGATCGGACTGGTTAATGTGAACTGTGCAGAGGTGTTGGACGAAGCGATTGCGAAGCCAGCACTTGGTCTCACCGATGTAGAGCAGCTGACACCTAGAGCAGCAGATGCAATAGATGAGGTTGGTGGAGGTACAGGTGAACCTCTGCCTCACTTGGAGAGACTGCTTGGATCCTTGGATGGTGTCAGACACGTGCTGTCAAGGTAGGCAAGGTTGGCACTGCCTACCCTGACTAAAATTATAAAATTATAATTATTAAATATAAATAGTAAAGGCACGGGAGAATTATGCCTACCTAAGAGAGCGATCTCTTAGGTAGGCATAATTCTCTGTGCTTTTCATGTGCAATACATAGGTATGTTGCAAAACCTACCTGAATCGTCGTTGAGAATCTGCCCCAGGCCGTGTGTGTGATTTTGGCGCTGTTTAGAGGGGGCAGGTTTAAAACGCGATTTTTACTAGGCTGTTGCAATCGAAAATGTTCAGCTTAGTAAATCATTAACGAAAAATCGCTGAAAGACCCCGTCGCAAAAGGTATTATTAGTTTTCATGGCCTTGTATAATAGTTATAGTAGTTTAAAAATCACTCTCTAAACCCCCGACCTCTCGCAGCCCCAGGGTTTTATAAAGCAAACAATTAAAGGTATGTACCTTATTTTTACATTAAAAGGGGCTTCTTAAGAACCATGTATATAAAGTTTTCTATAGCGAGTAGCTCATTTTGGGCTCTTTATATCCCGCAGTATTTTTCTGGGCATTTGAGGGCACAAATCCAGCGCAATGTGAACGTTCTAAACCAGCGCGTTCACAGGAACCCACTAGAAAGCCGATTTAAAATGGACTTTAATTCACAGCAATTGAACACTAAATTCCTTCCATTTGGCCTATAAATTGATGTAAATTAGATTTAAAAATCATGTTTTATTGTGAATTATTTGTGAATATTATTTGGACACTTAGGTTATTTAAAAATGTTAATCATTTATTAAGAAATGGATAGATGTTTAGATCTAGTAATTGAAGTTTGAAATTAGCTACAATTGGGTAACTAACTAATTATATGCTTTAATTTCAGGTCATCCAAGTAAGATTATTTTATATTTGTTTCAGAATGGTTCAATCTATGATAACTGAAAATTTCATTCAGTTCTCTTAATTTTTAAGAAGGTTATGTGCTTTTGACTGTCCATGATCACAGCTTTTTTGTTATGTCCATAGAAAATCAATAGGGAACAAGATGCTAATTTACGAGTATGAAAATGGCCATAACTTTTTTATTACTTGAGATATGAAAGTGAATTAGGTGTCAAATTAAACTTATTTTAATGCTTTATCTGATGGGATAAATTGCAGACTTGATTTTTTAAATCTCAAAATTTTGTAACATTGCTACAATACATGTAATAGGGGAAAGTGTGTGCAGCCCACGTGCCATGGACGTTGCTTCCAGCCGTTAATTTCCAGAGCTGAAGGCAGCTTAAATTCTGCCTTTGCAGCATGCATGCGCAGCTGTAAAGTGGGAAGCAGCTGTAAAAGACAGCGCTGCTGGGGGGGGGGGGGAAGAGTTCCTTTCACAACGTGTGGGGAGTCTGTTGCGGGAGGGCAGGAGCGTTGCGAAGGAGGGGGTCGGGGATCATGCCAGAGCAACCAGCTCAAGAGCGGGTTAGTTGGGCGATGGATAACAGAACAGCGGGCGGTGGAACTTACTTCATGTGTCAGTGCGAGTAACCTCAATTGGTCTCTTGTTCGCATTGACACAGGAGTAAGCTCCACTGCCCGCTGACCCGCTCCACTCTATGATCTTTGCTCTTGAGCTGGTTCCCTCACTGTTCAGACAGAGAGCACTGCCAGAGGTGAGCCGGCCAGCAGAAAGCTCTGAGGTCCCGGCAGCTGCTCGCAGCCACCGGAGCTACTTCCCTCCCTGGCCACAATGCTGTGGCTCCGCCCCTGGAGCGCAGCTGCAGCAGTAAGTGAGTTGCTGGCATGATCCCCAACCCCATCCTTCTCAACGCTCCTGCCCTCCCCGCAACTTTACCACTGGCCAGACTCACCACACTCTATGAAAGGAACTCTCCCCCCCAATTGGCCCCTTGAACTAGTATTGTCATTCAATAAGATCACAACTGATTCAACTTGTCCTGGTGTACTCCCGTTTTTCCCACCATCTCTCCACCTGCCGGTACCCTCCACCCCCCACCCATTCAGTAATTTAGAATGAAGGAAATTTGGAAGCCTTGAGAAAATTGAATTGTTACTTTCTTTATTTTTATTCTTTATTTTTAAGCAGAGGAGAACAATCTGCGCATGCGTGGTTTAAGATTTTTTTAAAAAGCCGACTGACTGCCTACCCTGAGTAATTACTCACGCACGGCACGTGCCTGGATGGAGTCGAGGGGGAAGGTAAAGCGACAAGTGTAGCATTTCCTGCGGTTGCAAGGGAAAGTACCAGGGTTTGGGTGGGAAGGGACGAATTGACCAAGGAGTTATGGAGGGAGCGTTCTTTGCGGAAAGCCGAAAGGGGTGGAGATGGGAAGATGTGGCCAGTGGTGGGATCCCGTTGGAGGTGGCGAAAATGTCGGAGGCTTATCTGTTGTATGTGACGGCTGGTAGGGTGGACGGTGAGGACAAGGGGGACTTTGTCCTTGTTACGAGTGGGGGGATGGGGAGTGAGAGCGGAGCTATGGGATATAGGAGAGACCCTGGTGGGAGCCTCTTCGTTCCCTAAAGAATGAGGAGATCTCCGATGCCCTGGTGTGGAACATCATCCTGGGTGCAGATGCGGCGTAGACGGAGGAATTGGGAGTAGGGGATAGAGTCCTTACAGGAAGCAGGATGGGAAGAAGTGTAGTCCAGATAGCCATGGGAGTCAATGGGTTTGTAATGGATGTCGGTCAGTAGTCTGTTGCCTGCGATGGAGATAGAGGTCTAGAAACGGTAGAGAGATGTCGGAAATGGTCCAGGTGAATTTGAGTGCCGGATGGAAGTTAGTAGTGAGATGGATGAAGTCAGTGAGTTTGCATGAGTGCAGGGGGTGGCACCAATGCAGTCGTCAATGTAGCGGAGGTAGTGATGAAGCTGAATAAAGTTACAAAAATAAGAAGATATTAAATTGGCTTTTGGGCTAGTTTACAGCTTATATTTAGTCTCAAATTAGGCTTGCCTCAGGTTGCGGTATGTGAGATAATAAATACTATAGCATTGTCTCCCAAGTGATGAGGTGGCAGAGAGGAAGAGAGAAAGAGCTGAGTCATCTCTTTGAAGTAAGATGTCGTAAACCAAGTGTCCTATGTTTATGAGGGAGGAGGTGACAGAGAGGAGAAGCTAGACTGATCTAAGGGATTGTGACAGAATGCCATTGATGTGATGCCTTTTCCTGTACCTCTGACCATGACTAATGTTTGTGGAATGTGCTAAGGTGACAAAAAAACCCTATATAATGCAATGTAATTCTGTTGTTCAGGGAAGTGGATGAGGACGGTGAAGTGTCTATAATTGCTCACTTGACTTAGAGTTCTTCCTCCCTTCCATCGGCCGATAATAAGTAAAGTTTTGAACTGGTCTACCAAACAGTTTGTGTGGTGTCTATTTATTAAGAAGCGAACCTGTTTAGTTGTGTTATAAAAGTAACCTTTTCAGTAGAGTTTGGGGATAGGGCCAAGGATTGTTCGACGTACCCTACAAAGAGGCAGGCATAGCAGGGGCCCATGCGCATGCCCATAGCTACGCCTTGGATTTGAAGGAAATGGGAGGAGTTATTGAGGGTCAGGACCAGCACCGCTAGGAGGAGGAGAGTATCAGTGGACGGTGATTGGCTGGTTCTGCGGTCGAGGAAGAAACGGAGGGTTTTAAGACCCTCCTGGTGGGGGATGGAGGTGTAGAGTGACTGGACATCCATGGTGAAGATGAGGGAGTGGGGGCCTGGAAAACGGAAGTCATGGAGGAGAAGAAGAGCGTGTGAGGTGTCTTGGATATAGGTAGGGCAAGTACAGCGGGCCTGTCTTCTGTCCCAGCATCTGGACTCCGCGCTGATTGGTTCCACGCTCGCAGATCCCGGGCCATCTGTCCCTGCGGCTGGTGTTTGGCGGCTAAAACGCGGCGGCGGGGCTACAGACAGCCCGGCACCTGGGGGGGGGGGGGGGGGGTTGGTGAAATCACCCGTGCGTGGTTCGGGGGGGGGGGGGGGTTGGTGAATAACAGTGGTGCTTGGGTCGTATGGTGGGGGGGATCCAGGGGTCGGGGGGATGAATCACCCCATGTGTGTGGGTCAGGGACCTGGGGTCGGGAGGGGGGAAATCACCCCGGTGTGGGGGTCGGGGTCCGGTGCCGGTGCAGTGCGGTCAGTGACACTGGATGGGCGTAGGAACCAGACTGTCCCCAACTGTGCTGCAGCTGACGGGGACATTGCCGGGTTTATGGCCCCATGCGTCTGCTGCCCAGAGCCTCGGCCCCGCTCCACCCGGCCCTGTGTGTGTGTGCGCTGCCAACCCACAGTCCGCCACAGTGTGGCTGCACAGGGGGAGATGGGGTGGAGACAGGTTGTGGCTGGACAGCGCTGACCTAGGGGGGAGAGTGGGAGCTGTCTCGAGGGATCCACTCCTTCAGCCGCCTACACCCTGGTGCTAGTGTTCAGAGCACTCAGTCACTCTCCAGCCACGGGCGGTCGTGGACCGGGACTTGCCCAAAATCTGCCGACATGCTGCTCTTTCACGTCAGTGACCAGCAGTGGTTTTGCCGGTTTTCTCTCACAGTTACCCCCATTTCCACAATTTTTACGGCGCAAAACTGACCATTTTGGCAGTTTTTAACAGGTATGAATGTACGTGTTTCGCGTGTTACTAGTGTAAGCCAGAAGCTGCCTTGTACTCCAGAAGGATTAAGCTACTCCATGCATCACGCCCTTTGACCTTATGTGCAACCTCCTTCACCGTTGCAATTTACAGGGAATCGCATGACAACCCCAGTCTTACTGGGATTCCTCAACCTCTATTCCAGGAATCACCATTCCATTCTCATACTGTCAGACCTGGTGTAGCATCAGAGACCCTTTTGATTTAAGTGGGGATTATATTTCAGTGGAAGGCAGATAATTTAAAATGTGCATATTTATCTTTAGTTTTTTTAACATTCTAGTTCTGCTTACACGTTTTAATTAATGCATTTTAGTCGTTAGCATTTTATTGTTTTTTAATATTTCCATAATTTACTTCAGGTTTAATATCTTAAGTACCTCTGAGTGTAAGACACAGTTATAATGCTTGATAAATTTGCCAAAAGATGACCAGGGTATTTCAGGATAGTCCCTCTGCTCTATTGCTTAAACACCATTCAGATGACAATGTGAAGGAGCAGTGAGATTGGACATCTCTGGTAGGCTCAGGTGAGAATGATTACGTGGGAATCATAGGTGATGACTCCGAACAGCTGGTGTTAAGGGAAATGTTGGGGTTCTACATTTCAGATTCAGCTTAAGTAAGATGGTTGATTAAGGGAGAAACAAATGTTGTGTTGTGACCTAAAGGCATGAAAACACAGTGAGTGGTCATATCGCAAGAATATTGTTTGCAAGAAGTCATTCTGAGACCTGCTAAAATCAGAATTCCAAACAAGAATTCTATCCATACATTTATTAAAAGATAATCTTTGGAAATTTGTTTTTACTTGAATTGTTGTGGGCAATGACAAGAGATGATGAAAAGTAAATATAATTCGAGAAGAAAGAACATTTCAGTGAGCTGAAAAGCGATTTTGATCAGTTAACTAAAAAAGGCTCACAGATAAGGTGCATAATTTGCTCGTATTCATTTAATCTGGAGCAAATGCACACAATTAATGGTTTAACCTAATTAATCATCTAGTTCTAAACATTTTTAAAGGCCTTAACAAAATAATCACATATCTAATTATACTACTTGTCTGAGTTATTTCATGCTACAACTTTAGACATTTTAGCGATCTTAAAAGGAAGGTGAGATGTGCTTACAGCCAGAGGTGGAAGGTCAACGTCGAGAGTCAGTCCATTTTATTGTCTCACATGTGTGGTCATGATAAGAGAATAAATATGGAAAAATTGCAATCATTACTGATTAATAGGTTTTAGACATCTCTAAATGCACTACACTTTATCAGTCTTCCACCAACAATCTCTTTCTTTAAGGGCTTCGACATAACATTCAAGTGCTCCACCACATCCTCACAAACCACTGCTCGAAGGCTCACACCCAATTCTCACAGTTTCCACACAATTCTAATTACTAACACAGAACCCAAGTGCACTGCAAGATACTCACTAAAGCCCAACCCCGTCTCCTGTGGGAGACAGTAGTAATTAGACAAATACTCTATAGAGATGATTGTTACTTGAAACTTCAGAGGCACAAATTAGATTTGGCCTTATCAGCCCAATCCTGAATATTGTCCAGATATTACCACACAGATGTTGTTATTCATGTTGATGATGCTCAGGTTCCTTGGTGGAATTGACAGGCAGATTCTTTAAAGCATTTCCAGGGAGGTTATCTAATCTTTGCCCTCTCCCTTGATCTCCCTCATTTTCCTCCATCTCTATGTGTGCATAATAGCCATACTTTGGAGGGCAAGGCACACCGAGGAATCATCTCTGGGGTGTATTGAAGCGCACTGCCAAATCAGTCTAGGTATCAATATATCTGCTTCAGAACCTCAGTTTAGTTCCACTATAGTCTGCATGGACCCAATGTTGTTGGATTTCTGGCTGGAGTCTGTATGTGTCACCTCCAAGGACCCATCAGTTGGTCTGTGGTTACATGACTGGTCTGGATGAAGGAATCATAGGAGTTTCCTGGAAGTATAACATTCAGCAATATGATATTGTAGGTGTCCTTAATTATTTTCTGTTCTGGTACAAATTGGGGGTCTGGTGTATTGTCCTTAGTGTGCCTGTGTATAATCCACTGCAACTTTCAACTAAACGGCATGCATCTGCTGCCTACTCCCCACCACCCCTATACTTGCCCGAGTAACGAGTTTCTATCATCTCCAGTAGCAGCAGTGGAGTTGTGGCTGATATATCTGCAGCCGCCTGAAACCGGAAAATGGGATGGAAATTTAATGGCATTGTGTCCAGAGCAGTCCAGGAACAGGTCTCTGCTGCACTAGGTGAAAGATTTCAGGCTTCAAAGAAGAACCCATCATATTGCACTTCGGTCATGAGCATGATCCCTGAACACGCTCTAAAAGCATTAGACATACAGTGCCCTGCATAATGTTTGGGACAAAGACCCATCATTTATTTATTTCCCTCTGTACTCCACAATTTGATATTTGTAATTTAAAAAAAATCATATGTGGTTAAAATGCACATTGTCTGATTTTATTAAAGGGTATTTTTCACCATGTAGAAATTACAGCTGTGTCTATACATAATCCCCCCATTTCAGGGCACGATAATCTTTGGGACACATGGCTTCACAGGCGTTTGTAATTGCTCAGGTATGTTTAAATGCCTCCTTAATGCAGGTATACAAGAGCTCTCAGCACCTAGTCTTTCCACCACCTTTGGAAAGTTTTATTGCTGTTTATCAACATGAGGACTAAAGTTGTGCCGATGAAAGTCAAATAAGCCATTATGAGACTGAGAAACAAGAATAAAACTGTTAGAGACATCAGCCAAACCTTAGACTTACCAGAATCAACTGTTTGGATCATCATTAAGAAGAAAGAGAGCACTGGTGACCTTACTAATTGCAAAGGGGCTGATAGGCCAAGGAAGACCTCCACAGCTGATAACAGAAGAATTCTCTCTATAATAAAGGAAAACCCTTAAACACCTGCCCGACAGATCAGAAACACTCTTCAGGAGTCAGGTGTGAATTTGTCAATGACCACTGTCCACAGAAGATTTAATGAACAGAAATACAGAGGCTACATTTTGGCTACATCGCAACATAATTATGGGGGCTCGTTCAAACTTTTGAGTAAACCCTAGACGTTTTGTGTACTTTGATAGGCTTCTTGTGGCAGGGGGTAGTCTGTTTGTGTAATCATTTTTTCTGCTTTGTGGTTCTAGTAACCTGTTGTTTTGACTATTTTGGTAGCATTTGTGAGCAGGAAAATGGTTTTGGTTTGGTACTCCATTTTGGTGGCTATGTATTTAATGTTTACTCCTGTTTGTCATATGGTATGTGATTTTCCTTAAAAATGGAATTTAAGGTGGAAGAGTTTGTTGCGGCTCCTAGCCTAGAGATGTTTCATCGATGTACTAAGGAAAATTTAGTGTTGCTTGCAGATAAATATGGCGTTTCTATTAATAAACAAGCAAACAAACAGTCAATTAAGACGTTGTTATGGACTGCTTTGGTTGACAAAGAGGTGTTGCCTAGTAGTCCTGACAGTCATAAATCTCCTATACAGCCAGTTCAGAACATGGAGGCCATCATTAAACTGAAGGAGATGGAGCTTTAGTCACAGAGAATAGCCTTAAAAGAGAAAGAGCTCATGCATGTTCTTGGAATGAAACGGCTTGAGCTTGAGGAGGAAACCAAAAGGCCTGAAATTTAGCTGCGGGAGAAACAATTAGATATTTCCCGGTTCTCTTCTAAAGAGCATGAGTTTGATGTGAGCAGAGATATTCGTTTCGTTCCACCGTTCAGTGAAAAAGATGTTGACAAATATTTCACTTTTTTTGAGCGTGTGGCTATATCACTGAAATGGCCTAAGGGCATGTGGACATTGCTGTTGCAAAGCGTCCTTGTTGGTAAAGCGCGTGAGGTATATTCGTCATTGTCTGTATCTCTGCTTGTAAAATCTGCCGTCCTCAGAGCGTATGAGTTGGTTCCCAAAGCGTACCGCCAAAAATTCCGGCATTTCAGAAAATATGATAATCAAACATATGTTGAATTTGCTGGCGAAAAGGAGGCTCTGTTTGAACGCTGGTGTGCTTCTCAGGGGGTAAAAGATTTTGCCCAGTTAAGGTCCTTGATGATAATGGAGGATTTTAAAAACTGTCTTCCTGAAAGAGTGACAACATATCTTAGTGAGCAGAAAGTCTCAGACGTGTCTAAGGCCGCTGTATTGGCGGATGAATATGTGCTCACTCATAAGGCAGTTTTTGGGGAGCGATCCTCTGGTTTTAGTGGGAGACCAGTTGATCGTGGTGATGTTGCTGGTAACAGTATAAAAACTTTTTCTGTGCCAGTTGATAGCAGCACTTCAAAGCAGTGGGAAGTCAAACCTGATAAAACTGACAGTGATTTGGGGGCTAAGGACAGTCCAATGTGTTTTACTGTAAGGAGAGAGGGCACATTTGTAAAACGTGTCCCATTCTTAAAAAGAAAAAAGCGAAGCCGGTGGCTTTGGTCAACACACAGAAGGCACATGCAATCCCTGTGGTGCCTGAGACTGATGATTTGGTGGATTTTTCTCCTTTTGTCATGAGGGGTTTTGTGTCTATGGAGGATGGGGACAGTAAAGTACCTGTGACAACCTTGCTTGATACTGCTGCCTCAGTCCTTCATTTTGGAAGATGTGCTACCATTTTCAGCTGAATCATCTGTTGGTTCTAGTGTCCCAGTTGTAGGGTTTAGTATGGAGGGCATGGGAGTGCCATTGCATACTGTTAACCTTGAGTCTGAGCTTGTTTCAGATCGAGTAGCTGTGGGGATACGGCCACGTTTTCCCATAAAGGGAATGTCGTTGATTCTGCGTAACGATTTGGCTGGGGGGAAAGTTTTGGTCACTCCTGAAGTGACGCCGGTTCCTATGTTGCGTTGTCCAGATAAACTTGCTGAGCAGCATCCAAAAGTTTTTGCATCATGTGCTGTCACTCGCGCTATGGCTAGAAACCAAGCTACGTTTGATGATGAAATTGACTTGAGTGTTTCCTTGTGGAGCAGGATGGTGGATCCTGTGTTGCGCAGAGTGTGTCTGCATCACAAGTTGGTGAAATGTCTGAGACTAAACCGGAAACACTCAAGTCAATTTCACGTGACCAGTTGGTTGCTGAGCAGAAATGTGATGACGATTTGTCTGCTTTGATTGACAGCGCAGTGTCAGAGGTGGAAGTGGATTCCTTGTCAAAGGGATATTTTCTGAGGGATAACTTGCTAATGCGTAAATGGTCTCCTTTGAATGCATCTGGTCAGGATGACTGGAGCATTGTTAAGCAGATTGTAGTGCCACATAGGTATCGGGATGAAATACTTACTTTGGCTCATGATAATCCTCTTGCTGGCCATTTAGGAGTTAATAAAACATACGACCGTATATTACGACATTTCTTTTGGCCTGGGTTAAAGAGGGATGTAGTGCAGCATTGCCAGTGTTGTCATGAATGCCAAGTAGCAGGTAAACCAAATCAGACTATCGTTCCTGCACCCTTGTATCCGATACCTGTAGTTGGTGAACCTTTTGAACATATCATGATAGACTGTGTGGGTCCACTGCCTCGAACGAAAGCTGGCAACAAGTTTTTGGTAACCATAATGTGTGCATCTACCCGTTTTCCAGAGGTGATTCCATTACGGAAGATAACTGCTCCCACTATAGTGAAAGCTCTTACTAAGTTTTTTTCCTTGTTTGGTCTACCTAAGGTGATACAAAGTGACCAGGGATCAAACTTTATGTCTAAAGTATTTGCTCACGTGTTGAAACAACTAGACATCAAACATTGTCATTCAAGTGCTTATCATCCTGAGAACCAGGGCGCTCTCGAGCGTTTCCATCAGACATTAAAGTCTATGTTGCGTACGTACTGTCTGGAATTTGAGAAGGACTGGGATGATGGCGTTCATCTGGTGATGTTTGCAGTACGAGAGGTCGTGCAGGAATCTTTGGGTTTTAGTCCTGCTGACTTAGTTTTTGCCCACACAGTACGTGGTCCTTTAAGAGTCCTAAAAGAAAAGTGGTTACAGGAAGAAACTAAACAAAATGTTTTGGAACACGTCGGTAACTTTAGATTTAGACTGCGGCGGGCATGTGAATTGGCTATGGAAAATCTTGAAACTGCCCAGACAAAAATGAAAGAATGGTTTGATAAGAATGCTAAGAGCAGAGACTTTTTACCAGGTAACAAAGTGTTGGTATTGTTGCCAATTCCTGGGTCTAGTCTGCAGGCTCGTTATAGCGGCCCTTATCTGAAAAGAAAATGGGTGAGAGAGATTACCTAATTGCCACTCCTGATCTGAGGCGTAAAAATCAGCTTTGCCATGTAAACATGCTCAAACGATATCACGAGAAAAAGTCTGTGGGTTTTGAACCGGAGACGTTGTGTCCCACACTATCGTCCAAGCCTGTTTTGACTGCGATGGTGCTGTCCCCTGACACTGGTGCTGAAGTGGGTGAGGCACGTTTGTCTTTGGCTGTGACGCATGGTAAACTGTCCAATTCTGAGGCGTTGAAAACACTTCCATTGTGTTTGTCTCATTTGACTGAGAGTCATCGGAGAGATCTGATTACTTTGGTTGAGTCAAATAAGTCGCTGTTTTCTGATGTGCCGTCTCAAACTTCCATTCTAAAACATGACATTGACGTGGCTGATACTAAGCCAATTAAGCAACACCCATAATCGTATCAATCCAGACAAGCGCCGCCGTCTAAAGAGTCAGGTTGACTATATGCTGCAGCATGGCATTGCCGAGCCTAGCTGTAGTTCATGGAGCTCTCCTTGTCTGTTGGCTGCTAAGGCTAATGGTGACGACCAGTTCTGTACCGACTTTCGTAAGGTTAATAGGAAATCTCTGCATTTGTTACACCTGATGATTTCCTTCAATATACTGTCATGGCTTTTAGTATGCGTAACGCGCCGGCAACATTTCAACGGTTGGTAAACGTAGTGTTGTCTGGTCTGTCTTATTGTGAGGCATACCTTGATGATTTGGTTGTGTGCTCCAGGTCGTGGATCGACCACATCGACCACTTGACAGAGGTATTCAAACGACTCGCTCATGCAAACTTGACCATCAATCTTGGAAAGTGTGAATTTGGCCAGGCCACGGTAACGTATCTTGGTAAAGTGGTGGGCCGGGTTCAGGTTCGCACTCTCCAGGCAAAGATAGAGCATATTGTCGCATTTCCAGCTCCTACCTCTAGGACTGAGCTCCGTTGTTATCTGGCAATGGTGGGGTACTATAGAGGGTTCTGTCCAAATTTCTCTGTGGTGGCTGCTCCTTTAACGGATCTGTTAAGTCCAAAAGTCGTTTTTGAGTGGTCCGATGTGTGTCAAACTGTTTTTGAACAAACAAAGAGCCTTGTGTGCGCACCCGTGCTTGCAGCACCCGATTTTCAGCGGCCGTTTAAGTTGGCAGATGATGCTAGTGACAGTGGAGTTGGTGGAGTTCTTCTCCAAGATGGTTCTGATGGGGTGGAACATCCAGTTTCATACTTATCTAAAAAGTTTAGTCGCCATCAGAAATTGTACTCTACCATCGAAAAAGAAACTCTTGCGATGTTAATGGCTCTAGATCATTTTGAGGTCTATGTTGGTTCCTCGAATGTTCCCGTCGTCGTATACACGGATCACAATCCGCTGGTGTTCTTAAATAGGATGAGAAATAAAAACCGACGGTTAATGTTCTGCAGTTTACTGCAGGGCTACAAGATGGAAGTCAGGCATATCCATGGCGGATAATGTCTTGGCTCCTATTGTCTAGCTGAGCTCCGTCTGTTATAGTTTCTGAAATTTGGTGGTGGTCTTTATTTTATTTTCAGAAACATATTCAGTAACTTAGGGTCTGAGTATAGAAGTTGGGATGTAATGTTAAAATTGTATAAGGCATTGGTGAGGCCAATTCTGGAATATGGCGTACAATTTTGGTCACCTAATTATAGGAAGGATGTCAACAAAATAGAGAGAGTACAGAGGAGATTTACTAGAATGTTGCCTGGGTTTCAGCAACTAAGTTACAGAGAAAGGTTGAACAAGTTATGGCTTTATTCTTTGGAGCGCAGAAGGTTAAGGGGGGACTTGATAGAGGTTTTTAAAATGATGAGAGGGATAGACAGAGTTGACGTGGAAAAGCTTTTCCCACTGAGAGTAGGGAAGATTCAAACAAGGGGACATGACATGAGAATTAAGGGACTGAAGTTTAGGGGTAACATGAGGGGGAACGTCTTTACTCAGAGAGTGGTGGCTGTGTGGAATGAGCTTCCAGTGAAGGTGGTGGAGGCAGGTTCGTTTTTATAATTTAAAAATAAATTGGATAGTTATATGGACGGGAAAGGAATGGAGGGTTATGGTCTGAGCGCAGGTATATGGGACTAGGGGAGATTATGTGTTCGGCACGGACTAGAAGGGTCGAGATGGCCTGTTTCCGTGCTGTAATTGTTATATGGTTAGGGTGGGGTTGTTATGCGCTCCCTCTGCTGGTGTTAATTTTGTATTAACCTGTTTCTCTGATTTCCACTAGTACCTCTTGCTGCCTGGTTGCTCCTGTACCTGATTGGAGGCTCCTGGCCCAAGCTGCATCACGTGAGCCTGATGACGAGCCTCAGCTTTAAGAGAGCTGTGCACTGGCAGTCTTGCTCTCTCTCTCTCGTCCCCCTCAGACTGGTGGCAGCAGTCTGGTGTTGTTTTGGGTTGTTTGATTCATTGCATAGTTTTCTTCATGTAATTCTTCATTCTGTATTAACTTAGTTTGCTTGGGAAGGATGGGACTGGCATTATTGTTTTTGTGGTTTTGTTTCAGGTTTATTTTCACACTGAGGCAGGTTTAGAGTCTCTGGTCCGACGGCCCATTGAGTGGTTGACTAGAGCACCCTTTATCTTTTGTTTGCCAGCCCATCCGACCCCTCTTTGTTTGTTTGATTCAGGTTTAGTTCTTTTTTTGTTAGTGAAAAATAAATAATTTTTGCATTTGAACCTGGTTTTGTATTATGTTATTGGCCTTTGAGGTATTTGATTTTGGTGGCCGTAACAGACCTCCACAGCTGATAACAGAAGAATTCTCTCTATAATAAAGGAAAACCCTTAAACACCTGTCCGACAGATCAGAAACACTCTTCAGGAGTCAGGTGTGAATTTGTCAATGACCACTGTCCGCAGAAGATTTAATGAACAGAAATACAGAGGCTACACTGCAAGATGCAAACCATTGGTTAGCCGCATAAATAGGATGGCCGGGTTACAGTTTGCTAAGAAGTACTTAAAAGGGGCAACCACAGTTCTGGAAAAAGGTCTTGTGGACAGATGAGATGAAGATTAACATATATCAGAGTGATGGCAAGAGCAAAGTATGAAGGAGAGAAGGAACTGCCCAAGATCCAAAACATACCACCTCATCTGTGATGGAGGCGCTATGGCCTGGGCATGTATGGCTGCTGAAGGTACTGGCTCACTTATCTTCATTGATGATACAACTGCTGATGCCAGTAGCATAATGAATTCTGAAGTGTATAGACACATCCTATCTGATCAAATTCAAACCAATACCTCAAAACTCATTGGTCGGCAGTTTATTCTACAGCAAGACAATGATCCCAAACATACTGCTAAAGCAACAAAGGAGTTTTTCAAAGCTAAAAAATGGTCAATTCTTGAGTGGCCAAGTCAATCACCTGATCTGAACCCATTTGACCATGCCTTTTATATGCTGAAGAGAAAACTAAAGGGGACTAGCCCCCAAAACAAGCATAAACTAAAGATGGCTGCAATACAAGCCTGGCAGAGCATCACCAGAGAAGACACCCAGCAACTAGTGATGTCCATGAATCGCAGACTTCAAGCAGCCATTGCATGCAAAGGATATGCAACAAAATACTAAACATGAATACTTTCATTTACATGACATTGCTGTGTCCCAAACATTACGGTGCCCTGAAATGGGGGGACGATGTATAAACACTGCTGTAATTTATACATTTTGGTTTCACCATGTAGAAAAATTGCCTTTTATTAACGTCTGATAATGTGCACTTTAACCACATTAAAGTGAGAAAAGTGATTTTTTTTCTGTTACAAATCACAAATTGTGTAGTACAGAGGCAAATAAATAAATGATGGGTCTTTGTCCCAAACTTCATGGAGGGCACTGCATATGAATGGGATGGCCCTGGAGAGTATGGATGAATAAAGGGGCCACGGTGTGTAAGTCCAAATCATTTCAAGGTGCAGCACAGGTAGATAGTGTGGTAAGCATGGGATATTTGCTTTCATTAACTGGATCATAGATTATATGAGCAGGGAAGTCTTGGTACAACTTTATTAAATGTTAGTTAGGCTCCAGTTGTAATATTGTGTACAGTTCTGGTTGCCACTCGATAGGAGGGGCATGATTACACTAAAGTGGCCGCAATGAAGATTTATCAGGATGTTTCCTGGGATGGAATTTTGTAATACCAGACAGGTAGGCAGGGTTTGTTTTCCCTGCAGCAGAGGAGGTTAAGGGGGGACCTGATTGAGATATATCACATTTTGAGACACATCGATGGGGTGGATAGGCAGAGACTTTTCCCCATGGTAGAGGTGTCTGACCAGAGAGCTGAAATTGAAGATGAAAAGTAAGACATTTGGATGAGATCTGAGAAATAATTTCTTCACCCAGAGGGTAGTTGGAATCTGGAACGCACTGCATGAAAATATGGTGGAGGCAGGCAACATTTTAAAAATTCTGTACAAGCACTTGAATCAGCAAGGCATAATAGGCTACGGACCGAGTGCAGAAGTAGGTGGGCAGAAGGGTCTGTTTCTGCAAATATGGCTCAGGCTTTTAATGGATAGGTCATTATGAGCTAAACCCATCTTCCTTGTCTCAACGGGTCAATGGTGGAAAGGGTCAAGAGCTTCAAATTCCTGGGCGTGCATATCTCTGAAGATCTTTCCTGGTCCAAGAACACTGATGCAATTATAAAAAAAGCACATCAGCGCCTCTACGTCCTGAGATTACGGAGAGTAGGTATGTCAAGGAGGACTCTCTCTGACTTCTACAGGTGCACAGTAGAGCATGCTGACCGGTTGCATCGTGGCTTGGTTCGGCAACGAGCGCCCTGGAGCGGAAAAGACTACAAAAAGTAGTAAACACTACCCAGTCCATCATCGGCTCTGACCTGTCTTCCTTTGAGGGGACCTATCACAGTCGCTGCCTCTAAAAGGCTGGCAGCATCATCAAGGATCCACACCATCCTGGCCACACACTCATCTACCTGCTACCTTTGAGTAGAAGGTACAGGAGCCTGAAGACTGCAACGACCAGGTTCAGGAATAGCTACTTCCCCCACAGCCATCAGGCTATTAAACTCAGCTCGGACAAAGCTCTGAACATTAATAGCCCATTATCTGTTTATTTGCACTTTATCAGTTTATTTATTCATGTGTGTATATATTTATATAGTGGTATATGGACACACTGATCTGTTCTGTATTCTTGCCTACTATATTCTGTTGTGCTGAAGCAAAGCAAGAATTTCATTGTCCTATCAGGGCTACATGACAATAAACTCTCTTGAACTCTTGAACTCCTCCTGTACAATTTACAAATGCACTTTTGAACTCTTCTTCATTCATTCATATTAGATGTGGTGCAGGCTAGAAGGGCCGAATGGCCTACTCCTGCACCTATTTTCTATATTTTCTATGTTTCTAGATGCGCACTAAAGCCCAATTTCTTTCACAGAAAGGTCTCCCATACGTCATACTCAACAGTGCAATGTTTGACTCATGCAAGATAAAACTAGATTTAGCAGCAGAAAGTGGTAATCCCCCAACTAAGCTGCACTATTTAAAAAAAAAACTTTCCATATCGGTCACAGGTGTGCCTTGTATACTGCAAAGCAATCACCAGCAGAACCACCAGTCATTGGGACTTTTATCTTCAAACTGTTACAAAGCTGCTGCCATCTAAACTGTTAATAATTATCAAGAATCTCTTTAAATAGTGCAAGTTTGATTGAGTAGAAAGGAAGGGACAGATCCTGTAACTAAGGTCAGCTTTCCTTTGCAGAGTTCACAGAATGAACATCTCATGTTGACAGCTGTCTCTGAATCGGAAATTTGCAGCACGGCTGGACAATGAAACAGCCTTGCTTGACAGCATCCTTCACTGTGGTTATCATCTCCATTGGCTGTGTTGTCAAGCATTGATTACGATCATTGACTATGGGTGTCATTGTGGAGAAAACAAAATAAATTTTAGTTTCTGTGGATAACCAATTTTAGTAGAGTGCTCCACTGTCCCTCTGGATTGTGAAATGAGAAGCTTTGGTGCAGTTGAAAAAGGCTATGCAAGGTGTCCTGCATTTTTCTTGGAGTCATCACATGGAGAACATGTCTGGTGTCCATTAGGGGCAATTTAGGGATAGGAGAAGGTGGTTGAGGAGGACTCAGCTGATCCCATTGCTTCTACCATAATCTGAATTGTTTCCCTACTTGGAGAACATTTCAATTATGGCTCCTCTGAGGTCCAGAGGTATATAATCTTCCAGGATGTGGTTATTGAGATTATGATTTCATGAGTGAAAACTTTCACTGCAAAGTTATAGAACATCATCAGAGATATTCTCTGCTCCCAAACCATGACAATTTTTTCAGATAATTCTGACAAAGTGTCATCAGCCTTTAATATTAACTCTATTTCTCTTTCCTGTTGCTGCCTGGCTTACTGAGTGTTCCAGCATTTTGTATTTTTCTGACAGATTTCCAGCATCTGCAGTTTTTCTCGTATTAACTTGGTATTTTTTTAGTTGGGAAATGGCCTTGTTGGTCAGGTAGGTGTCCGAGGCTGGATCCAATATTCTGTTACAGGATGCAGTCAAGGACACTCGCATCAAACGAGTTGTAGTTGAGGAAATCTCCAATGGTTTTCTTCTTGCGAGCACTGACTGTTTCACTATTCCAGATGGTTTGGGGGGGGGGGGGGGAGGGGGACGGGGGGGGGGGGGGGGGGGGGGGGGGGGGGTGGGAGGGAGAGAAGGGAGAGGGGAAGAGAGAGAGAGAGGGGAGGAGTGGGAGGGGGGGGGGGGGGGTGGGGGGGGGGGGGGGGGGGGAGGATGCTAATCTTCAGAACTTTCAGTGGACAGGCTTCAAGCCATCACTCAGTCATTTGCTAAAGGATATGAAATGACTTGCCTGCTTGCTCAACGTCAACAAGACAAAGATCCTCTATCAATCTTCACCCAGTGCACTGTGCCTTCTCCCCAACAATAAATGTTCACAGCGATGCTTGAAAAAACATGGCCACTTTTCATAACCCAGGAACCAGCTTTCACCATTGTCTTCGTTGTGCCAGCAGAACATAGAAAATAGATGCAGGAGTAGGCCATTCGGCCCTTCGAGCCTGCAACCGCCATTCAATATGATCATGGCTGATCATCCAACTCAATGGGGTGGAAGATTGCAACCTTCACGTGGTCCGCCCTGTTTCGACTAATGCAATCAACTAGACGTGCACAAACAGAAGATCAAATAGAACAGGTTGTCCTACAACTTTAAGCTGTGCATGCCACACGAAAGTAGCTCCAGAAATAGTGGATGCATTAGTAATAATCTTTCAAACTCTTTAGATTCTGGAGTAGTTCCTGAGGATTCCGGGTAGCAAACGTAACCCTACCGGGGAATTACAGACCAGTTAGTCTAACATCGGTAGTGGGGAAACTGCTAGAGTCAGTTATTAAAGATGGGATAGCAGCACATTTGGAAAGTGGTGAAATCATTGGACAAAGTCAGCATGGATTTACGAAAGGTAAATCATGTCTGACGAATCTTATAGAATTTTTCGAGGAATGAAATTAATAGCGTGGATAGGGGAGAACCAGTGGATGTGGTGTATCTGGACTTCCAGAAGGCTTTCGACAAGGTCCCACATAAGAGATTAGTATACAAACTTAAAGTACACGGTATTGGGGGTTCAGTATTGATGTGGATAGAGAACTGGCTGGCAAACAGGAAGCAAAGAGTAGGAGTAAACGGGTCCTTTTCACAATGGCAGGCAGTGACTAGTGGGGTAACGCAAGGCTCAGTGCTGGGACTGGGACCCCAGCTATTTACAATATATATTAATGATCTGGATGAGGGAATGAAGGCAATATCTCCAAGTTTGCGGATGACACTAAGCTGGGGGGCAGTGTTAGCTGTGAGGAGGATGCTAGGAGACTGCAAGGTGACTTGGATAGGCTGGGTGAGTGGGCAAATGTTTGGCAGATGCAGTATAATGTGGATAAATGTGAGGTTATCCATTTTGGTGGCAAAAAAACAGGAAAAGACTATTATCTAAATGGTGGCTGACTAGGAAGCCCAGCGAGACCTGGGTGTCATGGTACACCAGTCATTGAAAGTAGGCATGCAGGTACAGCAGGCAGTGAAGAAAGCGAATGGTATGTTAGCTTTCATAGCAAAAGGATTTGAGTATAGGAGCAGGGAGGTTCTACTGCAGTTGTACAGGGTCTTGGTGAGACCACACCTGGAGTATTGCGTACAGTTTTGGTCTCCAAATCTGAGGAAGGACATTATTGCCATAGAGGGAGTGCAGAGAAGGTTCACCAGACTGATTCCTGGGATGTCAGGACTGTCTTATGAAGAAAGACTGGATAGACTTGGTTTATACTCTCTAAAATTTAGGAGATTGAGAGGGGATCTTATAGAAACTTACAAAATTCTTAAGGGGTTGGACAGGCTAGATGCAGGAAGATTGTTCCCGATGTTAGGGAAGTCCAGGACAAGGGGTCACAGCTTATGGATAAGGGGGAAATCCTTTAAAACCAAGATGAGAAGAACTTTTTTCACACCGAGAGTGGTGAATCTCTGGAACTCTCTGCCGCAGAGGGTAGTCGAGGCCAGTTCATTGGCTATATTTAAGAGGGAGTTAGATGTGGCCCTTGTGGCTAAGGGGATCAGAGGGTATGGAGAGAAGGCAGGTACGGGATACTGAGTTGGATGATCAGCCATGATCATACTGAATGGCGGTGCAGGCTCGAAGGGCCGAATGGCCTACTCCTGCACCTAATTTCTATGTTTCTATGAAAGAAGAAGTTCCAACTCAGTATCCTGTACCTGCCTTCTCTCCATACCCCCTGATCCCTTTAGCTACATCTAACTCCCTCTTAAATATAGCCAATGAACTGGCCTCAACTACCTTCTGTGGCAGAGAGTTCCAGAGATTCACCACTCTCTGTGTGAAAAATGTCTTTCTCATCTCGGTCCTAAAGGATTTCCCCATTATCCTTAAACTGTGACCCCTTGTCCTGGACTTCCCCAACATCGGGAACAATCTTCCTGCATCTAGCCTGTCCAACCCCTTAGGAATTTTGTAAGTTTCTATAAGATCCCCCCCTCAATCTTCTAAATTCTAGCCAGTACAAGCCGAGTCTATCCAGTCTTTCTTCATGTGAAAGTCCTGACATCCCAGGATTCAGTCTGGTGAACCTTCTCTGTACTCCCTCTATGGCAAAAATGTCTTTCCTCAGATATGGAGACCAAAACTGTACGCAATACTCCAGGTGTGGTCTCAGGTATGGTCTCCTGTACCACTGCAGTAGAACCTCCCTGCTCCTATACTCAAATCATTTTGCTATGAATGCTAACATACCATTCGCTTTCTTCACTGCCTGCTGCACCTGCATGCCTACTTTCAATGACTGGTGTACCATGACCTCCAGGTCTCGTTGCAATTCCCCTTTTCCTAATCGGCCACCATTTAGATAATAGTCTACTTTCCTGTTTTTGCCACAAAGTGGATAACCTCACATTTATCCACATTATACTGCAACTGCCATGCATTTGCCCACTCACCCAGCCTATCCAAGTCACCTTGCAGCCTCCTAGCATCCTCACAGCTAACACTGCCCCCCAGCTTTGTGTCATCAGCAAATTTGGAGATGTTGCATTCAATTTCCTCGTCCAAATCATTAATATATATTGTAAATAGCTGGGGTCCCAGCACTGAGCCTTGCGGTACCCCACTAGTCGCTGCCTGCCATTCTGAAAAGGACCCGTTTACTCCTTTGGTCTATTGAAGGGGATAAAGGGCTTTTGAAGATCATGGGTTTGTGACCTAATAGAAAACTTGTCTGCAGGCAACTGTAGTCCCAGACCCCAAATCAACTGGAAGGATAAGCAAACCAAGATCATCATCCTCTCCCAGGCCAACATTCCCAGCCTTGAGGCCCTAGTTATTGTCAGTCAGATCAATTTGGGCAAACTACAGCAATCCCACATCCAACATCAAACCCAAGAAACCAGTAGTCTATTGCGTCGCACAAATATATTACATGATTAGATTCAAGATTTAAATCCTTCTCAAAAAATGGAACATACCCACAATATACAGCACAGGAACAGGCCATTCGGCTCACAATGTCAGGTTAAAGTGAACTAATCTGCCCGCACATGATCCATATCCCCCCATTCCCTGCCTATCCATCTACCTATCTATAAGCCTCTTAAACACCACAAATTATATTTGCCTCAACAACCACTGCTGGCAGGCTAGCAGCGAATCCCAAGCACCCACCACGCAAACCCCCCCCCCGCACATCTTCTTTAAACTTAAGCCCTCTCACACTTGGGATTCTTTAGCTTATGGTCGCGCAAAGTGAAAGAGCATTCGGGATCTCAACCAGTTCATGCATCAGGAGGCACCGAACGCTGCGTCATGGGGCGAAGGGGCATTTGTTCACGTAACAGAACTAATCGCACTAATGCCTGGTCAGGCTCCCCTGCTCCAACTGTCTGCGGTTCCCACTCTGGCTTCATCGGTCACTTTAAACTCAACAAAACTAGAGTGGAAGCATCCGGCGGACTGCCCTAGAAGTAGAAGCAAAGATCTAAGCTCTAAGATCTTTGAGTAGAAGGTCGCACAACTCCAACTAGCTGCTCACTCAGCACACTTCCTGCTGGCGGGGCGGTGCTACCCTGCGTCAGCAGCGTCAAAGATAATACGGCAGCGATTCATTGGCAAGATTGCGATCAAACCAGCCCGATTTAAAAAAAAAGGCGCCGTTGCACACAATTTTTTCTTGCATCAGTTACCCTCCAGGCTGTGCTCACTTGCTTCTGTTGTGCACCTGAGGCTGCGATGAGAGCTGCAACACCCACAAGATCGAAGCTCACGAGTCAGAAGGAGGATCCGGATACGAAACGCCGTCCGTCCTTTTCCATGCAAAGACTCGTTGAGTTCCTCGGGCGAGTGTTCCGCTGTTATAAGCAGCCGATGGAAGGCGGAGACACACGGAGGTGCCTCGTCGGACAATTACTGGAGTGCCGGACCATTGTCAGCTATTCTAGAAGCCGAACTGCCGAGCTTTGGAAGTGAACTGCTCTGCAGACCTTCTACAACGGACCCCACCACCTTGTAGACAGGGAACTGTAGATACTGCTTTACAAAGTGCTGGAGCAACTCGGCGGACCAGGCAACATCTCGGGAGGAACGTCACCTATACATTTTCTCCGGAGATGCTGCCGGACCGCCGAGTTACTCCGACACGTTGTGTCTTTTTCCCCATTACTTTGCTCCAGTAGCATTTGCAGTCCCCACCCCGCACACCCTGCTAAAGCATTGCTCGCCTCGGAACATATCTATTCTGACAAAATGCAAAAGGATGCTTTGCATCCAGATGGAATGCCCCGTTTTCGGGAAGGAAATTTCCCCCATTGACATTCGCCATGATTTTTCCAACTTGTTTGCAGTGCATCTCTCTGAGAAGGGGCGGTGCCGCGGTGGGTGTGGAGTGAGCGGCGGGCCGGTAAGTGTGAGCCGCAGCGCCTTGTGTTGACGCGCACTGGGCGCTAGCGGTTAATTTCGATTGATGAGCGCGTCACGAAGGTGCGTTGGCAGACTTACTTTAGAGTGGTGCTGCAAGCAGTGAGTGGGTAGCAATGCAATGGAGTCACGCTATCATCGGCATAGGTGGAAGACTAAAGACGACAGGATGTGAACGAAGTGCAGAAATCATGTGCAAAGCCAAGTAAGAAGTAAATGAAATTAGCGGCGGGATAGGGGGAGGGGAGGAGGTTTACTTTCCAATCTATGAAAAGAAAAACATAGATGAATGAACTAACATGCAGCAATACTCAAAAGTTTTGCAGAATACTCTATTAGAATTATTAAAGACCAAAACCAATAACAAGACTGGTTCATCCGTTAATATTTAACAGTACCTGTATCCAATTAAAAAAAAATAGCGCTAGGTCAATTTGACACGGTTGAAACCTGAATGACCATATATTCAGTTAGACAACAAAAAAATCACTCTCGGAGTGGGGGGGGTCTAACAACTACGCGGTGGGTATTCATTGCCTGTTGGATTCACCACCGCACATTTGGATCAACTGAATGCACCAAACACACAGTCTACACCAAACGCACAGAATGTATGTGGCTGAGCATTGTATTCAATTCCCAAAGTGTGAAAGGAGGCACCGTGCAGCTATTGCAACATTGCATGTTTGGTGCAAATTCCAGGTGAATTTATAACTTGATGCATAGTGAAGGATAATTATTAATAATGAAAATAATAAAAAGAGAGAGATGGCCATGCCTGTACTGTACCGATAGTCTGTAGAAACGGCTGGAGATGACAGGGTTGAGTATTGTGATAAGGAAACAAAATTGTGTGGAGGGACAGATCCAGGTAGTACAAAGGAAAAGGGGGAATTAATATTGAAATCACGGGATGCGGTTTGTTAGAAGCTGATGAAGGAAATATATTAACTAAAAGGGGTATAAACATTGAGGAATTGAAAGGAAATTAGGTATTGTACATACAAGAATAAATGTGTGATTGGAAATAAAAGGCTCCCTGTCACTATATATTTTAAGTATGGCAGAATTGGGATTAGTAGCCTATAAGGTGACTTCGTTGACATGCACCTATAATACTTAGATTTGGCAGATGAATTGTTGGGTATTTCACCTCGAGTGTGCTCATCAGATCAAGACAGCCAGTAGCAAAGTTTTGTTTGAGCGCCCTATTGCAATGAACTGTGAGGTGCCAAAATCACACTGTCTTTGCTTCATTAGACCCTACAGAAGAAAATATATGTTTATTTTTGTGAGTTGCCTCATTTTTGTCTAGTTCTAATTATTCACTGGGATCCAATCTTGTTTAAATGAAACTCCAACCTTGCAGAGTACACCATTTATAGATAAACTCAACTATTATACCTAGAGCTGAGCATTACCAGAGTTATTCTCAGCCAGAATCAACCTTTCCGCCTCTCCTGGGTCATGCTTTGTAAGTTTCAGCTACATCAATTGCTATTCTTTCAAACTTTAGAGCAGACAGGCCTAACCTACTCCATCTCACCTCAAATAACGAGCAAGCCTGCCATTACAGGAACCAATCTATTGAATCTTAGATACACTTCCTCGATGGCAAGTCTGTCTTTCAGGTCAACAGATCAAAACTGTATAGGTCCCATGATTCTATATGATTGGCGTAAGAAATCTTTACTCCTATACTCAAATCTTAGTACAGTAAAGACATAAATGCTAGTTACCCTCTAGAATTGCATTCTTCATCTGCATGTTAGCTTTCAGATCTTTTTCAATATGATGATTTCCCAATCTGCTAACCTTTTTTTAAAAAAAAACCAAAAAAACAAAAAAATAATAATAATCCCTGCTTCTCTGTTTTGTGCAATGAAGTGGATGACCTCACATGTTTTCACATATTATTTTATCTGCCATGTTCACACCCACTCACTTAGGTTGCTTCTATTCCATAAATATTCTTTATGTCCGCTACAGTACTCCCAAATCCTGCACCATCAGCAATCTTGTAACCATCACATATGGTCCCCCAAACAAACTATTGACACAGTTCTTGAATACCTGGGGTCAAAGCTGGTACCCCATTCATCAAAGCCTGTCAACCAGAGAAAACTTATCCCCATACTTTGCTTTTTGTTAATTAGTACATTATCCATGTTAGCATGTCATCTATGCTTGTACATTGTCCCTCAAATCGATTTACTCTGACTTTATTCAGAAACCTGTGTGGGAATTTATTGAGTTCTACTGATCCCCCCCCCCCTCCCCATCTTTCCTACTTGCCACATTCTCAACTTCCAATAGACAAGGCCATGGCAGACTGTACAATTGCAATACTTTTATTTTGTAAGACGTGAACATAAACCGCCTGGGGATGGAGAGGTGTAATTTTGAGCTGGTGTAAGATAAACAAAGATAAATTAGTGAAGAACTGAGTTCATTTGCAGCAAAACATAGGACGACAGTGTAAACAGATCTAGGTTTGGCCTGCTGCTTCCTGAAATCGCTGCTTGCAACCACGTAAAATAAAAAATTAATTACAAACTATCCCTCGATATTCACTATACTTGGCTTGTCATTATGTAGATTTTTATGTGTTCGGGAAATATATTTCCTTTAATTATAATAAATGGACGAAAATAAATAGGAAATGAGCCGATGTGCGCCTGTGTGACAGACAGCTTGTGCTCTGCACCGCCCCTGGCGGGGTGCTATCAGCTCAGGATAATGTAGGAGTGAGCTGCCACCGCGGCTGTGGTCACCATTCCAGCGCGGATCACTTCCTTAAAAAAAGAGCACAACACTGCTGTGCACGTACGGAGCGGAGCGGAAAGCGGAGCGGCTGGGAGCCATGGCGGAGAGTGGCGTTGGCGGGGGAGCAGGAGCAGGAGCGGGCGGGCTGCAGCAGGGATTCCCGGCGGTGTGTTTTGGAGCGGGCAGCGGCTGCTCGGATGCAGTGCCGCCGGTGTCGGTCTCCCTGGCTGCTCCCGTGCCCCCGTGTCCGTGTCTGTGTCCGCGCCGCTGCTGGTCTGCGCTGCGGTGACGGACAGCGGCCGCTCCGCCGGCCCGGGGAGTCAGAGTCAGCAGCAGCAGCGGGAGAGAATCGCGCTGAGGAAGGCGCAGCTCCGCGGCTATCCCCGGACAAAGAAACTGGAGAAACTCGGCGTTTACTCCGCTTGCAAGGTAGCCTCTAGCTCCACGAAGAAGCAAAATAATACAGGGTCCGCGCATCCGCACCAATCAAACAAACTCGTTGTTTTCTTTTAAAAAAGCTCTCGAATGAAGTGACATGTCAGAATTAATTTTGTTTTGACCGAATATGTGTCAGGTCGGATTGTTTTCCAACAGGGGGCGGGTTTGTTTTTCTGTCTGGCGCGTATGTGTTGTAAACAGTGTAAGGATCGTTACATGCTGTGTCATTTTCTGAAACTGATGACAGTTTTATTTTAGGAGCATAATGTTACGATGATCGCGCAATTATCTCCAAAAGCAGCAGGAAATACTGTGATGGGTTATGTAGTGTAGATAATGTGAGTGAGGAACTTTTTATTTCAGTTTGACTTTTGATACTTTGCCAAATAAGTAGCAATTTCAATTCCCGCAGAAATGTGGAACAACCGATCTTTGAAATGATTACGTTTTTTTTTAAATATATGGTCAATTGGATGAAAACATTTATCCTCTAGCGACATTTGTGCTACGCCTGTAATTAATTTACAAAAGTCTTTCAGAACTTTATTTTTCCCCCCCAATACATAAGTCGCTTAAGGTAGGTTGAGATGATTAACTTCAGAGTAGACATTTGATTTATTTTATGAATTAAATGTACACACAAATATGAGTAACAGGTGCTGGATTGCAAGGTGTGAAGTGACAGAGATTGGAAAAGATACTGAGTGAAGAACACACTTTCCTTCTCTTTTTGTCAGGGTCAGAAACAAAATAAAAGAAATGTGTACAAAATTGTAATCACTTTACCAGAGATCACAGGAGCTTGTTTTTTTGGTGGTCTGTAAACAAAATATGGGGGTGGGTGGGGCGGGGAGGGAAGAGGGGAAAGAGGGGAGAGGAGGAGGGGGGGGGAGAGGAGAGGGGGAGGAGGGGGGGGGAGGGATTACTGATGCTGCTGGGGGGGGGGAGGGGGGGGGGGGGAGGGGACTACTGATGCTATGGTCATCTACCTTGGTGTGAGTTAAATTAAATAAAATTATGAACAGTTTCATTCTGAAGGTCCTCTGATTTTTCATCACCAGCAGGATAATAACCAACCGCTAGTTTGTTGTCATTGTCATGGTTTAGTCGTATTGGTATTGAATGCCACATGTTGCTAATCTTTCTAGGCTGAAGAATCCTGCAAATGCAATGGCTGGAAGAATCGAAATCCCCCTCCCACACCTCCAAGAGTAAACGTCCAGCAGACAGCTGTTAGTCTTGCAGAACCTTGCCGGAGTTGTGGCCATACACTAGGTAGGTACGGTACTCCCTCTTGTACACTCTCTGGTTAATAATGTATCGTGCAGTCTGAAGTCACACAAGTTTATCTACAATGATATAGGAATTTCAGTTTAACAAATCTTTAGTTTATCACTATTATTAGAAAAATCACCATAACTTCAAGCCAGAACACTAATTTGCAGCAGAAAGCCTATGAGAGATTAAATGGATGTAGTGTATTTTAAAAAGCATAATAATTGTGGACACTTTTGTATCGTATTGCTGACTTCTAGGCGTATTTTCTGTACTCCAAATTCGAATGATTTGATTTTTTTAAAGTGTTTCCTAAAATAGATTAATTATGGGTGAATTTCCCTATGTTTTTGATCTCAGTTATTCCTCAGGAAACTAATACTGAAGCTGATAATTCAAAACACTTCATCTAAAACACCAGGATATAAACAAACTCTGCAAGTAAGGGCCAAATTAATGGTTACTCTAATAGACTGGAGATATGAGTGAAAATCTTACCATGTTGGGTAGGAAATTGACTTTAGTTAAATTATACACAAAATGTCACTAATTGGTCGAGTGTGCTGATGCACTAATGAACTTTGGGAAGGAAATTTGTGGTTGTAACTCGGTTTGGCGTATAATAATAATAAATAACTTTATTACGGACTCGAGGTCCAGACAAGGGGCAACATTACATTTTAAAAAAATGCATTGCATATAAAAAATATCATAAAGTACATATAAAATCTTAGTATATCACTTATAAAAGCATCATAAATTATATATTTTTAAAAACACAATACATAAGTTAAAAATCCAGATTTAAAGAATGATCAATGTCCTACAACGAGACAACGATACCAGTGTCTCCACAGCTGCGATTCGTAGCGTGTAGTGCTAACCCTTATGTTTGACAAGGCCACAATAATTACATTTTTAGAGTCATTTATCCTGCAAATGAATTTATACATGTGATTTCTTAGGATAGCTTCTAAAGTACTGACTCCTGCAGCCACAAACATATTACTGGCACTACACCATCTAGGTTGCCTTAGCAGTGTTCTCATGGCATCGTTATATGCCACCTTTAGTCTCTGCAAACTCGTCTTTTCATAGTTCGACCACAGATGCGCAGTGTAGAGTGGTGTGCAGTATGCTCTAAATAGCGACATCTCCGCCACATCTGCACACGCACCAAATTTACGCAAGAGAATATTCGCCTGTACATAGAACATGCGTCGTTGCCTATAAATATCCTCATCATCTGTCATTTGTTCTGTAATAATATGCCCTAGATATTTTACCTTATTACAGACACTAAGATTATTGTCAGACAATTTAAAATCAGGAAATATTAGACATTTATCCTCTTTGGTTCTACAGATCATAACAGCACTCTTACTAGCATTATATTTAATGTCATGTTCCACACCATACACAGAACATATAGTAAGAAGCTGCTGGAGACCAGCGCTAGATGGACTAAAGACCACAAGATCATCTGCATGCATAATATGGTTCACTAAAATATTACCAATCACGCACCCAGTATTACAGGCTTTCAATTGTTTAGACAGATCATCAATATATAGATTAAAAAGGACTGGGGACAAAATTCCCCCTTGTCTAACACCATTGCTAACCCCAAATGTGGCTGAGACCCTATTGCCCCATTTTATTTGCATAGTCTGGTGGGCATACCAGTAGGCCAGAATTCTAACAATGTATTTAGGCACCCCTCTTTGACTCATTTTACCAAACAGCTTTCTGAGATTAACACGGTCAAAGGCTTTGGAAGCATCAATAAAGCACATAAGGATTGAAGAGTTTTTGCCTCTATATTTGTTTACAATCTCCTTTAGGGCATATAGGCATAAGTCAGTGCCATGTTTAGCTTTAAAGCCAAACTGGTTATCTGTGGAGTTAACAAACTCATTTATTCTATCCAGCAGAACTCTTTCTAAAACTTTTGACAATATGCTGGCTAAAGCTATGGGCCTGTAATTATTTAGGCTGCCTACTTTACCAGCTTTGTCCTTAATGACCGGCACTAACAGGACAGACAACATTGAGTCTGGTAACAAGCCATGAATCATAAAGCCAGTAAAACAAATAGCAAGGAGAGGAGCTATCCTCATACTCGTATGCTTAAGGTGTTCAGCAGAAATATGATTCAAGCCACTTGCTTTGTTGTTGGACAGCTTGTTCATGGCATGATACACCTCATGTGACATAATTGCCATCGAGTCATTACTCTCAATATTGTCCACCCTACACAAGTCACCTTGGACACAGTTGAATAAAGTACTATAATGTTGTCGTCATAACTCCGCGATATATAACTCCAGAGCCTGCACTGTTATTCACATGTACCAGTCCTTTAAAGTAATCCAGCAAGCCATCAGCATTGAGGACGATTGGAGAAGAGCAACACATTCTGGGGAAAGCTAGTGGCATTCACATCCCATTAATAAACTGAAGTAATCAGGAGTCAATTAAAGAACATCTTACAGGAAAAAATAGAGTTCCAGCTGAAAGTAATTTTGGTATATTTATCTTGTAGATTCAGTTAGCAGTGATTAATGTTACCAAATGTACTGGAGAAAATCAAGAACAAGCCAATTAAATTAAAATGAAGAAAGCTGCAAATCTGATATTTATAAAAATAGAAAATGTCCAATAGGTCATGCAGCATCTGTGGAAAAGAAACAAAATTAATGTTTTGAATTTGAATTCGTCAGGACCAGGAAAGAGAGAAATGACAACAAGTTAGAAGTTAAAGCAAATAATTTAACTTGTTGAGAAGTTAGAGGAGGGATGGAAAGGGAAAAGTGAATATCTCTGATAGCATGAGGTCAGAGTTGCTATGAGGTTAAGTTGTAGAGGCCATCTGCTTTTTGGTTTATGGGAGCAGTTAGAAAGAGAATCAATGCAGCAATGGTTGGGAGATGAGGGCTGTTACAGAGTACGAATACGGAAAACGGCTGCAAAAAAGTGTGAAATGCATAGTTCTGGGATATGGTTAGTTTAGTTTACAGAGACAACATGGAAACAGGCCCTTTAGTCCACTGAGTCTGCGCCGCCCAGCGATCCCCATATATTAACACTATCCTGCACACACGAGGGACAATTTACAATTATACCAAGCCTAGTACGTCTTTGGAGTGTAGGAGGAAATCGGAGCTCCCCGGAGAAAACCCACAATCTCCCATAACCAGGATTGAACCCAGGTCTCTGGGTTTGATAGGCAGATAGTTGGACAAAGGCTAAAGATAAAAGCAGAGGGTGTGGGGTAGGGTTGAAGAGTTGTGAATTGCGAAGCAACAGGAAGGAAGGGGTAGGGGAGGGGAGAAATTGTTAGGAATCTAGGAGGGGCATATAGTGGTTGGGGGGGGAGGGGGAGGAGGAGGTGGGTACCTAAAATGGAACAATTCAATTTTTACCCGTTGGGTTGCAAGCTGCCCAAGCGGAACATGAGGTGTTGGTCCTCCAGTTTGCGTGTCATCTGCAAATTTGCTAGTGTTACGTTTAATCCCATCATCTAAATCGTTAATATATATTGTAAATATATCGCCATCGCCAGCCAGGGGCTTTGACTTTGACTCTGACATCGGGGGGGGGGGGAGAGTGCAGTGGAGAGATAAGTTTATTAGGCCTTCCATCACAGCGATGTGATGGATGTTTACGTAAATTATGTTGTGTCTTGGGTCTATGTGTTTGTAATGTATGGCTGCAGAAACGGCATTTCGTTTGGACCTCAAGGGGTCCAAATGACAATTAAATGTATCTTGATCTTGAAATAGCTGCGGCCCCAGCACCGAGCCTTGCAGCATTCCACTGCCTGCCATTCTGACAGGGACTCATTTATTCCTACACTTTATTTCCTGTCTGCCGACCAATTCCTTATCCATGCCAATACCCTACTGCCAATACCATGTGCTCTAATTTTGCCACTAATCTCCTGTGTGGGACCTTATCAAAGGCATACTGAAATTCCAGATACTACATCCACTGGCTCTCCTTCAGCCATTTTACTAGTCCCATCCTCAAAAAAGCTACATAGGGCTCTTAAAGATAGCAGTCAGGGGATACGGGGTACTGATTGGGGATGATCAGCCATTGAATGGTGGTGCTGGCTTGAATGGCCTACTCCTGCACCTATTGTCTAAAATTCCAGAAGATTAGTCAAGCAGGATTTCCCCTTCATAAATCCATGCTGACTTTGGAATGAAATGATCCTGTATCTTTTGGATTATGCCCTGAAATTCCTGCCATTGCTGTTCCACCGTCATTCCTGCTCCACCGTCATTGCTGCTAGGTTCATTTTCCAGTCGACCTTGGCCAGCTCCTCTCTCATGCCTTTATAGTCCCCTTTGTTCAACTGCAACACTGACACTTCTGATTTAACCTTCTCCCTCTCAAATTACAGATTGAAACATATCATATTATGGACATTACCTCCTAGCGGTTCCTTTGCCTTGAGTTCCCTTAATAAATCTGGTTCATAGATAAACCCCAAATCCAGGATTGCCTTCTCTCTGGTAGGCTCCAGTACAAGCTGCTCTGAATCTATCTCGGAGGCACTCTACAAACTCCCTTTTTTTGGGTCCAGAACCAACCTGATTTTCCCAGTCTACCTGCATATTGAAATCCCCCATAATCACAGTGGCATTACCTTTGTTACAAGCCAATTTTAACTCCTGCTGCAATTTGCACCCTATATACAGGCTACTATTCGGGGCCTGTTTATCATTCCCATTAGTGTCTTCTTACCTTTACAATTCCTCAATTCTATCCACAGTGACTACATCGTCAGTCCGTATGAACCCTCGCAAGGGACTGAATTTCATCCCTCACCAACAGAGCTACCACATCTCCTCTGCCCACCTGTCTGTTGTTTCTTTTTTTTAAATTAAAAAAAAAAATTATTTATGTTTTTTAATTTTTTTTTATTAGAAGCAATTGTACAAAGATAAATCATTCAGCATCTAAGATTATACAATTATTGTACAGCTCGAAAAAGGACAAAGAAAAGACCCCTAAACATCCAAAATAGTGTGGCTGAAAAAAAAAGATATTAATAAAAAAAGAAAAAGAAAAGTGGAGATATACCTGCCCCTCGTCGCCCACCGCCCACCTCACCCAGCCCAGAATCGGATTTAAATTTAGATTTGTGTTGCCCCATACTATTCTTGTAAGAATTCGGTAAAGGGTGTCCATGTCTTGAGAAATTGATCTGGTTTTTCTGCCAAGACAAGCCTAATATTTTCCAAATGTAGTGTCTCGGACATGTTTGAATCCACATCTTCACTGTAGGGACTGTTGTCTGTTTCCAAAATGTAAGTATTAGTTTTTTCGCAGTTATCAGGCCATAGTTAAGGAAACGTCTTTGAAATAGTGTTAGCTCAGAACAGGCTTCTGACATACCTAGTGTGATCAATTCTATGTCGGGGTCCAATTTTATTTTAAGTATTTTAGAAAAAATATAAAAAATTCCCCTCCAGAAGTTGTGTAATTTTGTACAGGAAGCAAAGGAATGGGTTATGGTTGCATCTTGGAGTAGACATTCATCACAAATAGGGGAGACATTTGGGAAGATCTTATTCAATTTAGACTTTGAGTAATAAAGTCTATGCAGTATTTTAAATTGTATTAGCGAGTGCCTAACATTGAGAGAACAGTTGTGTATATATAGAAGGCTTTCCTCCCAACTATCTTTTAAAATTGTTAGGCCACGTTCATCTTCCCAAGCTCGCCTAATTATTTCCGACAATGGAGTTTGTAAATTTAAAAGGGTATTATAAAGGTACGATATTAACTTATTTGAATCCGACTTTCTAATCATGCATTTGTCTAATATGTCTGGAACCATATATTGACAATCTTGGGTGTGTGATTTCACATAGTCTCGTATTTGAAGATATCTAAAGTATTGGCTACCTTTCAGATGATATTTCGACTGCAATTCTTGAAATGAGAGGAGGGTCCCCATCTCATAAAAGTCTTCCAGCTTTTTAATTCCTAAGCTTTCCCATTGTATAAACACCTTGTCTAAAGTAGGTTTAAACGAGGGATTATTGGCGATTGATAACAGGAGAGATAAATATCTCAATTTAAGGGTTGATTTCACCTGTTTCCAGATTTGTAAGGTGCAATGGATTATCGGATTTTTGCTCATACGCTGATTTCTTCAGATTTATTCGAGAGAGAAGAATCGTGCCTATGTTAAAAGGCAAACAATTTTCTCTCTCCATTTTTAGCCAGTTTACTTGTTGGCATGTATCGTCCATCCAATAGATTAAATTTTTAATGTTTGTTGCCCAGTAAAAAAAATGAGGGAAAGCCAGTCCGCCGATTTCTTTAGGTTTACATAAATGTCGTTTATGAATTCTGTGAGTTTTGTAATCGCAGATAAAGTTTGTAATCTCAGAAATTAGTTTTTTTTTAAATTTAGGGAGAAAAATCGGTATTGATTGAAATAGGTACGGGATTTGTGGAAGGAAGATCATCTTTATGGCATTTATTCCACCTATAAGGGAGATCGAAAGTGTTTTCCAAAATTGAATAAGGGCATTTAATTTGTTGATTAATGGTGGAAAATCTGCTTGAAATAAAGAAGAGTATTTTCTAGTCACGTAAACTCCAAGATATTTAAATTTTTCCATAGCAATTCTAAAGGAAAATTTTAGAAAACGGGTCTTGAGGTTTTATCGACATAATTTCACTTTTGTTCCAGTTTATTCTATACCCTGAAAAGGAGCCAAATTCTTCTATAAGATTTAGTATGTTTGGAATACTAAGTTGGTTCTATAGGACATATAACCCTGAATAATCAGTTCCCAGTCCCGATCCTCCTGCAGCAAGTCTCTTTAATCCCCACAATGTCATATCTACCAATCTCTAACTGAGCCTCAAACTCATCCACTTTACTTCTTATACTTCGTGCATTCATATATAATATTTTTAATCCATTATTCACCTCCCTTTTCACATTGATTCCTATTTCACTTGGCCATACTCTCCTATCCCTTCGTGAGCTTTCTGCCCCGTTAATTCTGGTGTCTTTCTTAATTTTTCCTATACTCTCTTTCCCTTTAACTTCAACCTTGTATTTCCAATTTGTCTCCCCCCCCCCCCCCCCCATTATTTAGTTTAAACCTACCCGTGTAGCAGTGGAAAACCTGCCTGCCAGAATGCCTGTTAAGGTGCAACCCGTCCCTTTTGTATAAATCACCATTACCCCAAAACAGATTCCGGTGGTCTAAGAATCTAAATCCCTGCCCCCTGCACCAGCTCCTCAGACACACATTCAGATCCCCTATCTCCCTGTTCACTAGCACGAGGAACTGGAAGCAAACCGGAAATAACCGCCCTGGAGGTCCTGCTTTTCAGCCTTCTTCCAAGGTCTCTAAAGTCACGCTGCAGAATCTCTTTCCTCTTCTTCCCGGCGTAATTTATGCCGATATGAACTACCACTTCCGGCTGCTTACCTTCACCCTTGAGGATGCCCTGCAATCGGTCTATGACGTCCTGGATCCTGGCAACAGAGGTAACACACCATCCTTGAATCCCGCCTGTTGCCGCAGAAACTCCTGTCTGTACCTCTCGCTATGGAGTCCCCTACTACCACGGCTCTGCCTGACGTCTGTCTCTTCGGCTTTGCTTTAGTGCCACATAGAAGATGAGATGCTGATTCTCAAGCTTACATTGGGCATTATAATAGCAGTGCAGAGGGCTGTAGACAGGTAGATCAGAGTTAGAATTGAATGGAGAATTAAAGTAGAAGGTAACAGGGAGCTTTGAATCGCTCCTATGAACTAAACTGTGGTTCTCTACAGAACAATCACCAAATCTGCATTTAGTTTCTCTATTGCAGTGGAGACTGTATTATGACATCCAAAATTATTAATGCCATGAACAAGTTCTCTAAATTATATGTACATTCAGTACACTTGGAACAAAATACTGCAGTTGCTGAAAATCTGAAACAGAAGTGCAAATTGCTGAAAGCACTCATCAGATAGAGGAGCATGAGGTGAGGCGCACGCTGCGGGCCATCAATCCAAGGAAGGCTAGAAACGGCTCTCAGTCAAAAGACCCCTGGACTTTACAAAAAGTTGCCCAGTCCAAAGTGAGTCCTCCACCATAGTCTTGCCCAAAAAAAGACATCTCCAGGGACTACCGGCCAGTCGCAGATGCTGAATCTTGAAAAATCATATCAAATACTTCTGCCCCGAAGTGCAGTTTTTGGAGGCAAAGCTACAGAGCTGTAGCCACACGCTGCACTGTCTCACCAGCAGCATCTGTCTTTGTGGAATGGATCCACACTCTCCACCTGCGTGGACTCTGTAGTCGCAGCCAGAGAGTCAGAGGGTCCCAACACGGCCCTCAGCCTCAGTACCGGCTCTCCACAGGGCTGCGTACTGAGCCCCCTGGCCATTACACCATGACTCCACCATTGTCAAATTTGCGGATGACACTACGGTGGTGGGACTCATCTCCGGGGGGACGAGTACGCCTACCTGTGACCTGCTGAGTTCCTCCTCAACACTTAAAGACAAAGGTGTAATTTTCAGGAAGAACAAAACGGATGGTACCAAATCAGAGGGGACTGTGTAGAGAGGGTGGCGGAGTGGGAATCCATATTGAGGAGGAAAAGTGAACACCACTGCGCTGCTGAAAAAGCAGAGGGCAATCAGGGGGCGTCTGTGATAGAGAACAGCACAGCGGCTCAGAGGAAAGCGCTGCCCCCAGAGGGCTTACCAAAGTTGTCAGGGAAGAGCATACAATTACTTTAAAGACTGGGAGTGGGAGACCTGAAACAGAAAAAGGCTGCCCTTTAACTTTAGTTCCCGCTGGTTCAGACAAAGCCACTGTTGTCAGGCAGTGGAAATCTACAAGAAGAAACTAAAAAAACCCCACTGCTATAAAAGCACTAAATTAGCCGCCTGCATTAAGGGACTGTTAAATTTAAGGGTTGGTATAATGTGCCCGAGGGCATTAACATACCCAGAAATGTTTGAAGATGGTGGCACATTTTGTTTTCGTTTGTCTGGCATATGTCTTTTGTCTGCCAAGGTACATTATCATCATCAAGACCCCACTTTAAAATCATCAATTTAACACAAAGATGCTTCTGATCTACAGTTTTCTTCTTAGCGGACCCAGCAGATCTGGAGGGAATGGATAAGCGATCTTTGCTGAGTGCCAACACAGGCCTGGCCATTTTTTGCTTTTGTGTGAGTTCCTCCAACACTTTTGCATTTTGATTGAGAGAAATCTTGATAGTTGACCAAAGTTGTATAAATTACACGCTCACCTGAAACAGAAAAAGGATGTAATTTGGTTCAGAAACCGTGCTTGAGAACAGATGGTTTTCATTATAATGTCCCGAGGCAAAGGATCAACAAGGATATTGAAGTTTCATCTGTTCATTCTTTTGTCTGGGTACATTATCATCATCAAGACCTGATCATCAATTTAACAAATTCTCTTTGTTCTTCTCACCATTCTGAATTTTATATTTGACCCTAAATTGGATTTTTTTCTGTATAAAATGTCTAACCGTGCTTGAACAGATGGTTTGCTACATGAAAGGATCAACAAGGATATTGGTGTCCCCACTAAATTGGTTCTGTAAATGTTGTATGGGTGTTTATTTTGGGGTAGCAATGTAAAATAACAAAAGAAGGTAGTGAAATATCATATTATAAATATCATATCATAAATACAGCAGATACTAAGATAAACACAGCAGATAGCCATTGAGTACCTGGCTGGGAGGGAAACGGTTATCATTCCACATCTGAAGAGGGGTCCCAACACAAAGTATCGCCTGTTCGTCCCCCCCAGACATGCTGCCTGACCCGCTGAGTTACACCAGCATACTGGTTTACTCAAGATTGAAGTTCTCTGTGTCCATGTTACTGCTCCTCAAAGTATGCCATTTTTTCTCTGATGGGGGTTCTGTAAGTCCCTCTCATCGCTCCTCATCTGTGATTACTACTGCACTCCTACAAGAGGAAGATGACTGAACTTTATTGCCTTTCCTCACAGTGGGAAACGTTGATCCTGCTGTGTGGGGATGCTTATGTTAAATCCTATCGTGTATTGTGTTCTTTTTATTCGTATGGCTGTATGGTAACTCAAATCTCACTGTACCAATTGGTGCACGTGACAATAAATGTAACTTGAACTTTTGACCATTTTCTGACCCAGACTCGCTATTACAGCCTCGTGTCTTCCAGCTCTGTTTCCAGCCATCCCCTTAATACAGGCCTAACCAGGGGAGTCTGAAAAAGTACCCTGACCCAAAACGTCCCCTGTGCATTCCCTCCAGATATGCTGCCTCATGCCCTGAGTTACCCCAGCAATTTGAATAGCAAACTGAGTTTATTTCTGCATTACCAAATTATCTTTTTCATATCTTCTGTTTCTATGCTACTGTAAATTTGTCATTGGACATTTCTTGACAGAACACAACAAATGATTTGTAAAGTGGCCATGATGGCTGCACTCACTTGATTCAAACACTTCATATTACCAATGGCAGTCTCTGGCACTGAATGAACACCACAACTGCCCTTGCTGCTCAATGTTCTTTCCTTACAATAATTGCTGTAAGCTTTTAATGTCAAATTATATCTGGTATGTGAGTTCCAGTAACAGATTGCCTTGAGCCACCAGTAATAATAATAGCAGAAATAGTTGCTGGGGAAGTACAAAGTATAAATGCATTGGTCCTGTTCAAACTAGAGTTTGAAATATTTGTAAATCCTATCATGTCGCCTTCCCTGATTTCTGCATTTTCCCCCTTCCCCTCCCCACCTCCCGCTCTTTCTAACTACCTCGTCATTTCATTTGTGACCAGTGCCTTATAAAGCCTCAGCATTACATCACTGTCATTACATTGTTAGCTTCTTCTGATATTTCAATGAATTTCGCTGTTTTCTCTATAGGGTGATTTCACGAAAGGTCACTAGATCATAGATCCTCACCCACGTGACCGCAAAATTTAACTGGGGTACAAACGTCACTTCCAGTACATGTTATTGATGCTAGAAACGCGAACTTTCAAACCTGTTAAAAACCGTGAAAACGGCCCGTTTTTGAGCTGTAAATAACTGTGCCAGTCGGTGTGACCGCGAGACACAACTATCTTACTTTAGAGTCCAGAAGATAAAGAAAAACAAAGGTAAAGACAAGAGAGCGCTGAAGGGAAAATAACAGCGGAAGTTGTTGGCCGTGCAGATATAAATAGCAATGTTACAACATTTTGAGATTTTAAAAATCAAGTCTGCAATTTATCCCATCAGATAAAGCATAAAAAGAAGTTTAATTTGACACCTAATTCACTTTCAAATCTCACGTATTTAAAAAGTTATGGCCATTTTCATACTCGGAAATTAGCATCTTGTTCCCTATTGATTTTCTATGGACACAACAAAAAAGCTGTGATCGTGGACAGTCAAAAGCCCATAACTTTCTTAAAAATTAAGAGAACTGAATGAAATTTTCAGTTATCATAGATTGAAGCATTCTGAAACAAATATAAATCAATCTTACTTGGATGACCTGAAATTAAAGCATATAATTAGTTAGTTACCCAATTGGAGCTAATTTCAAACTTCAATTACTAGATCTAAACATCTATTTATTTCTTAATAAATGATTAACATTTTTAAATAGCCTAAGTGTCCAAATAATATTCACAAATAATTCACAATAAAACATGATTTTTAAATCTCATTTACATTAATTTATAGGCCAAATGGAAGGAATTTAGTGTTCAATTGCTGTAAATTAAAGTCAATTTAAATCAGCTTTCTAGTGGGTTCCTGTGAACGCGCTGGTTTAGAACGTTCACATTGCGCTAGATTTGTGCCCTCAAATGCCCAGAAAAATACTGCGGGATATAATGGGCCCAAAATGAGCTACTCGCAACTTTAAACTTTGTATAAAGGGATCTTAAGAAACCCTTTTTAATGTAAAAATAAACGGCCTACCTTCTGTTGTCTGCTGTATGAGACCCTGCCGGTTGCCGATGGTCGCGGGTTTAGAGGTTAATTTTTAAACTACTACAACAATTATATAAAACCTTTAAAACTAATAATAGCTAAGGCGACGGAATATTCCAGCGATTTTTCCGTTAATAATTAACTAGGCTGAACATCCTCGATTGGAACAGCCTAGGGAAAATCGCGTTTTAAACCCGCCCCCTCTAAACGGCGCCAAAATCGCGCACACGGGCTGGGACAGATTTTCAGCGAAGCTTCCGGTAGGCTTTGCAACATACCTAATATAAAGATCGAAAATATTGGGAATTATCGCGTTTGCTCACTGCATTTCATCAAAGCTAAGGCATTATTGATGTTTTGATGAAATGCAGTGAGCAAACGCGATAAAATCCCGATATTTTCGATCTTTATATCTGCACGGCCAACAACTTCCACTGTTATTTTCCCTTCAGCGGTCTCTTGTCTTTACCTTCGTTTTTCTTTATCTTCTGGACTCTAAAGTAAGATAGCTGTGTCTCGCGGTCACCCCGACTGGCACAGCTATTTACAGCTGAAAAACGGGCCGTTTTCGCGGTTTTTAACAGGTTTGAAAGTTTGTGTTTCTAGCATCAATAACATGTACTGGAAGTGACGTTTGCACCCCAGTTAAATTTTGCGGTCACGTGGGTGAGGATCTATGATCCAGTGACCTTTCGTGAAATCACCCTATTCTTATTGTGCTGTTCATATGGTAACATAACGGTTCATTGGGGCATGGGAAAGAGAAAAGTGATATTGTAGTTAACATTATCTATTCGACCTTCAATCCACAGATAATAAACAAAGCACCACTGAAACCTTCTTTAGAGAATTGATGAATCAGACTATCACATGTTCACTAGTTGGTTAATAAAACAGCAGGTTTACATGGAAAATGATAGTGGGATAGGATTTCAAACAAAACTGGTCTAGAATTTAGCCAAATTAAATATCCCCTAAAACTTAGTTTCACTTTTAACTTTAAAGGACATTATTTTTTGTCATTCAATGTGAAATGGTTTAGTTCTAGCTTGCATAACATTAAAACTCTCCAGCAATTCAAATGTTGACGGCGTAAAATCATCTTGCCTAGCCTTTATTTGCAAAAAAATCTGCATTTTTAGATGTTTTGCTTACTGTGGAATTAGACAGAATCTCTAAACTGGGCATCACTAGCTGAGAAGTGTAAAAAGAAAAGAAACTAAATTGCTATCCCAATGACCAACACTGCAGTATGCCTGCAACTAGCTGACTACCATTTAATCTGTCCTTGAACCATTCCTATCTTGCAAGACAGTTCCTGGTATCATTTGGCAGTGGGTAATCGTTGATCTTTAGCCCCCTGTTGAACCATGGTCCAATAAATCAGTTTACCACAAGTAATTTCCTGATTATTATTCTTGAAACTTTTTCCGTGCCCTGTTTTGAAACAGTAACTATGTTCCCACATGCTGGGACCACATTAAAGTCAGTTGATTCTTACTCCATTATCACTAAGCTTGATATCCAGCGGCACACTTCATGGGACTACTCTGGCAGGCAGAATCAGGGTGGTAGGGAATGGAGTTCATGTTTTGAACCTAAATGTTACCAAAGTGTTTATGGCCTATTTTGACTGCTATCTCTCTCTTGTCCTCTTGGTAATTTTGCAGATGGGACAACTAAATATTTCTAGAGTTACACACAAAATGCTGGAGTAACTCAGCGGGTCAGACAGCATCTCTGGATAGAAGGAATGGGTGACATTTTGGGTTGAGAGCCTTCTTCGCCTGTCCCACTTGGGAGACCTCCACCACCAGTTCTGGCGACCTTAAGCGCCAAAAAATAAAAAAACAATGTCGCGGTGACCTACGACCTTCCTCGACTATGTGTACGACCTCCTATGTATATGTTGAAGACCTCCCTTGACTATGAAGAAGACCTCCTTCGACTGTGTTGAAGACTGGCTTCGACCATGTACGTTTTACTCGAGGATGGTCTCTGGCAAATTGGTCCGTGAATGAGCACGACGCCCTTCGATCTCAGACGACCACACCGAAAACCAACAACGGCCAGTGACCAGTGTCTACAGCTCAAATGATCACGATAAAATGATGTCATGTCTGCATTTTTTTTCTCACTAAAAGATGCCTCCCAGGCAAGGAAGGAACTAGTTTGGAGGATGTTAGTAAAAATACAACTACTGCTGTTTGCAGTAGCCCTATTGCTTCAGCAGCCTTTTAAGAAAGGCGGAAGGGGAAGAGCAAGGGTGAAGGGGAAGTACAAGAAGAGTTCTCAATGGGTGAATGGAGAGGATGTGATGGACTGTCCCAGTACACCAGATGACTGCAAGAGAGTGACGCTGGGCTTTGACAAAAGATGGAACTTTAAGCACACATGTGGGGCAGTGGTTGACAAACATGCCATTCTTGCGTCTGTCCCTGTGCCCCTCATTTTCTTTATCGTACAGGATGGCATTCTGCTGGAACCATTCCTCAAGGTCCCCCTCCTGCTGCCTGGTGAAGGTGTAGGGCATAACCTTCCTCCAGCCCTCCCTCACCACCAATGGGGCATCTGCCACTGATGCTGTGTCAGACACAGGAGAAAGGGCTGCTTTGCTGCCTTCAAATGAGGCAGTGAAGAATGGGATGGTGGTGGGGACATATACTAACACTGGTCTCCTCCTCCAGGGTCTCTCATGTAGGACTACCTCCTCCTGCTCTATCACCTCCTGTGGCATCACCTCCTGGGTGGGCAACACCTGCATGGCAGGTTTTTTTTAGGGTTGTGCCCTTCCCTTGCGCTGCTGCCCTTTTGGTGCCATCTCTAAAACACACGTCTCCTCTCCAAAAAACTCTCCAGCTATGAATGAACATGCCCTGGAGTGACAGAGGTCACGTGTTGCTGTTTAAATTACCTTTTTTTCCTACTGACCTTTATTTCACCCCTGAGCTATTACCTTCGACCGCCTTCGAGTACTTACGACTAGCATCACGACCGACTTTGACTAGACCTACGACTAAAAAAGTATCGATTTTTCCCGTGGCGACCTATTTTAAGTCACGGTCAATTTTTAACATCTTGAAAAATACGCCGCGATCTAGCTGAAGCCTCGACTATGCGGAGACCACTCTCGAGCATGAAGGAGAGTGACGAAGACCTCGTACAACCTCGTGGCAACCTTGCCGCGACTATGGGTCGCGAGCAAACTCGCCAGAACTCCCGGTGGAGGTCTCCCAAGTGGGACAGACCCTTTACTCCAGCATTTTATGTCTATCTTCGGTTTAAACCAGTATCTGTAGTTCCTCCCTAAATATTTTGGGGCTTGATTGTACATTTTTATTTCCATGTTTGATTTGCAGAAAATAATTTACTTTGGCAGGAAATTTGAAGATTCTAAAGTTTTTTGCAAAATATCCATTCACAATGTGTGGCCTGGATGGTCACGGATTAGGAGTCATCATGTAAATAAATGTCAGTCAAGAAAAGTTTGTATCATCAACACTTGAGAATCTGAATGGTCTCACTAAGAACAAAACGGTCCCACACAAAGACAAAACTAATCCTCTGTGAATATGCAATTTATACTAAAAAAAAACATTTTAAAGAATATTTAACTTGGTTTGCATAATTTTCTTGAATTGAGTAGTGATTTTCAAGAAGGTATGGGGATTTGCACAACCAGTATTTTAACTTTTAATTTATTCTGTTTAAGCTGAAATCAAAAGCAATGTTTTTAACTTTTTTCAGCTGATCATGTTTCCCACTTGGAAAATGTATCGGAAGAAGAAATGAATAGGCTTCTTGGAATAGTACTGGATGTGGAATACTTATTTACCTGTGTCCACAAAGAAGAAGATGCAGACACAAAACAAGTTTACTTTTACTTGTTCAAAGTAGGTATAAGGATAGATAACGTAATTATCCTATTTATTTTGAGTCTTTGACAAGTAAGCAGCTGTTTTTTATTTGAAGTATTTACTGCATGTTGTTAAATGAATTCCACCCGATTAAAATCACAAGACCACATGTTCTAGCCACATGCATGGCAATAAAAAGTTTGATTCCTGTTTAAATGATATGCATTTAAATTTAAGTGTACTTAAAAATCATTGTCGGGTTTGGTTCTGTCTTACAGGTAATCTACATAAGAAATTTTTATGATCATTATGATAAATGTTTTTGGTATACATAGAAAAAGAACAGTTTGAATACAGAACAATTTAATATAATTATGATCTGCCAAAACCAACATTAAATATGAGTGCACATGGGAAGGGATATCCATTTAAGAAGTTATGCCAATTGAGTTGAAAATTGTTTTCAAAATTATACATTCCCAAATTTAATTGTGGTCAAACCCAATTTTGAAAATTGCAGAACATGAATTCATCCACAAATCCCAATAAGGGTAGCTTCACATCACATAATTTTTAAGAATTTTGCATCAAAATAGATTCCTAAATAACATATATATCAATCCCAGTGCAATTGTATTAATGGAGTTGTAAATTGATTTTATCATCAAAACAAGATTAATTTTAATAATCTTCACTGATGGGTGTGAGTATTGAAAACTTGCCACGATGACTGGTTTGATATGGGGCTGTGGCCTTTATGGGTAGGACTAGCTAACGTTCAGTTGAAAGATTGGGAAATCATCAGGAAATTGATTTAAATTGCTTTAAACCCGTACTAAAAGTGGGTGGAGCAGCTAGTAGAGCTGCTGCCTCACAACGCCTGAGACCCGGGTTTGATCCTGACCTCGGGTGCTATCTGAGTGCAGTTTGCATGTTCTCCCTGTGATGGTGTGGGTTTCCTCTGAATGCTCCGGTTTCCTCCCACATCCCAGAGATGTGAAGGTTTCTCGATTAACTGGTCGCTGTAAAAATGGCCCATCTTGAGTAGGGAGTAGGATGAGAAAGTGGGATAACAGAACTCATGCAAATGGGTGATCGATCGTCAGTGTGGACTCGATCGGTCGAAGGGCCTGTTTCCATGCTGTATCTCTAGACTGAACTAAACTAAATAAATAATTTGTACTGTACATTTTCTCAAGACAAACAATATAGAGGAAGCTCCAGCATCTTTTGACCTGAATGAGATTTAGATGATTTTATAAATCTATACTAAGAGAATATCATGCTTGATGGATCACAAAGTGTCTTTTGAAGCGTCATTTCTAACGCTTGAGTGCTGTTCTATGGCTGGTTTATACAAAGTGGCAGGTTGTTTTATCATGTATGTTTAACTAGAAAAACATGGCTTCTCTCGGCAAACACTCTTACACTTGGATTATCAGCACAGATCTTTGAATAAGGATCAAATTGTGAACTCTAATTTTCTTTTTCCGTACAATTGGTGGAAGATCTGAGACGCATTGGAATATTTACAGATGACATTTTAGATTTAGGAATCCAGTACTATACAATATTCATTTGAGAATTTTATTCAGAAGCAAACCACAAGCTTTTTCTTTCTTTTAATATTTTTAAATTGAGAATCTGATTACAACTAAAGTAAAATGTTTATGGCTTGATCTGGCAAATTTTACAGCTCCTCACCCTGTCACCTACTTTCATTATTCATTTACTTTACATTAGATGATGATACAACAGCATACACCATGACAAAAATTGCCAACACAAATTCACAACTGATAATTATATTTAAAGGATTTCCATTTGGTTTTCCAGTCAATCAGAATAATGCACTTGTGTGTATGTTGTGTGTTTATTTCTTGGCGTTATTGAGCAGCATGATTCTCGTGAACATGTTTATAATGACTGCAAATTGTGTACATTCCCCCCCCCCCCCCCCCCCCCCCCCCCCCAAAAAAATCAATCTTCAATTTTTATTGTGTGTAGGAGCTTTTTATGTTTAGGATAGTTACTGTTGGCATATTATATTATTTTGTCTAGATATATCTTGCAGTATTATTTTGGACACTTGGGGGTGGTCAATAGACAATAGGTGCAGGAGTAGGCCATTCGGCCCTTCGAGCCAGCACCGTCATTTAATGTGATCATGGCTGATCATCCCCAATTAGTACCCCGTTCATGCTTTCTCCCCATATCCCCTGACTGCTATTTTTAAGAGCCCTATCTAGCTCTCTCTTGAAAGCATCCAGAGAACCTGCCTCCACCGCCCTCTGAGGCAGAAAATTCCACAGACTCGCCACTCTCTGTGAGAAAAAGTGTTTCCTAGTCTCCGTTCTAAATGTCTTACTCCTTATTCTTAAACTTTGGCCCCTAGTTTTGGACTCGCCCAACATCGGGACCATGTTTCCTGACTCTAGCGTGTCCAAACCCTTAACAATCTTATATGTTTCAATGAGATCCCCTCTTATCCTTCTAAACTCCAGAGTGTACAAGCCCAGCCGCTCCATTCTCTCAGCAAATGACAGTCCCGCCATCCCGGGAATTAACCTTGCACAGGATGGTGTTTATATGAGTATAGGGGACAGGAAGTGGCAGGCACGGGGAGGGAGCGCATACAGTTCTCACCAGACCAGGGACAGAGCAGCCAGCTACAACTTGCATGCAGAATAAAGAAAGCCTGGAACGTTCATCTCTTTGTTTGTACAACTACTTCAATAAACAACCAAACTGGAAATAACAACTGGAAGATCTGTTCTATTAGGTCTGCGTAAGATCACTCCTACTTACTTGCGTAGTAATGACAACGGGAAAAGAGGTAGTGGAAAGGTCGGAAATTTGCCATTACATTTAAGTGAAAATTGGCTCTATGAGTGAAACTGGAGCTTGTGAATCATTCAAACGGAACAGGAATTGTTTTAGTTCACAAATCTGCGCTGCCATTTCTAATCAACTGGACAAGGTCGCTATCTGCGCTAATCTGACTGACGGAGATTGGAAACCGTGAAAGGCAACCTACATGGAGTGTGGGTACATACAGCATTAAGATTTATTGGAGAAGAAATACTGGAAAACGGCTACTATAATTGAGAAGTGACCTTGAGAATCACAACGATATCAGCTGTTTTAAATATTGTGCCGTTGGCACATGGCTTTCACGTCAACGAGTCTTAAAGAGATAGTGAACAAGTATGTCTGTGGTCAGATCTGATGCTCAGTCACAAGATGGCGATGTTGGAAAGGATTCCGAAAAGGAAAGAAGGGTTATTAAATACACTGTCAAAGGCTTGGAATTGTTCATTGAGAGGTGACAGAAGACAAGAAGCTTGATATGTAAACAAGCTAACAAGTTAATTGAAATGCTGAAAGAGCTCATGAAATCAAATGAAAATGCAAATGAAATACAATCTAACCTGGTTCAAATAATCAAGTTACGTGATGAAGTCAGAGAAAACCACGAGTCATTGGTGAAGTTACCACTGCCTGAAAATTAGCTTGAAAGGCAAAATCAGTGGTTTCAACAAAGAATGGAAGCTTTTAATGGTTTAATACAAGATGTAAAGGTGTGGTTATCTGATTTTGGACAGCAAACTACACACTCCATAGCTGGAAGTGCCATACAACAGAATGTTATAAACTCAGATGACATTGGACCTGATGACAATGTTTCAAATGTCTCAAAACTTAAATTAAGCCACAATTCTAGTTCTTCGTCATGTGTATCTTCAACATCCTCTACTCACATTAAAGCTTGGGCAGAAAGGGCTGCTCTCTTGGAACGGGTTGCCGCCCTGAACAACAGGCATGAGCTTGAGGCACAAGAAGAACAATTGGAAAGAGAGAAAGAACAATTGAAAAGAGACAAGGAACAGCTGGAACTAGAGACAAAGCTGGCAGCAACCAATGCAAAGATCAATGTATTTGAGGCCAAGGGATAAATAAGCAGGTCCAGATTATCTGATGGGATGAACTCTTATTTGAGGAAAGGAACTGCTCAAGAGGAAACATCGGCTAAATTAGATCCACATGCAGATGAATATTTGCCTGATCCAATGCACCAAAGACAGAATGTGTTGATGGGAACTGAATCTTCCTCCCAGCAACAGGTTGTCAGACCAAAACACCATGGACCATCTGTTAGAGCTCATGATATGACCTATCTAACTCAATACTCTTTTCAAAGGCAAAATGTACAGACTCGTATGCAAAAGTGTGTGCAGGGGCATGTTTGCACTACCCCTGTACTGAATGATGGAAACCAAGGTGATATCTGTAACCTAATTCAGAAGCAAAATGACATCACTGCTCTTTTGGCTCAACAAAAACTCTCTCCTACTTTATCAACAAGAGACATTCCTGTTTATGATAGTGATCCTTTGCATTATGAAGCTTTCATCACGGCCTTTAAGAGAGGAGTGGATAGAAAAACTAATGATGACAGTGATTGCTTGCATTTTCTAAAGCAATACACAAGAGGGCATCCAAAAGACCTAGGCCGCAGCTGCCTACATTTGCCACCAGCCTAGGGCTATCAAAGAACAAAAGATCTGCTTAAAGAACATTTTTGTAATGACCATAAGATTGCCACTGCATATATGGTCAAGGCATTTGCCTGGTCAGTGATCAGATCAGATCGGAGGATGTGAAAGCAATGCAAGCGTTCTCTACCGTGACACCGCTGTTCCTTAGGACACGCACACACACACACACACAGGTTGTTGCAATGCAATGGAATCCATCTTACCTATATGGAGGAGCACTTCGTTCATGAAAATGTTGCTGTCTCCAAGTGCACAAGACACTCTTGGACAAATTCAAACATGTTTGAATTTTCTCCCGAGTACCCAAGGTACACGATTACCTGCCGTTAGCGCCACGGTGGTCCACGAATGCCGTATTGTTACCGCACGAGGTTCCCACGATGTCAAACTCTGGTTACCTCTTGCGTCAAGTCGCACCGTGAAAAGGGGGTTTAAGATTGCCACTGCATATATGGTCAAGGCATTTGCCTGGTCAGTGATCAGATCAGATCGGAGGATGTGAAAGCAATGCAAGCGTTCTCGCTGTTCCTTAGAGGTTGTTGCAATGCAATGGAACATCTTACCTATATGGAGGAATTGAATGTTGCTTCCAATATGAAGACCATCCTTCTAAAACTGCCTTACGAGCTCAGAGACAAGTAGAGGGATAGGGCATGTCAGCTACAGCAAAAACATGGACATCGAGCTAGAATTTCTGACCTGGTAGACTTCATGGAGAGACAAGTGAAGAAACTGTCAGATACATTTTTTGGAAAAACCCAGGATGCTAGTCCAATTGCAACGGTCAAAAGCTCTACTTTTGCTAAAGCAAGAGAAAGGTCAAGACCAGGAGGAAGCAGTTTTGCAATAACTGTTTTACCTGTAGAAACAGCAGTGCAAGAATATCTGACAACAAATGGAATGAAAAGAAACGTATCTACCACTAATTCTCAAGGTTCTTGGTTGTTTCGTAATAAAAGTGGTCACAGTGATGTCCACAGGTCAGGAAGAAGGGGCACAGAGAAAGGATAGACTTCTTGAAGGAGAAGGGAATCTGCTTTGGATGTTTGAAAATAGGACACATGAGCAAGAACTGCAAGTGTCATTTGACTTGTCATGTGTGCAACCAAAATCATCCTGAAATTGAACAAAAGAACAAAGGGAAGAAGCCAGAACATACAGAACAGAATGAGAAGCCCATTGTGAGTAATTCTGTTCTTTTACCTCATATGTGTGGTCATATTGGGGCTGCTGATGAAACCTGCATCTTCTCCATTGTACCAGTGCAGGTAAAGAGCCACAAGGGGGGCACATTGGGTCATGGAAGTTCATCTACCTTTTGCACCAAATGCTTGATGAGAAGGCTGAACATTACAGGACAAAAGACCAATATTCTCTTGCATACCATGAACCAAGTGAAGCCTGTGATCAGTCATCATATCTCCGGTTTGGAAATATCTAGTCTGGCCAAAGACTATTTTATTCAACTATCTGACGAGTTCACATGTACGGCCATGCCTGTTTCTCAGCTCAGCATTCCCAGACAGGAAGACCTGATACAATGGACTTACTTGAAGGATATCAAGATTCCTGAAATAGACTCTGGCATTGACCTACTCATCGGGACAAATGCTTCAAAGGTATTGGAACCTTGGGAGCTGGTCAACAGCCATGGGGATGGACCATGCACTGTCAGGACCCTACTGAGGTGGGTCATCTATGGTCCCCTGAGAAGAGACAACGACAGCAGGGATGAAAATGGCTGCCCTGCTGCTGCTGTCAATCGAATATCCATTGTAAACCTAGAGGAGCTACTGGTCAAGCAATACAATCATGACTCCAGTGAAAGAACCAGCAAGGAAACAGAGGAAATGTCCAGAGAAGAGGTAAAGTTCTTGGATATTATGAATCGCTCAGCAGAGATGACAGATGGACACTATTGTCTGGACTTGCCTTTTAAACAAGAAAGCGTCAGCATGCCAAATGATCGTTACATTGCAGAGCAGCTCATCCAGAGCCTGAAACGCAAGTTTGGCAAGAATAAGAGATTTCATGATGAATATACATCTTTCCTCACAGAAATGATTGACAGTAGTTATGCTGAAATTTTACCAGTGGACCAGCTGAATCGAAGTGATGGAGAACTCTGGTACATCCCTCACCACGGGTGTATCACTCAAGGAAAGGAACCTTAAGGGTGGTCTTTGACTGTGGAGCTGTCTTCAAAGGAACATCACTTAACTGCTAACTGCTGCAGGGTGCAGACCCTACCAACTCAATCATTGGAGTTCTCATCAGATTCAGGCAAGAACCGGTTGCTTTGATGGCTGATATCAAAGCAATGTTTCATCAGGTCAAGAAAAGCATATTGACTATCTGCAATTCCTGTGGTGGCCTGAGGGTGATGTGCAGCAACAGCTTTTTGAATACCGGATGAAGGTACATCTTTTTGGAGTTGTGTCGTCACCAAGTTGTGCAAACTTTGCATTAAGGAAGACTGTTGAAGATGCCAAAGTTCACTTTCCAGCAGAGGTGACAAACACAGTAAAGAACAATTTCTATGTAGATGATTGTTTAAATGGCAAGAGACCTGACTTCCCTCTGCTAAATGGGAGGATTCATGCTGTCAAAGTGGATCAGCAACAGCCATGCTGTATTGGCATCCATTCCACAAGAAAACAGAACCAAGGAGACCAGAGAGTTGAACTTGGAGAAAGACAATCTGCCAATGGAAAGAGCACTGGGATTGCACTGATGTGTTGAAACGGATGTGTTAAAGTCCAGAATTGCTGCACAGGAACGACCATATGCAAGACGGGGCATCTTGTCCGTGGTCGGGTCTATAAGACTCTTTGGGATTTCTAGCACTATTTACTCTGCTAGCCAAGCTGATTATGCAGGAGCTCTGTAAGAAAATATTTGGATGGGATGAAAACATACCGCAAACCTTCTCTCAGCGATGGACAGGATGGTTAGCAGATTTCAACAAAATGGCGGAATTTAAAGTTTTGGTCAAATCAGATATGCACAGCTGCACCACTTTTCAGACGCCAGCGATAGTGGCTACGGTACTGTTCATATCTAAGACTGGAAGACGATAACAAAGAAGTGCACGTTGCATTCATAATAGGCTGGGTGAGTGGGCAAAATGCATGGCAGATGCAGTATAATGTGGATAAATGTGAGGTTATCCACTTTGGTGGCAAAAACAGGAAAGTAGACTATTATCTGAATGGTGGCCGATTAGGAAAAGGGGAGATGCAACGAGACCTGGGTGTCATGGTACACCAGTCATTGAAAGTAGGCATGCAGGTGCAGCAGGCAGTGAAGAAAGCGAATGGTATGTTAGCATTCATCGCAAAAGGATTTGAGTATAGGAGCAGGGAGGTTCTACTGCAGTTCTACTGCAATTGGTGAGACCACACCTGGAGTATTGGATACAGTTTTGGTCTCCAAATCTGAGGAAAAACATTATTGCCATAGAGGGAGTACAGAGAAGGTTCACCAGACTGATTCCTGGGATGTCAGGACTTTCATATGAAGAAAGGCTGAATAGATTTGGTTTATACTCGCTAGAATTTAGAAGATTGAGGGGGGATCTTATAGAAACTTACAAAATTCTTAAGGGGTGGGACAGGCTAGATGCAGGAAGATTGTTCCCGATGTTGGGGAAGTCCAGGACAAGGGGTCACAGTTTAAGGATAAAGAGGAAATCTTTTAGGACCGAGATGAGAAAAACATTTTTCACACAGAGAGTGGTGAATCTCTGGAACTCTGCCACAGAAGGTAGTTGAGGCCAGTTCATTGGCTATATTTATGAGTGAGTTAGATGTGGCCCTTGTGGCTAAAGGGATCAGGGGGTATGGAGAGAAGGCAGGTACAGGATACCTGAGTTGGATGATCAGCCATGATCATATTGAATGGCTCGAAGGGCCGAATGGCCTACTCCTGCACCTATTTTCTATGTTTCTACAATGGGAAAATCCAGAGTGGCACCATTAAAACAAATTACGATTCCCAGAATGCGCTTACAGCTGCAGTCCTAGCTGTCATTGACACAATGCTGCAAAATAATTACAGATTTAACTGGACAAATCCATCTTCTGGACTGATAGCACAACAGTGCTTAAGTACATCAACAACGAAACCAAATGCTTCCAAACATTTATAGCAAACAGGATCTCTTTTGTAAGGGGTGCTACAGATGTATCACAATGGAGATATTTTGGCACATAGGAAAATCCTGCAGATGAAGCCTCAAGAGGACTAACAGCAGACCTCTTCTTAAGCTGTAAGAGATGGATCAAAGGACCAGACAGAGAATGGCCAAAACTTCACTTGGACAACCCTTACAATCGAGTGGCGCCACGAGCGGCAGCCTCGCAAATCGCCTTTCTGTCCTTTCGACCTTTTTTGGTATTTTTAGTACATCTAAATGTATGATTTAATGTTTCTTGGTATGTCTTATGTGGGGGTGGTGGGGGGGAATACGGGTAAAACGTTTTCAGTCACTGACCTCAACGGAGATGCAACTTTTCTCCTTGTCGCATCTTCGCTCCACTCGCGGCCAAATAACTGGTTTGGTGCGGCCTCTCCGGACCGGAAACCGGCCCAGAGCTTCAGCAGCAGGCGCGGTGTGGACTTGCCATCGCGGAGCCTGGGATCCTTTGCTGAGGATCGCCAGTGTTGGAGCTCCATCCGCAGGGGGCCTGCTGACTGCAGCGGTCTTTGGAGATTCTAGCTGCGGGCACGGCGTGGACTTATCCTCGTGGAGCCTGGGATCCCTTGCCGGGGATCGCCAGAACAAATGCGCCGACCGCGGCCCGTGGTCTTTAACATTGTGAAGCCGCGGTCTCTGGTAAGATGCGGCCGATTCGGGAACTACAAGCCACGAAGTGTATTTTGATCTATCCCAACGTCGGAGTTTCAATCATCCCGACGAGAGGGCTTGTACATCGGGCCTTCTGTAGTGGCGACTGTGGAGGGTTCAAGGCCCTGACCAAGGGTGAACAAAAGGAGGAAGATTGACTGAACTTTATCGCCTTTCATCACAGTGAGGAATGATGATTCCACTGTGATGGATGTTTATGTTAAACTCTATCGTGTATTGTGTTCTTTTTACTTGTATGGCTGTATCGTAACTCAAATATCACTGTACTTTAATTGGTGCATGTGACAATAAATGTGAACTTGAACTTGAATCTGCAATCTCTGCTAATGATCCAGAAATCATTGTGGCAGATCTCTTTTGGAAATGATGGACACAAGAATACATGCCTCTAATCCAAGAATGACAACGGTGGTCAAGGGTATGGAGAAGCTTTGCTCCAGGTGACATTGTTGTGGTGGCTGATTCCACTGCACCACAAGGGTAGGAGCCATTTATGTTTAGGCTAGAAACTGTTGGCATATTATATTATTTTGTCTAGATATATCTTCCAGTGTTATTTTGGACACTTGGGAGCAGTCATTAGATGCACAGCTTGGTGTATATATATCTATATTACTAAAACTCTGATCTTGACCGCTTTTGGCCCGCTGTGCTGCGATTTCCGACAGAACGCTGCCACCTACGGCCGTCATTTTTGGCCACCTCGCTCAGAGCCCCCCTCCGCCTTCCGGGTGCGGAGGATTTTTCCCATCGATGATAGATATTAATGTTTTTAAAAAATCACCATTCTCTCTGCTGCCCCTGCTGGAGGGAGGGGGAGGGACTATAAAACCAGGAAGTGGTGTGCCTCACTCAGTCTCTGCAAGATGGATGAAGCCAAAGGGTCACGTCTCTCTGAGTTCTGAATAACACTGAACAAATGTCTACTCAACTGTGAGTCCCCTTAATGTGGTTTGAAAATGAAAATATGGTTTGTTTGAAGTAAAAAGGCACTGCCTGCAAATGGTGGCTTGGGTGCTTTGGCTTGAAGTTGAAAGGCACTACTTGCTGCAAATGGTGGCTTGGGTGCTTTGGCTTGAAGTTGAAGGGTACTACTTACTGCAAATGGCGGCTTGGGTGCTTTGGCTTGAAGTTAAAAGGCACTACTGTAAATGCACTTCCTGTTTGCACTGTATATTGATTTTAGATAAAACGCTACCACTTACGGTTGTGATTTTTGGCCACCTTACTCAGTCCCCCTCCTCTGAGCAGGTGCAGAGAATTCTTCCCCTCAATGAAAAATAAATGTTATTAGTGTTAAAAAAATGTTGAGAATCTCTCTCCTGTCAATCACTCCATGAAAGCCACAACTTTTCCTGTGGGAGGGGGAGGGGTTATAAAACCCGAAAGTGTGGGTGTGGCTCAGTCTCTGCATGATGAGGGAGGGAGAGGTCACGACTGTCTGAGCTGTGAATCACCTGAACACACTGAATGTCTACTGAACTGTGAGTTTGGTGTTTTGTGTGGTTTATGGTGGTTTCACCCTGTCTGAAGCTGCATTTGAATTTGGTGGCCTTGCACCCTGCTTGAAATGGAATGAAACTGCACTTGAATTTGGTGGCCTTGCACCCCTGCTTGAAGTGGTAATGAAACTGCACTTGAATTTGGCGGCCTTGCATTGAGCTTGAAGTGGAATTTCAAGGAATAGTCATGAGTCAACTGCCAGCCCACCAGCCGTGAGTGAGCTGCCAGTAGATCAGGTTTGAGGGACTGAGCTGCCACCCCAAGAACCCATATAAGCACTCCAGAAAGCCCCCCCACTGGCCACCAATATTGGAATTGGTGGAGAGGTGGAATATTGCGTCGGGGGACCAGCCCTCCCGTGTGAACATGTGACCCAACGGGTATATATATATATGTGTCTAGTATATATATAAGAGCATAGGGGACAGGAAGTGGCAGGCACAGGGAGGGATAGCATACAGTTCTCACCAGACCAGGGACAGAGCAGCCAGCTACAACTTGCATGCAGAATAAGGAAAGCCTGGTACGTTCATCTCTTTGTTTGTACAACTACTTCAATAAACAACCAATTAAACTGGAAATAACAACGAGAAGATTTATTAGGTCTGCGTAAGATCACTCCCACTTACCTGTGTAGTAATGGCAACTGGAAAAGAGGTACTGGAAGAGTCGGAAATTTACCATTACACTGTGAATGCAGGAATTTATCATTACAATGGGAACCAGATTATCTGAATATCCACAATAATCCCTTGCCTTTGAACCCTATTATTTATCTGGAGTCCCCAAAGCATACCATGGAAAATTGAATGTTGTTTGAGTGGTACGTGTGATGGATTGTTTGTTTGTGCACTTGTGTACATTTTTCTTAAATATTATGCCTGTTATTTAACCATTGCATTCGAGATTATTTTAGTAGACAAATATTTTTTTGCATGGCTGAGATAGTACTGTCAATTGTAGTGTTGTTATTAAACTTGCCTTTTGATCCACCCAATTTTAATTCTGTAACAAACACTAGTGGAGGAAACTTAAAAGATCAAAGTTGGGAGAATTCAGAAATCACAGAATGGTACAGAGCTAAAGAGGGCAAGGTTATGAAGAAATGTATGTATAAGAATGTGAATTTGATGTCTTAAGAAATCAATATGTGTGGCTGAATATAGAGAGGAGTGAATAGGTGTCAGTATTATTAAACTGGCAGCACAAGTGTGTCTAATGTATTAATGGAAGATAGACTGGAGGCACCAAAATGTTTGGGTGTGGAATGTAAAATATATGCATTTCGGGTATTGTGGGGGGGGAGGGGGATTGCAGTAAGGCTGGAAATCCCCATAACACCTTATTTCCTTTGTGCCCCAAAATTTATCAATGTCACCTTTTTTGCTTAACAGATCTATTTTCTTTGCTAATATATTACTCCCAAACCTGTTAGCACTTGCTCTACAAAATATTATATGGTGTATCATTTTATCAAATACTTTTGAGAATCAGATATACCATATCTACTGATTTCTCATTGTTCAAACATTGCTAGTTACATCTTCACAAAGTCAATTGGATTTGATCAAACACTTTTTCACTCTGCTAGTCATTTACTATGTTGCCGGGTGCCTGTCATGACAGCATTAATTATGGATTCCAGCAATTTCTCTCCATGTTTATATGGCAGGTTAATTGGTCTTTCCTTCTTCCCTCCCACTTTGAATGCAGACATTGCAGTTGCTACATTCCAATCCACTTAATCTGTTCCAGAATCTACATAATTTTGGAGGAAAACCAGAAATGCATTGACTATCACCAGGTCAGAACTCTAAGATAAAGGTGTCAAGTGAAATTTGTCAGTTTTAGTCCCATTCAGTTCTCTATACTTTTCTTTTTATTTATATTATTACTTCAGTCAGATCATTGGTTCCAATTGTTTCTACTTCATTTATCATGTCCTCTATCACAACAACAGGTTAAAAAACTGATCTTTAATTGTTTTCTACTGCTGAGCTATGAACTGATCATTTTGGTTTTGACCGAAGACAATCTATTTACTCGGTATCAAAGCAAAATGAGTGGTTTCAAAATCAAAATGATTGCTGAGCTATTTTGAAAGGGTTACCATGCCAAGACTAGGCCTGAGGGAAAAGTATGACAGCCTCAAAACACTTTGCGTTGTGAGTGGGAATGAAAAGAAAATGATAAATAGGGTGAACAAAAAATTAGAAGGGCAAAAGGCAGATGGGTTAAGATTAGGTAGGCGTTTGCATTGTAATTTATCTACAAATTATAACTTGTATTCAATCAGAAAATGGTTATCAAAAGTGAAAATCTCAGGGGATTGCAAAGGAAAAATGGATGTTTAAAAGAGCAAAAGTTGATAATTAGCCACTGTTACATTTTAAAAAGGAGTTCTGATCGAGCCTGAAATTATTTTTTGAAAATTCTTCTCTCTGCCAAGTTTATCAATAATATACAAACCAACATTTGTGATAAATGTGAAGAAGCATATATTCTTAAATAAAACACTTAGCAAAAAAAATATTTTTTAGTAACATTTTCTATTTGTATATGAAAACACTGTACCTAAACGACTTCAAAGCTCAGCTTTTACTTTTAGTTCTGGCCAGAGAAATTATATATGGCAGGTTAATGATGCAAATGGTTCATTTCTGTCAGGGGGGCTTTTAAAATTAGAACCTTTTAGTTTAAAAAAAAAAAAAAAGGTTTTCATTTCACTGGTTTTAATTTTAGAGTTCAGGATTGCTGCTGTGTGTTAGTGCTCGTTGCCAATATTTAGTTTTTATTATTCATGAGTGTTTTAGAATAATTCATTGAAAATGTTCTTTCATGCATGAAAATATCTTGCCTCTATTGACATCTGTATTTAATCTTGACTGTTTTCTGCAGCACTGGATTGTACTTGCATGGCTACCATTAGACAATTACACAGAGCTACTATTCCTTTTTATGCAGTCTGCACATGTATCCCCAGAGGATAATAACACCTTTTGATTGATAGCTGGAGCTTAAATAAAAATAAAGTATTTTTCCATGTTCCTTCTGAAATAATTCATGCAGAAAGAGTCAAATGGAGACCAAATGAAGGATTGAAAAGTAACTGAAGTGTACCAGATTAATACATTTTCAGTGGAACAAGAAGTAGCAATGTTACAAAATTTTAAAAATCAAGCCTGCAATTTATCCCATCAGATAAAGCATAAAATGAAGTTTAATTTGATACCTAATTCACTTTCATATCTTCAGTATTAAAAAAGTTATAGTCATTTTCATACGCGTAAATTAGCATCTTGTTTCCTATTGCTTTTTTATTCTTAACACAAAAACTGTGATCGAGGACAGTCAAAAGCCCATAACTTTCTTAAAAATTAAGAGAACTGAATGAAATGTTCAGTTATTCTAGATTGAAGTATTCTGAAACAAATATGAAAGATCTTACTTGGATGACCTGAAATTAAAGCATATAATTAGTTAGTTACCTAATTGTAGCTAATTACAAAATAGACCGTTGTGACGGAAATAGTAATAAACACCCAGACTGCACTGAAAATTCAAAAATGTGATATTCACAAGATCAGAACTTTAATATTATTGTATTATATGCTGTAAGTCCGTAACAGAAAGGTAAATAAATTACAATTTCTAGCAATAGACCAAGTCTTTATGGAGAAGATCAGTTGCTAGCTGGTACATTGGCATATCATAATCAGTAGCATCATCATACTCCTCAGATTGTAACCAATAAGCAACTCTGTACACCTTGTTTTTCCTCAAGTTTTCCATTTTGGCATTGTAAACTACAGGCTTTTGCGCTTCAAACCACGCACGACATGCCTTTCTGCCCACTACTTTCCCATTAAGAATGTCCTATAGACCATCACATTTGGAGTAGTCCAAATTTGGATAATCTATGCGAATGCTGTGTAAATCAGTCTCTTTTGCTGGGGATTTGGATTGACAATTTTGCATTTCTTCTTCAGAGACATCTGTTTAAAATGTAAAGGGAAAAAACACTGAACAGCATTAACAGAAACAAGTTATTATTTGCAGTTTTAGAAAAAAAGATAGAAATGATAAAGTTAAACGCTAAAACAAATGGTAAATACCCAACATTTCTTAAGAAAAGGCTAAAATTTTAAAATAACCGGTAGTATCCAAATAACAAACTAATCCCATTCACACAAGAATTCACAATATAACATGATTTTTAAATCTCACTGTCATGAATTTATATGCCAAATGGAAGGAATTTAATGTTTAATTCCCATAAATTAATCTAGAAACATCCACTCTCAATATAATCAAAATTATTATTTTTTGCACAATACACGTGAATAAAACTGTTGTGAATGTTTAGTATAAAAATATTGATTTTGGATAGACAATTACACAAAATATAGATGATTTAGATGCTGTTATGACATGATTGTCCAAAACAAAAGAGGATTTTAATCATCTTGCAAGTGGGTGTTTCTGGAATGCGATCGATTGGAACATTGCCGTTGCCGTGAATTTTAACCCCATATCGGCAGGAAAGACATGGCCGAATCGTTTGGGGACTAAATAACATTTTCGTGTCGTAAAATTAGACTAAAGCCACCCCAAGAAGCAAGATTATATGTGAAATAAACGACACCCTTTGTTTTGGCCTGATATTGCGATCCATCATGTTGAGGGCATTAGAAGTCGCCTTTTACTTTAATCCAACTATTAAATTGTCCAGCGATTTATTTATATTATATTAAAAAAAAACGGGAATGGAAGTCTGATCGATTTTTCTTCATCGACTAGCAGCCCGAGGAAATCCCTCTCCGACAAGCGCCACAAACCTGCATTTTAAACCCCCCTCCCAAAGGTGCCAAAGTCCGTAAAGGAGTAAAACGGATTATTTGGTGGATTTGAATTAGTTTGAATTGAATTGAATTGAATCCTTTATTTGTTATTCAGACCTTTCGGTCTGAACGAAATGTCGTTGCCTGCAGCCAGCCATAAACAACACACAATAAACACAAATTAACATCCACCACAGTGAGTTCACCAAGCACCTCCTCACTGTGATGGAGGCAAAAGTTTTAGGGTTGCTGTCTCTTCCCTCCTCTTGTCCCTCTGCGCTGAGGCGATACCCCACCGGGCGATGGTAAGTCAGTCCCGCGGTTCAAGCGTGGGCCCGGGGGTGGTCGAAGCTGCCGCCCTCCAGTCCAGCGGAAACAGTTGTTGCCACGGGAGCTCCCGAAAACAGGTTTCAACCTGTGACCCGCAAGCTCCCGACGATGTCATCCACTGGCCCGCGGCCGAGCCCCGGATTCAGGTGCCGCCAGACCGCCGCCTCAGCCACCGGAGCACCGTCTCCGCCCCGCACCGGGCCGCCCACATGGGAGCATCTCAGCCCTGCACTGGGTCGCCCCCACGGGAGCGCCTTCCAGCTGGGAGCCGGGCATTTGCACATTTATATGTATCGAAAAACAATCAATCTCAGTTCAATGTTTCTTTTTTTTAATATTTTAAATAATTAAGCATAAACCGACTCCATAAAGTCATTTTATAGCAATGTTGAGTCAATTGCACATCACTGCACATCCACATTAGTGTTATGTGTAGCAGGACCCCACACCTCCTTTTCCCAGTTTTCTCCCCACTTAAGGGCCTGTCCCAGTTGGCCGTCATTTACATGACGCGCGCGTCATCATGCGTCCGCACATCCGTCTGGAGCCCGTGATGCAATTTGAAGATAGACACAAAATGCAGGAGTAACTCAGCGGGACCGGCAGCACCTCTGGAGAGAAGGAATGGAAGATATTTCGGGTCGAGACTCTTCTTCAGTCTGAAGAAGTCTCGACCCGAAAAGTCACCCATTGATTCTCTCCAGAGATGCTGCCGGCCCCACTGACTTACTCCTGCATTTTGTGTCCATCTTCAATCGTCTTGGCCCCGCTCTGGGAGTAGGAAGTGGGGACGGATCCGGATCCGCAACGGCCGTGAGCCGCAAGCCGAGCTCAGCGATCGTTTGCCTGCTTCTGCTGCTGTTGGAGGTGATACGTTGCGCCGCGCCAGGGTCTTGGCCTGTCCCACTTTGGCCATCAGATCCGTGACAGGCCTGTGGCGCGCGAAGATTTCATGCAGGACGAAGTCCACACTCCTCCACACCACACCATGCGCCCGTCCCGCGTTACCCACGGGCTAGCAGGTCACGTAAATGGCGTGCGAATGACGACCAAGTGGGACAGGCCCTTTACTATTATCAATCTGAGGAAGGTTCCAAACCCACAATGTTGTGTATCCGTTCTCTCCTCAGATGTGGCCTGATCAGCTGAGTTCCTCCAGCACTTTGTGTTTTGTGCATGAATGTGATACTTTGCTTTCCGAACAATCTCATTATGCTTAACTCTGTATGCTGCAGAATTAAACCTGCAATCTTCCAGAGCTGTAGGGGTTGGTACCTCAGCACATGATTTATTTACTGATAGTGATACTTAAAAAAAAAAAAAAAGCTTTATTTATTTATTTTTTAAGGCTCTGCATTAATATTTTTTGATATTTGTGCCTTCAGTGGGTTCAAATGTCATTCTTTTCCATTCTTGCTGTAGTCTGGCCTTGATTATATTTTCTTGAATATTTCCCATTCCCTCTGATATTGAAGAGACTCAAAGTATGAGGGTTTCTTCTTTTGTGTATATTTTATTTTCTGGATTCATGCCTCTTCTCAATTACATTTTCAGCTTTTGAGAAAATGTATTTTACAAATGGGAAACCCTCTGGTGGAAGGACCATTAGGAAGTCCACCTTTTGAGAAACCCAGTATTGAACAGGTAAAGAAAGAAGTTATTTGTAAACTGCAGTCTGCGGCTCTAACTGCCCCTTGTATATTGTAAAGGCAGCTTGGTTTTAAAACATGACTGTATTGATATATTTTTTTAATAATAAATGGAAGAAACATTTTCCATTGAATTTCAGTGCAGGAAAATTGTACTGAAGAGCACAATGGATGATTCTTTTGAGCTTTATTTTCTTTTAATTGTTATTTAAACTTTAATACCATTTGTTGATAAATTCCGCATGCATGCCTTGTTCCTGCTTGTGACAGCATAAATGTGGTCGGTGTGGTCTGATGCAAAGATATATGTGCAAACCTCACATTCTTGTTAAGGAAGTGAAGCCATCTCTCCTCCTCTTTCTCAGCCCCAGAATACAAATGCAATTACCTGGCTCTGATTAAAAGAGGCGCACTTATGACCTGGGGATGGTTTGCAGGTATAGCACTCTGAGGCTGGTTACCCAGCCTGCCTGCGCTGCCTACAATTAGTGTTAAACTCACAACCACATGTGCTGTCTGTGCATGTCCTGTTTTCCTCCAACATCCCCAAGATGTACTGGTAAATTAGCTACTGCTAATTAGATGTTAATATAGATAAGTGTCAAACTAATCAAAAGAGAGTTTGATTATGAAATGGGTATATGAAAGAGACCAGGTTATATAGGCTAATATGGAGAGAAGGAGTGGGACAGATGGAATTGCCTCCTTGGGAGACAGCATGCATCCATCCAAGTGTGTTGCAATATGTAAGAAAGGATAGATGCACATTAGATTTGGAGATACTTAAGCGAATCAAGGTTAGACGTAGGCTTGGATAGGAAGGTGGTTTGAAGTAGAGGATGAGCCATGATCGTACTGAATGGCAGAACTGGCTTAAGAAGGCCATGTGGCCTACCCCTGTTTGAATTTATGATGTACATGTGAAGGACAGTCCATTATGGCTGAACAGTGGAGATTAATGCAAAGACACTTTAAAACATTAATAGAATTATTAATTTTGTGACCTGGCAAAGAACCCGTGTCCTAGTGGGGATAGATCATCAAATATAAATAACCCAAGAATATATATATATATATATATATATATAAATATTCAAGAAAATATAATCAAGGCCAGACTACAGCAAGAATGGAAAAGAATGACATTTGAACCCACTGAAGGCACAAATATCAAAAAATATTAATGCAGAGCCTTAAAAAATAAATAAATAAAGCTTTTTTTTTTTTTTTAAGTATCACTATCAGTAAATAAATATATATATATATATATATTTTATAAATACGGAGCTATGGTATTTATTTCAGATGAGATCATTGTCTAAACAGAAGTGGTTATGCGTGAAGCACGTTGAGTTTCATTTTTAATTAAATTGTTTTGTATTTTCTCACTTTCGTGTTCCTTAAGTCAGAAATTGCATAAAAATCATATTTGGACACAGTGATGGCTGGTCTCAAGGTTCAGGAATTACTTATCACTTTCTCTCAAAGCTTTAAATTATACCGTTAGACACTCGGTTATGAGCATTAGTGCACCATTCCATGCCCAGAAGCCTGGCGTAAGCAGCAGAAAGTGTTCCGCAACTCCCCAGCTATCCTGACCAGTCAAGCACCTCCTGCCTTGCCAGTGGTAAAATCTACAATTACCACAGTGGCCTCGCCAGTCACCCCAGAACCCATATAATTGAAGTGGAAACATTCTAGAGGAGCACTTAAAAAGGGATAATAATTTGTTTGAAGTATTTTTGGTGCTATTTTAGCGTGCAAGTGTGAGAACAAATTAGGTGACACACCTAGAAGTGTGCAGTGCCAGCATTCAAAGACCAATGTCTCTCTTCTATTATTGGTTGGTTAGTTTATTGGTATTGAGTATACAGAGGTATTTATGGAACACATCTTTAGCACTCAACATGTAACAATGAGCTTTTTCTTTTAACTTGCTATGTTTTCTCATTTTTACCTAGGGAGTTACTAATTTTGTGCAGTATAAATTTAGTCACCTTCCACCAAAGGAAAGACAAACAATTTGTGAACTGTCCAAAATGTTTTTGAACCGAATCAACTACTGGCAGATGGAAACACCTTCACAAAGAAGACTCCGCGCACCAAATGATGATGGTGCTGGATACAAGGTTAATTATACAAGGTACAACTACAGTAAGGGAAAGCATGTAGGTTCTTTCTGTAGTTGGGAGCCTTTAGTTGCAAAACTGTTTTATTTTATAATGTGATACAATAGATGTACTTAATGGAATCAGTTAATGGTAGGTTTACGGATTGTACCTGTAGTCAAACGTTATGAGAGGGAGAGGAGCAAGGGCTGAATAATTACAAATTTCACGAACCCAATCATTGAGATGGAAATTTCCACTATTTTAATGCTATGTGAAGTGAACTACTTGAGGGTACAAATATGGAGTGATGTTTGAATTTATATCGGTGACTATTTCACTTTAGTTTATTGTCACGCGTACCAACGTATACTGAAAAGCTTTTGTTGTGTGATATCCAGTCAGCGGAAAGACAATACATGATTACAATCGAGCCATTTACAGTGTATAGATACATCATAAGGGAATAATGTTTTTAGTGCAAGATAAAGCCAGCAAAGTCTGATCAAGGATAGTTTGAGGGTCACTCATGAGGTAGATAATAGTTCAGGACTGCTCTCTGGTTGTGGTAGGATGATTCAGTTGCCTGATAACAGCTGGGAAGAAACTGTCCCTGAATCGACATTTTCAAACATCTAAACCTTTTGCCTGATGGGAAAGGGGAGAAGAGGGAATGACCAGGGTGCAACCCGTCCTCGATTATGTGCTGGGCTTGCTGAGGGTGCGTGAGATATAAATGGAGTAAATGGAAGGGAGGTTGGTTTGTGTGATGGTCTGGGCTGCGTCCACAATTCGCTGCAATTTCTTGTTGTCTTCGATGGGGCTGTTCCTGAACCAAGCTGTGATGCATTTGGATAAAATGCTTTCTATGGTGCATTTGTAGACGTTGGTGTTGGTGTTACTACTTGGTGTTACTAAAGGTTTTTAATAATTAAAGTCTATGATATAGCTGTTACTATGAATGGTTGAACACACAGATGCTGAACAGTAATTATTTTGCTTTTGAAGAAAATGATGACTATGCAATATTCATTCTCAGTTGACTTGCATTTCCTGGCAATTCTCTGTCATTCTCAGTTGACTTGCATTTCCTGTCATTCTCAGTTGACTTGCATTTCCTGGCATTTCTCTGATTAACACCATTTCTGACCTAAAACAGGAACACTTTTCCTCTCTCAACAGATGCTGCTAGACCCTGCTGAGTATATCCAGCATTTTCTGTTTTTATAGTGAAATAATACCCGTTCATTGAAATACTCACCTTGTCAGGCAATACCTGTGGAAACAATTCATTTTTCATATTGCTGATTTATCTGACACATCTGATGACTTCTCTAAATCTAAATAGAGAAAATAGTCAAAGTTCCAAAACTGAACCCTGAAACCTAGTTTCCAAAAAGATTCAAATCCCACCAGCAAAGCAAAGCAAAGCAAAGCATAGCAAACAAATTAAACAAACAATGTAACATAGAAACATAGAAAATAGGTGCAGAAGTAGGCCATTCGGCCCTTCGAGCCTGCACCGCCATTCAATATGATCATGGCTGATCATCCAACTCAGTATCCAGTACCTGCCTTCTCTCCATACCCCCTGATCCCTTTAGCCCCAAGTTCCACATCTACAGTGCATTGAGAAAGTATTCAGACCCCTTCACTTTTTCCACATTTTGTTACATTACAAAACCTTACCTTATTCTAAAATTGGTTACAGTCATTTTTTTTAATCATCTATCTACGCACAATACCTCATAATATAAAAGCGAAAACAGGAGCATTGCAGGTCCTGAAGAGCACAATGGCCTCCGTCATTCTTAAATAGAACTTTGAAACCACCAGGACTCTTCATAGAGCCTGGCCAAACTGAGCAATCGGGGGAGAAGGGCCTTAGGATAGAGACTTACTAACATATTCAGGTGGTGACCAAGAACCCGATGGTCACTCTGACAGAGCTCCAGAGTTCCTCTGTGGAGATGGGAGAAACTTCCAGAAGGACAACTATATCTGCAGCACTCCACCAATCAGGCCTTTATTGTAGAGTGGCCAGACAGAAGCCACTCCTCAGTTAAAGGCACATGTCTTGGAGTTGGAGTTTGCCAAAAGGCACCTAAACAAGATTCCCTGGCCTGATGAAACCAAGATTGAACTCTTTGGCCTGAATGCCAAGTGTCACGTCTGGAGGAAACCAGGCACTGCTCATCACCTGGCCAATACCATATCTACGGTGAAGCATTGTGGTGGAAGCATCATGCTGTAGGGATGTTTTTCAGCGGTAGGAACTGGGAGACCAGTCAGGATCGAGGTAAAGATGAACGGAGCAAAGTATAGAGAGATCATTGATGAAAACCTGCTCCAGAGTGTTCAGGACCTCGGGACCTCGGATTGGAGCAAACGTTCACCTTCCAACAGGACAACGACCTAAAGCTCACGTTGAAGACAACGCAAGAGTGGCTTTGTGACAAATCTGTGAATGTCCGTAAGTGGCCCGGCCAGAGCCCGGACTTGAACCCGATCGAACATCTCTGGAGGGATCTGAAAATAGCTGTGCATCGACACTCCCCATCCAACCTGACAGAGCTTGAGAGGATCTGCAGAGAAGAATGGGATAAATTACCCAAATACAGGTGTGCCAAGCTTGTAGCGTCATACCCAAGAAGACTTGAGGTTGTAATCACTGCCAAAGGTGCCTCAATAAAGTACTGAGTAAAGGGTCTGAATACTTATGTAAATGTGATATTTCAGTTATTTATTTTTAATTATTTTGCAAAAATTTCTAAACACCTGTTTTCACTTTTTTTATTGTGGGCTATTGTGTGTAGATTGCTGATTAAAAAAAATGAGTTTAATCCATTTTAGAATAAGGCTGTAACGTAACAAAATGTGGAAAAAGTGAAGGGGTCTGAATATTTTCTGAATGCACTGTAACTCCCTCTGACTCCCTCTACTGACATTGATCCCTGCTGTTGGAGTTCCACATGGACTTAAGTTGGTTAATTTATATAAAGAACAGATAGCTTATAATTGGGTCTAAATCTATAAACTACTGAGTTAACGCTCACAACTTAAGACTTGTTAGATATCCCAAAGGTGGTAGGTTCTTTCAGTTCCCTATGTATCGATTGCTCATCATTTTGTACACCACAGTCTTAATCTCCTTTGTTTCAAAATAACCCTATCATGCCCAGTCTTTCTTCATAACATCATAACTTTAACTTTCACACCCTGCCAAGTAAGCTTCCTCTGCACACTTTTCAGTTCTATCTTTTCCTTCCTGTGATGTGGAAGCTTGATGTGTGCAGAGTACTCTTGGTGTGGTCTAATTGTGGTTTTATGACGTTTTAGCATGATTATGCATGATATGTAGTTTTATGACATTTTAGCATATTTAGTATATTTACAATATACATCAATGATTTGGATGAAGGGATTCAAAGTAACATTAGCAAATTTGCAGCTGACACAAAGCTGGGTGGCAGTGTGAACGTGAGGAGGATGCTATGAGAATGCAGGGTGACTTGGATAGGTTGGGGGAGTGGGCAGATGCATGGCAGATGAAGTTTAATGCGGATAAATGTGAGGTTATCCACTTTGATAGCAAAAACAGGAAGTCAGATTACTATCTAAATGGCGTCAAGTTGGGAAAGGGAAGTACAACGGGATCTGGGGGTTCCTTGTACATCAATCTATGAAAGTAAGCATACAGGTACAGCAGGCAGTGAAGAAAGCGAATGGCATATTGGCCTTTATAACAAGAGGAATCGAATGTAGGAGCAAAGAGGTCCTTCTGCAGTTGTACAGGGCCCTAGTGAGACCACACCTGGAGTATTGTGTGCAGTTTTGGTCCCCTAATTTATGGAAGGACATTCTTGCTATTGAGGGAGTGCAGCGTAGGCTTACAAGGTTAATTCCCAGGATAGCGGGACTGTCATATGCTGAGAGAATGGAGCAGCTGGGCTTGTACACGCTGGAGTTTAGAAGGATGAGAGGGAATCTCATTGAAACATATAAGATTGTTAAGGGTTTGGATACACTAGAGGCAGGAAACATGTTCCCGATGTTGGGGGAGTCCAGAACCAGGGGCCACAGTTTAAGAATAAGGAGTTAGCCTTTTAGAACGGAGACGAAACACTTTTCCTCACCGAGAGTGGTGAGTCTGTGGAATTCTCCGCCTCAGAGGGCAGTGGAGGCAGGTTCTCTGGATGCTTTCAAGAGAGAACTAGATAGGACTCTTAAAAATAGCGGAGTCGGGGGATATGGGAACGGGGTACTGATTGGGGATGATCAGCGATAATCACATTGAATGGCTCGAAGGGCCAAATGGCCTACTCCTGCACCCAATGTCTATTGTCTAACCCCTGACACCCGTATACTAATCAAGAGTCTATCTATCTCTGCCTTTAAAATATCCTTTGACGGCCTCCACAGCCTTCTGTGGCAAAGAATTCCACTGATTCACCACCCTCTGACTAAAGAAATTCCTCCTCATCTCCTTCCCAAAAGAACATCCTTTAATTCTGAGGCAATGACCTCTGTTCCTAGACTTTCCCCACTAGTGGAAACATCCTCTCCACATCCACTCTATCCAAGTCTTTCAGTATTCTGTAAGTTCCAATGAGGGTCCCCCCCCCCCCCCCCCCATCCCTTTAAACCCCAGCGAGTACAGGCCCAGTGTCGTCAAATGCTCATCACATATGCTGAGACATATGCTTTACATTCCTGAGATCATTCTTGTAAACTTCCTCTGGACCCGCTCCAGATCCAGCACATCCTTCCTCAGATATGGGGTCCAAAATTGCTCACAATACTCCAATTGTGGCCTGACCAGCGCCTTATACATTTTTATTAAATCGTTGAAAACATTAGCGACGCAGTGGTGCAGGTTTCTGACGGACATTACATTCCTGGTTTTGGATTTTAGTCCTCTTGAAATAAATGCTAGCATTGCATTTGCCTTCCTTACTACCGATACTATACTTAGAACTATACTTGCGTCTTCCCCCTCACTCGAGTATTGTTTTGGTCTCTAATAAGATTCTTTACTTTTTATCCCTTTTCCTTCCAAATATTGTTTTTAAAACGTTGTTTTTCTTTGATTTAACTTGAAATATTTATTCCTGCATGATCAATGTTCTGTGTTTCTATTTAATTTCAATTTTGCACTCTCTCTACTCCTGACCTGCTTCTACAGTTTTGAACTCCTGGTATTTGTCACAATTATACACAGCCACGTAGCAGTTAGTTTCCTAATGGCAATTTTGATATATCCATGTAAACTAGATTTGTCTATGTCAGGGGTGGGGAACATTTTCATGTTGGAATGCCGCATTAAGTTAGCTGTAATCTAATAAGACCGCATCCAAGAAACTTCAATTAGATATACTTCAAAATGTACATTATTTTGTAAAAATCTAACTACTGTGTACTAACTTCAAGAAAATGAAAAAAATTGTTAATTCTAAAATTAACTAACCTTTTAATGACTTTGTTGTAACTGCTTTTTGTGGGAGGCTAACGTACATTCTAGAGTCGCATTAGAACTAAATCATCAGCATAACAGGTGTTTAAAATAGTCCTCATGACTTACTAATGTTTTAATTATGGCCGTCAGTCGGGGAGGATTATTTTGTTGAATCTCCTTTTACTCTTTGGTATTTTAAATACGTTCATTTTAAGATAAAAATAAAAATGATAAAAGGCTAACAAAAACATATTAATAAAATTAAAATAAAAGGATTTGTTCTACAAAATTAGGATTCATTCAAAAGGCCGCACTTAATGGTCAGCAGGCCGCAGGTTCCCCATACCTGGTCTATGTCAACAAATATATTTGTTTATATTAGGTCTCTCTTTACTATTTAAATTTCTTAACATGGATTAATCATATTGCCCTCTGGTGATCAGTGGCATAGTTGTTATAGCAAGTATACAAAGAGCATAGTTCAGTCGGGCAATCACTTGATACCAGCATTAATGCCACTTATAGGAACAGCAATGGAAGCAGAGCAATTGATAATCTACGGTTTGCAAAATCTTTGGTTTAAACTGTTTTCTAATAGTATAGATAGACACAAAGCACTGGAGTAACTCAGCGAGTCAGGCAGCATCTCAGGAGAAAAGGAATAGATGATATTTTGGGTCGAGACCCTTCTTCAGACTAGTACAGACTCGAAGGGCCGAATGGCCTACTACTGCACCTATTTTCTTTTTTTTTCCTATGTTTCTAAAAGTAAAGTGTACTACAGACTGAGAATAGTATCGATGGAAATTCAAATGATCTGCAGATATTTTCAATCCATACCCAATCTATCTGCAGGGATAGTTCTGCTGGAACTTGCCTTCTTCTGGAAGCTTCTTTTTTGCACATACATTGAACATAGATTTGGCTCAAAGTATTTACATATATTGTAATCATTTGTTCCATCACCCCTGTGTTGGCTGTTTCTAAGTATGATATTATTTCATGTCTTCGTAACAACAGGGCTTTGCTTAATAATTGCAGTTGAAGGGGCCCTACTGTAGAAGCAGGAGTAGGCTAGTTGTCTCCTCGTTCCTGCTCATTCAGTAAACTGGCAAAGTACCAGCTTCACATCTATCCTCTCAATCCTTTTAAGAATTTTGTGCACTTCATTGAGATACAAAATTATTTGGATGCCAAACCCCTCTCAAGGAAGAAACTTGTTATCTTATGAAGGGAGGCCACAGTATGGTGACAGGAATAGAAAGCAGACCATTTGGTGCCATCTTTGTGCTTACTTCCTTGTATTCACTTGCCTCCTGCAATGCCTTGTTGGGGTTGGAGTTAATGGGCATGTGAGAGAGAATGGCTTACAAATGAATTGAGTGAGGGAGAGGGATGAATCACACACTTTCACCAAAGAAAAAAAACGGAGACTCACACAATATGTTCAACTGCATTCATCCATCTCTCATGTGTGCTGCTCCAACATACCAGGAGTATGCTAGATGATTACTGTGCTTCATGCCAGCACTTCAATATATCCCCTGCACAGATGATACCTGTAATAATTTGAAGATGCCATCAGCTTGGGTCTAATTTGAAGTGTTATGTCTTCTTTGTGCGTTAAGTATCAGAAAAGTAAAATACTTTGTTAAAATGTTGACAACATTTTATGTTAAAATTTCGCCCAATTATAGGAAGGATGTCAACAAAATAGAGAGAGTATAGAGGAGATTTACTAGAATGTTGCCTGGGTTTCAACAACTAAGTTACAGAGATAGGTTGAATGTTAGGTCTTTATTCTCTGGAGCGCAGAAGGTTAAGGGGGGACCTGATAGAGGTCTTTGAAATGATGAGAGGGATAGACAGAGTTGATGTGGACAAGCTTTTCACTTTGAGAATAGGGAAGATTCAAACAAGAGGACATGACTTCAGAATTAAGGGACAGAAGTTTAGGGGTAATATGAGGGGGAACTTCTTTACTCAGAGAGTGTTAGCGGTGTGGAATGATTCAGATTCAGATTCAATTTTAATTGTCATTGTCAGTGTACAGTACAGAGACAACGAAATGCATTTAGCATCTCCCTTGAAGAGCGACATAGCAAACGATTTGAATAAAAAATAAAAATAATAAGTGTCCGAGGCTTATGGATGAGCTTCCAGTGGAGGTGGGGGTTTTCACTCGAGAGGTATAATTTAAAAAGTGAGTGTGGAATGAGCTTCCTTAGAGGGGTGGGGTGGTTCATTGAGAGGGGGGAATAAATTGAGGCAGCATATGGGATGAGAAGGGAATGGGGGTATGGGTTGAGGCAGGCAGGTGGGGGGGAAGGTGATGGGGAGGTTTATGGGTAATAGGCATATGGATGAGAAGGGAATGGAGGTTATGGTGGGGACTAAGGGAAAAAAAATTTGTTCGGCACGAACTTGTAGGGCCGAGATGGCCTGTTTCCGTGCTGTAATTGTTATATGGTTATATGGTTACAACTGCCTGCCAGTAATAGTAGCATAATCTAATGTGATGAACAGAACATTGAGCGAGTCAAATCTTCCTCATTTTTTTTCTGCAGTTTTTTTGGTTGAGAAATGAGGAAGTATAAATGGTGTGAATGCAACCTTTTGCTCTTTACCAATCCTGCTAGTTTATCAAATGACATAGTCATACAAATGATACAGCATAGAAATGGGCCCTTAGGCCTATTACACCCATGCTGAACCTTTTGCCCGCAATATGTGTGTACCCTTCTGTGTCCTGCACATTCAAATGCTTGTCTAAATGTCTCTTGAAAATAATGATGACATTTTGATTGTATCATGCTGTGGGAAAGGAAATTCCTCAATGGGACTAAAATAAAACACTTGCTTATTTTGTCTATACTGTTGCATATCTTGGGCAGTTGATTCCCAATGTTTGCATTTGTAATCTTGAAACGATATTCCACTGTTAAAATTGAAGGCCAAGAGGAATGGGACTGTGGGATTGGTTGGACAATCCAGCCAAGTGGAGAGTATTCCATCATGCCCCTGACTTGTGCCTGGTAAAGGAAATCATAAGATCATAAGTGATAGGCGTAGAATTACGCCATTTGGCCCATCAAGTCTACTCTGCCATTGAATCATGGCTGTTCTATCACTCCCACATAACCTCATACTTTTTGCCTTTGCTCCATAACCCCTGAGACCCGTACTAATCAAGAATCAATCTACATAGTATAGAAACATAGAAAATAGGTGCAGAAGTAGGCCATTCGGCCCTTTGAGCCTACACCGACATTCAATATGATCATGGCTGATAATCCAACTAAGTATCCCGTTCCTGCCTTCTCTCCATACCCCCTGATCCCTTTAGCCACATGGGCCACATCTAACTCCCTCTTAAATATAGCCAATGAACTGGCCTCAACTACCTTCTGCGGCAGAGAATTCCAGAGATTCACCACTCTCTGTGTGAAAAAGGTTTTCTTCATCTCGGTCCTAAAAGATTTCCCCCTTATCCTTAAACTGTGACCCCTTGTTCTGGACTTCCCCAACATCGGGAACAATCTTCCTGCATCTAGCCTGTTCAACCCCTTAAGAATTTTGTAAGTTTCTATAAGATCCCCCCTCAATCTTCTAAATTCTAGCGAGTACAAGCCGAGTCTATCCAGTCTTTCTTCATATAAAAGTATGACACTTGCTTCAGGCTACTCTACCGCTGACCTGCACTTAGAGCTACAATATTAGTGTGGCCTGTTGGGATAAAAGGGGTTTTCCAAGAGGGAAGTAGTTGTAGCACGATTGCTGCAACAACTGCAGCAAAAGAGGAATTTGGACAATGCAGAATCAAAACGTATCAGATCAAATGTTAAAAATATTAAATGTAGCCATGAGAATGGAAACAAAACTTTAAATTGTTGATCATAGGGCGAGGGACTCGACTCAATCTGTTAAAAAGTTAAATTGACAATTACTAACAGGATGACTAAATTGTGGTAAATAATGGGGTGGAGGCAATAATCCTGATTTTTAAAAAAAAATTAATTAAAAAGTAAAAAGGGAATCCTTTTGTCTGGATGAGGCTGAAATAATCTTACACACCCAACAACTAGCAACTCTTGTATATTACCGCAAAAATCTCCATGACAATGGGCATAAAATATAAAACAGTTCAGATGTTATCACAAGATTTCTTCAGCGGAAATCTTCGGCCCTCAGTAAATTACTAGCATAGAGTACAAAGCAGAGATTGTTGAGACCCAGTGTCTACCTTCCATTTCTACACCAGAAATGCAGAAAGCAGTACGACATCCAGATATAAGCAATTTATAAATCATCTGTATTAAAGAATAATATGGGGAAAGATATATAACTATGTAACCATTTTTAAATCGGTTTATGCTTTCATCATTTGTGAGTGGAAAAATGAAAATTTTATCTAGTACATACTCTGAACTTGACTGAGTCTGTTAATTTTTTTCAGATGGCTGTGTTACTGTAATGTCCCACAGTTCTGTGATAGTCTTCCACGACATGAAACCACCCAGGTTTTTGGAAGAATATTGCTTCGCTCTGTTTTTACTGTCATGAGGCGGCAGTTACTGGAAAAATCCAGGCAAGAGAAAGATAAGCTACCTTTAGAGAAACAAACATTAATTCTAACACATTTTCCAAAGTAAGTATTTTAAGTTTATTTGGTTTTCTTTTCTGCAAGTTCCCCTTATCTATTGTTTAATTTTCTGTATCTGTTTGAATTCGAATCAATGGTAAGCACGCTTTTAGCAAATTGTTCCATTTAAATGATTCAGCTAAGAAACTTCTTAATACTCATTTGTATACAATGATGAAGGATAGCATTTGCAACACTGATCTAGATTTATAAATACCAAAGTCATCTTGAGCTGACATTTGTGGATTTAGATTGTGGAATTAGCATTGAAGTACCTTTGAGTGTTTGCTGTAAGGTGGAGGCTGAAAATTAAACACGTCCAAAAGTCATGGATTTGGAAAGTTGTAAGGGCTTGTCCCACTGTATGAGGTAATTTAAGAGTTCTCCCGAGTTTTCCCCTGATTTGAACCCGGAGAATGTCCGCAGCGGGTCCTTAGGAGTTCGTGGATGTCTCGTAGCGGCTCGTACGAGTAACGGTAGGTACTCAGGAAATCCGGTAAACTCGTGACGTTTTTTCAACACTGTGGAAAAATGTCCACGAGTGAAAAAAATACTCATGATGAAAAAAATGGTTACTTTTTACTCGTATGAGCCGCTACGAGACATCCACGAACTCCTACGGACCCGCTACGGACATTCTCCGAGTTGAATCAGGGGAAAACTCGGGAGAACTCTTGAATTACCTCGTACAGTGGGACAGGCCCTTTAAAGAAACTTAAATCTGGCAGAGAAATTGGATTTGGAGTGGCCGATGCTACTTTATGCCATTCAAAATTGCAAGATTACAAGGATAACTATCAAGAAGAAATTACACTAGTTTTGCTAAGAAAAAGTATACCTCCATCCCATAAAACTTGCGGGTTTGTAAATAAATTGATGTGTGTAAATTGCCCCTAGTATGTAGGGAGTGGATGCAAAAGTACGATAATGTAAAACTAATATAAATAGGTGATCGATGGTTGGAGTGGACTGGGTGGGCAAAGGGCCTGCTTCCATTTTGGGTCTTTCAATCAGTGTAAGCAAGCGCACTTAACCAGCACATTGTGTTTGTGGTTTAGGTTGTTTACAGCAGTGGGCGTTAAGTAGCTAGGCTACTGCTTTGGGAGTGCCATTGGCAGGTCTGCTGTGGTTCAAGAATGTGGCTCACTACCACGGTGTCAAGAGCAATTGAGGGTGGGCGATAAATACTGGCCTTGCGTGCAATGACCACATTACAATTTATCAAGTATCAATCAAGTATCAAGTATCCTTTATTGTCTTCATACTTTTCAGTCTGAACGAAATTTCGTGCCTTGCAGTCATAACATAGAATAAAATAACAAAACACACAATAAACACAGATTTAACATCCATCACAGTGAGTTCACCAGGCACCTCCTCACTGTGATGGAAGGCAAAAGTCTTAAAGTCCTTGTCTCTTCCCTCCTTGTTCTCCATCTGCGCTGAGGCGATCCAGGCCTCCGATATTGTGACCCCACCGGGTGATGGTAAGCTCCGCGAACGGGCCGGTTCAAATTCCGCGGCCCGGGGCGCTCAAAGCTGCCGCCCTCCAGTCTAGCAGACGAAGCTGTTGTTGCAGAAGCTCCGGAAAAACAGGTCACCAACCTGTGACCTGCGAGCTCCCGACGGTGTCGTCCACTGGCCCGCGGCTGAGGCACCGAAGTCGGGTCGCTGCCGCCGCAACGCCGCCACAGCCCCGAATCCGGCCAGCCTCACGTTGGTAAGTCCTGGCTGGCTCTGCCTCAGGAGCCTTGAGGTCGGTTCCAGTTGGAGGCCACCAGCTCCGCCATTAGGCCTCAGCAGACAAAAAAAAGCTAGGGCAGCCCCCCCCCCTATAAGTGCAAATTAACATGTATAGTTACAGAAAATTTGTATAGTCCAAAGCCTTTCTGAAGTCAGTTGCCAATGGTGAGTGAGTGGAGATGACATGAAATAACAACAGGAGTGAGGCCATAATAAATGTAAACAGAAAGATAAGGGGACCAGAAGCTCACTAAAATTAACTAAAACAGGACAAAAAAAGAAGAAAAAACAGAAGGACTGCAGGTCGCAGCTGCTAGGGCAGCGCCGCCACTTCCAAAGGTACTATAAAGTGCAAATTAACATGTATAGTTACAGAAAATTTGTATAGTCCAAAGCCTTTCTGAAGTCAGTTGCCAATGGTGAGTGAGTGGAGATGACATGAAATAACAACAGGAGTGAGGCCATAATAAATGTAAACAGAAAGATAAGGGTTTAAAGACGTTGTAAGGAATGTTATGTTAGCAGGAGTTTTGATGCACTGACATTAATGATGTGAAGAGCAGTGCGTGAGAACAGGCCTAGAAGGCACTAAAGTGAGGTGAGATGTGTGTCTGGTGTCAAGAGTCTTATCGTTCAGGAAACCTGCTCCCTACATAAGAAAGGGATTAGTTAAAACAAATGTAGGTCCCTTGCAGTCAGAAACAGGGGAGTTGATAATGGGGAACAAGGATATGGCGGACCAATTGAATAACTACTGGTTCCGTCTTCACTAAGGAAGACATAAATAATTTGCCGGAAATTGCAGGGGACCGCGGGTCAAAGGAGTTGGAGGAATTGAGTGAAATCCAGGTTAGCCGGGAAGTGGTGTTGGGTAAAATGAGTGTATTAAAGGCCGATAAATCCCCAGGGCCAGATAGGCTGCATCCCAGAGTACTTAAGGAAGTAGCTCCAGACATAGTGGATGCATTAGTAATAATCTTTCAAAACTCTTTAAAGGTTCCTGAAGATCCCCTAACCCCACTTTTTGAAGGGAGGGAGAGAAAAAAAATTACGGATGTTAGTCTAACATCGGTAGTGGAGAAACTGCTAGAGTCAGTTATTAAAGATGGGATAGCAGCACATTTGGAAAGTGGTGAAATCATTGGACAAAGTCAGCATGGATTTACCATGTCCGAATCTTATAGAATTTTTCGAGGATGTAACTAGTACGTGGATAGGGGAGAACCAGTGGATGTGTGTATCTGGACCCAAAGGCTTTTAAAATAATTAGTTAACTAAAAACAAGGCATTGGGGGTTCAAATGTGGAAAGAACTGGCTGGCAAACAGGAAAAAACAGAGTAAAAGGTCCTTTTGCAATGGCAGGCAGCTGCTAGGGCAAGGCTCGCCGACCCCCACTTCCATCTGGATGAGGTATATCTAGTTTGCGGATAAAGTGGGGGGGCAGTGTTAGCTGTGAGGAGGAATAGGAGACTGCAAGGTGACATGTATGTAGTTTGGCACAGAAAATTTGAGATAGTCATTTTGGTAGGTCCAGGGAAAAGTGCTTAGGAGCAAGGGTTTCTACTGCATATAAGTCAGTTGCCAATGGTGAGTGAGTGGAGATGACATGAATCAACAGGCACAGGAGGTGAGTAAAGAAAGCATAATAGCTTTCATGTGAGTAACAGAAAGATGCAGTTGTAGGGTCTTGGTTGGAGTAAGAGTTTTGGTCTCCAAATCTGAGTAAGGAATATTGCCATAGAGGGAGTGCAGAGACGGTTCACCAGACTGATTCCTGGGATGTCAGGACTGTCTTATGAAGAAAGACTGGATGACTTGGTTTATACTCTCTAGAATTTAGACATTATCTTATAGATAAGGGGTTTGGACAGCTAGATGCAGGAAGATTGTCCCGATGTTAGGGAAGAGGACAGGACAAGGGGTCACAGCTTAAGGATAAAGGGGAAATCCTTTAAAACCGAGATGAGAAGAACTTTTTTCACGCAGAGAGTGGTGAATCTCTGGAACTCTCTGCCACAGAGGGTAGTTGAGGCCAGTTCATTGGCTATATTTGTTAGATGTGGCCCTTGTCAAGGGGATCAGGGGGTATGGAGAGAAGGCAGGTACGGGATACTGATTGGATGATCAGCCATGATCATAAACAGGCTCGAAGGGCCGAATGGCCTACTCCTGCCCTAATTTCTATGTTTCTATGTGTAGTTGCATAACTAGGACTGAGCATCATGTCATTCTTGACTAATATTTTAGTTTGTATTTGCACTTTATGGGGTCATTCCCTTCCTGAACACACTGATGGTCATGGCAAAAAAAGCTTCTATAAACACGATCAAGTTTTTTTTTTTTTTAATCCACTGTATAGGATGTAAAAACCAGGATAATGAATTTGTTAAATAGTACACTAGATCGTTTCCAAAGGGCCAAAATACTATATTGCAAATCAGTATGTGTAGGAAGTAGTGCCTCCATTAGTCTGTTTCTATTGATCATATTTATTGAAAGATCATTTAAAATGCAGAAGCTTGACATTGATTCTAAATTGGCTCCAAGCTGAATAAATGGACAGGGTAGGACACCATTTAGGTTTGTGTGGAAAGTTAGCAATATAGTAAAAGTGGAATTTAAATAATCCCACTAGAACACTTTTTTAAGTGTTATTTTATTAAGTTATTTTGATAAAGCTGGTGGTTTTTAGAGCCTTTCCAGGTGCTGTGACATGTGACATCTCCTGTTGAATAATCATGGATGTTGGAAAACTTACAGAACTAATTGCAGACTCTAAGGATTCTAAGTTAAAGTTGAAAATTAAAAAAATAAAATAAAAAATTGTATAGCCTATTCCATCTAATTTCATTTCTAATTCATGTGTCATCTGTTCCAAAGGCCCCTATGGTGCGTGATTTAGTTTGTGATAATGACCAGATCCAGGAAGACCATTTTCGTTTCAAAACTATGAAATTAAATGTCTATAAATTATCGCTATTTATCATTATTTCATAAAATTAATCAAGAAAGAAAATATCCTCATCTGTAGAGATGTCTGCAGTCTAAATCTGTAAACGTTCCTTTTTCACCAAAGACAATAACTGAAAAAATATATAGAAAGGGTCAGATTAACAAATGGTATGGATATTGATTGCAGACTGTCAAATGGGAATTTATTTATCTATACATGTTAACATACTATAACAAAGTACCTCTGCATTATTTAATGTTACAGATTCCTTTCCATGTTGGAGGAAGAAGTATATAGCCACAACTCTCCTATATGGGATTTAGACTTCATGATATCAACTGGTAACATGCAAATAGGAATGCAACCAGGTAACTAACTGATGATCAAAAGTTCTTAAACTAATTCAGAAGTTAGAAAATGGGAAAGCATTTACAGGAAAGGAAAATTACATTGTTTTGTAAAATATTTTGGGTTTTTGTTTTTAGATCGGGTACATCTTGTTTGCTTTAGAACATAGAACAGTGCAGTACAAGAACAGGTCCTTTGACCAACTACGTGATTATCATGTTGCCAATTTAAACAAATCCCATCTGTGCACATCGTCCATATCCCTCCACTCCTTGCATGTTCAGGTGACTGTGTAAGTGCCAATTAAATGTTGCTATCTGATTCCACCACCTCCCCAGGCAGCATATTTCAGGCACCTACCATTTTCATTGTACGTGATTTTAAAAAAAAGCATTGGCCTTGTAAATCTACTTTTAATCTTTCCATCATGGGAAAAATACCTTATCTACCTTATCTATGCCTCCCATAATTTTATCTATATACTTTTAAAACTCTCTGTGCGTGTGTGTCATTTTGCCTTTGAAACGTATTTCCTCGAAAACCAGATGCAAAAACGCGGAGATTTTTACATATTTCGGTAGGGATTTAACATGATTTCAGAAATCAACTCCTCTCTAAATTCGGTCAATTATTTCCCCAGATTTTGAATAACGTTGTTCACAAAACTCACTTTAAAAAAAATAATCGTCGCTTGCCAGCTGCTGACATCACAATGCCCACATGCCCACCAATCGAGGCCCACCTGCCTCCCGGCTCCGCCCCCCCGCCGCTGTGGATTAATGCAGCTGCTGTCAACGCGCATGCGCAGTTTTCCACGAGGTACGTTCGCCCACCCAGCCCCCCATTCTTCAAAAGGCGCAGAAAGATCGAGAAAGTTCTACAGAACAAAGATTCTACAGCTTAGCTCAGCTATAGGATCTTTGTTCTGCAGATCTCGGGGTCAGCGGCGCCTCACGCGCTGAACCTTCTCACTGTCGGCGCAGCTCGTGAAGCCCCGCACCTCCTATCCCCTGCGCGCTCATTCCAGCTGTGGTTTCCAGAGAGTCAGAAGCCGTTTATGACTGTTGTGCTGCCACACCGCCCCTTTCTCTCTTCCCCCCCCCTCCCTTTCCCCCCCCTCTCTCCCTCCCACACCCCCCCCCTCTCTCCCCCCCCCCCCCCTCAGTCTCTCTCCCCCCTCTCTCCCCTCTCTCTCTCTCTCTCTCTCTCTCTCTCTCTCCCTTCGATCGGCTGGTTCCCCCCCCCGCTGCTTTTTCACCTCAGACCGGGCCCCCGCGAGCTGCTGCACTGCCCCTCCAAGCCTGTCCAACCTTTCCTTTTCTGTATTTCTGCTTACAATACTCTGTTGTGCTGCAGCAAGCAAGAATTTCATTGTCCTATCTGGGACACATGACAATAAACTCACTTGACTTGACTTTTAGCTAATACTTTATAATCCAGGCAACATCCTGGTGAACCTCATGAACTCTCTCCATAGTTTCCATATACTTCCTATAATGCCGTGACCAGACTGCATACGATACTCCAAATGTGGCCTAACCAAAGTTTAATTGGGCTGCAACATGACATCTTGACATTTGTATTCAATGCCCCGACTAATGAAGGTAAATATGCCATATGTCCTCTTACCTCCCCCCCCCCCCCCCCCCCCCCCCCCCCTACTTTTCTGGTTTTATGACAAACACCGATAAGTTCTACAAGTTCTGAGGAGAATATTGTACTAAACATGAGTGAGAATCATCAAGACGTCCATTATTTAATTATTTTAGCTTTTCATGTGTTTGAAATTGTAGCTGCTCCCATGGTTGCAACCACCAAGACATTTGGGTACGGATCAAACCCAGCATCTGGCAGCACTGATCAAACCAACTGTGGAAATTTAAGTCCTATCTGGAGGAAGAAAATGACTTCTGGCTCTGAGCAAATGTTTGGTAAGAGTCTTTTGAAAGCAGGCTTCAATATTTTGTACAAATTACCATGGAGTACTGTTTGAGCAGTTTGTATTCACAATGCGAGGAGTCTGCCAGTAAAGATTATTCAACCAATAATTTGTTGCTTTGTGTATAACTCATCAAACCCATCTTTATTACAAGCAGCTAACAGCATAACTATTCTCTGGCTTCCACTTGGGTAAGATATTCATGTATTAAATACGGATTTAGCCTTTGACAACAGTGTAATGTCTGCTGTAAGACCATGTTGTGACTAGCACAATGAATACACATCCACCATCTTGTAAGGAAGATTTAATCTGAACAACCAGCGGAAACTTCTAGACGGTCACCTGACCTCAGTCACAAGGCACAGGCACATTTGCCAGCTTCTGCTTTTGGCCTCAAGGGGTGCTGGCATTTATATTACATATACATCACAAACAGTACCATTAATCCTGACTGATAGTGTTTTGTCATTGAGACACAAGGAACTGCAGATGCTGGTTTACAAAGAAAGACAATATGCTGAAGTAACTCCGCAGGTCAGGCAGCATCTCTGGAGAACATAGATTGGCAATGTTTCGGATAGAGATGCTTCTTTAGACCATCAAGGAGATCTAGCATTACAGTGTATCTGACCGTAGTTGCATTGCAGAAGAGGGTAGATAAGCAAAGGGAGGATCAACTCAGTTACATTGCCCAACTCTGAAGAGTCAAGAGTCAATTTAATTGTCATTTGGACCCCTAGAGGTCCAAACGAAATGCCGTTTCTGCAGCCATACATTACACACAAATAGACCCAGACACAACATAATTACATTTTACATAAACATCCATCACATAGCTGTGATGGAAGGCCAAAAAAAAACTTTAAAAAAAACAACAAAAAAAAACTTATCTCTACTCTTCCCCCCCTGTCAGAGTCAAAAAAGCCCCCGGCTGGCGATGGCGATTGTCCCGCGGCCATTGAAGCCAGCCGGGGTGATGCGAGGTCGCACAATTAGCCCCCCCGGTGTGCGCTCTAAAGTCCTTTATTTTAGGCCCCGCTAGTCACTTGCATCGGGCGGGAGATTCGCCGTTGCAGGGGCTTTCCAGGGATCCGCGGGCTCGGCGCCGCTGTACGCAGCAGCATTGTCAGCAGCAGCCTTGGATCAGCAAAAGCAGCAGCAACGCTTTCCACCGCTCCAACCGCTCCGGACTTTGAGTATTGAGTCCCCGGCTTCTTCCTTTGGAGGCCGCTCCTCGTTGCGGCCTCAACGACAACGGAAACCCGGCGAGAAAAGGTCGGGTCTCCAGTGCAGGGAGAGATTTAAACTGCACTGGACCTGGGAATGTGTTACCTACTTGAGTTATATATTCAGCTGTCAAAAAAGAAGTATTGGAAGAGATTGCATAATTAGTGTCTTCCTTTATTTTATAGTCACTTGCATATCTGGGCTTTGAATTCATTGTACTGGGCTTTGAATTCATTGTACTATTGTAAGGTTGGATAAAAAACATGTTTAGATCTGATTTATATTTAGCATTTAATTTTACAATATTGGCTGTTTCTGCAAGAGGAATTCCTGGGCAAAATCTTTTCTTTTGAATTGTCATTTTGTGCTTTCTACTGGTTGACTGACTGACCAAATGGTGCCAGCACAATAACCTGGCCCTCAACACCAGCAAAAACAAGGAACTGATATTGGACTTTGGAAGGGGTAGAATGGGGACCCACAGTCCCGTTTATATCAATGGGTCGATGGTGGAGAGGGTCAAGAACTTCAAATTCCTGAGCGTGCATATTTCGGAAGATCTCTCCTGGTCCGAGAACACTGATGCCATTATTAAGAAAGCACATCAGCGACTCTACTTCCTGAGAAGATTACGGAGAGTCGGTATGTCAAGGAGGACTCTCTCTAACCTCTACTGGCTTGGTTTGGCAACTTGAGCGTCCAAGAGCGGAAAAGACTACAAAAAGTAGTAAACACTGTCCAGTCCATCATCAGCTCTGACCTCCCTACCATCGAGGGGATCTATCGCAGTCGCTGCCTCAAAAAGGCTGGCAGCATCATCAAGAACTCACACCATCCTGGCCACAAACTCATCTCCCCGCTATCTTCAGGTAGAAGGTACAGGAGCCTGAAGACTGCAACGTCCAGGTTCAGAAATAGCTACTTCCCCCCAGCCATCAGGCTATTAAACGCAACAAACAAATCTCTGAACATTAATAGACCATTATCTGTTTATTTGCACTTTATCTGCTTATTTATTGATGTGTGTATATATTTATACAATGGTGTATGGACACACTGATATGATATGTTCTGTATTCGTGCCTACTATATTCCGTTGTGCTGATGCAAAGCAAGAATTTCATTGTCCTATCTGGGACTTATGACAGTAAACGCTCTTGACTTGACTTAAAGTGGTGTTTGCAGAGGTCTAGAGATGGAGCACCAGCTCCAATTTTATCTCTACAGTCCATCAGTGGGTAGAAAATTAATATTCATACCATTGTAAAAGAGGGTGAAATATTTGCCCAATCTCCAAATTTCAGAATTAATCTTCTGGAAATTTGTTACCTTGTTTATATTTATCGTATGATAGTTATTTTATTGAAAAATATTTCTGGGCTTTCTATTAAGATCAATAGATTTTCTGACCAAATTGATTTTTTTTCAAAGGAGAAAAGAGAAAAATGACAGAATCTTATAATATGGATGATGCAAAGAGACTAAGAGTTTTGGGGGACATTCCTCTGGAGCTGGTGAATGAAGTAATGTCAACTATCACAGATCCAGCTGCTATGTTAGGTCCAGAGGTACGTGCATCTCATCCTATTTGTATGAATTCTTGCTGGGAGCTGCATGACCTGTAGTTCATCTTCACTATTGTTATTTTAATAATAATAATAATAATAAGTTTATTTATATAGCACAGTTATAGTCAATTTTCATTGACCCCAAAGTGCTTTACATAATTTAAAAATCAGTTCCATACAAAACATAAAGATGGGTTAACAAAATAATAAAATGCATAAACAGGACACAACATGTAACATAAACATCCACCACAGCATTCATCGCTGTGGTGGAAGGCACAAAACATTTTGGCCGTCCTCCTCCCCCCCCCCCCCCCCCCCCCCCCCCCCCCCCCCCCCCCCGTGGACAAGACCAGAGTCCGTTTATTTAAAAGAAAATATTTATGTCACTTTCCCTTTTAACCTTCTCTGTCACTATTCATAAAATGATTAATCGATTGAATTATTTTCAAAAAAGTGACTACATCATGAATTGTAGGATGGCCAGAGACATGGCTGAAGGAATCTAATCCTGAAAAAAATGTGGGATGATGTGTTTTGAGAGGACTAATTAGGTTAGGATATAAACAAAGAATAGTTGACCCTAGGGAGTACTGAGGAGTACATAGGTTCCTTCATTTATATGTCCAAGGATTCTGAAGATAGCAGAACAGGTAGATAAGCTGCTGAAGAAGGCATATAGGATACTTGCTATCTAACCAGGGAATAGTATAGGGTGATCATGGTACAACTAAATACAATAATAGTTAGACCCCATCTGGAGTACTATGTGCAGTTCTAGTTATTACATTATAGGAAGCACGTGAATACACTGGAACGAATGCAGGGATGTTTCACCAGGATGTTGCCTGGGATGGAATGCTTCAGCTATGAGGATAAATTGGATGGGCTGAATTAGTTTTCCTTGTAGCCGAGAAGGCTGAGAGGAGATAAGATTGAGCTATATAAAATTAAGATGGTCATTGATAGTGAGAAACCTTTCCCCTTAGCAGAGGTGTCTATGACCAGAGCATCAAAGTTTAGGGTAAGGGATAAAACATTTAGGGGAGATTTGAAGGAGAATTCTTTGATCCAGAGGATGAATGAAACCTGAAATGCACTGCCAAATGGATGCTGGAATCAGGTACTCTCACAGCATTTAAAATTTAGATGAATACTTGAAACCTTATGACATAGAAAACTACCGGCCAACTGCTGGAAAATTAGGTTAATAAAGAAAGGTACTCGATTACAAGTCTTCAACAACAATGTCATCTAAAAATACATTATCAGTATGCAAACAGCATCCAGTTCCATCATGCTGCCATCTCCTCAATCACTCCATTTCTTCCAAAGTATTAGACAGTTTATCGCATGACCAGTGCTGGATGAGCAGACATTTCCACCAGATATATTGTCTTTGGTCCCCATTCATACACCCTATCCCGGTATGCTGGTTCCATTTCTCTGCCTGACTATTGCCAATGACCGTCAGACTGCCTTGAGCCTGCTGTGTCTTTGTTTCAATGTAGCTCAGTTGTTGCAGGCTCTTTTTAATAATAATAATAATGCATTTTATTTGCTGGCGCCTTTCTGGACACCCAAGGACACCTTACAGGACATAAAATCACAATACATTTATCAATATTAAAATCAAGTTGATTAAAAACAAAAAACAAAAAAATACACAAAACATTTTAAGTCATTAAAATCAGGGTGAACATGGTGGAAGTTTTGTTGGGTATGCTAATCTAAACAGGTGTGTTTTGAGTTGTGATTTGAATTGATCGATAGTGTCCAGGTGATGGATGGGAGGTGGGAGAGTGTTCCAGAGACGTGGGGCAGAGCAGCTGAAGGCTCTGGCACCCATGGTGCTGAGTCTAAATGTGGGGACAGTTAAAATTGCAGCTGAGGAGGAACAAAGTGACCGGGAAGGAGTGTATGGTAGCAGCAGGTCAGAGAGGTATTGGGGAGCAAGGTGGTGTAGGGCTTTGAAGGTCAGCAGTAAAATCTTGTAGTTAATCCGGTGGTGCACAGGGAGCCAGTGGAGCTGAGTGAGGATGGGTGTGATGTGGTCCGATGATCTGGTGTGGGTGATGATCCGGGCTGCAGAGTTCTGAATGCATTGGAGGCGATGAAGAAGTTTATTGGAGGTGCAAGTGAGGAGGGCGTTGCAGTAATCGATGCGGGATGTGACCAGAGCGTGGATGAGGACTTTTGTATTGTCTTTGGAGAAGGAGGGGCGGAGTCTGGAGATGAAAGTATGCAGAGCGTGTGATATTGCTGATGTGGGGGCCAAAGGAAAGTGTACTGTCCAGAATGACGCCGAGACTTTTGACATGGGAGGAGGTGGGTATAGGTGAGCTATCAACTGAAACGGTGAACGGGTGGGTTTTGGAGAGTGTGGACTTTGAGCCAATTAGCATGATTTCTGTTTTATTGCCATTGAGTTTTAGAAGGTTGAGTGACATCCAGTTGCTGATAGCTTGAAGACAGGTGGTGAGGGCAGTTGGGGGAAGGGAGGTGTTTTTCTCTATATTATTTTAAATAACGAAGTAACTATGTAGTTTTAAGCTTGAGATGGCCTGTATATGCCATCATAAAAATATAATTTCTAATTTAGGTATGACTTTGCTTTTGTTCTATATGATCTTGTGAAGTGATGCTCTATTTTACTGAGACTTTTATTAAATTGTAATCAGTTTAAAGCCAAAAAGATCTAAAGGCAAATTGTCGTAACTTGTGTTCTGTGATTCACAAGACCAGCTTGCTATCTGCACATGCAGCCAGAGATGAGGCGGCAAGACTTGAAGAAAGAAGAGGTGTTATCGAGTTCCATGTTGTAGGAAACTCTCTGGCCCAAAAACCAAACAAAAAAATGATGATGTGGCTAGTAGGACTACAGAATGTGTTTTCCCATCAGTTACCAAGGATGCCGAAGGAATACATCACCCGGCTTGTCTTTGACCCGTGAGTTCCAGTTTTCTCCAGGGCTTACAACTGATGCTAACTGTTGTGAATGCAGTGAGTGAGTTATAGTCCAATGCCCATTTGGAACATTGAAGCAAGGTTTAGTTTTTATCCTGTGCACAAATGCCCAAAGTGTGTGTGTTAGGACTGGCAATCCCCAGCAATGCCCCCACAATCGCACACAAACCTCGCCTTAAGCTTTTCCACTAATTCTACTCACCATTGTGCAGTGAAGTTTGTGTAATGAGAAAATTGCAGGAGAGGGGGTAGTGGCCAGAATGTTGAAGGGAAGAAGTCGAAAAGGTGAATGAAAGATGGGATTGGGGAAGGAGATGATCAGAGGGGATACTCAGAGGGTGTGGAAGAATTTGGTGATCTAGGAAGAAGATTGTAGGGTGGGCAGAAACGACCAGATGATTTGTAGGTAGGGAGGAGGCTGTGTTGATCTATTGATGCTGGGTGAGGGAGGGAGTTGGCCAGGGTGAGTGGTACTGAGGTACTGGGGTGTTCATGACTATCCCTGAAACTAAAGGGCCTGTCCCACGAGCATGTGGCGAGTGCGACCAAACCGGAAACGTGGGCCGCGCGGAGGTCGAGTGAGTGACGTGAAGTTCGAGCGAAGCCCGCGCGTGACGTACGACGTTAGGACGCTGCGCATGCCCGTCGAGGCGTGCGTACAGCGTCGAGGTGGCTGCGGGCCGGTAGGCCGTTTCTCGGAGCCCAGCGCGCGATGTCGGGACCAACTCCGCACAACTCCATACGGCTCCGGCGATCGAAGTGGGGCCGGCCCCGCGAGGCCGTACGGCTCAAGCGACCACGATAGGAGTCGCATGCTCGTGGGACAGGCCCTTAACACTACTTTTGTCTGATCAGCATCTGGGTCTTCAGAAATAAGTATCAGAGCAGAGAAAAAAGTGTCTTACAACTTGATCACTTGCTGTGAGGAATATTGGCAAATCATAAAGGCTGTAAAGGGATTGAGTTGACTGATGTTTAATTCAGAATCCGCTTTATTTGGTTATATGTTTGCAGGAAACACAAGACCCTTGCTTTGATCAAGGATGGTCGGGTGATTGGCGGTATCTGTTTCCGGATGTTTGCAACACAAGGTTTTACGGAGATTGTGTTCTGTGCTGTAACCTCAAATGAACAAGTTAAGGTAGGTGTGAATATTAAAAATAACTATTTTGTTCATCACCGTGCAATAAATTCAAATAAATGGTCTCTAATGTCTAAAATATTTTAAGATAGTAGCAGATCTGGGACTATGTAATTCCAGTTTGTTTGTGGCTTCATTCTGGCAATGGACAGAGTGAGGTCACGTGCAAACTGGAGAAACAGTACCTCATATTCTACTTAGCTAGCTTGCAACCCAACAGCATGAACATTGAATTCTCCAATTTCAAGTAATAACCCCACTATCCCCTACCTTTCCCATGCTGCCCCCACATATGTTTTCCACCATCCCCCAACCCCCAGTCACCCATGTTCCCTTCCCCTCCATTGTAAACTCATCTCCCATACCCGGGTTCCCTTTTACCCCCTCCTTTCCCCTCCCCTCTGTCCCTTTCCACCCAAACCCCTCCCTCCAGCTATACACTTTGCTCCTCTCCTTAGCTAACACCCATCCCCCCCCCCTCTTTTTCACCTCTAGCCTTTGTCTCTTATTTCACTCATTTGCCAATCAATCCCCCCTCACGTGTATCCACCTATTGATTGCCAGACTTTGTCTGCCCTCTCTCACTTTTCCAGCTCCCCCCCCCCCCCCATATTCCATGTCTGAAGAAGGCTTCTGATGTGAAACCTTGTTTGTCCATTCCCTCCACAGATACTGCTTTATCCACTGAGTTCCTCCAGCACTTTGTGTTTTGACCATATAATTCATGCTTTTGTAAAATCAATGCCCACAGATTTGTTGCAGTATAAAAGGTCAGTTGACTCTTTGAGCCCATGCCACCTTCCTCTTGGTAATATACTTTTAAATCTAAAATGATGTCCACTCGAATGCATGTATTGAAATCCAATTTCCATGGGTTTGGCTATTAATTTAAGTTCGTAAACTCTCTTCATAGTACAATAGACAGATGTGGTCCCAACACAGATCCTTGCACAACCAAAGTGGTCATATTTTGACAATTGGAATACCTGCCCTCTTTACCTTCCCTGCTTCCCGCTGTGGAACCATTTTCCCAATCATAAGGTCATAAGGAATAGGATGAATTAGATCATTAATTTGCCTTCAATCAACATATAAACTTTACAGAAGGCGCCATTAGTTGGTATTTGAAAGCAAGAAGCAAGGATAATCTGCCCCAGCTCACCCACTCCCACCCAGGACAGATTGGTGAGACAAGCTTAATCTCTCATGCTACTGAAGATGCAATCAGCTAATTTTGCAGAGACCAGAAAATGGACCTTGCTTGAATGGTTGGGTCAAGATCTGACATTACACACTGAGCAACCAGTGGTGCTGCAAACAGGGGTGCAGACCACTGTAATTATGCAACATCAAATTCATGAGCCACATTCTTCACTGACGAACCTTGATAGGCATAATTAAAATTGAAATATGGAAATATTAAATGCTTTCTGTGGTAAAGAGTAGGAATTAATGGGTCTTTTTCAGAATGGCAGGCAGTGACTAGTGAGGTCCTGCAAGGCTTGGTGCTGGGACCCCAGTTATTTACGATATTTATTAACGATTTAGACGAGGGAACTTAGATCTCCAAGTTTGCGGATGACACAAAGCTGGGTTGCAGTGTGAGCTGCCATGTGGATGCTATTAGGCTACAAGGTGGATAGGTTGGGTGAGTGGGCAGATGCAGTATAATGTGGTTAATTGGGATGTTATCCATTTTGGTGGCAAGATCAGGAAGGAAGATTCTTATCTGAATGGTAGACACAAAACGCTGGAGTAACTCAGCGTGTCAGGCAGCATCTCTGGAGAGAAGGAATGGGTGATGTTTTGGGTCGAGGCTTTTTAAGGGTCCTGCATTTTGTGTCCACCTTCGATTTGAACCAGCATCTACAGTTCTTTCCCACACATTATCTGAATGGTGTCAGATTAGGAGAAAGGGAGGTGCAACGAGACCTGGGTGTGCTTGTACATCAGCCATTGAAAGTAAGCATGCACGTACAGCAGGCAATGAGGAAAGCTTGGCCTTCATTGCAAAAGGATTTGAGTTTACGAGCAAGGAGGTCCTACTGCAGTTGTACAGGGCCCTAGTGAGACTGCACCTGGAGAATTGTGTGCAATTTTGGTCTCATAATTTGAGGAAGGACATTATTGCTATTGAGGAGTGCAGCATAGGTTCACCAGGTTAATTCCCAGGATGGCGGGACTGATGTATGATGAAAGAATGGTTCGACTGGGCTTGTATTCACTGGAATTTAGAAGGATGAGAGGGGATTTAATGGAAACATATAAAATTCTTAAAGGATTGAACAGGCTAGATGCAGAAATATTTTCCCGATGTTGGGTGTGTCCAGAAACTGGGGTCACAGTTTAAGAATACGAGGCAGGCCTTTAGGACTGAGATGAGGAAAAACTTTTTCAACCAGAGATTTGTGGAATTCTCTGCCACATAAGGCAGTGGAGGCCAGTTCACTGGATGTTTTCAAGAGAGAGTTAGATTTAGCTCTTGAGGCCAAAGGAATCGAGGGATATGGGGAAAATGCAGGAACGGGGTACTGACTTTAGATGACCAACCATGATCATATTGCTGGCTTGAAGGGCCAAATGGCCGACTCCTGTACCTATTTTTCTATGTAACAATGAGGTGTTTCAGTGTACAGGAAGTTTAATGGAAATGTTATTAAATGTTCAAATAAATAAATTATTAATGTCACCTCAAGCATAGAATGTAGTTCCTTACCAAATGGTCAAATGTTTGTTTCTGCAGGGTTATGGAACCCATCTAATGAATCACCTCAAGGAATATCACATCAAACATAACATTTTAAACTTTCTCACTTACGCAGATGAATATGCAATTGGCTATTTCAAAAAACAGGTAGGTACCTTTATGGTTTTTATATTCTTTGGGGATCATGGAAGTACATGTGTACGACAAATCTTCAGTGATCACTGATGCAAAACCTAAATTGCAGGTTTTTTTTAACTAGATTTTCATGCAATGTTACTGAAGTTCCCAGACTTTCTCATATGTATTTTGCAATATCATTAATTAAAATGACAATTGCATATCAATGTCTCATGTAAGTTATGAAGTGAACCATTCCCAGCAAATTTAATGAAACTGTGTAACCGAGGTGAACATAACATCTGTTTCCTGCTCGGATTCTTTCTCGGGTCTTAACCTAAAAAGCAAGTGGGATCCTGCTAATGCATGTGGAATCATTACTGTAGGGCCAGGAGAGCAGACATGCTATTCCCAAATCCCACTGAAATATTGTAGATAAGGAATCTTTCCCATGCCCCCTCAGACACCGATCCACTAACATGCCAACTTTCCACTTTTTTAATTAATGTGGCTGTACCAGCCAAATTACTGATTAAGATTCATATCTCACAATATTTTGGTAGTTTAGAGGTAATGAGGTGGAATGAAGTTCCCATGCGGAATATTTAACTTGTCCATGGTCAGGTGGTTGGGCTGTCAAAATGACACCGGTCTTCCACTAACAGGTGTTAGTGTTCTGCCTTTGGCCCACTTAGGCCATGCCAGGAGTTAACATCCAGCTTCTTGTATGATTACCATTCAGAAATATAAAGTAATGTTGCATCAGGGCAGCTATTTAATCTCATTGTACATGTATAGTGACAATAAATGGCATATCTATATCTATTTCTATGAACAGAAACTGCAATCACCAGGTGCCATTCATATAACATAGCAAAATGCCTCTACATGTTTTAGAGGAGCATTATGAAGCAAAGGCTGGCACTGAAGTAGAAAGGAAATTATGAGGGTAAATAACCATAAGGTAAGACAGAAGGCTCCGGTGAAGAAGTCACCGTCCTCTGAGAGATGAAGGAAGGGAATTCCAATTCATGGGCCTTGTCAAACGAAGGTACACTGTATTACAGTGAAACCATTACAGTTAGAGACGATCACGACGCCAGTATTAGAGCAACGCAAATATTTTGGTGGTTGGAGGTTGTTAGAGAGAGGAGGCCTTGAGAACATAGAGGGAATTGAAATCAAGAAAAATAACTTTAAAATAGACATAGATAGACACTGAAGTGGAAACGCAAATATGAGGGTAGGTGACCATAAGGTTATTATGACCATAAAATAGAATCTTGCTTAACTGTGATTGGTGAATGGAATAATGTAGGCGAGGACACCAGCAGTTTGTTTGGCTTCAAGGAGATAGAGTCAGCAAGTAATGCCAGTCAAGTGATGTGGAAATGTATTCCAAGGTTAACCTCCGAAACGACATGAATGATGAAGAGTGCAATCAATACCGACATTTGCCAGAGAGAGGGACGGACTCGGTATTCCAGGAGCAGAGTTTGTCATTGGCACGAAAACCAACAGTACTGGTCTTCCCAAACTTAGTACATTTCTGTTTGTTAAGACGGACAAGTAGCCTGACAACTCAAGAGACTGACAGTGGGGAAGATGAAACGCGGCAACTTGGAGCACAATTAGTTCATCTGGCCCTTTGAACCAGCTTTGCCATTCAGAGCAATCATGGCTGATCTCAATACCACTTTACCATCCCCTTACACTAACACTATCCTACATACTAGGGACAATTTACACTTAACCAAAGCCAATTAATCTACAAATCTGAAGAAGGGTCTCGATCTGAAACATCACCCATTCCTTCTCTCCAGAGATGCTGTCTCTCCCGCTGAGTTACTCCAGCATTTTGTGTCGACCTACAATCCTGAACGTCTTTAGAGTGTGGGAGGAAACCGGAGCAACCAGGAAAACCTATGTGGTCACAGAGAGAATTTACAAACTCCGTACAGACATTACCATAGTCAGGATCGAACCTGGGTCTCTGGCGCTGTAAGGCAGCAACTCTACCGCTGTGCCAGCATGCAGGATAACTTGCTTCCTCTCCAATTGTGTGGGATCTGAGATGGCTGACAAGACCATTTTGGAATCGTAGACTCTGCCACACATGGCCAGAAATTGCTGACGTTTAGGGCACGTGGGTAGCTTGGGAACTGGTTCACTCCATCAGCCATTTTCACTGGACTTTTGATTGCTCCAACCAATCTCAAATATGTTCTCATTTTGTGCGGTCACAGTCAGGGATTCCCAAAATGTGCTGGCTTCGCTACAACTTTGTTCAAGACAGCTTTGAAAAAAATCCGTAACCCAATTCCTCTACTTGGTAAACTCTTGCTGTGATGGAGCTCAGAAATGAATGTCCATTTCGAGAGCAAGGTGCCAGGCACATGAATAATGTGGTCCGCCTGGTGTAGCTCACAATGTGCAATTAGGGCCTTGGTGCTGGTAATGTTGATGTGGGAGAGGATATTGACATTAGTTCACACCTGCCTGTAGAAGTGGTGTCTCTCCAGTAATTTGAGGTTCCTACTTTAGTTATTGCATGTTCCAGAAACATGCAGGAGGGAGGAATCATAAATAATTCGTTTTTTTTTTTTGTTGAGTTTGAGTTTGAGGTCTTATTATTTAATGTTGCTGAGATTAATTAAAAAATACAAAGGCTAGCAAAGTGATGTCTGTATCAATCAGATATCCTATTAAGCTGATTCCTCAGGGTAGAGAAATCTTACAGTCTTGTTACATTTTGTCATGAAATTATGCTTTTGGATGTAAAAACTTGAGGCCCAACTAAATGCTTTGACCAACTTAATCTCAGCCTGCATATGCATGAGCAAAGATGGTCTTTCCGTAAGTAAAATGATTTACAGAGTGGGGTGTTCTTGGTTAAAAGCTCAAGAAAGGTGTAACCTATTAAATGTGATATTGTTTTTGAGAATTCATTTTCTATTTAACGGTGCATTGAATGCAAAAGGGCTTTTGGCAATTTGTTTTATATTTAACTTCAAGCGTAGAATCCAAAAAAGAATCAAAAAAGAGATTCTGTATTTTTTTTCAGGGATTCTCAAAGGATATAAAAGTTCCAAAGGTGAGGTATGTTGGGTACATTAAAGACTATGAAGGCGCGACTCTGATGGGGTGTGAGCTGAATCCACGGATCCCATACACTGAATTCTCTGTGATCATAAAGAAGCAGAAAGAGGTGAATGCTTGCATTACCGTGCTGATGTTTTATTTTCTACCATTTCCTCAACTGTGCCTAAGGTTGGAAGTCAAGCTATCAAGTTTGCTTCCACAATATAAAACTGTATTTATGCTAAAAATGAAATTAGTTCTAATTAGTATTGCTGTACTCGGGGAAGCATAATATTCATTGGATTAAATTCAAGTCTTAATAACAAATATTGCTTTTTTTTCATATTGGATTCTTTGACCAAAAATGATTAAATGCAGGTGACTGACAGACTTTATTTCCCAATAATGTTGTATGAATCACCGTTCTGTGTAACCAATAAAATACTAATTTTTTTCTGTAAAGGCACTGATTCCTTTTTGTCCAGTTTCTAGCCCATCTTCCCGTAGACACCGTCTCCTGCGGTAAAGTTTCTGAAATATCCTTTGTTCTCAACTAAGGTGTTCCCCTCAGAGATCTTAATCGTCTATGTCTGACTTCTTGCTTCTAAATCCTTCACTTTCACACCAATGACATTCCCTACCTCCAATCCCAGTAATTATCCTGACTACATTCCATCAGCACCGGGACATTGTCAGATATCTTTGGCATCTTCCTGCAGTTCAATTACTTGGTCTGAAAAAGTGTCCTGACCCCAAAAAACTGCATGTGCATTCCCTCCACAGATGCTGCCTGATCTGCTGAGTTTCTCCAAAACTTTGTTTTATTCTAGAATCCAGCATCTGCAGCTCCTGTGTCTTGACAATCATTTACTTTCCTCTTGGTGATTAACCATATAACCGTATAACATTAATATTTCTTCCAAATCTCTACCAGTCTGAGGCCAGGCGCCAACTCTCAGACACACCCTCATACTTATCCTTGGACCATGACCTCACAGACGAGCACCAGGCCATTATCTCAAACACCATCACGGGCTTCATCACTTCCAGCTCCCTGCCCTCCCAAGCCTCCAACCTCATCGTTCCCCAGCCCCGCACGGCCCGATTTTACCTTCTCCCCAAAATCCACAAACTTGACTGTCCTAGCAGACCCATTGAGATCTTGCTTGTTCTTGTCTGACCAAACATATTTCCACATACCTCACTCCATCCCTCCCCCCCCCCCCCCCCCCCCCCCGGTAAAATCCCTCCCTACCTATGCACCAAGACGCCTCACACGCTCTTCGACTCCTCCATGACCTTCGTTTTCCAGGCACCCACTCCCTCATCTTCACCATGGATGTCCAGTCACTCTACACCTCCATCCCCCATCAGGAGGGTCGTAAAGCCTTCCTTGACCGCAGAACCAACCAACCCCCGTCTACTAATACTCTCCTCCGCCTAGCGGAGCTGGTCCTGACCCTCAACAACTTTTCCTTTGACTCCTCCCATTTCCACCAAATCCAAGGCATAGCTATGGACACGCGCATGGCCCCAGCTATGCTTGCCTCTTCATGGGTAAGTCGAACAATCCTTGTTCGAGGCGTACCGTGGCCCTATCCCCGAACTCTCCCTCCATTACATTGACGACTGCATTGGTGCTACCTCCTGCACCCATGCACAACTCACTGACTTTATCCATTTCACCCCTAACTTCCATCCGGCACTCAAATTCACCTGGACCATTTCCGACATCTCCCTACTGTTTCTAGACCTCACTATCTCCATCGCAGGTAACAAACTACTGACCGAAATCTACTACAAACCCACTGACTCCCATGGCTATCTGGGATACACTTCTTCTCACCCTGCTTCCTCTATCCCCTACTCCCAATTCCTCCGTCTACACTGCATCTGCACCCAGGGTGAGGTGTTCAAAACCAGGGCATCGGAGATGTGCTCATTCTTTAGGGAGCGGGGGTTCCCCTCTTCGACTATAGATGAGTCTCTCACCAGGGTCTCCTCTATGTCCCGTAGCTCCGCTCTCACTCCTCATCCCCCCCCCCACTCATAACAAGGACAGAGTCCCCCTTGTCCTCACCTTCCACTCCACCAGCCGCCACATACAACAGATAATCCTCCAACATTTTCGCCACCACCAACGGGATCCCACCACTGGCCACATCTTCGCATCTTCTTCCATTTCGGCTTTCCACAGAGACCGCTCCCTCCCTGGTCAACTCGCCCCTTCCCACACAAAACACAAAAAACAAAACACAAACCCCAGTACATTCCCTTGCAACCGCAGCAAATGCTACATTTGTCACTTTACTACCTCCCTCCTCGACTCCATCCAAGGTCCCAAGCAGTCTTTCCAGGCGAGGCAGTGGTTCACCTGCACCTCCTCCAACTTCATCTATTGCATCCGCTGCCCTAGATGTCAGCTGCTCTACATCGGTGAGACCAAGCGAGGCTTGGCGATCGCTTCGCTCAACACCTCCGCTAAGTTTGCAATAACCAACCTGATCTCCCGGTGGCTCAGCACTTCAACTCCCCCTCCCATTCCGAATCCGACCTTTCTGTCCTGGGCCTCCTCCATGGCCAGAGTGCATCCAACCGCAAATTGGGAGGAGCAGCACCTCATATTTTGCTTGGGCAGTTTACACCCCAGCGGTATGAACATTGACTTCTCCAATTTCAGGTAGTCCTTGCTTTCTCCCTCCTTCCCTTCCCCTTTCCCAGCTCTCCCTCAGCCCACTGTCTCCGCCTCTTCCTTTCTTCTTCCCGCCACCCCCCCTCCTCCACATCAGTCTGAAGAAGGGTCCCAACCTGAAACGTCACCTATCCCTTCGCTCCATAGATGCTGCCTCACCCGCTGAGTTTCTCCAGCATTTTTGTCTACCTTCGATTTTCCAGCATCTGCAGTTCTTTCTCAAATATTTCTTATTGCCTCTTTTCCTTTCATTTTCGAATTTTCCTATGCCACCCTCCAATTTAGCTTGTATTCCCAAAAAAATACAGCACCCCTAGTGTTGGCTTGACTTTCATACTTACAGAATCCCATGGACCTGCTGCATATTCAACAGTTTATTTATATTTTATGACTTGAATGTTTTCTTTAATCTGTTCTGTATAGCACAGTGATTGAAGAATCTGTTGCATGTTATTATTTTATATCCCTAATTATTGCACACTTTCTCCTTAAGATCATTAAAAAGTTGATAGAAAGAAAACAAGCACAGATCCGAAAGGTGTACCCAGGACTCTCCTGCTTTAAAGAAGGGGTGCGACAAATTCCCATTGAAAGTATACCTGGAATAAGTAAGCAACCTTACACAGGTTTGCAATATTTTGGCCATTCTTTATAATGAAACCTGAATATGTTATTCAATAACAATTTAAAAATTGAACATTATTATAGTGGACCTGAGCTGAATGTGATTTGATTTATCAACAGAGGAATCTGGTTGGAAACCTTGCGGAAAAGAAAGAGGGTAAGTCTGTTTTAAAGAAAAAAAAAATTAAAAGCAAGAGCTTTGAAATAGATTGGGTAAAGGATGAAATAAAATGTCCTTTGTTGACCACCAGTAAGGGCAAAGCCAATTATTTTTGTGTCTATATAAGTACTGTTTTTTATGGCATCCACTCTTCTCCTGTTCAGTCAGTCACTTATCTGAACTATGAGACACTTTGTAAAAACCTGGTGTTCTGTTCACCCAAACGTTGACTTTAAACTTAATATATTATCTATAGCCACTTGCACAAGACTCCAAGAACAAGTCGGAGGATGGGTATTCGGTACTGTCTGTATACTGCACTGTACTGCCAGTGAATGCTTCACTGCCTGGCTCTGTTTAAAACCTTCCTATTGCTTAGAAAGTCTCAAGGTAGGAGTGTGATAGAAGACTTTCTATTTGCTCTGTTGGCTATAACTGCAGCAATAGATTTTAAACTGATAGCAAATAGGATAAAGCAGTTTGCTTAAATAGTACCCATCCACCACACCACATCATGGTTTCTTGAAGTAGATTCTAAACTTTCCCACAGCCTCTTCCATGTTAACAGGATGAAAACACAAACAGTTATAGAGAGATGCAACAGGGAGACGGGTCTTTCAGCCCCACCAAGTTTGCATCGACCATCAGTCACCCATTTTACACCAATCCTACCCAAGCCCATTAATAAAATATTCTCCCCACATTCCCATCAGATGGATTCAACTCCTCACACACTAGAAGCAATGTACCTACCATCCCACGTGTCTTTGAGATGTAGGAGGTTCATATGAGGATATACTGGAGAGAACGTATAAACTCCACACAGACAGCACCAGGAGTCAGTATTGAACATGGGCTGTTGGAGCAGTGCGGCAGCGGCTCTATTAAAGTGTGCATCATTTTTGGGTTTGGGTTTATTAGTGTTATAAGTACTGAGATACAGTGAAAAGCTTTGTATTTCATGCTATTCAAACAGATTAGATATACCATACATATATGCAATCAGCAATCGTGTTCCACACAGTATTCCAACACCAATGGTGTTCCACCGAATGTGGGAGTGCAGCGTAAGTTCACAAGGTTAATTCCCAGGATGGCGGGACTGTCATATGCTGACAGAATGGAGCAGCTGGACTTGTACACTCTGGAGTTTAGAAGGATGAGAGGGGATCTCATTGAAACATATAAGATTGTTAAGGGCTTGGACACACTAGAGGCAGGAAACATGTACCCGATGTTGGGGGCCACGGTTTAAGAATAAGGAGTAAGCCATTTAGAACGGAGACGAGGAAACACTTCTTCTCACAGAGAGTGGTGAGTCTGTGGAATTCTCTGCCTCAGAGGGCGGTGGAGGCCGGTTCTCTGGATGCTTTCAAGACAGAGCTAGATAGGGCTCTTAAAAATAGCGGAGTCAGGGGATATGGGGAGAAGGCAGGAATGGGGTACTGATTGGGGATGATCAGCCATGATCACATTGAATGGCGGTGCTGGCTAGAAGGGCCGAATGGCCTGCTCCTGCACCTATTGTCTATTGGTTGGATTGTGCTGATCCCAGCCTGCATCATCCAGTCATCATCCATATTAGCTCCACAGTTAATTAAATATTTGTGACTGCATGACTCCTAATGTCCTCTGGTCCCTGTGCTGCATCTGTTCCTGAAGATCTAATGGGCCAGTGACTTGGCTGCAGGATTCCATCAGTGAAACCTGCAATCAAAACACATGATGTGTAGAAAAGAACTGCAGATGCTACTTTTAATCGAAGATAGACACAAAACGCTGGAGTTAACTCAGCAGGACAGGAAGCAGCTCTGGAGAGGAATGTGTGAAGTTTTGGGTCGAAGCTTGAAGAAGGGTCTCGCCCCGAAACATCACCCATTCCTTCTCACCAGAGATGCTGCCTGTCTCGCTGAGTTACTCCAGCATTTTGTGTCTGTCTTTGACCAAAACACATGAAATAGCTGATAATACCTGTACTTTGAAATAGCAAATAGTGAACAAAACCATCACCTGAACTTATCCTTTTAAAAGAAAATTGATGACCTTATTCAAATAAATAGAGATAGATCTGCCAACTATGTCCAGTAACTATGAAGATGACAGGCCAAATACAAATTAGATCCAACCCTTTGGCTCAGCAACCTGAACTCGATGCTGAATCCAGGAACTGAGCAAGAGGTCAGATATGCTTGCAGCTGACCTACAAGCACATTCCTGACTCTGCAGTAGTAAGGAGTATAAGACACTATGCAAACACAATATGGCTAGCTGACGGCTTCCTACTGACACACCAGCCATCCACGAATTCACAAACAATCATTGGTTTTGGATATCACAAAATTACAGCGTGGAAACAGGCCCTTCGGCCTAACTAGACCATGCCGACCAACATGCCCCAACTACACTAGTCCTGCCTGCCTGGATTTGGCCCATATCCCTCTAAATCTATCCCTTCTATGTACTGATCCAAATGTTTATTAAAACATTGTGAGATAGCACCTGCCTCAACTACCTCCTCCAGCAGCTCGTTCTATATACCTACCACCCTTTGTGTGTAAACAAAAAAAAGTTGTGCTTCAGGTCCCTATTAAATCTTTCCCTCCTCTCCTTAAACTCTGGTCCTCTGGTTTATGATTCTGTGCTTTTACCTCTATTCCTCTCATGATCTTATACACCTCTATAATATCACCCAAGGAATCAAGTCCTAGCCTTCTCAACCTCTCCCTGTAGCGCAAGCCCTCCAGTCATTGCAATATCCTTATAAATCTTCCCTTTCCCCATACCAAGTTACAACATCTTTCCTATAACAGGGTGACCAAAACTGAACACTATACTCTATATGTGGACTCACTAAGGTCTTGTGCAACTGTAAACCTTCGAAATTCTTGACTCGGTACTCTGACTGATGAAGGCCAATGTGTTGAAAGCCTTCTTGACTGCCTCATCTACCTGTGATGCCACTTTCAAGGAACTATGTACCTGCACTCCTGGATCCCTCTGCTCTATAATACTCCCCAGAGCCATTTACCTTTACCGGCCTACCATTTACTGGATATTTCCTTCCCAGGTTAGACTTCGCAAAATACACCTTACACTTCTCTGTATTAAACTCCATCAACCATTCCTCAGCCACACCTGCACAACAACCCAAGATCTTGGTGCAATTTTTGACAACCATTTTTACTATCTACAATACTACCTACTTTAAGGGCCTGTCCCATTTAGGCGACTGCCAGGGACTAGTTTTTAATGGAATTCACCTAAGACACCTGGCGATAACCTACTACAACACCTACGACAACCTACGACAGCAAAAATTGTCGCCACTGTCGCCGAAAAATGTTCAACTTGTTGAAAATTTTGTGGCAGTCGCCTGTAGTCCCCCAAAAAAATCACCAAAGTGGGGCAGGCCCTTAAAGTAGGTGGTATTGTAGATAGTAAAAATAGAACACAAGAGATTTGGAAAAGTGGATCATCTGAATGGAAAGAAAGTAATACATGTTGATGATTTTATTTTCTTCAATTGGCCAGGTGAGGTGTTGAGTTTGGGAATTGGAGCATATAGTCTTTTTTGCAGGAAGGAACTGCAGATGCTGGTTTAAACCGAAGATAGACACAAAATGCTGGAGTAACTCAGAGGAACAGGCAGCATCTCTGGAGAGAGGGAATGGGTGACGTTTCGGGTCGAGACCCTTCAGACCGTTTCGAGCCGAGTCTCTGAAGAAGGGTCTTGACGCGAAACGTCACCCCATTGCCTCCAAAGATACTGCCTGTCCAGCATTTTGTGTCTATCTTGTATTTTGTTCAGGAGGTTTAAAATATCTGCTAGTGGTGAGGAACCTCCAATCATAATCTTTTCAATGTAGACTACGGTACCCACTGCCAGCACATAGTTGGAAAATTATCCCTTGAGGTGATTCCTTGGTCACCTCAAAGAGGTGATTTCTTAGTCAATAGCACTGCTTCTTTCCATTTCTATGCTGAAGGCAATTAAATATTAAAGGATAAGTTTTCTTTCTTTGTGTCCTCACTCAAAACGCAATGAATGTAAAACTTTGTTTCAGAAAAGATTCAAAAGACCCTGAACAGCTTCACAATACGTTAAGGAACATTCTGCAGCAAGTAAAGGTAAAGACCAAGTTTCATCTTAAAACCCTACCTTCATGCTTTACCTTTTTTTTCCATATGAAATTAAAAATCTGAATTGTTCAATGTCATATTATAATTAACAGAGTCACCAAAGTGCTTGGCCGTTCATGGAACCAGTTAAGAAAACTGACGCCCCCGGTTATTATGAAGTTATTCGTTTTCCAATGGGTGTGTAAGATTTTTTTTAAAATTACAAACACTTTGGCTGCTCATTAATTTCTTTGGAATCCAATCTAAAAGTGATATTCACATTGCTCTTGTTGGAATATTACCAGCTTCTGCAGAAAACAAAGAAAAGGTAAAAAGGCTTATAAAAATACAACAAAGTATAGGAGATCAGTGGGCTTATCTATCCTGTCCATTCTGACACAACATGCAGCACAAACTCATCACTCTCCCCTCCACTGCAACTGTAACATGACCTTCCAAATTCTATACTCAGTACTCTGATGAAAGCCAATGTGCTGAAAGCCTTCTTGACCACCCTATCTACCTGTGATACCACTTTGTACATGCACTCCTACATCCCTCTGCTCTACAACACTCCCCAGAGCCCAACCATTCACTGGGTAGATCCTGCCTGGTTAGACACAGTTTTCCCTCCAGTGTTTTCCAGCAGTAATGCTGTTGCATAACCCTGTCGGGTTAACTAATAACTGCAATGGAAGCTCAGTCCTGACAGAAAAGGCTGTGTGCCCTGACAATGCGCCTGCTGTATTGTTGTGGACTTGTCCTCCTGAATTAACTCTGCCTTATGCTACCCTGTTCAAGCAGAGTTGGTACACGGGCGGCCAACTGACATCTAGAAAATTTCCAAGGTGCCCACAAAAAACCAGGCATACCCAATTCAGCTTACAACCCAACAATCTAAACAGCGTACGAATTGAAGAGAGATGAATTTCAGAAGCATGGTGAGGATGATACCTATCTTTTGATACCTATCTTTTAATTGAGTATAGTTCACCAGACTGATTCCTGGGATGTCAGGACTTTCAAATGAAGAAAAACTAGATAGACTCGGCTTGTACTCGCTAGAATTTAGAAGATTGAGGGGGGATCTTATAGACACTTACAAAATTCTTAAGGGGTTGGGCAGGCTAGATGCAGGAAGATTGTTCCCGATGTTGGGGAAGTCCAGAACAAGGGGTCACAGTTTAAGGATAAGGGGGAAATCTTTTAGGACAGAGATGAGAAAAACATTTTTCACACAGAGAGTGGTGAATCTCTGGAATTCTCTGCCACAGAAGGTAGTTGAGGCCAGTTCGTTGGCTATATTTAAGAGGGAGATAGATGTGGCCCTTGTGGCTAAAGGGATCAGGGGGTATGGAGAGAAGGCAGGTACAGGATACTGAGTTGGATGATCATATTGATTGGCGGTGCAGGCTCGAAGGGCCGCATGGCCTACTCCTGCACCTATTTTCTATGTTTCTATAATAATAAGGAATCCTGCTAAAATTGAAATAAATGGGAACTGAGGTGAAAGCTTGCTACAGAGGAAATGCAATTGTAGTTATTGGAAGCCAATCATTTCACCCTGCATGACCTTTACAGACTAGAGGTCTGGACCAAACATTCTCAGCTACTTCACCAATATCATATGGTTGGAACCAGGGTGCTTTGCTGATTATTGCAGTGTTTAATTTGCTTCACAGATCACCTACCAAGATCAGGGCAACATTTGCTAATAAGTGACGGGCAACATTTGTGCTGTGCAAGGCAATGACCATCCCCAATAAAGACATTTTTAACCATCTATTCTTGGCAATCAACAGTATAATTCAATTCCCCCACTATTACAAACTGGGCATTACCATTGACCAGAAATTTAATTAGATAATTTTCATACTATATGACCCCATGTCTCTAAATAGCTGGAAGAGAAGGCTGGATATTCTGTAGCAAGTTATTCACCTTACAGCTCTGTAAACCCTTTCTACTATCAACAACACATCGGAGGTGTGATGAAATACTCCCCAGTTGTCCATTTCTGACGATCTCCAACAAGTATTGACACTTTTATGGACAAAGTAACTGCTTTGATTAGCACCATATGCACAAGCCTGATTATTATCAGTTCCATCAGCAACGCACTGTGGCTACAGTGTGCAGCATCTTCAAAATGCATTGGCATATCTTGCCTCTGATTGCAGCTTCCAGCACATAGAAGGCCATGAACTTCAAACATGTCTGCAGACCACCACCTGAAGGTTCCAAGTCTCACTCCACTCTAATTTAGAAGACCATCAGTGCTCTTTCATTGTCACCGAGTCTAAATCTTTGAAAGTCATGTCCAGCAGGTTGTGGGAGTATCTTCACTATTTGGACTATTTAAAAAGTTGCTTTTCATTCCCCTTTTGAGGGCATTTTTGGTTGGTCATTAAAGTTAGCCTTTCCAGCAACACGCATATCTTTGAGAAAATAAAGTAATTTGCAGATGTTGGAAAGCTAGTTAAGAACATAAATAGTCCAATGTGCAAATTGTGAAAGTCCCTTTGGAAGGAATATTGGAACATTTTTAGCAAGGTGAGAGAAGAGGTCAAAGAAGTTGAAGGTTCTTGTCCTTGACTTACATTAAATTACATGCGAGTAGAGCAAGCAATTAGGACATCAAATATTATGTTGGCCTTTACAGTAAGATTTGGAACATGATTGAAGGATGAAGGGGGTTGAAATTGATTTTTGGTTGCTAGTAATAATTGCAAGCATTTTGCCTGCTGGCTATATTTATCTCTGCACATTGATGTCAATTAAATTAAATATGTGCACTGTGTGCACTTGGCATCCAATTGCTCTTGTGCTGTCAAACAAAAATTAATTCATCCACCAGGAAATCTTGTTAAAGGTATATAGAGTTTTGCTAACGTACTGCTTACATAATTGAGTCTCACTAGATTATGCATTGTGATAATGTCTTCATTGAGCATTTTTCTGGTATGATTACTTTGCAGATCTGAAAACAATGAGTGAACGTGTCAAGAACCGCTATTACGTGACAAAAAAATTATTTATGGCAGATATGCAGCGAATCTTCACAAATTGCCGAGAATACAATTCTCCAGAAAGTGAATACTTCAAGTGTGCCAATATCTTGGAAAAAAATTTCTACAGTAAAATTAAAGAAGCTGGACTGATAGACAAATAAATTTAACTTTTTGATGATCTTATAATTAAAATAGTTCACTTATATAATGTATAGAATATCTATTACAATGCTTACCTATAACTCTAGAAACTGGCTGTTTGGGAAATTCTTAATTCAGCTCGTTGTTATTGAAAACGTATTGAATTTGCTGTAAGTTAAGAGGTCTCCTCAGAAGAATTTCACATTATTGCACTGAGGTCTGGGAAACACCTAATGATAGACAGAGTTTGGAGCAGAGGTATGTGAATATATGTTCATATATTGAGTGTTCAATATTTAATTTGATCACTAAAACTCCATGTGTCCCTTTAGAGAAACCACTGTTGGGTAGGGTTTAGCATGTTACCATGCTGGGCTAAAAGGCTGCTGGTAGAGTGCTCATAAATTTGAAAGTACTCCCTTACCATATTTGCTGTTTTGTTTAGTTATACTCTAATCCACACTTGTCAGTTAGTTAATATTTAATTTACATTCCTGTCATTGAGATGAGGTAGTAACAAAAAATTGCAAAGTAATATTAGAAGCAAATTCATTTCAGTAAATCATTATTTTACCAAACAGGTCTGCAATGCTCTTTAAACGTATGATTATTGGCCTACCTCACTGAAGTGATCTGATAGGCAAGATCATCAGATCCCCTTTGGGAAGGAGGTAGGAATTTCCTCCCATTGAACTTATTGAACACTGTAACTCTGCCATAAAGACCCTGACAAATGGAATAGTTCTGGCTTGACAGGTTGCTGAGAGTTTTTCTATTACTCTGTGCTGTAAAGCTGTGGAGTGGAATTTTGACCTTCATTCGACATGCTAAATTCTGTGATCTAGTAACGCATATTCTTTGCAATTTCCTTTAAAAAATGAAGTTACCTTAATTTAAGGTAATGGAATTGAATTTCAGATCTTAAGTTTCAAGTACGAAAACATAACAAGTTCAGCACACATAACTGTGGATACATTTCTATCCAAAACAGCTTTAGCTACTTAAACTCCAAATAAAACCGCAGACTGCTCAACCATGGCTCTTGGACATGCTCTTCTAGGGGAGGTTTCCTCTATCAGCAAACAAAAATTCTTGAACCAATTTCTGAATAATTTGGTTTGCAGAAGTGTAGTTTATGATTTCTATGAGTATCAAAAAAAATCTGATTTAAGACCAAGTATATTCTCAACTTGGATAATGTAATTGAGAACGTTTTGTGTTCACAGAAAAGGTACACGGTGTAAGTTGGAGAGTGTACATTTTAAGTTGTTAAGATGTTTTAAATTTATATTGGAAGATTAAATTTCCACAATATGGAGTTCTCAAACTCGAGAAGTCAAGGAAATCAATTTTGCATATCTGTTTGCCTAGCACAGCGACCTTTAAGCATAGAGATGGATATATTTCAGAATTTGTCTGTGGAGTTGTGTTTCCTTGTCTTTGTCTTTATCCCAGAGTTTTCAGTTCAATAAACAGCAGGATACCAATGAAACTATCTGGAATATTTAACATAATTATTTTTTAATTTATACAAATGGCTGTTTAGGGATCCATGCATCTTACTGCAGATGTAAAAAAACGTTTGGCAATGTTGGCAGCCTTCTGAAACAATGGTGACAATTGGCCAGATATATGCATCTAAAACAAATAATTGGAAATGCAACGTTAACATCTATGGTTAACTCCCAAAAATTGTGCCCCTGTTCTATTCTACCTTGCCTTTCCTTATCCTGAATATTTTTAAATCGGGCAAATATGGTAGGAAATTCCTCGTATGTTGCAAAACATACTTGGCGAATAAAGTGTGATTCTGATTCTGATATTCCATGTATAGTTTGAGAGATTTTGAGGCCCAGTGGAAATGGCTGCAAGTTATCCAGAAATGATACAGAAAAACTTACTGGAATGTTTCTAGCACAGCTGTCACTACTCAAATTTATCACTGAGCCAACAACTAAGTGGGCCTTAGAGCCACCTGAAACAAGTTGTAGGCCAATGTAAAATGGAAATCAGGGTCTTAGGAAATGAATAGAACTGTTTTGTCATTTTAGGATAATAGTGCACAAAGTCTACTCTAGTATTATCTGGTAGTGTAGCAGAAGAGGAGTCTAGAGGTGGTATTTATTTTTTTGTGCAATGTGGGTGTTGTGCTCAATGATGAGCTGAATATTCTCCCAAAATTCATATCACTGGCCTTAGTTTTTATTGTTCCATGACCTATCCCCACTCTACAAATCAAACGGCAGGCCTGTTTGCCATATAAGCTTGTGGTTAGTTTGGAACACGCTGCCAGAGGAGGTAGTTGAAGCAGGTACCATTGTAAAATTTAAGAGAATTTGGACAAGCACATGGATGGGATAGGTTTAGAGGGATATGGGGCAAATGCGGGCAGGTGGGGCATGTTGGATTACGTGGGCAAGTTGGACTGTTTCCATGCCATATGACATAGTTGTTTCTTTTTATTGTTTAAATGTGTCTCATCAGAGAGAGGGAGAGAGAGGGTTTATTTCATTATCTAGGCTATAATATCATTGTTTAGTGAGGATTGAATTTTGTTAAGGATTTCATTTTTCATCAGAACTGGAGCATTATTCTATCAGATATGGAGAGATTTAGAACCTACGGCATGTAACTGCACTTGTTATCAACAATAGATTTTCCCCACATTCAAATCTTTTGGAATTGCCCTGAAACTGCAATTCTGTGATTTTTAAGAGGAAGAGGAAAACTATGGATGCAATACCTGCCTTTTAAATCATTACAGTAAATAAATATCTGGCCCAAAAAAAAACTTCCTTTTTCCAAATTATTTTAATTACTTACATTATTTATAAATGCCTTTTAACATTGTTGAAAGGAAAATAAAATATACAGAACTGTATACTTTTGTTCAATGGAACAGAATAGCCATATTCTGAAGTATTGAGGCATCCAGGCATAAAACACAAAGTTGTGTGTGTTGCGAGTAAAATATAACGATATTCCAGATTATATTTATTGGTGTTTTTGCTGATGTGTTCTGATTGGAAAATGAATACATCAATGAGGCATAAGTGCCAAGTAGCTCATTTTAAATCTCTACAAAATCCAGAAAAGAATCAATGATATTTACATAAAAAATACATGGAATATAGAGAATCAATAAATTGCACACCTCTGGCCGAATTGACCTCCCCAAACTTACCAGAAGGCTGGTCTGCAGAGGAGGTTGATGCATTAGTGGGGAGGAGAAGGTAAAGGTTGTAAACGTGCAGCGGGGTTACATCCTCTACACATTACTTAGGTCAGAACATAATTTCTAAAGTATTCAGTGGTCATGGTTATTTTCCAGATTTATGCATGAGTCAAGCAACCGCCAAATTGTTAACACAAGTACAATGAAAAGCTAGAAAAGACCAAAATCCATTTTTTTAAATATACAGTTATTAGTTGTCTTTCATCACTGAAGTAGTAAAAAATGTACGTAACAAAATAAGACCATGGTTAAATGACCATTTTGAAGAATATTTTAAGGAGCTCACACAAGGGCTTTCACAGATAAGCACATGAACCATTTAGTTGACGATTCACACATTTATCAAGATGATATGGAACACGACTAGCTGTCTACACATATTTCATTGAACAGAAACAGTGACTAACAAGATCTTCAGTGTATTGAATACCTCTTTTTGTCAGCAACAATGGAGTTTCTTAATTGAAAGACATGCACATCTTAATTTAGATTGATTTATTTTAGGTAAAGATATTGCAATTATACTAAAAAGAGTCCTCAAATTTCATTGGATCCTATTTTCATTAAAACTATAGAATATTGCACTCCAGCAGTAACTACTGATATACTGTGCTTGAAATACTGTGTCCTATATGTGTGTGTGTGTGTATATATATATAATTCTGGTCAAACACAAACTCAAATTTGAGCTTTTGCTGTAGATCCCAATTTTTCCATTAGTTTAGTTTGGAAAATGAAACAAAATATAACCTGTTTTTGCTAAATGTTGAATTCCTGTTCATTGTAGATGTATCATGTTTCTTCATATTTTGCTATGCATTATCAATATATCTTTTTACTCCAAACCATTTTGGTTTGTTCTTTAGAGGTAAAACATCTCTGGGTAAAATGTACAAATGTGAATTGTTTATGTGTGGTTAAATGCATAATCCAATTTTCTTTTTGTTGTGGACCTGTCCCATGAATATGAAATTAGTGATCATCAAAAAGTTAAAAAAAGATACGCCTCAACTGCTGATTGTGCTTGTGGAACACCTACAAATAACCTTATTTTCTTTTAATACTATGTTATGGATAGAATTTCTGAAAGCACTTTGTTACAAAAATGGCTGTGGCATCCTGTTGTTATACAAGAGGATGAATATTCCAGAATAATTATTTGAAGATGTGTTAAATTTGTCAAATGTTTTGTTACATTCTACAACCACCCATCGGGCCAGTGGATTGTAGTCATGTGTATCATATTCTTAAAATTGGTGTTTAATGCTCACATCAATTGAATGTAATCTAGTCAAGATTCCAAAGCAAACTAAGACTTAAGATGCTGTGATCCAAGCCTTCTATTCTCCTCCAGTAATATGAATACCATTATTAATGGTTGGACCATACTCAACGCAACTTAGATGATTAAACAGCAAGCTTTTTATTCAGTAGCAGAAGCAAAGTAATTTAAAATGTTCCACTGTTTTTTTCTATTTAAAAGAAATGTTTGTTCAGTAATGCAAAATTAGGATGTAAACAAACAAATGACTAACTTATTATGAATTTTTCTAAAATTTATCTTTTTTTTTCATTTTTAGAGGAATAGTAGATTTTGTGCAATACTTTAAACTTCGCTTTTGAGGTTTTGAAATTTTTTATATTTACTGCTTATATAGTAAATGTCCTTTTGTAAAATTAATATATTGTACTAAAAAATAAATAGTGTAATTTTTGAAGGATCTACTTGATTGTAGCATACTTGTATCTAGTTTCTCTTCTCACTCACCTCTCCAATGCAACTGGTAGAATTTGATATGATAGTGAATATTATTTTGGGGGGGGTTTCCAGTACACTGACATTTGTAGAATATTATACCATCAATTCTCTATTCCACAGGGCTGCAAAGCATCACACATGGAGTTGATTAAAAACAGATTAATATACATTGATATTAAGAGAGTCAAAGTATGTGGGATTAGGCCAGGAAATTCAATTGAGGTAGAAAATCAGCTAAGATCTTGATGAACAACAGAATAAGGACCGAATACTGCTCCTATATCTTAAATTTTTACAGAAGGTTACACTCGTGACACTGTGGGTAAGATTTGTTATGTTCATAATGGGATGAAATTTCTTGAAACTTGAAAAAATTGAGATAATTAGAAATGAATATATATAAATTGCATCTACAGTATTCCATGCAACTATCCAAAGATTGTAAAATACAAAATAATTTACAGGAAATGTATTTGAATTAAAGACATTCAAATATTGCTGAATGGGAGTGTTAAAGAAAACCCTTGTGATGTTTTGTAAGCAGCAAGGTAGCTGGAAATTGTCCAGGTTTGATCCTGATTACAGGTGCTTGTCTATACGGAGTTTATAGGTTCTTCCCTGACCCGCATGGGTTTTCACTGAGATCCTCTGTTCCCACCCACTCCAAAGACATACAGGTTTGTAGGTTAATTGGCTTGGTATAAATGTAAAATTGTCGCCAGTGTGCGTTGGGTAGTGTTCATGTGCAGGGATCACTGGTCGGTGCGGACTCGGTGGGCCGTAGGGCCTGTTTCCATGCTGCATCTCTCTAAACTAAACCTCCAGGGCGAAACAATGTTGCTGATGTGGCAATGGCGCATTACTTTCGCATGAGCTCAATGCCTTTAATGCACTCTTTGATAGTGAGAACAACATGAGCCCTGACTGCCCCTGAAAACCCTAAGATAAACTTTCAAGAGGGTGAATCCATGTAAATTGTGCAACCCAGACAACCTACCCTGTCCAGGTCTTAAACCCTGGCTGGAGTATGCAAGGACATATTCAATCCCTCGCTTCTTGGTCTGAAGCTCCCACCTGCCTGAAAAGAGCGTCTGACACTGGTGCCAAGAATAGCTTACAATATACATTTATTTGTCACATGTACCAATTGGTACAGTGAAATGTGTGGTCACCATGCAGACATACGAATAAAAAAAGAACACAACACACGATAGACTCCAACATAAAACATCCTCACACAGCAGAATCAAAGTTTCCCACTGTGAGGGAAGTCACCAAAGTTCAGTCATCTTCCTCTGATGTTCTTTGTTGATCCACTTCAAATTCCTATTGTCTGGTAGCACTTCCATCCAATGTAGTTATGTGCTTTCAGATTCAGATTCAATTTTAATTGTCATTGTCAGTGTACAGTACAGAGACAACGAGATGCAGGTTATGACATGAATTATCTACTGCCTTAGAAATTACCTGGATTTGCTTCAATTGGTCTTTTGGTACAATAGGTCAACAGCAGATTTCTCACTGGCTTGCCACTCTACTCTATACCATCTGGTTTACAAGATCATTTACGCTAAACTGTAGTTCATTAAGTTTACCACTACCCTCGCCTCTAAGCTCATCACCAAGCTCCAAGAGCTGGGCATCTGTACCTCCCTTTGCAACTAAATCTTTTTGTACTATGTTTCAGCAGACCTACATCTCATTTTCACCGAATATCCAAAGAAGTACACCTCAAAGCTCAGAGCTTAGCCCTCTGCTCTACTCACTATACATTAATGATTGTGTGGCTAAGCATAGCTGCAATCCCATCTATAAATTTACTGACACCATTGCTGTTGGCCAATACACAGGTGATGATGAGCCAGTGTACAGAAGAGAGAAAGAGAACACTAAGTTGATTTATACTGCAACAAAAAACTCCCTTTATGTCAACACAACCAAGGAACTAATTGTTGTTTTCAGTCAGGATAATGTTGGGACATTGAGCATTGGTGGATCAGTGGTGGAGAGTTTTGGCGACATCAATATCTCGGGGACCTATCCTAGGCCCAGCACATAGACGTAATCATGAAGAATGCACACAAGCATCTCTATTTTCTTAGTTAGACAAAAATGCTGGAGAAACTCAGCGGGTGAGGCAACATCTATGGAGCAAAGGGATAGGCGATGTTTTGGGTCGAGACCATTTTTCAGACTATCTCTATTTTCTTAGATGTTTAAAGAGATTTTGTATAACACTGAATACTTTAACAAACTTTTACAGATGCATGGAAAAAGTTTTCCGACAGGTTGCATCATGGCCCGGCACAACAATTCAAATGCACAGGAACAGAAGAGAGTGGACAAGGCATGGTCTGTCATGGGCACAGCCATTCCCACCATCAAAATCATTTACATGAGGCACTGGCTCAAGGCTGAAACGTGGATCTCACCATCTGGGTAAGGCCCTTCTCACTGTTGCTGTCAGGTAGCAAGTACAGAAGTATGAAGTTCCATTCCACCAGATTCAGCAAAAGCTACTTTCCTATGACTGTCAGGTTCTTAAATCAATTGGCATCACCCTAATCCTACCTTGGCAACATGGATTCTTGAACTACCATGGACTTTGTTTTTACATCAATGTCTTGATTGCACTGTTGACTGAGTTAACAGGACTGCAAAATGTTTTAAGGGCCTGTCCCACTTGGGCGACCTAATCTGCGAGTTTCGAAGAGTTTGCCCTTGACTCAAACTCGCAGCATGGTCGACACGAGGTCCTATGAGGTCACTGGAAATCTCCTTCATGCTTGAGGGAAGTTCCCGAATACTCGCGGCCTCAGCTAGGTCACGGAAATATTTTCAGCATCTTGAAAAATTTTCCGCGAGTAAAATTTGGTCGGGATGGGTCTTTTTAACTCAGTAGAGTGGAGTGCAATGGAGTGGGGTCGTTATTTACTTACAGGCACTCGAGGGCAGCCTCCTTCACTGACCGGGCATTTTGATTGGCTCATTGGAGTTTCAGGACCAAGGAAGTCCTAAATGCCTGCTAAACTTTATTAAACTTTTTAAAAGTGTCTCCACTCATTCTCTCCCCCCCCCCCCCCCCCCCCCCCCCCCCCCACGCTCTCTAAAGGACTTACCATTCCTGTGCAGCCGTTTTACCTTAATCACACAGACAGCGCTCCATCACTTTCCCTGGCCCCCACCTTCACAGTGTGTGTGTGTGTGTGTGTGTGTGTGTGTGTGTGTGTGTGTGTGTGTGTGTGTGTGTGTGTGTGTGTGTGTGTGTGTGTGTGTGTGTGTGTGTGTGTGTGTGTGTGTGTGTGTGTGTGTGTGTGTGTGTGTGTGTGTGTGTGTGTGTGTGTGTGTGTGTGTGTGTGTGTGTGTGTGTGTGTGTGTGTGTGTGTGTGTGTGTGTGTGTGGGTGTGTGTGTGTGTGTTCGATGCAGCTCGCAGTTTCAATGCGGACAGTCCATCCAGCTCGAGGCTTTCCAAGCGAGTGCCCTCGGACTGGAATGTCAGACATTTTTTAACTCGCCGATTAGGTCCCTCAAGTGGGACAGGCTCTTTACCCTTATACTCCTATGCCATCAGAGAATGAAATGTTCTCAGAGCCCTTTTGTTAATTGTTTTAATTAGCTACCATCATTCACAACTAGGTATGGCAGAACTCCTGGTTTGATCCAATACATGCACTATGGGAATTGTTAATACTTGTGCCCATATGAAGCAGCTTCACCAACGGTGATGAAACTAAATACAGAGCGGAGGTGCAGAACCTGGCGGACTGGTGTGTACGTAACAACTTGTCACTAAACACCTCCAAGACCATGGAACTGATTATTGACTTCAGGAGGTCACATAATGGAGAATACGCCCCAATCTCCATCTACGGGGCAGTGTGGAGAGAGTGTCCAGCTTTAAGTTTCTGAGCACTCACATTTCAGAGGACCTCACATGGTCCACCAATACCACTGCGCTGGTCAAAAAGGCACAGCAACAACTGTTCTTCCTGAGAACATTAAAAAAGACTGGTCTGCCCCAACAGCTGCTGACAACCTTCTACTGCTGCACCACAGAGAGCATATTAATGTATGGCACCTCTGTGTGGTATCTCAGCTGCACGGAGGTGGAGAGGAGAGCTCTTCAGCGCATCGTCCACAGAGTGCAGAAGATAATTGGGACACAGCTACCAGCCTTGGATGGGCATCTACCACACACGGTGCCTCAGGAAGGCCATCAGCATCCGTAGACTCCTCACACCCTTGTAATGGACTGTTCGAACTACGTCCCTCCGGCAGACGTTGCAAGGCCTTCTACGCCCGAACCTCCAGACTCAGGAACAGCTTCATTCCCAGAGCTATAGCGGCTCTGAACCGGCCCTGCTGAGGTCCCCCTCATCCCCCATGGACAGTCTCCCTCGGATGGTCACGTCGCACAGACACATCTGCACTTTAGTCTCTTTGATCTGTTGTACTATTGTAATGTTATTTTTACAAACCATGTTTCTCGGGGTATCTAAATCTAAATTGTATTAGTTATTTAAGTATGACATTGGATGGAAGCTGCAAACCCAACTCTCGTTGCACTTATGTGCAATGACAATAAAATTTATTATTATTAGTAAGATACCTCATTTCCGATTGGTTTTAATGCTTCCATTGACAACTAGTGCAATAATACCCTCTTAACAATGTAACAAAGCCTTTAGGTGCAGTAACAAAGGTAAACATAGGTATTAAAAAATTTTATGTTTTTGAAAATGCTGGGGGCTGGGGGGGGTAGTATCCTCTTTTTCCTTATTGATAATTGTTTTTTATAACATAATTCTGTCTCTTGATTGTTACGACGGACTGAGCGGAGGTGTTCAGCAAAACAATCGCCGAGCCTGCTCTTGGTCTTGCCGAGGTAGAGAAGTTGACACCTGGAACAGCGGTTGCAATAGCTGAGGTTGGAGGAAGTGCAAATGATCCTCTGCCTCACCTGGAAAGACTGATTGGGTCCTTGGATGGAGTCGAGGGTGGAGGTAAAGGGACAGGTACAGCATCTCATGCAGTTGCAGGGGAAAGTACCCGGGGAAGGGATGGTTTGGGTGGGAAAGGATGAATTAACCAGGGAGTTACGGAGGGAACGGTCTCTGCGGAAAGCAGAAAAGGGTGGAGATGGGAAGATGTGGCCAGTAGTGGGATCCCGTTGGAGGTGCCGAAAATGTCAGAGGATTATATGCCGTATGCGACGGCTGATGGGATGGAAGGTGAGGACAAGGGGGATTCTGTCCTTGTTACGAATAGGGGGAGGGGGAGTAAGAACGGAGCTGCAGGATATAGAGAAGAGCCTCATCTATAATGGAAGAGGGAAACCCCCGTTTTCTAAAAAATGAGGACATCTCTGATGCCCTAGTATGGAACACCTCATCCTGGGCGCAGATGTGGTATAGACGGAGGAATTGGGAGTAAGGGATAGGGTCTTTACAGGAAGCAGGGTGGGAAGAAGTGAAGTCAAGATAGCTATGGGAGTCAGTAAGTTTGTAGTAGAAGGTACACAAAAAAGCAGGAGAAACTCAGCGGGTGCAGCAGCATCTATGGAGCGAAGGAAATGGGCAACGTTTCGGGCCGAAACCCTTCTTCAGTTTGTAGTAGATGTTGGTTCATAGTCAGTAACCTGCAATGGAGACGGTGAGATCTAGAAATAGTAGGGAGATGTCGGAAATTGTCCAGGTGAATTTGAGTGCCGGATGGAAATTAGTGGTGAAGTGGATGAAGTCGGTGAGTTCTGCATGAGTGCAGGAGGTAGCACCGATGCAATCATCAAAGTAGTGGAGGCAGAGTTCGGGGACTGGGCCAGTGTATGCCTGGAACAGGGATTGCTCGATGTACTCTACAAAGCGGCAGGCATAGCTAGGGCCCATGCGAGTGCCCATAGCTACATCCTGGATTTGGAGGAAATGGGAGGAGTCAAAGGAGAAGTTGTTGAGGGTAAGGACCAGCTTTGCTAGGCGGAGGAGAGAGAGGAGAATTTTAGGGTTTCCCTTAGAACCAGAATAGTGATCCTCAGCCAAGGCGTGAAGGTGGTGTTTTAAAGTAAACAATATTGTTTGTCTGAAGAAGGGTTTCGGCCCGAAACGTTGCCTATTTCCTTCGCTCCATAGATGCTGCTGCACCCGCTGAGTTTCTCCAGCTTTTCTGTGTAACCTTCGATTCTCCAGCATCTGCAGTTCCCTCTTAAACAATATTGTTTGGCTATCTTGTTACCCACAGGTTAAACATTTTCTGAGAAATATCTTGCCACTTCCAGTTGTTTGGGGGGACATTGAGATAGTGTCAGTGCAAAGAAACAGACCCTTAGGTCCAACATCTTGCCAACCACAATGGCATTCTGGGCTAGTCCTATTTGCTGCATTTGGCCCATATCCCTCTAAACCCTTTCAATCCATACATTTGTCAAAATGTCTTTTGTGAGTCATAATTGTATGTGCTTCTATAACTTCCGCTGCCAGCTCATTTCTGATACAGATTACCCTCCAAGTGAACTTTTACCTCTCACAAGGCCATACGTTCTAGCTTTAGAATTCTCTACCCCTGGGACAAAGACTGGGCATTCACTTTATACACACCAACTGATTTTTTAACATTTCAATAAGGTCACCCTTCAGCTCCAAAGAAAAAAAAAAAAAGTCTATGCCTATAGGGAGGTAGCATGGCAGTCGAGATCATGACCAGTGACCGGTACTGTTGCCAAGCAAAGCCTTCTGGAGTACAAGGGGTAAACACTTACTATGGGTTCCAGTGCAGCGGACCTGTCTTCTGTCCCATTGTTGAGGTCTGCTTACAATCTAGCGAAATAAATGGTTTTGCCCACATTGTAGGCTCCTTCCAAAATGAAAAAGAAAAGTTCCCAAAAAGAAATGAACTGCAAGTGTTGTGCTGAACATGTTTCTCATAAATACCAAGTCTAGCTTTTGTATACCACGTTAGCCTTGCACTGCATAAAACCACATAATAGGACATTGTGGCCATTTTAACACAACAGTCTTTTTCAAACTGTTAAATTTAGGTTTAAAGTTAAAGATTTTGAAGTGCACTTTAACTTCTGTGTTTGTTATTCAAAGATTTGACAATTACTTGCAATTTCATCCATAATAAATGCTAATGAGCCAAGTAACTTTTTTGAATGTTTTTATTACGAAAGCACAACTATCTGCATTACTGTGAGATTATGGATTCATTTAAATTGAAAAGTGCACAACAGATCCTCACAATTTAATCAATTTTGGGTACTTGACTTTCAAAGTTGGTCATCATGTACTCCAGTGGTATAGTCTGAATTAAGTATTTTTGCCTGACACCACCAATCACACTCTACATGAATGCGTAAATGTGCTAAATCAAGTTTTTTTTTCCACATCCAGTGCAGATAGTTGTGCTTTCTCTTGTAAATGCTGGAATCCACGAAAATCCGGGGTGCCGTCCAGTGGGGTATGGCTGCCCTGCTTGCAGCTGTCCTTCTTTTCACTTTTAAAAATTTTTAGTATGTTAAAAGTGTTTTGTTTTGGAGGTCTAGCATTTTTATGTGGGGGTTGGGGTGGGGAGGAATAAGCTCCTTTTCCTAGTCCCTACCTGGTCGGAGAGGCAGCTTTCCTCCGAGCAGCATTTTCGACCTGTCCTCGCGGCCTACCATCGGGAGCGGCTTTTCCTGAGGGGACCGGCCAGAACCACGGCTTCGGCGGCAGCTCAGCGCTGGAGCGCTATCACGGAGTGGCCAATGCCTTGCCCAGGTCGCCGCGCTAGAGCCCGTATGCTGGGTCCACCGATAGAACATCGCAGAGCTGCGGGACTGTGGAGCTGCCAGCGGCGCTGACTTTAACACCGTGGAGCCTGGGATCTCTCACCGAGATCGCCAGTGGTGGAGCACCGTACAGCGCTTCAGAAGTCGCGGTCTCCAATAAGGAAGCGGCTGTTCCAGGTATCCCAAGCCGCTGAGAGGGTTCTTCCGACGTCGGAGCACCATCACCCGGCGAGAAGGGCCTGAAACATCGGGCCGCCATATGGGTGGACAAGGGGATGGGGACTGGATTTTGTGCCTTCCCTCACAATGGGAACCATTGTGGGGGGGGGGGGGGGGGGATGTTTTTATGTTTAAATTCCTATATAATGTTATGTTGTATTCTTGTTAATGTACTGCAATGGCAACTCGAATTTCACAACACCAATTGGAGTATGTGACAAATTAACCTTTGAGCGCACTCTTCGGAAGTCCAGACACAGGGCATTCACTTCTGATGATACAGTGGCCTACATGAAGTCCAGATATGACCTTGGTAAGGCCATCAAAAAGGCCAAAAGGGACTTCTGCTCCAAACTGGAGGATGAGATAGATGTTCGGCAGCTGTGGCGGGGCCTGAATGCAATCATCTCCTACAAGGCTAAACCAGGAGGCAGCTCGAATGTCGGCGAAACATCACTCCCTGACGAGTTCAATGCGTTTTACACACGCTTTAATAAGGAGAATACTGATGTGCCTTCCCGAGCCCCCATTCGCTGTGATGGTATTTCAGTCACAGTCACAGAGGCCGACGTCAGAAAAATCCTTCAGGGGGGTGAACCCCCGAAAAGTGCCTGGACCTGATGGTATACCAAGTCGTGGTCTAAAAACCTGTGCGGACCAACTGGCTGGAGTTTTTACAGACATTTTCAACCTCTCACTTCTGAGGTCTGAGGTCCCCACCTGCTTTAAAAGGGCATCAATTATACCAGTGCCCAAGAAGAGTAAGGTGATGTGCCTATCGACCAGTGGCACTAACGCACTGGTGATGAAGTGCTTAGAGAGGCTGATCATGGAGCAAATCAACTCCTACCTCGACAAAAACCTGGATCCACTGCAGTTTGCTTACCGCCGCAACAGATGGATGCAATCTCGCTGGCCCTCCACTCCGTTCTGGACCACTTGGACAACAAAAACTCATATGTCTGTTATTCATCGATTATAGCTCGGCATTTATCACAATCATCCCCTCCAAGCTGGTTACCAAACTCGCAGAACTGGGTCTCTGCGCATCCCTCTGCAAGTGGATCCTCGACTTCCTCATTCACAGACCACAGTCTGTTCGTATTGGTGGAAATGTGTCAGCCTTGATAACAATCAGCAAGGGAGCACCTCAAGGCTGCGTGCTTAGCCCCCTGCTGTACTCACTCTATACTCATAACTGCGTAGCCAGTCACAGTGCGAACTCCATCATCAAGTTCGCTGACGACACCACTGTTGTGGGGCGTATCACTGATGGGGATGAGTCAAAGTATAGAAGAGAGATCGAGCAACTGTCCATATGGTGCCAGCGCAATAACCTGACCCTCAACACCAGCAAAACCAAGGAACTGATTGTGGACTTTGGAAGGAGTCGGAGGGGGACCCACAGCCCCATTTAAATCAACGGGTCGATGGTTGAAAGGGTCAAGAGCTTCAAATTCCTGGGCGTGCACATCTCTGAAGATCTTTCCTGGTCCGAGAACACTAATGCAATTATCAAGAAAGCTCATCAACGCCTCTACTTCCTGAGAAGATTACGGAGAGTCGGTTTGTCAAGGAAGACTTTCTCTTACTTCTACAGGTGCACAGTAGAGAGCATGCTGACCGGTTGCATCATGGCTTGGTTCGGCAATTTGAGCGCCCTGGAGAGGAAAAGACTACAAAAAGTAGTAAACACTGCCCAGTCCATCATCGGCTCTGACCTTCCTTCCATCGAGGGGATTTATCGCAGTTGCTGCCTCAAAAAGGCTGGCAGTATCATCAAAGACCCACACCATCCTGGCCACACGCTCATCTCCCTGCTACCTTCAGATAGAAGGTACAGGAGCCTGAAGACTGCAACAACCAGGTTCAGGAATAGCCATCAGGTTATTAAACCTGTGTCGGACAAAACTCTTGATTATTAATAACCCATTTTCTGTTATTTGCAATTTATCAGTTTATTTATTCATGTGTGTATACATTTATATTATGGTATATGGACACACTTATCTGTTTTGTAGTAAATGCCTACTATGTTCTGTGTGCTGAAGCAAAGCAAGAATTTCATTGTCCTATAACCATATAACAATTACAGCACGGAAACAGGCCATCTCGGCCCTACAAGTCCGTGCCGAACATCTTTTTTTTCCCCTTATTCCCACCTGCCTGCACTCATACCATAACCCTCCATTCCCTTCTCATCCATATGCCTATCCAATTTATTTTTAAATGATACCAACGAACCTGCCTCCACCACTTCCACTGGTAGCTCATTCCACACCACTACCACTCTCTGATTAAAGACGTTCCCCCTCATGTTACCCCTAAACTTCTGTCCCTTAATTCTGAAGTCATGTCCTCTTGTTTGAATCTTCCCTATTCTCAAAGTGAAAAGCTTGTCCACATCAACTCTGTCTATCCCTCTCTCAGGGACACATGACAATAAACTCACTTGAACCTGGACTTGAACTCGAACCTTTGATTTCTGCTTCACAACTGTAAAATCCGGTATCATCTTCTATGTCAAAACTGCGCAGCTAAAATGACATCTCCAGGGAGCAGGTTGTCAGAAAAGTCCCCTCCCCCCCCTCCCCCCCCCCCCCCCCCCACCCCACCCTATGCTGCAGATAAAGAATGCCTTACTGTTGATGAAATGCAGTGAGCAAATGCGATAATTCCCAATATTTTCAATCTTGATATCCGCACGAACAATGTTCGCCAACCACTTTAGCTGTTGTGTTCCCTTCAGCTCTTGCTTCTCTCTACCATAATTTCTCCTCACATATGGAATGTCTCTCACAGTTACCCCTATTTCCACAATAGAGTGCAAAAAATTGACCATTTTGCCGTTTTTTTACCAGGTAAGAAAATAAGTGTTCCGTGTGTTACCAAAGTATGTCGGAAGCTGCCATGTACTCCATAAGGATTGAGCTGCTCCGTGCGTCATGCCCATTGACCTTATGTGCAACCCCCCCCCCCCCCCCCCCCTACCCAGCCTCTCCCTACAACTCAACCACTTAATCTAAGCGACATCCTGGCTAATCTCTTCCACACCCTCCAACTCAATGACATCTTTCTTATAACTGGGCACACAGTACTGCAAGTGTGCTCTGAACAGATGTACCAGAAAGTCCCAACTTTTGTACTTATTACCCTTTCCAACGAAGGCCAAACACCTTCACCACCTCGTCCACCTGAACCACTAATTGATATTGTTTTAAAAAGGGTTCTAAGAGTAAACCTAGCAATTATAGACCTGTTAGTTTGACTTCAGTGGTGGGCAAATTAATGGAAAAGATACTTAGAGATAATATATATAAGCATCTGGATAAACAGGGTCTGATTAGGAACAGTCAACATGGATTTGTGCCTGGAATCTTCTTGAATTTTTTGAAGCGGTTACTAGGGAAATTGACAAGGGTAAAGCAGTGGATATTGTCTATATGGACTTTAGTAAGGCCTTTGACAAGGTTCCTCATGGAAGGTTGGTTAAGAAGGTTAAACTGTTGGGTATAAATACAGGAATAGCAAGATGGATTCAACAGTGGCTGAATGGGAGAAGCCAGAGGGTAATGGTGGATGGCTGTTTGTCGGGTTGGAGGCAGGTGACTAGTGGGGTTCCTCAGGGATCTGTGTTGGGTCCTTTGTTGTTTGTCATGTACACCAATGATCTGGATGAAGGGGTGGTAAATTGGATTAGTAAGTATGCAGATGATACTAAGATAGGGGGTGTTGTGGATAATGAAGAGGATTTCCAAAGTCTACAGAGTGATTTTGGCCATTTGGAAAAATGGGCTGAAAGATGGCAGATGGAGTTTAATGCTGATAAATGTGAGGTGCTACACCTTGGCAGGACAAATCAAAATAGGACGTACATGGTAAATGGTAGGGAATTGAAGAATACAGTTGAACAGAGGGATCTGGGAATAACCGTGCATAGTTCCTTGAATGTGGAATCTCATATAGATAGGGTGGTAAAGAAAGCTTTTGGTATGCTAGCCTTTATAAATCAGAGCATTGAAACATCTCTCTGATAGCAAAAATATCACATTTCCATCAATGCCAACATTTATCTGCCTTACTAGAATAGAATACCTTTTATTGTCATTCAAACAGCTTGGTTTGAAAAAAATTGCATTTTCTACAGTGTTATATTACAAAAAAACCCAAGACCCACACTTAACAGTTTACACAAACATCCATCACAGTGAATCTCCAACACCTCACTGTGTTGGAAGGCAAAAGTCTCATCTCTTCCCTTTGTTCTTCTCCCGCGGTCCAGCAGTCCAACTGCAGCGTCTAGGCGAACTGGGGCTCACGATGTTAAAGCCCCTGGCGGGCGATGGTAAGTACCGTGGCCGTTTAAGCCGCGCTGCGTTATGTTCGTTAAACCCCGTGATTCCAGCCGGAGAGGTTGACGTTGCAGGAGCTCCGAAAAGCAGTCTCTCACCAGGGACCTGCGAGCTCCCGATGTTCCTGTCCACCGGGCCTGCAGCCGGAGCCTCCGAAGCTCCGAATTCGGGACGCAGCCGTGCGCCACCACAGCTCTTTCCGCTCCAAAGACGGCCAGCTCCACGATGTCAGGTACGCAGGCTCCTCGACTGGAGCCCTCAGGTTGGTCCTGGCCAGAGGCCGCTGCCAGCTCCACGATGTTAGGCCCAATGACATCGGAGACCCGACAGTGAAAAAGTCGAGTCAAGATTCAAGATTAGTCAAACATGACCTTCACAGGCAAAGAAAGCTTTTCGTGTGCTGGCCTTTATCAGAGCATTGAGTATAGAAGTTGGGATGTAATGCTAAAATTGTACAAGGCATTGATGAGGCCAATTCTGGAATATGGTGTACAATTCTGGTCGCCAAATTATAGGAAAGATGTCAACAAAATAGAGTACAGAGGAGAATGTTGCCTGGGCTTCAGCACCCAAGTTACAGAGAACGATTGAACAAGATAGGTCTTTATTCTTTGGGGCGCATAAGGTTAAAGGGGGATTGAGGTCTTTAAAATTATGAGGGATAGACAGAGTTGACATGGATAAGCTTTTTCCATTGAGAATAGGGAAGATTCAAACAAGAGGACATGATTTGCGAATTAAAGGACAAATGTTTAGGGTCAACATGAGTGTGAATTTCTTTACTCAGAGAGTGGTAGCTGTGTGGAATGAGCTTCCAGTCGAAGTGGTGAAGGCAGATTCGTTTTTATAATTTAAAAATAAATTGGATAGGTAAATGGACGGGAAAGGAATGGAGGGTTATGGTCTGAGTGCAGGTACATGGAACTAGGTGAGAGTAAGTGTTTGGCACGGACTAGAAGGGCCGAGATCAAAGATCTTATAGCGAAGCAAGATAGGCTACTCCTGCTAAATGCAATGGACTGACGTGTAGTACGCTATGGAGGGGATCATGGGCATTTTTCCACGCCCATTTTAGCAACCTGAGCCTACCTAACCCGACCCGACTCGCACTGTAATCAATGTTGCGGGGCAACAGTTTGTGTGGGTCAGATTCATAAATCTGTCAGTTCAAACTTCTTGTCAAGAATAAAATTTGATTCTGGTAATTGTCTTTTTTAATGTTTTTTAAATCATTTCTTTTTAAATGGCTCACAAGCAGTGTTTGAGTTGATTTTGTAGTAACCGGAACCGACCCGACTCGCAGGGTGATTGACAGGGGGGGGACTTTTTGTGCGTGATTATAGGGTTAGTTCATAATTCTGTTGATTCTTGTTAAGGAATAAAATGTTTATAAACACACATACATGAAAATTATATAAATGTATATAACACACACAATTATATTTCTTCTAATCCAATAATGAACTTTATTTCAGACTAGACAAGGGACATTAAATAAGAAACATTGTCTTGGGGCACTCTCTCAGGCCCCGCCCCGCTGCCCCGGGCCCCGCACTCGCACTCTCTCCCCGCTGACTCCCCAGACCCCGCACTCCTTCTCCCCGCTGCCCCCCGCACTCTCTCTCTCTCCCGCTCCCCCCGCTGCGCCCCCGCACTCTCTCTCCCCGCTGCCCCTCTCCCCGCACTCTCTCTCCCCGCCCGCTGCCCCCGGGGCCCCGCACTCCCTCTCCCCCGCTGCCCCGGACTCCTCTCTGCCCCCCGCCGCACCGGGCCCCGCACGCACTCCCTCTCCCCGCTGCCCCGGACTCTCTCCCTGCTGCCCCGGGCCCCGCACTCCCTCTCCCCGCTGCCCCGGACTCTCTCCCGCTCTCTCCCCGCTGCCCCGGGCCCCGCACTCCTTCTCCCCGCTGCGGATCCAATCTTTGGCCGGAAGCAAGAAGGCGGGAGCAAGAAAGCGGAACAAGATGGCGGAGTCAGGTTGCTAAAATGTGTCCTATAATCACCCATGAATCCGCCCATGAGCGTACCTCACGTTTGCGTGAGAGTAATCCATCTTGCTTCGCTATAAGATCTTTGGCTGAGATGGCCTTGTTTCCGTGCTGTAATTGTTATATGGTTATAACAGCCCCACCTTCTACCCACAACATTCGTGTCACTTTGACAGCGTTAGTCCAGAAACCGCTGGAAAAAAAAGATTAAATGTTCAAAATCGCCAATTAATAGAAACATAGAAATTAGGTGCAGGAGTAGGCCATTCGGCCTTCGAGCCTGCACCGCCATTCAATATGATCATGGCTGATCATCCAACTCAGTATCCCGTACCTGCCCTCTCTCCATACCCTCTGATCCCCTTAACCACAAGGGCCACATCTAACTCCCTCTTAAATATAGCCAATGAACTGGCCTCAACAACCCTCTGTGGCAGAGAGTTCCAGAGATTCACCACTCTCTATGTGAAAAAGTTTTTTTCATCTCGGTTTTAAAGGATTTCCCCCTTGTCCTGGACTTCCCCAACATCGGGAACAATCTTCCTGCATCTAGCCTGTCCAACCCCTTAAGAATTTTGTAAGTTTCTATAAGATCCCCTCTCAATCTCCTAAATTCTAGAGAGTCTTTCTTCAAGTCTATCCAGTCTTTCTTCATAAGACAGTCCTGACATCCCAGGAATCAGTCTGGTGAACCTTCTCTGCACTCCCTCTATGACAATAATGTCCTTCCTCAGATTTGGAGACCAAAACTGTACGCAATACTCCAGGTGTGGTCTCACCAAGACCCTGTACAACTGCAGTAGAACCTCCCTGCTCCTATACTCAAATCCTTTTGCTATGAAAGCTAACATGCCATTTGCTTTCTTCACTGCCTGCTGCACCTGCATGCCTACTTTCAATAACTGGTGTACTATGACACCCAGGTCTCGCTGCATCTCCCCTTTTCCTAATCGGCCACCATTTAGATAATAGTCTGCTTTCCTGTTTTTGCCACCAAAATGGATAACCTCACATTTATCCACATTATACTCCATCTGCCCACTCACCCAGCCTATCCAAATCACCTTGCAGTCTCCTAGCATCCTCTTCACAGCTAACACTGTCCCCCAGCTTAGTGTCATCCGCAAACTTGGAGATATTGCCTTCAATTCCCTCATCCAGATCATTAATATATATTGTAAATAGCTGGCGTCCCAGCACTGAGCCTTGCGGCACCCCATTAGTCACTGCCCGCCATTGTGAAAAGGACCCGTTTACTCCTACTCTTTGCTTCCTGTTTGCCAGCCAGTTCTCTATCCACATCAATACTGAACCCCCAATGCCGTGTGTGCTTTAAGTTTGTATACTAATCTCTTATGTGGGACCTTGTCGAAAGCCTTCTGGAAGTCCAGATACACCACATCCACTGGTTCTCCCCTATCCACGCTACTAGTTACATCCTCGAAAAATTCTATAAGATTCGTCAGACATGATTTACCTTTCGTAAATCAATGCTGACTTTGTCCAATGATTTCACCACTTTCCAAATGTGCTGCTATCCCATCTATAATAACTGACTCTAGCAGTTTTTGTAAGGTCTGAATGACAATAAAGGTATTCTATTTCTATTCTATTCTAATGTTTTTGCATTGCCAACCATAATTTCAAAATAAAAATGTGACAATAAAGAGAGGAAGGTACAGAGAGTGATGAATTAAATCCAATTAGAGCCAATATAGTTTAAAAAAAAGATTATTCTTTGAGATTAAATTATCCCATACAAAATGAATGTTTCTCTAAAAATGAGTAAACTTCTCTTGCTGCTGCCGTAGTAGCACTCTTAAAGTGACAAGAATGATGTGCTCACTTGATCATTACGATGTTCTGATGAAAAAGAATACTATGTGAATAGAACTGCACCTCAAAAACATATTGCTAAACAAAGTGCCCAACATCAAGATCGTGCTGCTTCCCAAGAGAAAAAAAAAAAAAAAAAAAGACACGACCCAGCAGAAGAAAGAGAATGTTTGGTAGGTTAGGTGTATTAAATGCATTTTCGACTTACAATATTTTCAATTTACAACGGGTTTATCGGACGTAACCTCATCGTAAGTTGAGGAGCACCTGTACACGATACTGATTTAACTGCATGGTCTAAGCAGTTTGATAAAGAAATTAGGCATCACATAAATGACCAATTGTCAAATGGTGTGAAGATGTACTTTAAAAAAAAATTCTAGAGCATCTAAGATACATTGGAAGCTATTAATTTTTAATAGGACAAATAAAAAACCAACATCAACAAAAACTAATATTAGAAATCTAAGCATTATCTCATAGTTCATATTTAGTGGAAATTATCAGCTGCCGACAAAAACTTCGTCGTATCTACTTAAAGATCGTTTTTTCCCAGATTTGCGTTTTGATCCATCAGTCTTTTTCTGTTTAAATATTGGCGAATTCAAAAATTGGGTGTCAGTGTATTTGTCTCCTCTTCGCAATTTCCTGTTGAACAGATTAAAAAATCAATTAATCCTTATGTCTGTTAGTTCTTCATGTTTAATAATGCTGGTCACTTCCTTAACCAATTGTGCTGTTGCTGATGCAAGAATTTCATTTGTTACTGGGTTTGGATGGACATTAAATTTTATAGATGTGGATAGATATAGAAGCAACACAGCACAAAACTTGATGAATTCAACATGATCACAAATATCTGAAATAGAAAGCACAACCACTTGTAATTGTGCTATTTTTGTATCCAAACTGATTGAGAGTATCTCAAGACTGAAGCAAGATGCCAAAAATTATTCTACTCCCCAGGGCAATCTACTTTGTGGATTAATCAACAGGAAAGTGAGGAAGTTCAGTATAAAAGGTAACATTTGCTTAGAACCAGCTTCCATTGCAATTGCATTTAATAAAGTTGTATTAAATATTTCATAAATCATGAGAGAATATTCAAAATTGTAAAAGGAAAGAAAGGGGAAGTTGGTGGAAAGAGAGTGCTGGCTGATTGCTTTATTAAGGATAGAAGAATGATTAAACTCAGGCACCCACAAGATGAGAACTGGAAGACAGGAAGTGTGAATTTGAGACTTTTAGGACTACACTTGATTACAGCACAGTGGAATTTGCAAACAAGGAAGACATTTTTATAGACTGCAAAACCAGGAGTGAATGTGTGATTGTGAAAGATACATCTTCTAGGTGCGCTGGGACGCATCCTCAGTGATGTGACCTAGGGTCATAGGGTGTTTCAGGTTTCACAACATCAAACACCCTCGCTCAGGCGACCCAGCCAGCGTTGATCAAGCCCCGACTTGCGTCCCAGCAGCAACCGCCCACGGATCAGCACTCTTAACCCAAAACCACCTAGTGGCTTTTGCTGCAGCTTCGTTTGCAGATTGAATGGCCCTCTTCTTTGCCAGCCCTGTAATGCCCAACTGGTTGAGGACTTTGCAGTGAGCATCCTGCAAAGCCTCTGGAGCCCACCCATAGTATGTCTTCCAGTTGCTGTCCTGGCACATCACCACCTGGTACTTTGCACGTTTCCTCTCATTAGCCTCTTCAATACACTCTTCCCAGGGCACTGCCAGCTCCAGAGTGATCAGCTGTTATGTCACTTCGGAGGTGACGATCATGTCTGGCCGGAGCGATGTTGCTGTGATGTGCTGTGGAAAGTTCACTTGTTTGACCAGATCGATGTGCAGCTGCCAGTCAGTGGCTGTGTAGAGGAGGCCTGTCCTTGTTTTTGGTTGTGGTCGAGGCTTCTCTCCAGCTTTGACAAAAGTGATTGATTTCTTTGGGGCGTGGTGGTGTTTGCTGTTACCGATGGTAGTGGCTATGCTTTCAGCATCCACCTTGAGCACCTGGTCAATGCGCCACCGATAGCGACCTTCTCCAAGGGACTTTGGGCAGCTACTGAGGAGATGTTCTAATGATCCTCTTCCAGAGCAAAGTGGGCAGGAAGGTGTCTCGCTCTTGCCCCAGACGTGGAGATTTGCTGGGCTTGGTAGGGCATTGTAGACAGCTTGGACAAGGAACCGAACGCGCTGGAAGTCTGTGCATGATGTTTGACCAGATAATCCTGCGCTGCGGTATGCTCTCCCACCTTGTCAACGCTCCCTGCTGCCTGAGCCCCACCGTCCTGCTCACATGCTCTTCCTCCACACCTGCTCGGACCTCTTCCTGGATTATATGGTGTCTCTCCTTGCCCTCGGCCTTGCCTTAGGGAAGTATCCCAAACTCACTCTGCCAGTTGCCATGACTCCCACCAATGCCTTTTGCCTAGGTGTGATTCTGCCAACTCCACTGCTTTCTCCGCCCTCCATTTCCCCCCTGTTCTCACCTCGATGCCAGCCGATGACACCTTCTGGTCCCTGGAGTCCCTGTACTGCAGAGCTTCTCTTGTTCGCGCCACCATAAACTCTTCCGTGAGGCCACTGAATGGGAGCTGCAAGATGTTACTGGTCCCATACAGTGCAACACTGTTGAGGCTGCGGGGAAGGCCAAGCCACCTGCAGAGAAAGCGGCTGATCTTCCTTTCGAGGGTCTCAACTGTGGTCAATGGAACAGCGTAAACCAGCAGAGGCCACAGGACTCGGGGCAGGATGGAATGCTGATAGATCCAGGTCTTGAATCTGCCTGGCAGACGCGACTTGTCGACTTTGGTGAGCCAGGCTTCAAGGTCTTTGATGGACTTTTGAATGGCGGCGGAGTCTTTCAGAGTTGCGTCAAAAACCTTCCCCAAACTCTTGACAGGTTGCTCAATGATGGAGGGAATGGCAGTTCCGGATAGTAAGAAGTAGAATCTGTCAGTCACCTTCCCCTTCTTCAGCATCATGGACCTTGAATTTGTTGGCTTGAAACTCATCCTTGCCCAGGTGATAAGTTTCTAAAGACCTTGTAGAATTCACCTACTTCCTGGGACCGATGTTGTGGTGATGGTAATATCGTCCATAAAAGCTCTTATTGGGGGCTGTCGTACACCAGACTTGGTTAGGGGGCCTCTGCATTCCACCTCGGCTGACTTGGCCGCCATGTTCATGGTAAGAGCAAAAAGAATAACAGAAATGGTGCAGCCCGTTATTATTCCTTTTCCAAGCTGATGCCAGTCAGATGTTTCTGACCCAGAAGTCACCCTCAGCCTGAAATTATGGTAATAATCCAGGATCAGGACCTTGATCTTGCTGGGAACATGGTGTCGGTGTGGAGCAAGCTCAACCAGTTTGTGCGGTATGGACCCATAGGCATTGGCAAGGTCCAACCACAGAACAACTAGGTCGCCTCTGTATTCATGGGCTTATCTAATGAGCTGCGTAACTACTCCAGTGTGCTCCAAGCAGCCGGGAACTCCCGGAATCCCACCCTTCTGCACTGAGGGGTCGATGTAGCTGTTTTTGAGGAGAAACTCAGTTACTTAGGGAGACAATGCTGAAAAACACCTTCCCTTCGGCGCTCAGCAGCGAGATTGACCGAAACTGATTGATTTTTTTGAGTTTTCCTCTTTCGGAATCCAAACTCCCTCAGCGCTCCACTGGTCAGCAACTCTCCCCCTTCGCCATACCACCTTCAAGATCTTCCATAGGTGGCGAAGGAGCTCTGGGCAGCGCCTGTACACTATGTATGGTACGCCACTAGGGCCTGGAGCAGAGGCTGAGCGTGCCGCCTTGACGACCTCCACCTCCTTCGGACGCGGCTCCCTCAGATTGAACTCTGTTGTTGCGGGGGCTGGGCTGATGAGAGCTTTGTTGGGTTCGAGCTCCTGTTCTCTCATTGGATCGCTCAGGGTGTCATGGAGGAAGTGATTTACTTCATCTGTTGAGCACGAGGCGGCCACTGCGCTAGTCTCCAAGTAATCGCCTGGTAAAGCCAAAGGGATTGGAAATGAACGCAGCTCGCTTCCTAGCTCTTCCTCTTCTCCTGTGCCACTCTGCTCTGCGGAGGGTCATAAGACTTTTCCCTTAGGATGTTTCGTAGGTCGGCCAAGGCTTGCTTCTCCTCTTCGGTAGATGTCTTGTACTGGTTTTTGAGGGTTTGAAGCTCCAGCCGCAGTTGATGTATTTTGGTGGCCCTGCGGTTCATGGTGTAGGTGGTGGACTTGGTGTTACCTTTCTCACGATGGCCAAATCTTTCCGATGCATAACTGACAATGATGGCAGTCACTGTTTGGAGTCGGCGATCTACATCTCCTTTGGCTGTGGCTTGACTGATGTATGCTCACGTCTTTGTCAAACTGCAGCCATTCATTCCAGTTGCTGGCTGGGGGCCACTCACTCCATTGCTGTGGAACTACTCTGCAGGGGTTGGGAGACTCTAGTGCGTAGAGGGACTGGGCTCTGTGGGGCTCCTCCTGCGCCTCACCAGCTTTGTCATCTCAGAGAATTATCAATTATGGGATTCATGTGAACTGGTATACATATGGAATTTGGAAGTGATTGTATGTATGGAAGGCGCTCGGTCAGCTGAGGTGGTTTTGAATTGGTAAAGTGCACGGATAACAACGATACAGATAAGGACTAAATGGAAGCTCTTGTTCCATATTTTTATCTCCCTTGAGAGTTTAATCAATTGAATCTAATTAGCTCAATGCTACTCAAGGTGAGAAAATCAAATCTGCACTCATTATTTGCATCCTTATGCAAAATCTTCCAACGAATCTCAGCTAGAAATTCAAATAAAGATACAGACTGGCATTTCAGATACAATGCACATTTCCACAATATGAATTACACGATCAATAAATTAGGGAACACTATTGTATTACACAGTGTCTAATTGGTTATTATTATTTTGAACGAGAACTAGAGAAGCACTTCAAAGTTAATTTGAAATTGGGAAGCAGAAAACAAAACCCACATGGTTTCCTCAAAGTAATCAGACACCATTGTCTTTTAAGATGTGAAGACAAATTGAAAGATTTTCTCTTTACCTTCCAAGTCAAGTAGCTGCCTGGTCATAAGCTTTATTAAGTGAATAAGTAAAAAAGGGGCAGATAATAATTACAAAGAATAAAAATGGTAATAAAAGATCAAGAGCTATTTCACACATTCAAGTAGGAACTTAAGAATGTGTGGAAAAGGTTCCTAAAGTGGAACTGGAGTGCACAATTCTAGAATAAGAGTTTAGAGGTGCCTTCGTCCAAAGGCACTTCCAAAGTAACTTTTTGGATATACAAGGATAAGTACAACTTACAAATGGAGACTGGGTTCCTTGTAATTTACAAGGATGGTGCATCGCCGTTTATGAGCAGCTTTGGGTGAAACCGTATTTGTTTGTTCTACCACATTCTTTTTCATGTTTACAGCGGGTAGTGATGAACAATTGGTGACATCGCTCAAGCTGAAACGATTTCCAAAGCCTTTCACTGTTTTGAGAAAAATGTTTGCATCAGTAAAACATCGTAAAAAAAAATATTTTGTAAATACAGCTGTGCTCTAGGCATAGTTTCACAATGGACATTGCTGATTTTTTTTTTAATACATTTACCAGAAATGAGCATTGTTTGTAAGGAATTGTTAGTATATTCTGTTTTAAAGCGTTTCGATTAATTAATTAGTGATCCAACACCAAAGTTTAAAATTCTTATTAATTTTCTTATATAAATCAAAACTTCAATAATACCCTTACAATAAACTAAAACGATACTAACCATCACAGGAAATAAATCTAACGTAGAGCATCTCTTTGCTATCGGTATAATTTCCTTTCACACTAGTCTAATTTAGTTTAAAGATACAGTATGGAAACAAGCCCTTCGGCTCAGAGTTCGCACTGACCAACAATCACCCATGCAAAAGTTCTATCCTACACACTCGGGACCATTTTACCGAAGTCAATTAACCTTCAAACCTGGAATGTGAGAGGAAACCAGAGCAGCCGGAAAAAACCCATGCGGTCACAGGGAGAACGTACAAACTCCACACAGACAGCACCTGTAGTCAGGATCGAACCAGTTTCTGGTACTGCGAGACAGCTACTCTACCACTGTACGAGTGCCGCCTACTCGAGCTAATACAATTTGGTAATAATATCCATACCCTGTTTCTTTAAGAATGTATTTATTTGCTTACCCATCCCACCATCTTGAATTTTCTCCCCTTCTTGTTCCAGTAATAAGCATTTCTTCAGTGCAGGTTTGAGACATTCAACAATACGGCTTCCTTCAGAATTTAGAAAACGCTTCATGCCTTGGGGTTTGACAGAAATGTTTCTTGGTGTACCGCCCGACTCAATATGCAACTGCACATCCTTTTCAGTCTTTTTACAACCTTCATATTCATTGGGTATAACTATCGAACAAAATAAATTAGAACCACTTACTTTCACTGTTACTCTGCACAACCTATTATCCATAAAATAAAGACATTCAAATAATTAATGTCAACACCATTTCAAGAGTTTATCAGTTAAAAAGCAGACATTGTAAAAGGAATATGTGTGAACATGCACTCTAGGAATAAGACAATTAAAGCAGATTTCATTCCTTGTTCCCTTGGATGGGAAAAAGCCACTGGTCAAGTGATACTTCATGACTTAAAAGCAGGAATTCTATCTATTCAGATGCAAATCTATTTCAAGTATGGCAGTGGATTAAAGTCAGAACTTCAAAACTAAATCCTGGCCCAATATTCGTTAAGATAATCACACCAGGAAAGAGCTGGCCATTCTCCCCTATCACAAGCATTGCAGTAAGTTGAAATCTCTCTCAACCAATTATCAGCTGGTACAAAAGGCAAGTAAGTACACAAACCACTTTGAGATTCTCTAACCACTTAATTCCAGTTGTTAACAAATCTGTGAATCCTTCAAACTACTTTAAATTATCCTTCAAAGAAAGGAAGTCAAAATACAAAAACCACCAACTGAGCAGTGCAATATTTAGAGATTGACCAGTACCAGGTAACTAGTTGGTACACAAACTGCCCCCTCTGTGACAACCTCCTCTCTAACTGCCCCCTCTCTGTGAACAACCTCCTCTCTAACTGCCACCTCTCCGTGAACAACCTCCTCTCTAACTGCCCCCTCTCTGTGATCCCCCCCCTGCCCTCCAACTGTACAACCACTCTCTCCAGGTAACTAGTTATTGGATTTCATCATAAGACAGTACCAAGGCATTGACAAATAGTTCAAATATACAACAGCCTTTTCCTGCCCATATCACCCTTAATGGGTACCCATTTAGTATGAATAGAAGAAAAATGAAGCAGGAGCACTAGGATGTTAATGCAGAAATCAGCAAGGAAGTTGTTTCAATGCAGTACACTTCCAGTTCAGGGAAGTCTTGTACATATATATTGTACACAAAGTAAGTGCCCAATGCTGAGGATATCTACTTCTTATCCAGTATTGTAGCCAGGGAATAAGTAGTTATCAGAAAAATAGGTCGACAGAATCAGAGCAAGGCTTTTAAATAACTGTGTTAAACAACTGATCAAAATGACAAATTTACTTCTACTTGCCATTGATCTGCTCTTCTTTCATTTCACGATCTTTGTGCACCCTTTTTTGGAGAGTTACACTTGCTCTGCTTGATCTGAGGCTGGTGGTTAAAGCTGCTGTCCCTTCATTTTTAACTTCATTATAATTTGATTTTCTACGTCTTTTATCAGCAGGGGGTCTATAAAGGCTTTCATCCAACTCATCTTCTGAACAGGTTTTGGTATTGTCCACATTCCCAACTGCAATAGATTCATCTTTCCTGCGAAAAGGTGTAAGATGAATGCACTCTTCATTGTCAAAATTATAAGTATCACTGCAATCCAGGTAATTTTGTTTTTCTTTTCTGGGTCGAAGCCTGGCAAACTTTTCTTCTTCATTTGCCCAAGATATTTCGGAGTCATTTTCAGAAATGTGAAAAGTGTCCAAGTGTCCAAGGCCACAGGGCTTTTTCCTCCCAGTTCGCCTTCTCCTTGAAACCCCCTTTGGCAACTCGAGTCTTTCAATATATTCATCATCAAATGAAGTTACTGCATTGCTATCAGAGACTGGCCTTAGATGATATGCAGATCTTCTCCCTTTTTGAAAACAAAACAAATCTTTTTTTAAACAAAGTCTTGAAATACTTAGAAATCACAGATTAATATCCTTTTGTTTAAATAGCAAATACGTTTGGTGAACTGACCTAAACAATTGCAAAGTTTGCTTTTGTTTAGCATTACAGAATTGAATGCAGGTTTGTCACACTTCCCAGGTCAAACATACATTCGACCTGTAAACTGAAACCAACATTTTCCATTAATTATCAAAATCATGGTAAGTTGGTTTAAGGTCAATAAACTGCTTTAAAAGAATCAAGAGTGTGTGTCATATGCACTAAATATAAACTGGAACAATGAAATTCTTATTTGCAAAGATAGACACAAAAAGCTGGAGTAACTCAGCGAGACAGGCAGGGTCTCTGGAGAGAAGGAATGGGTGATGTTTCGGGTCGAGACCCTTCTTCCGTACCACCTGTCCCGCTGAGTTACTAGAGCTTTTTGTCTATCTTCGGTATAAACCAGCATCTACAGTTGCTTCTTACACTAAATTCTTAATTGCTTCGGCTTTACTGGCACATCAATGATAAAAATACAATTAATTATCAGGTATTCCAAGTGAACTAGACCACCAAAACATAGAACACCCAGAGTAGTGTTGATGTAGGGTTGGTATTGGTTTATTATTGGCACATATGCCAAGATGGAGTGGGAAAACCTTACATGTTATCCAGGCAAATCCTGTAATCCTGTATGACAGGTACTCCTTCCAAGCTCACTGGAACTTCATGGAAGAAACTTTATCTTGATTTAAGAGTATTTTCTTCTCGTCCTTAAGATTAATGTGCAGTCTTACCACTCGATATCTTTACTGAAGTAGGTTGTTTGTCCTCTAGACTGGATACTACAGTTAAGTTCACTGCAGGTGTGTTGCAATCAGCTCCGGAGTTTTCCAATGAAATATCCTTTGCAACATCGCTGAAAAAAAGCCATTAAAAAAAGACATTACACCGAGAGTTTTTTTTTTTTTTAACACACTTGTATCCAAAAAGATAATTTGTCCAGATGTTTTCAAAATAATTCAAACTACTGTAGTTAAAAAAGGCTATATTAACAAAAGCAGGTGTTGTATCACATTTCCAGCAGGAAGTATTTGTTGGAGGAGAGAAAGCAAAGGTGCATATGGGATGGAATCCTTTTGAAGTTGCCAGAAAATGCACAGGTGCCTTGACCTTTATGCCCGTCCCACTTAGGAAACCTGAACGGAAACCTCTGGAGACTTTGCGCCCCACCCAAGGTTTCCATGTGGTTCCCGGAGGTTTTTGTCAGTCTCACTACCTGCAACCACCTGCAACCTCCGGGAACTGCATGGAAACTTTGGGTGGGGCGCAAACTCTACAGAGGTTTCTGTTCAGATTTCCTAAGTGGGACAGGGGCATTAGGGGGCTGAGGTGGACGGTGAAGATCAGTGGAACGTTTTCCTCAGCCAGGAAGAAAAGGGACAAGAGCAGGATAATAAATGATTTGTGGTGACAGATTTTATCAACTATGGTAGAGGAAAGCCACCATCATCAAAAGGACATAAACAACAGAAATACAGAAACTAAGGGCATGGAATGCAGTCCTTAAATGAAATGGGGCAGTGGGTACTGTAGTCAACATTGATGTTGGAGTCGAGCTTCCAGTTACCTGATATTTAAATTCTCCATCCCACACCCAATTCTAATATTTCATAATATACTCACTGAATGACAGGTTCAATGGGCGACGAACAATTTGGTAAACTATGCACCAAATCCTGTTCAAAGATGCTTAGATTTTCTCTGACAGAATCGGGGATGAATCTCAAATTCTGTAACAACCATAACACTGGGTATTACAATGGTTCTTCATTATTTATGCTTTGCTGAAAAAATGTCTAACTCAATTTTAGCACAATACTTCAATCAGTAAAAAAAGTCATGCTTTCTAATGCAAATATGGATTATTCTCGGGAGAACCAAGCTAGTAACTGTGATGATAGCCATCACTATTAGGACCAAACATTTTAATGTAATCGGTTTTACAAAAGGCCTGTATCTGCAATGATTTATTTTCATAACAGATGTTGACTGGCCTACTGAATGCAACAATTGAAAACTTTAAAAACAAATAAAATCTTGAAATCTCTTGTAAATAAACATTAAATATATAGAATTGTTATCAACACATCTAACTTGGCTGAACAAATGGAGCCGTTATTAGTTTTAACAAATGTAATAATTTCAAATATCACTCCCATTTACAAAACCAAAATGCCTGGCAATGGATTACAAGGTCTTCTATTTCACATTTGAGATCACAGAGGACAGGGATGATAAGAAATGTCTTCATCCATGGGTAAGCAAAGTACACTTTAAATGGATCGTTTGCAATCATGTATTGTCTTTCTGCAGACTGGTTAACACGCAACAAAAAAGCTTTTAAATGTTCATGTGATAAACTAAACTAAAAAGAGCAGAAGGCTGTGGCCTCGAGGTCTCTACATCTTTGAGCTTAGCAGTCGAGCAATTTTGCCACTGACCCCTCACAAGCAGCAAGGTTGCGGTCATACCATTTAGAAGATTGACACAAACTTCCCTTCACCAAAGCGATAAGCTTTTCAAACTGTAAAAATCATACTGATCATTCATTTACTCATTTTTATTTTGGTACTTAATAACCTTTTCAGATCGAACATTTATAAACTACACTGAGAAAAAATCCAAGACTTTAAAATAGTTTCCATAACTTGATACAACACAAATTAACGGCATTTATTATTAATGAATGATGACAAATTAAAAATAAATACAATTGGATTTGGTTCAATACCTCAACTTGATCTTCAAGCTGTTTTTTTAGCATAAGAATGTAGAACATCATTGCTTGTCGTTCTTTTTTCAATGCCAAAATGATATCAGATGCAACTCTCAGTTTCTTCTTTTCTGCTTGTAGAGACAAAGCTAGGCTCTGATTGTTTGCTTGGATACTTTTAGTGAAAGAGCTCTTATCTGTCAAATGTTTAAAAAAAAGTTTCAAAAGCACTGGTAGAAACTGAAAATGAAATTTTAGTAGAAATAAAATTCAATACTTACTCAGTACTTTGGAAGTAACTTTTGAACTCAGGGCATGTTTAGATCTGTTGATTTTAGCCAGATTCTGATTTCGTTTTTCTTTCATTCGTTCCTTGATAGCTTCTAGATTTTCTTGGAATGACATCTTTTGACAGTTTTCAAAAGCCATCTTCTTTCTTAATCCTTTATTATTTGGATACAAAAGAGATGTTAAACATTGTTGAAGTTGTAAGAAAAATGGCGAGAAAAGTTTGTTCCTTGCACTTCTTTTACTCCCAGTCCACCCTGGCACGCTTGGTTCCAGAGCCTTGGCTTATTACCCGTTTTGACAAACCAGAGGTCACGACCTTTAGGGGGCTGAGACACCGGCCCGCAAACAAGGCCACGGAAGTCAGCTATGGGAACAGATCAGCCAGAATTCCAGAGCCCCGGTTGCAAGCAGGGCTGTGGAGTTGGAGTAATTTTGGTGCTGCTGGAGTCGGAGTCGGTAAAAATGTCCCTATCTCCGACTTCAACATACATTTCAGAGACTATGTAAATTGGCATAAAACACCTTAAACCATAAAATGAAGTCAGATTTTACAAAATTTATCTATCTATCTATCTATCTATAAATATGACTATATATCTATATTACTAAAAGTCTGATCTTGACCACTTCCTGTTGTTCTGTATATTGATTTTAGAAAAAACACTGCCACTTACGGCTGTGATTTTTGGCCATCTTACTCAGAGTCCCCCTCCGCTGTGCAGGACAAGAGGATTTTTCTCATTGATGAGAAATAAAAGAGTTATTAGTGTTTAAAAAATGTTGAGATTCTCTCTCCTGAAGGCCATGCCCCTTCTGGAGGGACTATAAAAGAAGTGTTGAGTGCCTCAGTCAGTCTCTGCAAGTTGGGGGAGCGAGAGGATCACGTCTCTCAGTCGCAGCTGCGAATAACACTGAACACATGTCTACTAAACTGTGAGTATGGTTTTACTGACCTCGAGTGCCCTTAATGTGGTTTGAAAATGAAAATGTGGTTGGTTTGAAATAAAGCACTGCAAATGGTGGTTGGTTTGAAATAACGCACTGCAAATGGTGGTTGGTTTGAAATAGCAAATGATTAAAATTCTAAACTTGACAACTTCCTGTTTGCACTGTATATTGATTTTAGATAAAATGCTACCACTTATATCTGTGATTTTTGGCTATCTTACTCGTCCCCCTCAGCTCATCAGGTGCAGAGAATTCTTCCCATCAATGAAAAATAAAAGTGTTATTAGTTTATAAAATGTTGAGAATCTCTCTCCTGTCAATCATGCCATGAAGGCCACGCCCCTTCCAGTGGGATGGGGAAGGATTATAAAACCTGGAAGTGTGGGTGTGGCTCAGTCTCTGCAAGATGGGGGAGGGAGAGGTCACGACTCTGTCTGAGCTGTAAATCAACTGAACACACTGAATGTCTACTGAACTGTGAGTGTGGTGTTTAGTGTGGTTTTACTGTGATTTTATGGTGGTTTCACCCTGCTTGAAATGGTATGAAACTGCATTTGAATGTGGTCGCCTTGCACCCTGCTCGAAGTGGCATGAAACAGCACTTGCATTTGGTGGCCCTGCACCCTGCTTGAAGTGGTAGGAAACTGCACTTGAGTTTAGTGGCCTTGCACCCTGCTTGACGTGGTATGAAACTGCACTTGAATTTGGTGGCCTTGCACCCTGCTTGAAATCGAATTTCAAGGAATAGCTGTGAGTCAACTGTCAGCCCACCAGTCGTGAGTGAGCTGTCATCACATCAGGCTTGAGTGACCAAGTTGCCACCCCAAGAATCCATTTGGCTTACAATGTCAATACTAGCCCTCTGGGAACCAGTCCATTCAGCCCACAACACCCATACTAGCACTCCTGAAAGCTACCCCTCCCCCCCCCCACCAATATTGGAATTGGCGGAGAGGTGGAATATTGCGTTGGGGACCAGCCCTCCCGTATGAACGTGGGACGCAACGGGTCCCACGTAGTCTAGTAACCTTCTAAATGGTCCTTCCATAAGCTACGGTATGGTCCAATTCTTCATTACCTCATTACAGACATCGGACTTTGTCTCTGGAACTGTTGCACTACAATGCTGAGAACTATATTCTGCACTATTGTACTTGAGTTTGCTTGATTGTATCTATGCATGACATTATCCGATTTGATTGCATGCAAAATAAAGCTTTTCACTGCACCTCTGTGCACGTGACAATAATAAACATCCCCTCCCCCCGCTTCTCCATTGACACCTTTGTTTTTATAGCAAGGCCTATTGCACAATAGCAGAACCACCTACATTACACTAGGCCAGACATCTGTAAAGACTGTAGTGTATATAATGGTAACTGTAACTTTAAGTACTAAAATGGTATGATTTGTATCATGTGATATATTCTATATCTTATGTCAAGAATTGATAAACCTTTACCATGTACTGTGAGCGAATGGACATGTTTTTTTACTGCAAATTACATTATTGAAGCTGAAGAGAGAGGATGATGATCAAGTGCAGGTAAGAGCACAAAACAAGGCCATCCAGGAACAAAAGAAAGCCATTCTATTAACTGAAATTGGTCTTGAAGTTTATGAAACTCTCACCAACATCCTAGCCCCAGAGAAAGCAAGGAAAGTTTCATTTGAGACTGTTCTCTCAAAACCTGATGCTCACTTTAACCCTAAGCCCATAGAGATTGCAGAAAGTTACAAACTCCGCACAAGAAACCTGAAGTCTGGTGAGACTGGGCGAGTACATTACCTCATTAAATAAGTTGTCTTTACACTGCAATTTTGTGCCATTTATGGATCGAACTTTGCATGATAGATTTGCATGTGAAATGCTGGTTGAGCGAATCCAATCAAAATTACTGAACAGACCAGCCCTTATCTTCGATTTGGCATGCAAAACTGCTTTGGCCATGGAGATGGCATGTCAAAGTGCACATGTTTCAACCAACACATGCTGGCACAGTCAACGGTCAAAAGGCAGTTCCAAAACACGACAAGGCAGGTATAAGGACTTCACAGGAAAGTTCTGGGAAAAGCGCAGATATACAATACAATACCTTTTATTTGTCATTTGAATCTCACATGAAGTTCAAATGAAATTTGGTTTCTGCAGTCATACACAAGAAAAGAACCAAGACACACACCAACACAATTTAAACAAACATCCATCACAGTGAATCTCCTCCTCATTGTGATGGAAGGCAAAGTCTTGTCTTTCCCCTGCTCTCCATTCTTCTCCCGACGTCAAAGTCAAAGCCCCCGGTGGGCGCTAGCAAGTCCCGCGGCCATTTACAATACAATACAATATATTTGTCATTTGAACCCCATTGAGGTTCAAACGAAATGTTGTTTCTGCAGTCATACACACAAGAAAGAACCAAGACACAACACAATTTACACAAACATCCATCACAGCGCATCTCCTCCTCGCTGTGAAGGCAAAGACTTATCTCTCCCCTGCACTTCCCATTCCCCTCCCGATGTCAGAGTCAAAGTCAAAGCCCCCGGCGGGCGATGGTAATTGTCCCACGGCCATTAAAGCCGGGTGATGCAAGGCCACGCACCGGGTCTTGTTGTTGGAGCCCCCGGCGGGCGCTAGCAAAGTCCCGCAGCCATTCCAAGCCGCGCGGGGCTGTGATGTAATGCCCCGCTCCAGGTACTCTTCAACCCAGCAACTCGGGCGGGAGAAGTCGCCAGCAGGGACCCGCGGGCTCCCGGAGTCACTTTCCACCAGACCTGCGGTAAGCCTCCGAATCCCCGGGGTCGGGTCGCAGCAGCTCGCCACCACCGCTCCGAACTCGACCAACGATGGTAAGTAGGTCCGCAGCTCCGTGACTGGAGCCCCAGGTGATTCCTGCTGGAGGCCGCTCCACGGTGCTAGGCCCCAACGACAACGGAGACCAGACAGCGAAAGGGTCGGGTTCTCCGTGCAGGGGATAGATTTGTAAAAAAACACACACACAAAATAATAAAAACTACATTCAAACGAGACAAAAAATAATAAAAAGACAGACGGACTGCAGAGGCCGCTGCGACGCGAGTCGCGCCGCCGACCGACCACTTAAAGCCGCGCCCAAGCGATGCAAGGCCCTGCTCCGGGGTCTTGATGTTGGAGCCCCTGGCTGACGCTAGCAAGTCCCGCGGCTGATTAAGCCGCGCCGGGCGATGTAAGGCCCCTCTCTAGGTCACTTTCAGCCTCGCAATTCGGACGGGAGAAGTTGCCGTTGCAGGTACGCCGCAAAGCGGTTTCCCACCGGGGACCTGCAAGCTCCCGATGTCACAGTTCACCGGACCCGCGGCTGGAGCCTCCGAGCTCCACATGCTAGGCCCCAACGACAACGGAGACCCGACAGGGAAATGGTTGGGTCCCCGTACAGGGAAGAGATCTAAAAGCTTCCCTCTCCCACACACATACACAGCCAAAAACCCACTACAAACTATACACTCAACGGGACAAAAAAAGACAGACGAACTGCAGAGGCCGCTGCGACGTCGGTCGCGCCGCCCACAGATATGTGCTATCGATGCAATGGTCAACACAAAGCAAATAAGTGCCAGTTCAAGGATTCTACATGCTACAACTGTCAAAAGAAAGGCCATAGTGCATCAGGAAGTAGAGCACCATCACAGAACAAAGCAAAACAAAAGGCTCAACAAAATCTAATGAGTGGGATTCACAACATCAAAGAACACTCAGAGTAATGAACTTGGACTGTACAGCATCTATACTACGAACAGTGGGTCTGGAAAGGAAGACAAAGGTCAAAGTGAACAACCAATACATTACTATGTGTATTGATACTGCTACTGATTGCACAGTTATAAGCAAAGACACCTATGAATCCACGTTTAGGAATATGCATAATCACAGAAACAAACATTCAACTGAAAACATACTCAGGAAAAGTATTGGAGACATGTGGAGAGATAGTTTGTGATGTGCAACACAAAGGCAGGACTTTGAAGTTGTCAATAGTTGTTGCAAGTTACGTCAATAGGCAAGCGTTGATGGGCAAATATTGGCTCCGCTTACTGAAACTGGAAATCTGTATTCCAAGTCGAAGACCAACACAACTGGATCAGTTATTGCAGAAACATCATGCTATGTTCATTGACAGCTACAATAGAATATAGGGCGAGCAAGCACAAATCAGGACTCAACGCGATGCGGAAACTGTCTACTGTAGACCGTGACCAGTGCCATAGTCACTGAAAGGTAACGTGGAAGCTGTAATCTGGTTACTGATTATAAGCCACTTCTCACTATTCTTGGTCCTTGGTCAGCAATATCTACAGTGGCAGCTTTGAGGATGCAGCGCTCGGCAGTTCTCCTGTCACAGTGCGACTCCAGAATTGAGTACCGTAGCTCAAAAGAAAATGCCATCGCTGAAGCATTGTCGCTTTTGCCTCATGAAGAATCAGATGTGGGCACTGAAGGCGCTATCTATGTCACAGAAGCAGTGGACAATTACTTTTCAGTCATAGCAGCTGAAATTGCTGCTGAAAGAAAATGTATCACTTGTCAGAGTTGTGGAAGTAGGCCTGCCCAAACCCCTTTGCAAACATGGTCTTGGCCTACTAGACCTTTTCAGAGGGTTCATGTGGATTTTTGTGAACATGGGAATAATAATGTTCTTGTTTTGGTAGATAGCCACTCAAAGTGGATTGAGGTGATACATACAAGTACAAACACAACCACAGAAAGAACAAAAGACGCATTGCAGTCTATCTTTGCATGTCATGGATTACCTGAAGAGCTTGGCTCTGACAACAACCCCCAATTTGGTGCTGCACTGCTCCAATCTTTCATGAAGCTAAATGGTATCAAGTGCATCTTAATGCCAACTTATCAGCTGGCATCTAATGGCACAGCTGAAAGGTCAGTCAGGATAGTCAAAGGAGACCTCAAGAAATAAGTTCTTGAACGGAATTCAAAATTTAGTATGTCACAGCAGCGAGCTATTTACTGAAATATCGTACCACGCCACAAGCTACCACACGGTATACCACAGCTGAACTTCTCATGAAAAGGCTCAGAACGAGACCGAGTTTGATTCTACCCAACCCATCTCCCGTGGTTGAACGCAAACAATCTGATCAGAAAGTCAAAAAGAACGTGGGTTCAATACTCTTGATCAGGTTTGTGTTCTCAGCCCCCCCCTTACAAAGCAAATAAATGGGAGGTGGGAACAGTAGTTGAAGTGTGGTACCAGGAGGCTCTTGGTAGAATTTGGAGGACGTGTTTGAAGTGTGTACATACAGTGCCCTCCATAATATTTGGGGCAAACACTCATAATTTATTTGCATCTGCGCTCCACAATTTGAGATTTATAATAGAGAAAAAAAAGTCAGTGCACATTGTCAGATTTTAATAAAGGCCATTTTTATACATTTTGGTTTCACCATGTAGAAATTACAGTTGTGTTTATACAGTCCCCCCCCCCCCCCCCCCCCCCCCCCATTTCAGGGCACCATAATGTTTGGGACACATGGCTTCACGGGTGTAATTGCTCAGGAGTGTTTAATTTCATCCTTAATGCAGGTATAAGAGAGCTCTCAGCACCTAGTCTATCCTCCAGTCTTTCCATCACCTTTGGAAATTGTTATTGCTGTTTATCAACATGAGGACCAAAGTTGTGCCAATTAAATCAAATAGACCATTGTGAGACTGAGAAATAAGAATAAAAATGTTTGAGACATCAGCCAAACCTTAGGCTTACTAAACTGTTTGGAACATCATTAAGAAGAGTGAGCACTGGTGAGCTCACTAATCGCAAAGGGACTGGCTGGCCAAGGAAGACCTCCACAGTTGATGACAGAAGAATTCTCTCTATAATCCTCAAACACCTGTCCAACAGCTCAGAAACTCTTCAGGAGTCAGGTGTGGATTTGTCAATGACCACTGTCCGCAGGAAATGTCATGAACAGAAATACAGAGGCTACACTGCAAGATCCAAACTACTGGTTAGCCGCAAAAATAGGATGGCCAGGTTAGTTTGCCAAGAAGTACTTAAAACAACAACCACAGTTCTGGAAAAGGGTCTTGTGGACAGACGAGACAAAGATTAACTTATATCCGAGTGGTGGAAAAGAGCAAAGTATGGAGGAGAGAAGGAACTGCCCAAGATCCAAAGCATACCATCTCATCTGTGAAACAGTGGTGGGGGTGCTATGGCCTGGGCATGTATGGCTGCTGACTTAAGTGATTGGCTCACTTATCTTCATTGATGATACAACTGCTGATGGTAGTAGCATAATGAATTTTGAAGTGTATAGACACATCCGATCTGTTCAAGTTCAAACAAATGCCTCAAAACTCATTGGCCAGCAGTTCATTCTACAGCAAGACAATAATCCCAAACATACTGCTAAAGCAACAAAGGAGTTTTTCCAAAGCTAAAAAATGGTCAATTCGTGAGTGGCCAAGTCAATCACCCAATCTGAACCCAAGTGAGCATGCCTTTTATATGCTGAAGATAAACCTGAAGGGGATTAGCACCTCAAACAAGCATAAACTAAAGATGGCTGCAATACAGGCCTGGTAGAGCATCACCAGAAAGTCACACAGCAACTGACAATGTCCATGAATCAAATAAATAAATGATAGGTCTTTGTCCCAAACATTATGGAGGGCACTGTAAACCATATGATCCCAGCAAGGGATGAACCGATACAAGAGCAAAGCATAGTCAAAGAAGTAGATCTGATGAAGGGTTTCAGCACGAAACGTTGCCTATTTCCTTCGCTCCATAGATGCTGCTGCACCCGCTGAGTTTCTCCAGCATGTTTGTCTACCTTTGATTTTCCAGAATCTGCAGTTCCTTCTTAAACAAGAAGTAGATCTGTCAGGCTTTGGTATTATTCCAAGTTCAGATGTAAAATCAGAGTCTCCAAAGTCGAGACAAAGGTAAATGATCATGAACATTGTTCCAGAACAAGGGGCCACAGTTTAAGGATAAGGGGGAAATCTTTTAGGACCGAGATGAGGAAAACATTTTTCACACAGAGAGTGGTGAATCTCTTGAATTCTCTGCCACAGAATGTAGTTGAGGCCAGTTCAATGGCTATATTTAAGAGGGAGTTAGATGTGGCCCTTGTGGCTAAAGGGATCAGGGGGTGTGGAGAGAAGGCTGGTACAAGATACTGAGTTGGATGATCAGCCATGATCATATTGAATGGTGGTGCAGGCTCAAAGGGCCGAATGGCCTACTCCTGCACATATTTGCTATGTTTCTATGAAAGGTTTAGACGGATACCGGTCAAATGTGGGCAAATGGGACTATCATATATGGGCATCTAGCTTGGCACGGATATGTTAGTCTGAAGGATCGCTTCTCATCTGACCTGACACTGCCCCTGAACCACTCAGGAGATCAGAAAGAGTGCGTAATCCAGTCGTCAGATTACATTCATAAAATTACTCTTGTTTATCTAATTGACAAGTTATTTTAATTTCTATGGGGAGAGCAGTATATAACGGTAACTGTAACTTTAAGTAGAGTACTAGAATGGTTTGATTTGTGTCATGTGATATATTCGATATCTTATCAGTCTCGTGAATGTGTGCGTATGCGCAGTGAACTTTTATGAAATAAATAACCCTCACTGGCAACCAAAGATTATAGAGGAACAATCTTTGCTGGCAACAGCGTGTACTGAAAACCCGTGTACGCTTCTATCTACATGCCGAAGCCGTAATATCTTACATCTGTAAAGAGAATAACCGCCGGGATCAACGACCTCTCACCTCAATGTACAATTGTAACACGATACGAAGCCGACTGGAAAACCATGAGATATAATATTAGGCTCCATGGTCTGTCCGTACTCTTTAGCGTTACATGTAGTTCTGTTATAACTCGTGTTCATGCCGAACTTCCCGTTGTTCAATACAGTCAGTCTCTAATTCTCACAAGATGAAACGTAATTGGCAGTGAACTTCGTTAACTCATGGACCCGATGTCGTGCGCCGCAGTAACTCCAGTAGATACCTCCGTTATTATTTCAACTGGCGGGTGCTGGGGTTCAGCATTTACTCGGGTGGTGTTTACCGTTTCTTTCGTTCGCAGAAGCGGGCTTCCACGAAAGAAAACTGTCCGTGAACCGGGCGGTCCAAGCCCCGCTACATCCCCGCTCCCACCCCCTCCCCCTCCCACCCCCCTCCTCGTCAGTAAGACGATGGGTTTGCTGAATGCTTGCTAAACCAATTAGTAGTTAAAACTATGGCGCACAAAGTAACCAGCGCCCGAGACGGTTCCCTCGGGGTAACGGGGATAGAAAGGGACTTACAAGAAGGGATCCGCCGATGAAACGCCCAAACTCCACATTCACACAACCTCGTCCCTCAACCGCCGCACGTTCCAAATAAACGATTTAAACTCGGCCATGGCCGCATGCTATTGGCTCTCCCCGAGCAGAGCGCGCGGCGTCACAGCTGATTGGGTCTCCGGGAGCCGGGCGCGTGACGTCACATGTCGCTACGTACAGTCAGTCTCAAGGATACTAGAGGAGCAAGACAGACCACTGGGCAAAACAAGCTGTAGTTGGTCATGGGTCATTTTTTCCCTCCATTTCGGGAATCAAATATATGAGGGTTTTTTTTTGTAAATTGGCTTCTGCCATGGCGTCCACATCTGCAATCGTAGCGTGCTGTTCTGCTATAAAGTGCTCGAATCGCCAATGTAAGCGACCCGACCTGTCTTTCTTCAGGTTCCCCACTAAAGTCGAAAGGTAAGAAAAAAATTATTACTTTCTATCGTGTAGCCTGCCCGGTCTCTTCCTTTAGCTCAGATCGCGGAGCCGGGGGTCGCCAGAAGAATTGCACCGATCACTGGCCCGCGGATTATAACATTCTGAAGCCGCGGTCTGCAGAGCTTCTAACTTTGTGTGGACTTTCCCTCGCGGAGTCTGGGATTCCTTGCCGGAGAAGAGCTCTGATCGCTGGCCCGCAGCCAATAACATTGTGACGCCCAGGTCTCTGGTAGGAAGCGCCCGATTCAGGACGTCCAGGCCGTGGAGGTCCCGAATCGGCTTATGTTTACGCCGCATGGAAATGGTGTTTAAAATATATGATAAACTAGGCTAAGTGCCAGCATCACACGGGAGGGCTGGTCACCCAACGCAATATTCCACCTCTCAACCAATTCCAATATTGCTGGCCAGTGGGAAGGGGGCTTTCTGTTGCGCTTGTATGGGTGTTGTGGACCAACGGTACTGGTTTCCAGAGGGCTTAGTAGGGAGTTTTTGGGCCGAATGAATTCTTGGGCTGGCAGCTCAGTCACTGAGACCTGGCAGTACATTCACTTGGACCTGGCAAGCTGGCAGCTGAGAAACTGCCAGAAATTCTGCCCAAAACAGGTGACAGACTGTGAGAGAGAAGGGGGAGAGGGTGGACTGAATTGATTATTGGGCTGGCAGTTCAGTCACTTACGACTGGTGGGCTGGCAGTTCACTTACTCACGGCTGGTGGGCTGGCAGTTCACTTATTCTCGGCTCGTGGGCTGGCAGTGCAGTCACTCACGCCTGGTATGGTGGCAGTTCACTCAGTCACCCGTTCTCCCTTCATTCCCGAGTCTGCTCCTTGCCATCCCCCCCCACACGCATTCAGTCCATCTCCCCACAACCTCCCCCATGCACTCTTAGTGGCTCTCCCACAGTGCAGCCAATTCTGCCTATTAGGTTCCCATTATGATGAAGAACACACAGGCATCAAAAGTGCAAAAAGGATTTAGTAAAGTTTAAAATGTGAATGACTCTTAAAATATATGAACAATTTAAATGTTAAAGATAAGAATTATGAAGTGCTTTCTTGTTGTGTGTCTTGTTGTGTCCTTTTGATGATTATTTCCTGTTGATAAAAAGAAACAATTTTAATATAGAGAAATTCAGCAGTCAAATTTTAAGAAAGAAAATCTGAGAATTTATCTCAGAAGTCATCATTCAACGAAGCACGCTTTTAATGAAGGAAGATTATTACCGATGTTGGGGAAGTCCAGAACAAGGGTCACCGTTTAAGGATAAGGATGTCTGAGATGAGAAAAACATTTTTCACACAGAGTGGTGAATCTGTGGAATTCTCTGCCACAGAATGTAGTTGAGGCCAGTTCAATGACTACATTTAAGAGGGAGTTAGATGTGGCCCTTGCGGCTAAAGGGATCAGGGGGTATGGAGAGAAGGAAGATACAGGATACCGAGTTGGATGATCAGCCATGATCATATTGAATGGCGGTGCAGGCTCGAAGGGCCGAGTGGCATGCTTCTGCACCTGTTTTCTATGTTTCTAAGTTTTCTTGCTCGATGTTCCATCCTTCAGGAAGACGTTGACATTTCCCTTCATCTTTCCTCGGCTAAGAGCCACATATAGTTGTCCATGCTGAAATACAGGTTTGTCGAGGTAGATCAACACCTGCATTGTTTGGCCTTGTGCTTTATGGATCGTAATAGCAAAACTTGATTGAATGGGGAATTGGGTCTGCTGAAGAGGAATGTCTTCACCTTCTGTCAAAATGAGTGCTATACTAGGAATGAGAACAATGTCATCTTTGAAGGCTCCCATGTTGATTCTTGCAACAATCAGATTATTGTGTAGCACAATCATCCTCGTTCCTTTGCATAGCTTTGGCGGTTCCAAGTTTCTTATTAATATGATTTGAGATCCTTTTTTAAACTCCAATTTGTGTGGTGGTGATCCAGAGAGCTCGAGTGAATCCAGGAATTTTGGTGAGAAATGAGTATCATGAGTTCCGTCATTGACAGCAGTGAAAGAAAAGTACTCCTTAACGATTCCATGGAAGCGTCTGCTGCATGTAGAATTGATGCTTCTCATGGTATTGTGAGGAACCAAGATACAATTGTGGAGAATAATTCTGCAGGTTTGTGAAATGTAGGATAGATGAAATCAATACAATCCTCCAGTGTTTCTGCTGATAGACGCATGTCTTGTGGAATTTCAATTTCATCGTCTTCATTCTTTAAAATCTTGTCTTCTCCAACTTTCAACAAAAATCCTCACAGTTTAAGGATAAGGGTCACAGTTTAAGGATAAGGGGGAAGTCTTTTAGGACCGAAATGAGAAAAACATTTTTCACACAGAGAGTGGTGAATCTGTGCAATTCACTGCCACAGAAGGTAGTTGAGGCCAGTTCATTGGCTATATGTAAGAGGGAGTTAGATGTGGCCTTTGTGGCTAAAGGGATCAGGGGGTATGGAGAGAAGCAGGTACAGGATACTGAGTTGGATGATCAGCCATGATCATATTGAATGGCGGTGCAGGCTCGAAGGGCCGAATGGCCTACTCCTGCACGTATTACGTGGACTGGACTGTTTACCCTCCTACCATCCGGGAGGCGCTATAGGTCTCTCCGTTGCCGAACCAGCAGGTCGAGGAACAGCTTCTTTCCGGCGGCTGTCACTCTACTCAACAACGTACCTCGGTGACTGCCAATCACCACCCCCCCCCCCCCCCCCCCCCCCCGGACACTTATTATTATTTATTCAAATCGTTTGCTATGTCGCTCTTCCAGGGAGATGCTAAATGCATTTCGTTGTCTCTGTACTGTACACTGACAATGACAATTAAAATTGAATCTGAATCTGTATTTTCTATGTTTATAAAATTGAGAATAGTCGCTTTCTCCCTCTGTCAATCACATATTTGTGTGCAGTTGAAACTTGGTGAAAAGTCTCCACAAGTAGGATTTCTTGATGCAGGCATTTTCAACATCAGCATAATTTCCCCTTTTCACCACAGCAAGTAGTTGTCGAAATTTGCCACAACAAACGTTAAGAATGCCGCCAAAAGGCTTAGTGTTGCTGCAGACTTCTTGAAGAGTTCTGTCCACCGCTTCAAAGCTTTCTCGCCTAATCATTGGACAATGATCCCAAACAATGACTTTCACTAGCCTCATGAAATGTGCCATCTTAGAGTTCTTCTTGATGTTGCAGAATGTATACTCGGCCACCTGGATGGGTATCTTGGATCGAGAATGTGCAGTTCTTCCACCAGGCATTAATGTAGCTGCTATCCGAGAGGCTGCTACAGCAATAGCCACATCACCTTGACCTCTAACTTTGGAGAGGATCAAATTGGTGATAAATATTTTTCCTGTTCCTCCTGGTGCATCAATGAAAAATATTGAAGGGAGATTCCTTTTCAAGGTGTTGCACACCTGGTCATACACTGCTCTCTGCTCATCATTCAGCAGGGGCTCATTCTCCTCAACAAACTGCTGTTGTTCATTTCTATCATATTGCAATTCCTGCAGCAATTCAGGATTGTCACCATCAAGGTGCATCCTTCCATTTATTGGTTGTGGCAAATTAAAGAATTCCATTGTTTATTTGTAATTCTCAAGCTTGTCTTAAATATACAACAGAGCCTGATCATGATGCTTCTCTTCAATCACGATATTAGGATCATTCATTGTTCTCCATTCTCCTTCAAGGTAATCTTCAGACATTGAATTCTTGAAGTGATCCCCTGATTGTCGAGGATCGTTGATCTCAGTATTCGTCAACAAAAACAACAAACAAATCTCACACACACGCACACGCACAATACTAAAATGCCAAGTAACTTCAGAACGTGGTGAATATACAGTGTGTAAAAGAAATGTTTAAAGCATCCTATCGAGGCTCCTGCTGAAGCAAAAACGTGCTTTAAATAACATCCAAGAAACACACTCACCGAAGACAGAGCAGTCAGCTCTCTTGAATTATTCAACGGCACCTGCACTCTGCATCTTGATGTCACCCTCTTGCTTCTTGCCACGAAACCGGAAATGACGCACTCAGCGCCAGCATGCCGGTAACTGGAAATGACGTCATCGGCGCCATCTTGCAACTTAGCAACAATCACAGAATGAGCGCCAATTTTGAAATTAAACACAGTACTGATCTAATAAAATGTTTATTCATAGAAACATAGAAATTAGGTGCAGGAGTAGGCCATTCGGCCCTTCGAGCCTGCACCGCCATTCAATATGATCATGGCTGATCATCCAACTCAGTATCCCGTACCTGCCTTCTCTCCATACCCCCTGATCCCCTTAGCCACAAGGGCCACATCTAACTCCCTCTTAAATATAGCCAATGAACTGGCCTCAACTACCCTCTGTGGCAGAGAGTTCCAGAGATTCACCACTCTGTGTGAAAAAAAAGTTCTTCTCATCTCGGTTTTAAAGGATTTCCCCCTTATCCTTAAGCTGTGACCCCTTGTCCTGGACTTCCCCTAACATCGGGAACAATCTTCCTGCATCTAGCCTGTCCAACCCCTTAAGAATTTTGTAAGTTTCTATAAGATCCCCTCTCAATCTTCTAAATTCTAGAGAGTATAAACCAAGTCTATCCAGTCTTTCTTCATAAGACAGTCCTGACATCCCAGGAATCAGTCTGGTGAACCGTCTCTGCACTCCCTCTATGGCAATAATGTCTTTCCTCGGATTTGGAGACCAAAACTGTAAGCAATACTCCAGGTGTGGTCTCACCAAGACCCTGTACAACTGAAGTAGAACCTCCCTGCTCCTATACTCAAATCCTTTTGCAATGAAAGCTAACATACCATTCGCTTTCTTTACTGCCTGCTGCACCTGCATGCCTACCTTCAATGACTGGTGTACCATGACACCCAGGTCTCGCTGCATCTCCCCCTTTCCCAATCGGCCACCATTTAGATAACAGTCTGCTTTCCCGTTTTTGCCACCAAAATGGATAACCTCACATTTATCCACATTATACTGCATCTGCCAAACATTTGCCCACTCACCCAGCCTATCCAAGTCACCTTGCAGTCTCCTAGCATCCTCCTCACAGCTAACACTGTCCCCCAGCTTAGTGTCATCCGCAAACTTGGAGATATTGCCTTCAATTCCCTCATCCAGATCATTAATATATATTGTAAATAGCTGGGGTCCCAGCACTGAGCCTTGCGGTACCCCACTAGTCACTGCCTGCCATTGTGAAAAAGACCCGTTTACTCCTACTCTTTGCTTCCTGTTTGCCAGCCAGTTCTCTATCCACATCAATACTGAACCCCCAATGCCTTGTGCTTTAAGTTTGTATACTAATCTCTTATGTGGGACCTTGTCGAAAGCCTTCTGGAAGTCCAGATACACCACATCCACTGGTTCTCCCCTATCCACGCTACTAATTACATCCTCGAAAAATTCTATAAGATTCGTCAGACATGATTTACCTTTCGTAAATCCATGCTGACTTTGTCCAATGATTTCACCACTTTCCAAATGTGCTGCTATCCCATCTTTAATAACTGACTCTAGCAGTTTTCCCCACTACCGATGTTAGACTAACTGGTCTGTAATTCCCCATTTTCTCTCTCCCTCCCTTCTTAAAAAGTGGGGTTACGTTTGCTACCCGCCAATCTTCAGGAACTACTCCAGAATCTAAAGAGTTTTGAAAGATTATTACTAATGCATCCACTATTTCTGGAGCTACTTCCTTAAGTACTCTGGGATGCAGCCTATCTGGCCCTGGGGATTTATCGGCCTTTAATCCATTCAATTTACCCAACACCACTTCCCGGCTAACCTGGATTTCACTCAATTCCTCCAACTCCTTTGACCCTCGGTCCCCTGCTATTTCCGGCAAATTATTTACGTCTTCCTTAGTGAAGACGGAACCAAAGTAGTTATTCAATTGGTCCGCCAAGGGTTCCCCATGATCAACTCACCTGTTTCTGACTGCAAGGGACCTACATTTGTTTTAACTAATCTCTTTCTTTTCACATATCTATAAAAACATTTGCAGTCAGTTTTTATGTTCCCTGCCAGTTTTCTTTCATAATCTATTTTTCCTTTCCTAATTAAGCCCTTTGTCCTCCTCTGCTGGTCTTTGAATTTCTCCCAGTCCTCCGGTATGCTGCTTTTTCTGGCTAATTTGTACGCATCATCCTTCGCTTTGATACTATCCCTGATTTCCCTTGTTATCCATGGATGTACTACCTTCCCTGATTTATTCTTTTGCCAAACTGGGATGAACAATTTTTGTAGTTCATCCATGCAGTCTTTAAATGTCGTCCATTGCATATCCACCGTCAACCCTTTTAGAATTAATTGCCAATCTTGGCCAATTCACGTCTCATACCCTCAAAGTTACCTTTCTTTAAGTTCAGAACCATTGTTTCTGAATTAACAATGTCACTCTCCATCCTAATGAAGAACTCAACCACACTTTATCCATCCGAAAACTGTTGCAAGCAAGCCCTTTAAAATCCAAGCCAATTGGGCAAAAACACTTAACAAGCCAACAAAAGACATTTGTTTTGCTGAAAGCACTTTAAAAAGCCAATTAGGGCAAAAACACTTAGCAAGCCAACAAAAGACATTTGTTTTGCTGAAAGCACTTTAAAAAGCCAATTAGGGCAAAAACACTTAGCAAGCCAACAAAAGACATTCGTTTTGCTGAAAGCACTTTAAAAAGCCAATTAGTGCAAAAGCACTTAACAAGTCTATAAAACACATTTGCTGAAAGCCACATCCCGGGGACTCGCCATGGAGCAGACGTGCGTTCAGTGTTATTCGCAGGAGAGAAGAGGAGGAGGGGGGGCAGAGGAGAGGCGAGGGGAGGGGGGGGGGGGGGGGGGAGAGGCGGAGGGGGAGGGGAGGGGGGGGGGGGGGAGGGAGGAGAGGGGGAGGGAGAGGAAGGGGGGGGAGGAGAGAGGGGGTGGGAGAGAGAGAGCGCGGGAGAGAGAGAGAGAAAGGGAGAGAGACAGCGGGGAGAGAGAGAGGGGAAGTGAGGAGAGGGAGAGAGATAGAGAGTTGCCTTTTTACTTCAACCCAAAACCCCCCAAACAACCACTTGCAGGCAGTGCTTTTTTATTTCAAACTAAAAATATTTTCATTTTCAATCCACATTAAGGGTACTTACTCACAGGTGTGAAGAAATTTGTTCAGTGTCATTCAGAGCTCAGAGTGACAGAGACTAATTGACAGAGCTCCATCTTGATGAGAGACTGATTGAGGCACACCACTTCCTGGTTTTATAGTCCCTCCCCCTCCCTCCAGCAGGGGCAGCAGAGCGAATGGGGAATTTTGTAAAAACATTAATATCTCTGTAATTTTTCATCGACGGGAAAAATCCTCGGCACACATGTGGAGGAGAGAGGGGGTGCTGATTGGGGGGGGTGAGATGAGGGGCGGGGAGACGTGGGGAGCAGGGAGGGTGGAGGGAAGGGGATAGGGGTGTGTGGGAGGGGAGGGGGGTTTAGGGGAGGGACGGTGGGGTTTGTAGGGGGGGAGGGGAGAAAAAGAGGGCAGAGGAGAGGGGGGGCAGAGGAGAGGGGGAGAGGAGGAGGGGGGGGGGGGGAGGAGGGGAGTTGGGGGGGTGGGGAGGAGGAGAGGGGGTCTGTGAGGAGAGGAAGGAGAGGGGGTGAGAGAGAGTGCCTTTTTACTTCAACCCAAACCCAAACAACCATGTGCAGGCAGTGCTTTTTTACCTCTAACCATAATTTCATTTTCAAACCAAATTAACGGTACTCACAGTGCTGTAGACATTTGTCAGTGTCATTCAGAGCTCTGATTGAGGCACACCACTTGCAGAGACTGATTGAGGCACGCCACTTGCAGAGACTGATTGAGGCACACCACTTCCTGGTTTTATAGTCTCTCCCCCTCCCTCCAGCAGGGGCAGCAGAGAGAATGGGGAATTTTGTAAAAATATTAATATCTCTGTCAATTTTCATCGACGGGAAAATTCCTCGGCATACATGCGGCGGAGGGGGGCTCTGAGCGAGGTGGCCAAAAATGACGGCCATAGGTGGTGGCGTAGACTCGGAAATCGCAGCACAGAGGGCCAAAACCGGTCAAGAACAGACTTTTAGTAATATAGATGGATAAGATAGTTGGTGTTATAGGGAACAACGACATGCTACGAGGAGCACACATTAAAGCCTTAATTTCCTTCCCAATGTACAATGACTGTAACATATACAATATTCTTATGATCCCAACAATGTATTATATTATATGGCATCATTTTTTGGTACATGAGCAAGTTATTAGAATGTCTTCTTTCATAGATCTAGACTTACCACAATAATAAAGGTAGACAAAAATGCTGTGGGATTTCTCCAGCATTTCTGCCTAACTTCGATTTTCCAGCATCTGCAGTTCCTTCTTAAACAATAATAAAGGTATCACTTTTTACACTGCTGTACATTTTTGGTTTTGTTCTTGTTGTAAGGTTTACCTGCTAGTGTAAGCTCTTCTACATTTAAGATAAATTGACCTATTAGAGGAAAAATGCATCTTAAATATACTGGTCTCTCCCCACCCCTGAAAACAATTGCATTTAAGTGACATATCATCCATTCTGCAGGTATGTAAATATAATCAAATTTGTTCTTATAAATTAAATCTATATGATATTTTACTGTAATTTCAGATGTCGACAGTGGGTCCAGAATATAAGATTTCGTACACCGAACTACGGAGTACTTGTCAAAGAACTGCCGTCTTTGTTCTGAACACTTCGAACTTGACCAGTTTTCCAACAAGCAGACCAAGAACAGGCTAAATTGAAATGCAGATCCAATGCTCTTTGACATCCCTAACCCACCGAAATGTCTGTCTTCCCAATGCAGGATACACCAGAGGAAGAATGAGAACCTCCCATCTGCACCAAAGCTTTCAAAGCAGCAAATTGTGATTTGTTAGCCTCACAAAATAATGCAAATGACGATTTGTTTATTATTGTATATATATATTGGACATTTTGTCCTTTGCGGTAAGCAGGGGTGGGGGTATCATTGTTTGAAATACGTTGAATTTTACATCACTTTCATTGGTTAACATATGCGAAACACTACAACCCTGTATATCTCACACATAAAACGATGTAAATTATGTAAATCTTACCATGAATGACAGAAATAAAACATGTTATCCTTGTATATGAATTTTGATGTAGAATTATTTAAAATTGAGTGGATTGATGCAATATACCGCTAACCCACAAATGTGTCATCATGAGATATCCACATTTAAAAACTCACTCAGTAGCTCGGGCGGCTGCAAACGGCCGCCGGGACCGTACAGCGGAACTACAGCTAGACCCGGGGCTTGCAGGCGACCTGGGAACTGCAGCTGGTCCTGGAGGGTCCTGGCCCCTATACAAAAAAGGCTGCCGACCCCTGGACTAAACCAAACCCTCGACCCTGTCCCGCCAGCCTTTTTTCAAAACTTAGCAACTCAAATGGTGGTGTGTCTTCATTGCCGGGAAATACGGTAATTCATTTCCCTCAAATATGGTAGATTTTCCCCAAATATATATTAAATTAAAAACTAAACTATGGTAGTAATGCACAGTATTCATGTCTAAAGCTTGCACTTCTGCATCAATGTAGGTATGTATACACTACATTTCATTACACTAATATAGAATGAAAAAATATCTTGGCATGTGTTCATTGATATTTTATTCACAATATTTGGATTTTAGAGAAAGAGGTTGAATGAAAGAAAGAAGAAAAGGTTCAACAAAATTAGAAATCACATGAAAGAAACGAGAAATATATATATGTGTTATATATATTTATATACGTATATATTTCATCATATATATATATATATAATGAATATATGTGTTGTATATATATATATATAAGAAACTAGAGAAATATGTATGTGTTCTATAATTATATACATCAATATCACATTTATATACGTGTGTGTTTCATATATATATATATATATATATATATATATATATTATATATATATATATATACGTGTTTATAATATATTTGCCTTTATGGCTTATGTTCCTTATATCTTATAGGCAAAAAAAATAAAGCCAAATATAATTTTATGGCTCATGTACATCATGAGTTGCTTTAAATCAAAGTTGCTTCTGATCCATGAGGAACTTTGAAATCTATCATCTCTATCTTGCCTCTCACACACAGAAACACACACATACCGTTCCCCCACAACACTGATTAAACCAAAGATCATAGAATGCATATGGTCCAGAGACCTTTCATTGCGCATTGTCGCTAATTTTATACGCAATTTTCCTATTAATTTTTTTTTTAAAGAAGCACCTTATTTATTACAAACCAAGATCATAATGGTCTATCATAGAAGGCTAAGATAGACCAAGATAAACTCCTGCAAAATCCCATGAAATCCCATCAAACCCCTCAAATATCTTTGGATTAAACTGCGAGAGACATAATGGAGGTCGGGATCTTCTTCCTAAAATGGCAGAAGTGACGTTCTGTTGTGTACTTCACGTCAGTCCATTAGATTTTGTAGGCGTGGTCTATCTTGCTCCTCTAGTAGCTTTGGTCAGTCTCCAGATGCGAGTGGAAGAAGGTCGATGTTGGAATATACTTACTGCATGATTTATGAAGAAGGGTTTCGACCCGAAACGTTGCCTATTTTCTTCGCTCCATAGATGTTGCCTCACCCGCTGAGTTTCTCCAGCATTTTTGTCTACCTTTGATTTTCCGGCATCTGCAGTTCCTTCTTAAACATTACTGCAAGATTCCATTGTGCCAAAAGCCTCCCCTGTTAGCTCATTTTGGAAGAACCTTTTTTTTTTACTGTAAGAATATATATTCCTCAAGGAGGCATCTGTGATATCATATTTAACTCCCCAGATTCATGGATAATTTCTTCCCAGCTGTTATCAGGCAACTGAATTATCCTACCACAACCAGAGAACAGTGCTGAACTACAATCTACCTCCTTGGTGACCCTCGAAATATCCTTGTTCGGACTTTGCTGACTTACCCTTGCACTAAACGTTATTCCCTTGTTATGTATTCCCTTATCAAATCTTTACCTACACTGTAAATGGCTCAACTGTAATCATGTATTGTCTTTCTCCAACCTCATCTATTGCGTCCGCTGCTCTAGATGTCAGCAGATCTATAGTGAGACCAAGCGGAGGTTGGGCGATCGTTTCGCCGAACACCTCCGCTCGGTCCGCAATAACCAAGCTGACCTCCCGGTGGCTCAGCACTTCAACTCCCCCTCCCACTCCGCCTCCGACCTCTCTGTCCTGGGTCTCCTCCATGGCCACAGCGAGCAGCACCGGAAATTGGAGGAACAGCACCTCATATTCCGTTTGGGGAGTCTGCACCCCGGGGGCATGAACATCGAATTCTCCCAATTTTGTTAGTCCTACACGTTTGCTCCTCCCCTTCCTCTCCCCTGCTGTCCTCCTCCCATTCCCCAGCCTTTTCTACTGTCTGTTTACCATGCACCCACCCCCGCCCCCTTCAGTCACGGCCCCCTTATTTCATTCGCTCCATAATGCTGCTGCACCCCGCTTTTCTCCAGCTTTTTTGTGTAACCTTGTCTTTCTACTGTCTGGATACCATGCAGCATAAGCTTTTCACTCCCTTAGTACATGTGACAATAAACTAAACTAAACTTGAAGAGCTTGGATTTTCTTTTGCTATTTTGACGAAACATATGGCACTACTGTGCTCTTTATATTTTGTACACACATTTGTAAATGACTTATTCTAGTTACTGTTTCTTATGATCACCTCCCTCTCATTCCTGACACCACTAGCATTTGTGCCATTCAGTTTTTTCTTGGTCTGCATTCCTATAACCAACTGTCCCTTTGGTTTTGTGAACTAGATGTTGAAATGTGTGATTTATAATTTTACTCAGTTTTGTCATCAATATGAAATATTAACTCTATATCTCAGTGCATAGATGGTGCATGAAGTGAGAATAAGGAGAGAGAGTGTGTTTTATTGTCATATCTCCCGAAATTGAACTATTAAATTCTTACTTGCTGCAGCAGCACAACAGGTTTGTAAACACAGTACTCAATAGATAACATGGCAAACAAACACAAAAAGCTCCACTAAAAAACACTCAATATAATGCAAAAGCTCAAAGTCCCTAGTGCAGTTCGTTGTTCGGAATTTAGTTGGTTAGTTGTGTTCAGTAGCTTGATTGTTGGTGGGAAGAAGCTGTTAGAGAACGTGAATGTTACACTTTTCAGGCACCTCTACTTTCTTCCTAATGGTAGGAGAGAAATTAAAGCATTACCAGGGCATGCGCATCCTTGATGATGTTGGTTACCTCTTTGAGATGGTGCCTCTTATGGATTATTTTGATGGTGGGATATTAATACCTGTGTTGGACTGGGCAGTGTTCACTACTTTTTGTAACCTCTTTCGTTCCTGGGTATTCAAGTTGCTGAACCAGACCGTGATAGAAACAGACAATATATTCTCTAAAACTGTAGAGGATCAAGAGAGTATTTGTCGACATACCAACTCTCCTGAATCTTTTAAGGAAGTTGAGGGACTGACAGGGTTTATTTATGATTACATCAATATGTCGGCTGTGGGCTAAATGCAGGCAGATGGAACTAGTTAACATGATCAGCGGGAACAAGGTGGGCCAAATGACCTTTTCTGTGCTTTATAGCTACAGTATATGTTTCTGGAAGAGTAAGTACTTTTTTCATTTGGACTGAACTTAAAATGTATTGTCTTGGTTTACTCACTGCTGGTGGACTATTAACGCACTTTGCCTTTTTAGCCTCTGATTTATAATTAGCAATAGAATTACCCTGAAATTAAAATGAGTAAGCAATTATGATAGTATACCAAGATTAAATTATTCTTTGGTTTGCTTGCTTTCTATTCGACAATTTATTCATATGAAAAAATATACCATCATTTTTATTTTGCTTTCAGGCTGTAGTTTCAAGTTTACTGTCATTAGATGGTGGTATGGCACCTCTCAATCCCATGGCCCAAATTCCCTATTCATATTTTTGTGATTTCATATTTCTGTCCCACTTTTTCTGTTGACATTGGAAATACCCTGGCTATCCTATTTGCTCTACCCACATGCCAGTGTAGCTCCCTCGGGGAGTCGAACCGATGATTGCAGGGCTGTTTGCTTCACCCTAAACTCGAAGTTTCTGGTTGCACTCGCCAAATTCCCTCTGCCCTTGGACAGGGTCACCAAGACATCTGGCCTCCAATACATGGTGTTGCAATTTGGTAATAAAACAAAGGCACCACTTCACAGTTAGTAGACAAAAATACTGGAGGAACCCAGCGGGTGAGGCAGCATCTATGGAGAGAAGGAATAGGCGACGTTTCGGGTCGAGACCCTTCTTCAGACTGAAGAAGGGTCTCGACCCGAAAACGTCGCCTATTCCTTCTTTCCATAGATGCTGCTTCACCCGCTCAGTCCCTCCAGCATTTTTGTCTACCTTCGATTTTTCCAGCATCTGCAGTTCTTTCTTAAACACTTCACAGTTAAGGGCTGTCCCACTTGGGCAACCTAAACCACGAGTTAAGAAGAGTGTCTTTGACCTTCAAGCTCAAGGGCACTCGCCTGGAAAGCCTCGAGCTGGATCAACTGTCCGCATTGAAACTGCATGCTGGATCGACCGACCGCACACACAAACACATCGCAAAGATGGGGGCCAGGGAAAGCGGGGGAGTGCTGTCTGAAATTCACACCCGCGATGAAGAGGAAGGTAAAATGGCTGCACAGTAACGGTAACCCCTTTAGAGAGTGTGGAGGAGGGGGTGGGGGGGGGGGGGGGGGGGGGGGGGGGGGGGGGGGGGACAGAAGGAGAGGGGGGGGGGGGAGAGGGGGAGAGAAGGAGTGGAGACACTTTTAAGAAGTGGAGACACCTTTAAAAAGTTAAAGCGGGCATTTTACCTGCCAGTAGGTTTTCCGTGGTCCTGAAAACTCCAATGAGCCAATCAAAATGCCCGGTCTGCGAAGGAGATTGCCCGTGGCTGCCCTCGACTGCCTTTAACTAAATAGCGACCCGACTTCTCTGCACTACGAGTTCAAAAGAACTATGCCGACTAACTTTTACTCGCGGAAAACCTTTATTTTTATTTATTTTTTTTAATAATATTTTTATTAGAAGCACATACATATCATAATCAAAACATATTTTGTTTATCGATTAGATATTGTTAGTAGATGGGATTCCAGCTATCCATCTATAACCATATAACCATATAACAATTACAGCACGGAAACAGGCCATCTCGACCCTTCTAGTCCGTGCCGAACACATAATCTCCCCTAGTCCCATATACCAAATGTATGTTAGCTTTCATAGCAAAAGGATTTGAGTATAGGAGCAGGGAGATTCTACTGCAGTTGTACAGGGTCTTGGTGAGACCACACCTGGAGTATTGCGTACAGTTTTGGTCTCCAAATCTGAGGAAGGACATTATTGCCATAGAGGGAGTGCAGAGAAGGTTCACCAGACTGATTCCTGGGATGTCAGGACTGTCTTATGAAGAAAGACTGGATAGACTTGGTTTATACTCTCTAGAATTTAGGAGATTGAGAGGGGATCTTATAGAAACTTACAAAATTCTTAAGGGGTTTGGACAGGCTAGATGCAGGAAGATTGCTCCCGATGTTGGGGAAGTCCAGGACAAGGGGTCACAGCTTAAGGATAAGGGGGAAATCCTTTAAAACCGAGATGAGAAGAACTTTTTTCACACAGAGAGTGGTGAATCTCTGGAACTCTCTGCCACAGAGGGTAGTCGAGGCCAGTTCATTGGCTATATTTAAGAGGGAGTTAGATGTGGCCCTTGTGGCTAAGGGGATCAGAGGGTATGGAGAGAAGGCAGGTACGGGATACTGGGTTGGTTGATCAGCCATGATCATATTGAATGGCGGTGCAGGCTCGAAGGGCCGAATGGCCTACTCCTGCACCTAATTTCTAATGTTTCAGTTTCTATGTTTCTATGTTTCTAGGTGCCCCACAGCTGGTCGGGTCGGTTCAGCCAGGTCCTGGGGGCTGCACTGGGGGGCGTCGTCACACTCCAGTAGGTGGGACATTGTCTGTACTGCTCCACAGCTGCATGTGTCTCTTCTGCCTGGTAGTTCCATGCTTTCATAAGTGCTTTGTACCTCCCCTGCTCCACTCGTAATCTGTTGAGGGTCTTCCAGGTTGGCCATGGGAGGTCGTGCCCGCTGGCGAGGCATTCAGTCGGAGTGATTCCTCTCTCCATCCAGTCGTGGGCTCGTGTGTTGAGCTGGTTCCATTCTGGCCAGCAGCGGCCTCTGCAGTCTGTCCACGTTTTATTATTTTCTGTCTGTGTTTTAATGTAGTTTTTGTTATTTTTTGTTGGGGGTGTGTGTGTGGGGGTGGGGTGGGAGGGGGGGGGAAACTTTTTAAATCTCTCCCTGCACTGGAGCCCCGACCTTTTCTCGTCGGGTTTCCATTGTCGTTGGGGCCGCAACGAGGAGCGGCCTCCAACAGGAAGAAGCCGGGGACTCTGGTGCTACAACTCACCGTCGCCGTTGCGGGGCTGGCCGAGTCCGGAACGGTTGGAGCGGTGGAGGAGCGCTGCTGCTGCTGCTGCTGCTGCTGCTGCTGCTGCTGCTGCTGCTGCCGATGCCGCTGCTGCTGCTGATTCGGAGGCTGCTACTGCGGGTCTGTGGACGGCGGCACTGGGAGCCCGCGGATCCCTGGAGGGAGACCGCTTTTCGGGGCTCCTGCAACGGCGAATTCTCCCGCCCGTGTTGCGGGGTCGAAGAGCTCCTGGAGCGGGGCCTGACACCACTGCCCCGCGCGGCTGGAACGGCCGCGGGACTTTGCGAGCGCACACCGGGGGCTCCAACACCAAGACCCGGTGTGCGACCTCGCACCACCCGGCGTGGCTTCAATGGCCGCGGGACAATCGCCATCGCAAGCCGGGGGCTTTGACTTTGACTCTGACATCGGGGGGGGGAGAGTGCAGTGGAGAGATAAGTTTTTTTTTTGGCCTTCCATCACAGCTATGTGATGGATGTTTATGTAAAATGTAATTATGTTGTGTCTGGGGTCTATTTGTGTGTAATGTATGGCTGCAGAAACGGCATTTCGTTTGGACCTCCAGGGGTCCAAATGACAATCAAATTGACTCTTGACTCATCTTTCCAGATGTTGGGCCTTGCTGTTTCTTTGGTTGTCTGTAGAGGTGGGACTGTCTGCAAGAAACTGGTTCTAGATTTCAGTCGGGGTGGAGGTGCTGTGTGTCCATGCCGGGGGTGCCTGGTATCGATCTCCTGTGCTCTTAGCTAGTCTTGGGCGACGATGGATCGTCTGATATGGGGGGGGGTGGGCAATACCAGCTAGGGCGTAGAGGCATGGGACTGGCGTTGTCTTTATGCATCCCGTGATATTGCGGCAGGTGTCGTTGAGGGCTATGTCAACCAGATTGGTGTGGTGGGAGCGGCTCCAGCTTGAGCACGCGTATTCAGCTGTGGAGAAGCACAGGGCTAGGGCAGTTGCACGGATGGTTGGTGGATCAGCGCCCCACTTTGAGTTTACCAGTTTACGCAGGATGTTGTTGCGAGTGTTGACCTTGGCTTTGGTGTTCTGAAGGTGGGTTTTGAAAGAGAGTGTCCTGTCAAGTGTGACTCCGAGGTACACGGGGTGGAAGTGGTTGGAGAGTTTGTGGCCATCCCATGAGACGCTCAGTTGTTTTCCTGCATCTCGATTTTTAAGATGGAAGCTGCATAGTTGGGTTTTTGATGGGTTGGATTTCAGGTGGTTGTTATTGTAGTAGGTTGTCATCTCTTGGAGGGCGCTTTCCAGGACAGACTCGATCTTCTGGAAGTTCTCCTGTTGGGTGGTGATGCAGAGGTCATCAGCATAGATGAAGCGGCGGCATTGTGGGGGAAGTGGTTGGTCGTTGGTGTAGATGTTGAAGAGGAGGGGGGCCAGTAAAATTCACCCAAGAGAACATTTGTAACAAGTATGTGACACACTACCAATAAAGGGTCTAGTATTGACCTACGTTTCAGTAAATGAACTAGGACAAGTGGAATTGATTCAGAGACATCAATTATAGAAACATAGAAAAATAGGTGCAGGAGGCCGCCATTCGGCCCTTTGAGCCAGCACCGCCATTCATTGCGATCATGGCTGATCGTCCCCAATCAATAACCCGTGCCTGCCTTCTCCCCGTATCCCTTGATTCCACTAGCCCCTAATTATAATTCAATTACATTGAGCATAGTTATGGAAAAACTTCTCAGTTACACAGCTTGCTTTTACATTTCACTTACACCTGCAGTAACACTGAAAAGCCTTTAGGTAGCATCAGAAGTCTACTGAAGTTATTGTTCATGGTAGATTCACTAGCAATGGATTAGTCCATACTATAAATGAGTACAACTTTTTTGCAGTTTATCTTTCATCTTCCTTATTTTGATGGTAATGCTTTTAGTATGTTAAGTTGAAAATATCCTAGTGGTGGCATGCTGTAAAGGTTGCAAATTCATTTGCTCCCTTAACTTTTAACTTTTACTTACCACTCTTTCAATGTTACTTGTTATTACTTGATTTCAAGGCACGGTCTAACTTTTCTTAAAGTGTTGATAACACTTTTATACGCTTTAATCGTGTAAAGGATGGAGACAAGAGGGAAAGGAGCTTCTCCAAGGAAGGAGCATAGGAAAGGATGCAATTATCTGTTTAAAAACCTCAGGGTGATCAATATTAGGCGCATTCTTCATAGCACCATTTTGGTCATGAAGAACACCAGTAATCACCAAAAATCTACCATATGGATCAGAAATTGTTTCATAATGAACAAATGGAAATAAGGAGTCAATAAAAATAGAGACTACTTTCACCTTAGCCTGTGAACTTGAATGAAACTGCTGTCCTCTCCAAAACCTGTCGTCCTGCCTTACATGGGTTTTCTGAACAAAGATAATCTGAGCATTTAGTCTACAAATAACTTTTTTTTTAAATTTCCTCTTAATGGGATGGTTCAAACCATTCACATTCCACGAAAGAAAGTTAATAACTTTATCAATATTGTTTGTAAAAATCATGTGAGTGTAAAAGGTTAATTTCTTAAAGCATAATAGTTCATGATACTGGAAGGAGAAAAATCTAGGGCAGAGCCAGAAGTGACGACATTTCAGACATTTTTGTAGTTACCAACTTACTAATAATCAGAGATCCCCTTTTTTCAGGCTCTTTCGAGGTACTAGGCAGGGCTGTCCTTTAAGTCCTTTACTGTTTGATATCATTTGGAACCTCTGGCCATCACCGCTATTAGGGAATCCCCTAATATTTCTGGTATTGTCCGTAGGAATAAGACACATAAGCTATCTCCTTATGCAGATGATCTGTTATTATTCATTTCTAACCCTGAGAAATCTATTCCAGCAATAGTAGCTTTACTTTATCAATTTAGTAGTTTTTCTGGTTATAAACTAAATCTTAGTAAAAGTGAGCTCTTTCCATTAAACAATTTATTTTCGAATTATGGCCGGTTTCCATTTAGATTGACTACCAAATGTTTTACTTATTAGGCATTAAGATTGCCAAGAAACACAAGGATTTATTTAAAGCCAATTTTACGCCTTTAATTGACCACATCAAACAACAGTTCACTAAATGGTCACCAATGTCCTTATCTCTAATAGGCCGAATCAATGCTATTAAAATGTTTATCTTACCTAAATTTTTATATTTATTTCAGACGATACCAATTTTTATTTCGAAATCTTTCTTTGATATTATTGACTCCAAAAGTTTCTTATATATATATAGCAGAATAAAAATTCCAGACCAAGTAAAAAATACTTACGGAAATTTTAAAAAGATGGTGGTTTGCCGAACCTTAAATTTTACTATTGGGCAGTTAATGCTCGCTATTTAACGTTTTGGACAAAAGATTTAGAAGATGCCCAATGTCCAGAATGAATAAATCTTGAATGTGATTCTATGCAAGGGCTATCATTGGCTTCTATTCTAGGGGCTTGTTACCTTTTACAATTACGAGATTGAATAAAGATACGACTAACCCAATATTAAGAGATACACTTCGAATATGGTTTCAATTTCGTAAGTTTTTTTGGATTGAATGATTTTATTTTATCGAGTCCTATCAAATCTAATTTTTTCTTTCAACCCTCTAACACTGATCAAGCCTTTCTGTTATGGAAGAGGAAGGGATTAGTAGCTTTTCGTGATTTGTTTTTGGACGGTTGTTTTATGTCTTTTGAACAACTCTCCAATAAATATAATTTACCTCACATTTTTTTTAGATATTTGCAAATTAGACATTTTTGAGGGCTACTCTACTCTTTTTTTTTTTCCGTTACCACGTCAAACTGATATCTTGGAATTTCTTAAAATATTTGAACCCTTATCAGAAGGGTTTAATAATGACTATTTATGAGTTGATTTTGAAATTCAAAAAAGATACATTTGATAAAATTAAGAATGACTGGGAAAGAGAACTTCAAATGTCTTTATCTATAGAGAAATGGGACAGGATTCTTCAATTAGTTAATACTTCCTCAATGTGTTCAAGACACGCTTTGATACAATTCAAGGTGGTTCACAGAGTTCATATGTCAAAAGATAATTTAGCTTGTTTTTATCATCAATAAATCCTACATGTGACGGATGTAATTCTGAAGTGGCCTCATTGACTCATATGTTTTGGTTCTGCCCACTTTTGGAAAAATATTGGAAATTAATTTTTGATACTATCTCTGTAGTTTTAGGTATTGATTTACAACCTCACCCTATTACTGCAATTTTTGGTTTACCAATGTTAGATTCTATTCATCTGTCCCGTTCCGCACATCAGCTGATTGCTTTTACCACATTAATTGCCAGAAGATCTATTTAAATGGAAAGATTCCAATCCTCCGATCACACTCCATTGGTACTCTGAAACAATATCTTGTTTAAATTTAGAAAATATTAGGAGTGACATTGTTGAACCCTTGGTTAAATTTGATAGGACTTGGTGAAGATTTATTCATCATTTTCATACGACATAAACTGTCCCCTCTCCAACTGTTATAATAATTTGTTTTACTGGTATACGGTGGAACGGACTTGACGACAAACACGGACTTAAATTGTTGAAACTCTTTGCAGCCCAGATCCTGTTTTTCTTTTTTTCTTCTTTAGTTTTTGATTTTTCTCTTTTTTTTTCTTTTTCTTTTTATCTTTTTCTTTTTATACATATAATCTCTCTTTTAAACATTTAACTATTTACAGAGACTGGGAGGTCTATATTCAATGTGTATGTTGGCACTGGACTCATATTTAGGTTATACCTGCCATTAATGTAACCTTGATCCCTATGTATCAATATCGCTGTTATGTTTATCATTACTTTTTTGTTCTTTTGTTTGTGCTTTTGAAAAAAACTAATAAGGTTTAAAAAAGAAAGAAAATATTTCTAGGTTTAGGGTTATGAGTAGCAATTTTCCACATTGTCGGGTAGATATCAGGACTGTAGATACACTGGAAAGCTTTGTGGGCCCTGGAAAATGTGTATTCCGTACTGCGGCTGGGTTGTTGTCTGATCCAGAGCCTTTGCAGTATTTATTATTCTCATTGATTCTTGATACCATACAGAGAAAATTGGCTGAAACTGGCTTTTGTAATGGTTGGCATATTAGGAGGAAGGTGCATTACCTATTTTGCACTGGCGGAATATCATTGTGAATTATTTAGCTTTGTCTTTAGCACCTACAGTATGTACTGGGTGTGCCATAATTGAAGATGTTTTCAGAACCTCTTCTCATTACCTGTCTAATTGCCTACTGCCAGAAATTTCTAGACATTGCAGGATTATGGAGTCTTGATCTGATCTACAGTGGAATTACTTAGTTCTGTCCATTGCATGTTGATTAGCTCGTGTAATGCAGAAACAAGGAATGGGGATCCAGACCCAAAATATCACCTATCCATGTTCTCCTGAGATGCTGCCTGACTTGCTGAGCTACTCCAACATTCTAAGTCAACTCATAGAGTTTTCCAGATTGGCCCTCACTTTTAGTTAGTGCCCTTCTGCACTCTACATTGAACCAGTTTTAATCCCTTAGTAATGGAAGAATGATTCATCTCAACATTTGCTTCCCAGATAGATGCCAGTCTTCAGCCAATTCAATTCACTCTACATAATATCAAGAAACAGCTCGACATTAAGCACATCAAAGATAATATTTTGGTAAACTGTGCTCCAGAACTTGCAGCAACCTTGTCCAAGCAGTTTCAGTACAGCTACAACACTAGCATCTACTCGGCTATATAGAAAGTTGCCTAGGTACAACTTTTCCACAAGAATCAGGAGAAATCCAACCCAGCCAATTACCGCCCCTTTAGTCTACTGTACATCAGCAAAATGATGGAAGAGATTATTGATTGTGTGATCAGGGAGTACGTACTTAACAAAATCTTCCCACAGAAGCTAATTTTGGGCTCGGCCAAAGTCACTCAGTTCCAGACTTCATTGGTCCAAACATGGACAAAAGAGCTGAACTCCAGAGGTAAAGTGAGAGTGACTGCCCTTGACTTTGTCAAGACAGAACCTGATCAAATATGACATCAAGGAGCTCCGGCTAAACTGCATTTAATGTGATTCAGTGGAAAATCCTTTGCCGGTTGGAATTATTATTAGCACAAAGGAACAACAATCTGCTAGAGGAATTCAATGAGTCAACCCACCGCATATTCCGTCTAGGTACCTACAACCCAATGGTAAGAACATTGAATTTGGAATTTTAGGTAACCCACCCTCCTGTCTATTTCCTCCCTCTCTATCTCCTCCTGGTCCTCCCCCAGTACTCCCAGATTTTTTCCAATTTCCTGTACCCCCCCCCCTTCTACCCCCTATCACCCATTTTTATCCCCCTCCTCCTCCTGCTTCCATCAACCTATTTTACACACATTTCACTCACAGGTCTTTTCTGCCCTCTCTCCCCCACCTGGTTCTGGTTCTGTCTGCCATTCACCTCTCCCCTCATGGCTCCCGTTATCACCTTCCTTACTTCTCAGATTCCTGCACTGGCAACCTTTGTGTTTCTGTTTATCACCTCAGCAGCTGTCTTCACCGTCAATGTCCATTCTCCTCATCAGGCTCTATCTGCCTTTTATTCATTATGCCCCTGTCCCACTTAGGAAACCCGAACGGAAGCCTCTGGAGACTTTGCGCCCCACCCAAGGTTTCCGTGTGGTTCCCGGAGGTTTTTGTCAGTCTCCCTACCTGCTTCCACTACCTGCAACTTCCGGCAACCACCTGCAACCTCCGGGAACCGCACGGAAACCTTGGGTAGAGTGCAAAGTCTCCAGAGGTTTCCGTTCAGGTTTCCTAAGTGGGACAGGGGCATTACTCTCCCTCTTTATACGAACTATCTCAGCTGCCATCTTACCACCACCTTCTCAAGGGCAATTAGAGATGGGCAATTAAATGCCGACTCAGCTTGTGAAGTGCACAACTCTAGAATGAACAATTAAAAAATAAATGCAACTCAGTCCTTGAAGTTACAGATTTTGGTGGTGTTCATTTCCCATTTGCCTGGATGAGTGTAATTTCAATGGCTTGATGGAATCGAGAACAAAATACTCCCTTTGATTGACATTGCCTTCATTACTTTAAACGCAGTCCTTCTTGCACCATGACACCGTGGCTGGAAAGTGTGTTATCAAGTAGGTAAACTGCAACAATTCACCCAGCTATTTTTAACAGCATCTCGTATGTCGTGTACACCTAAAAACATTAAGGCACTAGGTTTATTTTGCAGAAACACATAATATAGGCAAGATTAGAAAGTTTGCAGATAGTTAGTGGTTGTGTGGTTTTGCAGAGAGTTAGATGGTTGTGAAAAATTGCAGCAGGTCCTTGATCGATTGGCCAGGTGGGGTGAGGAATGGTTGATGGAATTTAATACAGAGAAATGTGAGGTGTTGCATTTTGGGAAGTCTAACATGGTCTACAGTGAATGGTATGGCTCTGGGGAGTGTTGTAGAGCAGAGGGATCTAGGAGGGCAGGTGCATGGTTCCTTGAAGTTGAAGTCGCAGGTAGATAAGGTCGTCAAAAAGGTGTTTGGCACATTGGCCTTCATCAGTCAGAGTACTGAGTATAGAAGTTGGAAGGTCATATTGCAGTTGTATAAGATGTTGGTGAGGCCGCATTTATTATTCTGGGCACCATGTCATAGGAAAGATGCTGTCAAGCTGGAAAGGATACAGAGAAGATTTGTAATGATATTGCCAGGACTAGAGGGTCTGAACTCTAGGCAGAGGTTGAGTAGGCTGGGACTCTATTCCTTGAAGTGCAGGAGAATGAGGGGTGATCTTATTGAGGTGTATAAAATCATGAGAGGAATAGATCGGGTAGATGCACAGAGTCTCTTGCCCAGAGTAAGGTGAAGGGGAAAAGATTTAATAGGAATCTGAAGGGTAACATTTTCACACAAAAGGTGGTGGGTATATGGAACAAGGTGCCAGAGGTGGTAGTTGAGGTAGGGACTATCCCAACATTTAAGAAACAGTTAGACAGGTTCACGGATTGGACAGGTTTGGAAGGATATGGACCAAGCACGGGCAGGTGAGACCAGTGTAGCTGGGTCATGTTGGCCGGTGTGAGCAATTGGGCCGAAGAGCCTGTTTCCACACTGTATCACTCTATGAGTCTAAAACGTTCCTCCCAACATCCTGACCTGAAAATAGTTCTTTATTCATGGTTACTGAGTAAATATCCTGTACTACTCTAGCAGCATTTTGGGAGTATTTCACCATTTTGTCATCATATGTTTAAAAATCTGTCACGACAAAATATTAAATGGCATCCATATTTTATTCAATTAAGTAAGCATGTCCTCTTGGCAGAATGTGCTGTCTAAAATAAGCAAGCTGAACTTTTACTTGACGTTGCATTTATGTGCTTCTCTAACATTGATCGAGGAGACATGAATGGGCACTGGAAGTTGTAAAGGTGCTGATCGTCAGACTGCTTTCTTGGATGATACTGAATGTGTTTCCCATTGTACCCGTCCAGACATGAAGAAGGGTCTCGACCCAAAATGTCACCCATTATTTCTCTCCAGCGATGCTGCCTGTCCTACTGAGTTACTCCAGTTTTTTTTTGTCTATCTTCAGACATCATGACACTTCTAACTCAATAGTTGTAGATAATGGAAAGGCTTTCTGAGGGTCAGAAGACAAACCAGTCATTGTACATCCAGTGACTGCCATATTGTACATATAGTTCATCTAGATGCCAGTCTCATCAGTCATGATTTCTGGATTGCTAATGTAATAGTTTAAACATTACTTTATTTCTCTTGCTGCATATTTCTCTTTGAGAAATGTCGTCCTGAGGAAATCCAGCAAGTGGTTTTATTGCTTTGACAGCTTTCGTACACATGCTAACTCATTAACTTAAATGGGATAGAAACAACAATTTTAACGCTTTGACTTTGTTAATTGTTCTGGGTATAGAAGATTATCACTACAGAGTGTGCCATGTTGTTACTTTATGCTGATAACTGCCAAAAGTATTTTTGATATGCTGTCAGGAAGCATCAAGTCAAAAGTTGAACATGGATAATGATTATATTACGTTGTATGTTGTGTATCCTGTCTTAAACAATGAGTGGTTGTTTTCACAGAAGTGATAAATTTCAGAGCAAGTGCAAACATGTCTACTAAAATACTTCAGCTGCATTAAAACACAACACACTATGTGAAAAGCAACAAGCAGATTGATTTAACCAAGATAAAATGCTGCAAATATGCTACAAATCAGACTCCATTCATAGAAATATAAAAATAATTGGCATTTTACTTAAATGAAATGCAAAAAAGCAATCGCTTGAGGTATTTGAGGCTCTGCCAGCTCTAAGCAGAGCAAGAACATTGGTCCAACACCCTCCCCCCCCCTCCCCCCCACGGAACACTGCGGACCACTTCATGGACTTGTTATCTAATTGTTTTGCACTAATGCCTTTATTTTTGTACTATTTTTTCTTTAGAGCCATAGAGTCAAAGATGCAGGCCCTTCGGACCAACCTGCCCATACTGGCCAAAAAATGTCCCAGCTACACTAGTCCCACTTGCCTGCGCTTGGTCCATATCCCTCCAAACCTGTCCTATCCATGTACCTGTCTGTTTCTTAAATGATGGGATAGTCCCAGCCTCAACTACCTCCATTTGCAGCTTGTTCCATACACCCACCAACCTTTGTGTGAATACGTTACTCCTCGGATTCCTATTAAATCTTTTCCCCTTCGCCTTGAACCTATGTCCTCTGGTGTTCGAGTCCCCTATACTGGGCAAGAGATTCTGTGCATCTACCCAATCTATTCCTCTCATGATTTTGTACACCTCTATAAGATCACCCCTTATCCTCCTGCGCTCCAGGAAATGGAGACCCAGCCCACTCAACCTCCCCCTATAGCTCACACCCTCTAGTCCTGGCAACAACCTCGTAAATCTTTTCTGAACCCTTTCAAGCTTGACAATATCTTTCCTATAACATGGTACCCAGAAATGAACACAATATTTTAAATGTGGTCTCACCAACGTCTTATACAACTATACTCAGTGCCCAAAGCCTTTTTGACCACCTTATCTACCTGCGACTCGACCTTCAAGGAACCATGCACCTGTACTCCTAGATCCCACTGCTTTACAACACTACCCACTTTATCACTGTCTTTTTTTGAATCCTTTATTTGTCATTCAGACATTTTGGTCTGAACAAAATGTCGTTGCCTGCAGCCATACATGTAATAATAAACAACACACAATAAACACAAATTAACATCCACCACAGTGAGTTCACCAAGCACCTCCTCACTGTGATGGAGGCAAAAAGTCTTAGGGTTGCTGTCTCTTCCCTCCTTTTCTCCCTCTGCGCTGAGACGATACCCCACCGGGCGATGGTAAGTCAGTCCCGCGGTTCAAGCTCCGCGACCCGGGGGTGGTCGAAGTTGCCGCCCTCCAGTCCAGCGGACACAGTTGTTGCCACGGGAGCTCCGGAAAACAGGCATCAACCTGTGACCCGCGAGCTCCCGACGATGTCATCCACTGGCCCGCGGCCGAGCCCCGGATTCAGGTCGCCGCCGCCAGAACGCTGCCTCAGCCGCCGGAGCACCGTCTCCGCCCCGCACCGGGCCGCCCACACGGGAGCGTCTCAGCCCCGCACCGGGCTTCCCCCACGGGAGCGCCTTCCAGCCAGGAGCCGGGCCATCCTCACGGGAGCACCTTCCAGCTGGGAGCCGGGCCGCCCCCACGGGAGCGCCTTCCAGCCCCGCACCGGGCCGCCCTCACGGGAGCGCCTTCCAGCCCCACACCGGGCCGCTCTCACGGGTGTGTCTCAGCACCACACCGGGCCGCCCACACAGGAGCGCCTTCCAGCCGGGAGCCGGGCCGCCCTCACTGGAGTGTCTCAGCCCCGCGCCGTTCACCCTCACCGGAGCGCCGAGTCGAGCCGCTGCCCGAACGCCGCCGCAGCTCGAAGACGGCCAGCCTAGCGTTGGTAAGTCCTGGCTGGCTCAACCTCCGGATCCTCGAGGTCGGTCGCAGGTTGGAGGCCGCCAGCTCCGCCATTAGGCCTCAGCTCAGATGGGGGAAGAGAAGGGGGATATGACAAGAAAGTCCCATTCCCCCAAAGGGAGAGACAGAAAGCCCCGTTTCACCCCCCCTCCCACACACACATAACACAACCTAATAACCAAAAGTTTAACTGAACAAGACAAAAAAACAACACAAAAAAGTAAAAACAGACGGACTGCAAGCGAGCCGCAGCCGTTTCACAGCGCTGTCACTTCTGCCCACACTTGTATATTTGTGTATGTTTTCTATGTGCAGTGATGGTGTTGCAAGCAAGATTTTCATTGTACCTGTATCTGTCTGTCCTGTGTGCACATGGCAATAAACCCATCTTGACTTGATATGGCATTTCTGAGCTCCATCATTTTTCTTTTATTTGTCTTGCCTCTGCCCTCATTCATCTCCCTTTATTTACAGATTCTTCAGACAAATCAGCTGTGTTTTGCAATCCACTTTCACCCTCTCTCAGCTGGTCCTAGCACATATTATTCAGTCTTTCTTGGTAACAACCTCTCATCAGCATTCCTTTTGTTCCCTCAGCCAACCCCAATGCTTCCTTTCTCTGTAACCTAAAATCTCCAGACAATGCTTCAACCACACAATATTACATTTGCTTGCAGAGCCACTGGGAGAAAGATTTGTATTGATCTCTTTGATTCATTATTCATTTGACAGGTGCAGCAAACGTACATTATCAGAAATTTAAACAAATAATGCCATTTAGTATATAATTAATCTAGAAGTTTAAAACATTGTTTGTGCACAATCACTAAATGCATAATTTTGTTCTTTACAAATATGGTGATTTTCAACATATTGTATTTATCATTTGGAAGAGAAAGCAAGGAAAACCTTGAATAGAAACAAATTTTAAGCTTTTGTAAATCACCTTAGAATATTAAAGAGAACTAGAAATAGGGATGACGTTGTTCTTGAGGATTCAAATGCTTGATTATCAAAGTTTATCTGAGGGCATGTGATAGAGGTGAAAAATATGCAGGGCACTATATCAAAGTTAAAACATCAAAGGTCAAAGAATATGATATTGGCTTGCCAAAGACATGCTAGTTATTTACAGAATAATGAATGCCAAAGCTTCATTAAATAAAATAGGCACTTAATGACTACCATTTCAGCATACTTCAAAAACATTTTCGAACAAGATTACTTCATCTATTATATAATGAAAGAGATATTTGCCATATTGTGTAAACCTATCAGAATGCCTTAAATATTGCCCATCAAACAAAACAGACATTATCTTCTTTGTTATGAAACAAACAGGATATTAAATGCTGTCGTGTGAAGAGTTATGCTGTTGTATTTATAAACTGTTGCAGGACCAAATTATAACTTGAAAGTGAGGAAGTCTGTATAACTTGAGTTAAGTCTGTATAACTATTACATATTTTAGATTAGAAACTATGTTTGATATGGACCCCGAACCATTTATTTACTTCTTTGTAAGTGTGCTGAAATAACACTGTGCATTTTATTTACAATTCTCATTTACTTATTCCATTTGAGCAGTGGGTAAAAGGGATTTATAGGGTAGGGATATTATTAATTATTTATTTGGAGTTTTGAATATGATGATACAATATTTTTTTTAAACTACTGTTTATCTGGAGAAAGTTAAAATGTACAAGCTTATTTCAAGAGAATATTGAAATGTAAGGATTCCTAACAAAGGCAAAAATTATGGTGTAGGCAGATATGGTAGTGGCTTTTAAGAGCCGTTTGGATGTAGATGGATATGCAGGATATGGAGGGAGATGGATCATGTACAGACATATAATAGTTGGTCTTAGCATCATATCCGCATATTCATTGTGGCCCAAAGGGCCAATTCCCGTGTTTACTATTCCATATGTTATATTATGGACTGAATCAGAGGTACTGAGCCAGAGCCTATAACAAAACTGTGTATGTGTTGGGGATCTGAGTGATGGTCACAGGATATCACCTATCCCAGAGTATCATCTATCCATCTTCTATCATCTATCTATACCATCTAGCCTCTAATATAACAAAGTTTTGTTTTAAATGTATAATTTCAAAAATGTAAATGCGACCAGGTATGTGGGCGGATGCACCGTACAGTGCATTCAAAAAGTATTCAGACCCCTTCACTTTTTCCACATTTTGTTACTTTACAGCCTTATTCTAAAATGGATTAAATTCATTTTTTAAATCATGAATCTACACACAATACAACAACAAAAAAGCGAAAACAGGTGTTTAGAAATGTTTGCAAAGTAATTCAAAAATAAATTAATGAAATATCACATTTACATAAATATTCAGACCCTTTACTCAGTACTTTGTTGAGGCACCTTTGACAGTGATTACAGCCTCAAGTCTTCTTGGGTATGAAGCTACAAGCTTGGCACACCTGTATTTGGGTAATTTCTCCCATTCTTAGCAGATCTTCTCAAGCTCTGTCAGGTTGGATGGGGAGCGTCGATACACAGCTATTTTCAGTCCCTTCAGAGATGTTTGATCAGGTTCAAGTCTGGGCTCTGGCTGGGCCACTTAAGGACATTCACTGACCTGTCACAAAGCCGCTCCTGCGTTGTCTTGGCTGTGTGCTTAGGGTCATTGTCCTGTTGAAAGGTGAACCTCCGCCCCAGTCTGAGGTCCAGAACGCTCTGGAGCTGGTTTTCACCAAAGATCTATCTGTATTTTGCTCCGTTTATCTTTCCCTCAATCCTGGCTAGTCTACCAGTTCCTGCCGCTGAAAAACATCCCCACAGCATGATGCTGCCACCACCATGCTTCACCGTAGGTATGGTATTGGCCAGGTGATGAGAGGTGCCTAGTTTTCTCCAGACGTAACGCTTGGCATTCAGGCCAAAGAGTTCAATCTTGGTCTCACCAGACCAGAGAATCTTGTTTCTCATGCCTTTTAGTAAATTCCAAGTGGGCTGTCATGTGCCTTTTTACTGAGGAGTGGCTTCCATCTCTACCATAAAGGCCTGATTGGTGGAGTGCTGCAGATATAGTTGTCCTTCTGGAAAGTTCTCTAATCTCCACAGAGGGACTCTGGAGCTCTGTCAGAGTGACCATCGGGTTCTTGGTCACCTCCCTGACCAAGTCCCTTCTCCCCCGATTGCTCAGTCCGGCCGGGCAGCCAGCTCTATGAAGAGTCCTGGTGGTTCCAAAGTTCTTCCATTTAAGAATGACAGAGGCCACTCCGCTCTTCGGGACCTGCAATGCTGCAGAAATTGTTTTATACTCTTCCCCAGATCTGTGTCTCGACACAATCCTGTCTCGGAAGTCTACGGATAATTCCTTTGTCTTCATGGCTTGGTTTTTGCTCTGACATGCACTGTCAACTGTGGGACGTATTAGACAGGTGTGTGCCTTTCCAAATCATGTCCTATCGATTTAATTTACCGCTGTTGGACTCCAATAAAACAACGAGATGGGAGACATTTCTATTCAACCTGTCAAAGGAATTTGGGGGGAGGGGGGGGAGGGGTTTAGAAATAGTCAGTGAGGTAAACAAACATAATAGTTGAGTGAAATAATTGTGCTACCTTCCCAATATTTAACTGAAGGAAATAATGGGTTATCGGGGCTGTATGTTGTGACAGACAGCCTGACACTTTGCATGTCATTTTAATATTACAATTATTCCAACCCCCTGGATATTTCAGATGAATAAATTAAGGTTTTGTCAACTAATTACAAATCAGGCTAATTACAAATCAATAACATTAGCCAACTCCGAAACACGAAGAGCTGAGCATTGGGATCCCGACATCACGGACAACTGGCCTCAGTTCCCCGCTCACATCTGGCAGTGCTCTCTGTCTGAACCAGGGGATACAGAGCGTTTTTGAAAGTGGGGAGGCTGAGCGATCACTGTTCACTGGCCTTGGGGGTACCCGGTGAGGGAGTGGGGGGAGGGTAGGGACTTTTTGAAATTTGATATATTAAAATCATGTTTTAGTGTATTGTAGAATATGATTTCAAAATATTTTTTAAGGGGTAACCTTTTCCACACAAAGGGTAGTGGGTATATGGTACAAGCTGCCAGAGGAGGTTGTTGAGGCAGGGACTATCCCAACATTTAAGAAACAGTTAGATTAATACATGGATATATATATATCTTATAGAAACTTACAGAATCTTATAGAAACTTACAGAATTCTTAAGGGGTTGGACAGGCTGGATGCAGGAAGATTGTTCCCGATGTTGGGGAAGTCCAGGACAAGGGGTCACAGCTTAAGGATAAGGGGGAAATCCTTTAAAACCGAGATGAGGAGAACTTTTTTCACACAGAGAGTGGTGAATCTCTGGAACTCTCTGCCACAGAGGGTAGTTGAGGCCAGTTCATTGGCTATATTTAAGAGGGAGTTAGATGTGGCCCTTGTGGCCAAGGGGATCAGAGGGTATGGAGAGAAGGCAGGTACGGGATACTGAGTTGGATGATCAGCCATGATCATATTGAATGGCGGTGCAGGCTCGAAGGGCCAAATGGCCTACTCCTGCACCTAATTTCTATGTTTCTATGGATAGGACAGGTTTGGAGGGATATTGTCCAAAAACAGGTAGTGTAGCTGGGATATGTTGGCAGTTGTGGGCAAGTTGCACCGATGGGCCTGTTTTCACACTGTATCACTCTATGACTACATTGTACCTCCAACATGCATGAATGCTTCAAAATCAAGTGGTCGAGTTTTATTGTCATATGCTCAAGCATAGAAACATAGAAAATAGGTGCAGGAATAGGCCATTCAGCCCTTCGAGCTGGCACTGCCATTCAATATGATCATGGCTGTTCATCTAATATCAGTACCTCTTTCCTGTTTTTCCCCCATATCCCTTGATTTCACTAGCCCCAAGAGCTAAATGTAACTCTCTCTTGAAAACATCCAGTGAATTGGCCTCCACTGCCTTCTGTGGCAGAGAATTCCACAGATTCATAACTCTCTGCCAGAAGAAAGTTTGTCCTCATCTCAGTCCTAACTGGCCTACTCTTTATTCTTAAACTGTGCCCCTAGTTCTGAACTCCCCCAACATTGGGAACATTTTTCCTGCAGTTACAGTAAGTGAAAATTTAGTAGGCAAGCAGGATGCTTTCTCCAACCACTCCCATTTGAAGGCCACTAACTTCTACCGCTTCTACCCAGTGCTTGGTACTTACTTCCAGCAACCACTGGTTGTCCTCCAGGATGTACCGAGTCGCATCCTGATCCATGCCGGTCACCTGGGCGAATTCTCACGCTTTCGACGCCTCCGATGGCCCAGGACTCTTGAACTGAGGCTGCTCCATGGCCAGAGTGCAAGCCTCTGACGGCCCGGGACTCTTGCACTGAGGCTGGTCGGAGCTGCTGCGAGCGACTGGCCAGCCCGGCAAACACTTGCCAGCCCCAGCTCTCCGATCGCATCTGTCCCCGCCGCTGCTTCTGCCTCCATCGCTCCCTAGCCCCGGCTCCCCAACACCCGCGGACCACGCAGTTGATATGAGTTTTGAAATTTTCGTTGATCACAGAATTTCTCACAACATAGCGCGAGAAATTTGTGATCAACGTGAGAGCATGAGAATTTGGCGAAATGCGTGATTCTTATGCTCAATGCGTGAGAGTTGGCAGCCCTGTAACATGGTCCACGTAACCTGCTCTTGCGAAGTGTCCCATGAATTACATAGAAGTAGTACTTTGTGCTTTACTTAAAATTCCTGCATCTGCAGTTCCTTGTGAATCCTGATAGTTGTATTGTATTGTATTGTATTCAAATTTATTGTCATTGTCTCAATTAGAGACAACAAAATGAATTTCCCTTTAGTCAGTATCATAAAAATAAATAAATAATAAATATTAAAACATATTAAAAAAATAAAATAGAATTTAAAAAAAAGCACAAACACAGAAAGTCCACGACACAACATAACACAGTGGCACCAAGGTGAGGAAGGCACCATTGTCCAGCCAGCCTCCCCTCTGATCTTCCCAGATGTTCATCCGTGGTCGGGGTCTTCCGAGCACCCGCAGTCGCCGCCCCGGGTGGCCCGATGTTTGTAAAATGACTTACTGCACACACAAGTCTTTTTACTGTAACTGTTTATTAATACTAGAGTTAACACTAGGCTGTAGCTGTCCGTGGTCATCACTGGAGCTAGAGAGCGAGCTAGAGGTGGGGACACTACAATTATACTGGAGACAATAGGGAGTGGTTAGTAATGGGGAGGTCACTATGGTTAAAGGAACATGCACTGATCTACATCCTTCCTCTTAGAAACAAAAGCATGGCAGGTACTATACAGAGTGACCACGGCTCATACGCTACGAACACCAATCGCACCGGCAACAGTATAAAACTATGCGAGCTCCCCGTAGCGGACAGGCGGCTTGACCAGCCGGCCAGAGTGGGTGCGTAAGCCGCCCTCCTCCTCATCGTCGGGAACAGAAGGGACAGCAGCCGGGGGAGCGGCAGGAGAGGCGGGCGGAGGAGAAAGCGGGGCACCGGGCGGAGAAACAGGCTTGGCAGGCGAGGCAGGGGAACGGGCGGACGGTTGTGAGGGTAGGGTGCGCGGCATGCGAGCAGTTGTCGGGGCGTGAGGTGCAACGGGAGTCCGAGAAGAAATGGGGGGGTGGGAAGGATCCGCGGGAGGCGGAGTGGGCTCATTCACAAGCAGCAGGTGCTGGCGGGAGCGATGGTAGATAGCCCCCTCGTAGTCGACGAAGTAGGAGCGCTGAGAACCGGCGTCGCCGACTACGACGGCGAGGCGGTAGTGGCCAGAGGGGGACTGCATTCGGACAACCTGCCCCGGGAACAGACGTGGAAGGGGCCGGGCGGACTTGTCGAAGGAGCGCTTCTGGATCACTTGTCTGTTAACAATGCGCTCAGTGACAGTGGCAGGATTCTGTACAGAGGGCTTGAGGGACTGCTGGGAGACCGGCAGGGGAGGTCTGGTGGTGCGTGACATAAGGCGCTGGGCAGGGGAACCGAGCGCGGGGTCGCGGGAAATGTTGCGGAGGTTGAGCAGGGCGAGGTGGAAATCAGCACGGAACAGGCGGCAGTGTTCCAGCAGCTCCTTGGCGCGACGTACGGCCCGTTCAGCAAGTCCGTTGCTCTGAGGAAACTCGGGGCTGCTGGTAATGTGGTGAAAGTTCCAACGGGCAGCAAAGGTTTTAAACTCGTCGCTGGAGAATTGGCTGCCGTTGTCGGACCGAAGGGTCACCGGGGAGCCGAAGGTGGAGAAGTGGCGGCGAAGCTTCCCGATGACAGCGGCAGAGGTGATGGAGGTCAGCTGGTCGACCTCGAACCAGCTGGAATAGGAGTCCACCAGGACCAGGAAGTGCTTTCCGCGCCACTCAAAGAGGTCGGTGGCAACGGCCATCCATGGGAGCTCTGGAGCCGGCGGCTGCAGGAGAGGCTGGCGCTGCTGATGGGGGTGCAGGGTGTTGCAGGCAGCGCAGGCGGAGACCCTGTCACGGATGTCCTGAGCCATACCGGGCCAGTAGAATTGGCTTTGGGCCTGGGATAAAGTAGCTTCCACCCCAGGGTGGCCGCTGTGAGCAGTCTGGAAGTAATGATCCCGCAGTGCGGCAGGCACTACGACTTTGTGACCCTTTACCACCACGCCGGCGTGAAGCACCAGTTCATCGCGAACGAGGAAATAAGGTACAGCGCCAGCAGGTAGTTCGGAGCGACGGTCAGGCCAACCACGGCGGATAACGTCCGCAAGCTGTTGCAGGGTAGGATCATCAGCAGTGTGTAGCACCAGAGATTGCATCTGCTGTGAAGGAACGATGTTGACGTTTAGTACCAGAAGGTCCGAGGATTCGTACGGGTGGCGGACAACGGAAGGCAGCAGAGCACGAGACAGGGTGTCAGCTACAAACATGTCTTTGCCCTTACGGTAGACGATCTGGAACGTGAAACGCTGGAGCTGCAGCATCATGCGCTGCAACCGGGAAGAAGCAACATGGATAGGATTGTCACCAACGGCTGGTGGTCAGTCTCGATGGTGAAAGAGTTGCCGAGGATGTAGTCTTTAAACTTGGAGCAAGCGAAGACCACGGCAAGCAGTTCTTTTTCAATCTGGGCATAGCGCTGCTCGGCAGGGGTCATGGTGCGAGAAGCGTAGGAGACGGGCAGCTGAAGGCCGTCATAGGGCTGCAGACAAGCGGCACCGAGACCGAACTTGGAGGCATCGCAAGTGAGGATAATGGGTCGGTGCAGATCAAAAAATTTCAAAGTCGGGGTAGCGGCAAGCTTCAACTTCAGAGCCACGAAAGCCGACTGGTGATGCGGGAGCCAGACCCACGCGGAGTCCTTTTTGATTAGTTCCCGCAGGGGGGCACTCAGTTCACTGAGGTCGGGTATGAACTTACCCAGGTAATTGACCATGCCCAGGAAGCGCTGCAGGCCAGGGACGTCGGTAGGAGCGGGCATTTCTGTGACCGCTGACGTTTTCTGGGGGTCGGGCTTGAGACCCCTTGCCGTGAAGACATGGCCAACGTAAGTGACTTCCGGGACCCGGAATCGACATTTCTTCGGGTTAAGCTTGAGGTTTATCACCCGCGCTCTGTCCAGGACTTTGCGGAGGTTCAGGTCGTGCTCAGCAACGTCCCTCCCGTACACCAGAATGTCATCCACGATGATGGCGCACGGTAAGCCGGCAAACAGCTGTTCCATGGTGCGCTGGAAAACCTCGCTGGCAGAGTTGATCCCAAACGGCGTGCGGAGGAAACATGCGGAGGAAACGGAACCGGCCGAAGGTAGTGCTGAAGGTAGTGAGGAATGAGGAGCGTTCGTCCAGAGGGATCTGCCAGAAGGAGCTCTTGGCATCCAGGACAGAAAAGACAGTTGCAGGGCCGACCTGTGCAGCAACGTCCTCTACCGTCCGCATGGGGTAGTGGGGGCGCTTGATGGCAAGGTTGAGGTCCTTGGGGTTGATGCAGATCCGGATCTCGCTTTTGTCCTTCTTGGCGGCGACGACCATGGTGGAGACCCACCTGGTGGGAGCGCTCACCTCCTTGAGGATGCCCATGGTCACCATATCGCGCAGATAGACTCCACGCGGCCCTTCATGGCAAAGGAGACGCGGTGTGCCGGCCGAATCACCGGATCGACGCTCGGGTCGACAACAATCTTATAGTCGCAGGGCAGCTTGCCCAGAACGTCATCAAAGCGGTCGGGGTACTCGGTCAGTGGGTCCATGGGGGCCTGCACCAGGTGAACGCTGTGGTGGAATGAGACTAGCCCCAGGTCCTGACACGCACGGGCGCCCAGCAGGGTGACGTTGTCAGAGTCCAGAAGGTGGAAAGTGAGGGGCCGCGAGGTCTCTAGAACTGTGCAGATAAGAGTTGCCTTTCCCACGGGAACCAGGACGCCCCCCCCTCCGTAGGCATGGAGGCAGGTGTCGCCAGGAAGAACTTTCTCACCAGATCTGATCTGCTTGAAAAGGCTTATTGACATAACATTGGCGAAAGCGCCAGTATCGACCTTGGCTGAAAAGGAATGGCCGTTCACAGTAACATGCACAGAGGGGTCCGTAATCAGAGCAGGTGCACCCAAGAGTGAAAAAATAGTTGGATCTTCATGGGAGGGGAGTGCATCAGAGCCTGGGAGCTCCTCCAGCTCGTACTGAGGAAGCAGAGCGCTATCAGGGAGTGCAAGGTTGTTTAGATCGGCGAGGTTGTTTAGACTCCTTCTCGGAGCAGGGACGGGCTTCCCACGGGAACGGCAGGCGGCAGAAAAGTGGTTGAGTTTGCCACAGGAAAGACAGGTCTTGCCCTGTGCGGGGCAAACGTTTGAGGGATGTGCTGTAAAATGACAGTTAGGGCAGCGGCCAGTCGAGGTGGCGACCTTTATGGGGAGAGCCGCGGGGTTGCGTCGTGTAGTCAGGCGACCGGCTTGACCGGTGAAGTTAATGTCCTGGGGAGCCTGTCTGGCCACGGAACTAACGGCTTCGGACATGCGGGCAGCATACATAGCATCCCGCAGTGTGAGATCGGGTTTCACTAAGAGCTGCTCACGCAGTCTATCGTTGCGGAGACCATTAACCAGGACGTCCCTAATTAATTCGTCAGGGGTGATTGTGTCAAGCCGGCAGCGCTGAGCCAGGTGATGCAAGGCGGCAATATAAGCGCCGACAGGCTCGCCTGGCAGCTGCTGCCTCTGGAAGAATTTGAAGCGTTCTATGATGTTGTTGGTGGGTATATCACAGAGGGCAGCGAACTTAGCGATGAGACATACCGGGTCGTTACGGTCCTCTCCGGCGGCGAAATGGAACGATGCATATTGATCCATAGCTGCAGGTCCCGCGAGGTTGAGCAACAGGTGAGCCTGTACAGCAGGAGTGGCATCAGGATGGGCAATAGCAATGTAGTGTTCGAAATCGCGCTGGAACACGGTCCAGCGATGGACAATGTCCGTGTCGAAAACCAACGTGTCTGGTCGACGACAGGAGTGGGACATGATAAAACGAACGGAGGGAAGGACTGGGAGAAAGAAATAAGAAAATAAAAACCGATACACAGGAGACGCAGGTCTACCGCTGTGACACCATGTAAAATGACTTACTGCACACACAAGTCTTTTTACTGTAACTGTTTATTAATACTAGAGTTAACACTAGGCTGTAGCTGTCCGTGGTCATCACTGGAGCTAGAGAGCGAGCTAGAGGTGGGGACACTACAATTATACTGGAGACAATGGGGAGTGGTTAGTAATGGGGAGGTCACTATGGTTAAAGGAACATGCACTGATCTACAATGTTCAGGCCCTCACGCCGGGCTAGTGGAACGCCGACGCCGATCCCCAACGGTGAACATCCTCCTCCTCAGTGGCCCGGACCTCCCGATCAGCCGCCTCCCACAGCCAGAGTCCGCAGCTCCCGAGTCCGCAGGCTGAGCCGGGCAGTCACAGGACCCCGCGCTGTCCATCAGCGCCGCCCGCGTTGGGAGCTCCGCAAACCGCAGCTCCAGGATGTCGGTGCAGCAGGTCCAGCACTCCGGGCTCCAGACGGCGACCCCCGGTAAGGCATTGCCAGCCCTGCAATGTTCCAGCACTGTCCCGCCGCTGCTGGAGCTCCGGTCGATCCCGGCAGGAAAGGCCGCGCCAATCCAGGTAGGTAGGCCGCTGGGGGGGGGGGGGGGGGGGGGCGAGGACGCGACTCGAATAATAGTCGCGTCCTCACCAGGAAGCGGCTGAAGGACGGTATCCCCCGCACCGTGCCCTCTTCCCCCACATAAAAACATTATAACATTAAAAAAATCATAAAAAACACACATCAACATAACTAAAAAAACAAAAAAACAAAAAGATACCAGGCTGAAGGTGGAGGCTGCTGGCACCAGCACCACTGGAAGTACAATAGTTTTCAGTAGCTTGAATGCAAACGGCTGCATTAGGGTGGATTCAGTTGGCAATACTTTGCTAACATTGTTTGGAGGCTATGACTCGAAACAGAAGGTCCACCCTAGCCACTCGCGCTTAGTTGCCTTGCTGTACCTTCATTCCCATAATATAGCTCACTACAATTGTGGCTATTGCACGGTGAAATATTATTCTTAGGCCCATCCCCTTTCATCCATCCCTTCTTCCTGCCCATCTCTCCTGCTCTATTCAGTTAATTTCACTGTACTGTTTTTTAAAATAGTGTTTCTTCATAAATTTTGAAGAGGGCATTGGAGATACAGTATCCCATGGAAATTAAGCCCAAAGTGATCTTTGACACCTGCTTAAAAATCAGATATTATTTTTGCAGTACGTACTTCTGACATTCTTAGTGCACTCTTGTCAGGGTTTGACATTTACATTTTTTTAAACAAATTTGGTATGCAAACTGCAAACTGGGTCACTAAAAAAAAAATAACATTATAAATATTTATATTTACTTTGTTGAATTTTATAACCATAGAATATGTGATGTTATCTAACATCTTCCTTTTCTGCATATTGTAATATCATCCAATACAATTGCTGTTCCAAAACCTAAGATGAAACTTGCTAAAAATGCAGGTAACTTTATTTATGTAACATATTTTGTGCTGCTAATGATTAATAAGGAATGGTCACATTAAACGGTGGTGCTGGCTCGAGGGGCTGAAAGGCCTACTCCTGCACCTATTGTCTACTGCCTATTGTCTATTGCTCCGTTGCTGTAACTGTAATCAAAACATGAAAGAGATGAACAGTTTTGACCCTGGAATAAATGTAATATTTACTCTACTTTGCTCATCATTTAATAACACTACTCAAGCACATATATTTGGTGCACTATGGCTCCATGACACGCATAAATACATCATTAAGAAAGAGTGGTCAACTCACAAATCAAATGGCCAGCTCACAAAATAAAATATCTGCTGCTTTTTTTCAAAAGTTACTTTGTGAATCATGAAATAGCTGTTGATATAATGATTTTTAAAAATCTAGGTTGAACTGTGCTCCTCATATGACAATGTAATAAACTGGGCATAAAACAATTCCTGGATAATAAATGGATGTTGTGATAAAACATTTTATTTTGAAATTAGAAAAGTGCCTGGAATTAAAAATTTAATGAGAGCAATATAATTGCAAATACACATGTGGCAGGCAAGATGGCTCTAAGACAGAATTATAGTAATACATTAGAATATTAATTGTACTAACAAGTACATTTTAAATAATTAGTTACAATATTAAAATAATGGGTTTAATAGCACTTCTGGAATTTGGAGTGGTATTGGGAAGGGAAGGTAAATAAAAATTAGTTCAGTCTAAAAATAAATGTGATTAAAAGACAATATTCAGAAATGTTTTTAGCTCCCCAAACCAGTGGTCCGAATGGTGGGTGTTAAGACGGTATCGCACCAGAGCACACAAGGCCAGTGTGAAGCCACCTAATTAGCAATTGGTGGTTGTTCCATAATGGATGCCTCTTAGGAGTCCAGCAGTCCAAACCACAGAAACTGCTGCTATCCATGAAAGCGTGAAAGAGAATGCATTTACTAACCACATAAATAAGATTCATGCCTTGGGATCTTGCAGCAAAAATCAGAGGTCAGACACCAGCCTATTTCCTGGCTCTCCCATTAATTCATGCTTAAATTAAATCGGAACATTCTTGAAAGGCTTGCATATTTTGTGCACTGATAATTCCCACTGTAGAAGTTGGGATCTTAAATGGCTGGCAAACATCGAAGGAATGAATCACACATAATTCACTTGTTACTTGGAGAACTGTGAAGGAGTATTGGTCGCTCAATTACCAAAGATCAATAAAATCCACTTATCAGTCAGGTCACTGATTGATGCCATGGATACACAGATGACCTGAATCCAATATTTTTAAATAATCATTGGATTGATTCTATAAAATAGAGCTTTTGCTAATTGTGTCTGATAATTTAAGTGTAAAATGCTACTAATAAATCACCACTTGAGCTGTATTCAAATCAAAACTATTATATTCTCCAAGTTTTGATGAAAGGTAACTGACAGAAAATGTTAACATCATTTTTTTTAGAAATGCTCTATATTAAGAATTTAATTCTATTGTCTACATTCAAAAAATATTTCCTGCAGCAAACAGCACATTTTTAATACAGCTTATTCCTCAGTGGCATAATGAAGAATGGCAGAAAGCTGCATGATTCAAAACACAGTTACTACAAACATTCTTGGAATAAATTCAATCAAATATGCCTTGTACACTTATATTGCATTTTGTCAGGAGGTACTGTTGTAGATTATAGAGGAACAAGATACTACTTAGCGTGAAATTAAATTTCAAATTTGAAGTTGTAAAAAAATGTAGTAGATTCTGATTATTTGACTTTGGGCATGAATGTTTGTTCGAGTTAAACGTTTCAGAAAATGAAAATCTTCCAACAATCTAATTTACAAGTCACCAAGAGACTCACAGTTTCTTGTAAATTAAATAGTTTATGGGTAACAGAGAAAGAAAACACATTATACAGTTTCATTAATATTGTCCATTGGTTATTTGACAACATGGATATTCTTATACCAGAATCTACAGCAAGTTCTTTATTTTCAACACCATAAATGAAAACTCTCAAACCGCATTAACTAATTTTGACAAATGACTCAAAGGTGTAGTTTATAATCACGTCAACTTGAAGCTCCAATGTAATTGGTTGTAAAAAAAATGACAAAGAAAACCTGTTGGAAGCCATCTGTGACTGTTCTTTGGAAATAATGTGATAACCATTCTCAGTCGTTCTCAGTGGGAGAGGGTTAATTAAACCATTAACAGCTGCCGTTTTCTGTAACATTTCACTGCAAACAATTCTGAACAATAACAAACTATATTGCAACCTATATCATCATGCCACCAAACTCCTAATTCATTTATCGCAACACCATTTGCTAAACTAAACTGGGAGCTTTGTTGAGGCAAAGTTAAAAAACTTTTAAATAAAAACTGACATTTATATCAGAATACTGTGACAATTGAGTCATAGAATTGTATACAATTAGGCCTCTCCTGATTCTGCCCATTTAGTCTCACATCCCACTTTATAGCCATTAACTGCAAATGAATCCTCTTCATGGCCATGTCCAATTGCCTTTTAGAAGTTCCTGTAGAATATTCTTGGTAATGCATTCCAGATCTTAACAACTTTTTCTGAAATTGTAGTTCACCTTATTTCCCTCTTGGGTCTTTTTTCAATTACTTTCAATTCAACGACCTCTGGTTGCAAACCACAGAAAAGTGAGGTGAGAAATTCCATAATGTGGATCCTGTGACAATGAAGGAATAACAATATTTGTACAAATAAAAGTACATGACTGGGAGGGCAACTTGTCGGTGGCAGTGTTCCTTTTCCCTTATCTTATTCTTCAAGTTCATAGTTAGTAGAACTTGTTGGAAGAAATGTCAAATAAGTAACGGTGAATTCCTTCTTGTAGATAATATGCCACTTGTTAGTTTTGGGGTGAGAGTATATTCAAGGTGATGGATGAGTCATCAAGACAGCTTTAGTCTGAATGGTGACAAACTGTGTTATTGCAACACCATTCAGCTGGGAAGGCAAAAATATTTAATCACTGCCGTTGGTTAGTGCCTTGCAGTGGGTCAGAAGACTTTTGGACAGGAAGCGAGTCATTTTTTTTTTTTGGTTTAGATTTCAGTCAGTGGAGAATTTTCCTGTTCATTTCTGTTGATTCCGGTTTGATATAACTCTCCTTGGCATCACACTCAATTAAATGCTCCCCTGATTTGTAGGTCAGTAACATTCTTTCCTCCAGATATCCATCAAGGTTTAATGAATCCCAGGTCTGATTAGTCCTGACGTAACCCAAACTTAGCATCCCAAATTTAAACAATGGGAGACAGTGTAAAGAGAACAATCTTAACCCTTGGCATCAGCAAAGCAAAAGAGTTGGTTGTTAACGTAAACAAGTGAAAGGGTGAACACCATCATATCCTTATCAATGGAGTTGGTTTAGAGGTGGTTGACAGCTTCAAGTTCCTAAGTATGCGATTCCTCCTAATGGATAAATGCGATTCCTCCTAATGGATAAATCAGACCAATTCATAACGAGTTGGTCTCCATTCGTCGTTTTTTTGGAATCATATGGTGCAACACAATTGTAAAAAATAACTGTTTCAGGACTGGACGAGGGTTGGTCAAGATTATAAATAATGATCTCCTTTTCTTTTCACTATTTTCTCTCTCAACTTTCTTCATTTACTCGTTCTCTTTCTTCACACACTATATATTTCACATCTTTCTATCCTTTACTATCTAACTTCTTATTCTTATTCTCATCTTTTTTCAATGTAACAAAAAAAAAAAAAAAGAAGTTGTACATAAAATGTATTATGAAAATATATATTAGGCACTTTGGTGCCATATGACTGTACTTACTTCTAATAAAATAAAATATTAAAAAAAAAAAAAAGTTCCTAAGTATCTATATCATCAGCAACGTAACCTGTCCCTTCACTGAAATCACATCAGCATATTCACTTTCCTTGGCATCTGAGAAGATTCAGCATGTCCACGATGATTTTCTCAAAATGTTATGTATGCACTATAGAAACTATATTGATGAGATGCATCTTAGCCTGAAATGACAAATGTGCTTCTCTTGATTGCCTGTACCTGCAGAGAGTGGTAAACACTGCTCAGTCCATTACAGGCTTGTCACTTGATATCTTCTGTGGTTTTCAATTGCAGCTTCCTGCTAGTCACCATGTGTGGAATTTAGGATGGTTACATAACCAAGTACTCCTTTTAAGATCTTTGGTCTCTGCTAGGAATATTTAATTTCACCCTTCCTAGCCTTGTAGTTTTATAGGAAAAATTAGTACCCCTTAACTATGTTGCATGGAGTGGGCAATTTCTTTCCTTTCAGTTTTGGTAAGTCCTGTACCACATGGGATTGCAACAACTGATACCTGGCAAAAACAGGAAAGTAGACTTATCTAAATGGTGGCCGATTAGGAAAAGCGGAGATGCAACGAGACCTGGGTGTCATGGTACACCAGTCATTGAAAGTAGGAATGCAGGTGCAGCAGGCAGTGAAGAAAGCGAATGGTATGTTAGCATTCATAGCAAAAGGTTTTGAGTATAAGAGCAGGGAGGTTCTACTGCAGTTGTACAGGGTCTTGGTGAGACCACACCTGGAGTATTGCGTACAGTTTTGGTCTCCTAATCTGAGGAAGGACATTCTTGTCATAGAGGGAGTACAGAGAAGGTTCACCAGACTGATTCCTGGGATGGCAGGACTTTCATATGAAGAAAGACTGGACAGACTCGGCTTGTACACGCTGGAGTTTAGAAGATTGAGGGGGGATCTTATAGAAACTTACACAATTCTTAAGGGGTTGGACAGGCTAGATCCAGAAAGATTATTCCCGATGTTGGGGAAGTCCAGAACTAGGGGGTCACAGTTTAAGGATAAGAGGGAAGTCTTTTAGGACCGAGATGAGAAAATCATTTTTTACACAGAGAGTGGTGAATCTGTGGAATTCTCTGCCACCGAAGGTAGTTGAGGCCAGTTCATTGGTTATATTTAAGAGGGAGTTAGATGTGGCCCTTGTGGCTAAAGGGATCAGAGGGTATGGAGATAAGGCAGGAATGGGATACTGAGTTGGATGATCAGCCATGATCGGCAGGCTCGAAGGGCCGAATGGCCTACTCCTGCACCTATTTTCTATGTTTCTATGTTTCTAACACATGCATTTGGAAACTAATCCTCTTCTTTGCTTTCTTAATTCATTTGCCTCTTTTCTGCCAGTACCTTGTTTTGCAGTTTACACCTCCGAGTTTCTCAACATTTCTCTGTTGCACTATCCTAATAACACTCCCGCTGCCAAAAAAGACTCTTTCCCATAATGCTTGTTAGTCACCGTGTTCCAGTTCCAGATCATTTACATATTTTAAATTATGGGGTAGTTTTAGTTTGCCATATTAATTTGAGTTTAATCATCGGGGTTGGGGTGCAGAGGTGGTTCAAAATGCATCTGTCACATTTCACTTCATTTGGAAGATGTAAATTTAAATGTCACATTAGTTGAATTCCATTTGGCCTGACAAACCACTGATGCCCTTGTGTGCACCAATTGACCTGCATTTTAGTATGTAGAACAGCTGAGAATGTCAGTATTGATCAATGATGACGGGAGATCAGCTTGATTACAAGCTTTGTGCAAAGTCTGTGAATGATGCCAAAGATGCATCAAACAGTTTGCTGACAGTGAAATGGGGAATAAACCAAGATTCTACAAATAAATATCATTAAACCTATATGGCATGAAATTTTCTTCCCTAATCTTTATTTCTGACAAATCTGGAAAAAGACGTAAATACGAACAGAAAAAAAATGCAGTTCTCTTAAAAAGAAAAAAATGTGGAAAATGTTCAGTAAGTCAGACAGCAGAGTTAACATTTCTAGCCAATTTCAAATCAATAGGGGTGGCACGGTGGCATAGTGGTAGAGTTGCTGCCAGTGCCAGAGACCCAGGTTCGATTCTGACTGAGGGTGCTAACTGTACAGAGTTTGTATGTTCTCCCCATGATCATGTGGGGTTTCCCTTGGTGCTCTCATTACCACATTCGAAAGGCAACAGGCCTGTAAGTAAATTGGATTCAATAAAGATTGTAAATTGTCCCTAGTGTAGGATTGTGCTAATGTCTGGGGATCGCTGGTTGGCTCAAACTCGATGGGCCGAAGGGCCTGTTACCACACTGTATCTCTGAAATAAATTGAACTAAAGTCAATTGGTCTTTCAGTGTTTTGATGAAATTCACCAATCTGAATTATTAAAGAAAGACACAAAATACTGCAGTAACTCAGCGGGACAGGCAGCATCTGTGGAGAACACGGATAGGTGACGTTTTGAGTCGGGACCCTTCTTCAGACCTTCTTCCGTCCTGACCAGAAACGTCAGAACTGCGGGAAACAAAGGAGAAATGAGTAAGAACGCCATTCCCACCTTGGGAAGTTGGGGGGAACATTTCCTGAAGAAAAAGGAAGTCCTGGAATGGAAAGGCTCATCAGAGAACAGACGTGGCGGAGATGGACAAACTGCAAGAAAGGGATGACATCTTTGCAACAGACAGGGTGGGATGATATGTAGTCTATCCAGCTGTGGGAGTCAGTCGGCTTGCAGGCAGATGGTGGTGGGGGGAGAGTGTGAAGGAAGAGACAGTTGGTGAAGGTGAGAAGTAGGGATAAAAAATATATCAGTGCAGGGGCTTGATGTGCAAGGAAAGCAATAATGGGAACCATTGTCTAATAGATGAATGGCAGATGAAACTCGTTGCTCGGGACTGAGGAGAGCCTCTGGGTGAATTGTGCAGTGGTGCATGGAATAAGGAGGGTCTATCCGTAGACTGTTATCTGCTCCCTATTTTATGCTACTTTCCCATCCCATTCCCAACGTGACCTCTCGATCCTCAGACCTCTCCACTGGCTGGGGGCAACCCAACACAACTAGAGGATTAACATTCATATTGAACCTGGGATGTTTACAATCCAATGGCATTGACATTGAACAGTATGATAACTTATGGAAGGCTTGTTCTGAAGCCTGATAACAGAGGGGAAGAAGCTGTTCCTGAATCTGGTGGTGTGCGCTCTCAGGCAACTGTACCTTCTGTACGATTGAAGCAGGGAGAAGCAGTAATGACCGGGATGGGACAAGTCTTTGGCTGTTTTTCTGAGGCAGCGGGAGTGTGGATGTAGTAATTGGTGGAGAGTCTGATCTGTGTGATGGACTGGGTTGCATCTATAATTCTTGGGGTCTTGGGCAGAGCTGTTCTCAAACCAATCTGTGATGCAACCAGACAGTTTGCTTGATGGTGCATCTGTAGAAGTTTGTAAGAATTACAGGAGACATGCTGAATTTCCTTGGACTCTTCAGGAAGTAGAAGCATTGGTGTACCAACCTGGCTGCCACATCAAAGGTATACAAAAATGCTGGAGAAACTCAGCGGGTGCAGCAGCATCTATGGAGCGAAGGAAATAAGTAACGTTTCGGGCCGAACCCTTCTTCAGACTGATAGGGGGTGGCGGGGAGAAGGTAGGAAAAAGGAGCAGGAGGAGCCCGAGGGTTGGGGGATGGGAGGAGACAGCTCGAGGGCTAAGGAAGGGGAGGAGACATCAAGGGCTAACAAAATTGGGAGATCAATGTGGTTTGCCCATTACAGATCATTAGTAATATTAACGTCATGGAACCTGCAGCTTTCAACAATTTCCATTTTGGCATCATTGAGACATGTGCTCCACCATTCAGTTGATATCTAACAATACATCTTGCTGACATTGTGAGAGAGTGCAACTGAGTGTAATGTAAGCCTCATTACACAAAATGTTGGCTTGGGAGAGAGTACTGATGTTGATTTGCATATTCTTCTACAGAATTTGGAGGATTTTGTGGAAACATTATAGTTGGTATCTTTCCAGTGCTTTAAGATGCCTGCTGTAGGTTGATCAGGTTTCAGAAGCATAAAAGGTCAGGGATCACTGCTGTATAGTAGACCATCAATCTTCTGAATTTGTAGTCGGCAGGGCAGTACTCTGCATATCGCCAACTTGGATGTGTTGTGCATACTAATGTGCTGTTAGTGCCTCCTTACAACTGTCCAGTGAAGATGGTTTGACCATATTGTTGTCTAGTTTATTCCATACCCTTAAGGTTCTTACAAAGAATGAGTTCTTATAAATATCTGTCCTAGTGAATGGGGTTTCTATTTGCATATCATTTCTCTTTCTTGTTCTCATTTCTGTTGAGTATGTTATGTATCTATCTGCAGTTATCCCCACGATCCCCTTTTGAATCTTGTACAACATGGCTAGTCTGTTTCTTGCCCTTCTTGTTTCCAGCGTTTCCCACTCCAGGTGGGAATTGATAATAAAATATGCAGAGTGAACATGGTTTTATGATAGCAAAATCATATTCAAGAAATGTAATAATTTTTTGCTGATGGAAGGCATGTTTTTTTATTTATTTAAAGGAATCATTCAATAAAATCTCATTCAAAAAGTTGTTATACAACATAAGAATTCATGTTCCGGGATAATATATCAGCAAATGTAGAACTGGTGTACCCCGATCCCAGATAAAGTAAAAGTGGGGGAGGGGGGGGTTGTGGGCATAGGGTAGGGTGTGTAAGTGGGAGGGGTGTGTGTGTGGTGGGGAGAGAGGTGTGTGTTGTAGGAGGGGAGGGGTGGTGTCGGGGGTGTGTGGAGGGAGGGGGGGTGTGGGCTTAGCGGCTCACTGCCTCAGGTCCGACCGCATTCATCGGCTCCAGACTCACTCAGCGTCTCCCGTCCCCGGTGCCTGTCGCACTCAGTGGTTCCCAGCCCCGGCTGCACTCAACGGCTCCCAGCTCGTCGTGGTGGCCACCGCCGTCGCATGTTGATTAAAACCCCCACCCGCGGAACACAGCCCCCACCCGTGGAACACAGCCCACACACTCTGCTCACTCTGCTCCTTCAGCTTTATTCTCGCCGCCGGTGATTGACAGCGGGTGTCGGAGGGCCGTCGCTGACCCGGCAAATAACAGATGAATAACTTTTGTAATATTTCACCGATCGGAATAAAACTTGATGCACTTGCAGCACAGGAGAATGGCGAGTTAGGTGGCGAAAATCGTAGCGCTATCGTGTACCGTTTTTGCGCAAATTTATAAACTCAAATTTGAAGAGGGCAAGATGAGAATTTTATGTATACTAGACCAAGTGCAGACCCGTTGGGTCTGCTCCCCCAATGCACCCATCCCATACCCATAGCCCCCATGGGAGGCATGGTCCTCCAACTCAACCCTCAGAGAGGGGGAGAGCGGGGAGAGAGAGAGGAGTGGGAGAGGAGAGGTGGGGGAGGGGAGAGCGAGGTGAGCGGCTGGGCAGCGAGCAGCCAGGTGACGTCATTCGCAGCGCGTGAACATAGTGCGCAGACCCATTGTGATGTCATCACATCATCAGCGAAAGACAGCCGGTTAAGTTTTTTCAGATTTTGGAACATTTTGATTAATAACTCAAGAAATAAAGCAATTAATTTTTCAGATGAGGCGATTTTGAAGTCCTCGGGATAAACCTCTACCGGAAAATGTAAATTTTTAACCGTTATCGCATTGTTTTTTCGCAAGGATGTGATTACACACACACATTCCAAGATCAGAGTTTTATAGTTATACTAGACCAAGTGGGACCAGTTGGGTCTCGTCCCCACAACGCACGGTTGTGGGGCAGGGGGGCGGGCGGCCTGTGGCCTCAAACACACACTAACCACCCCCCCCCCCCCACATATTATCTATCCCCACACACACTAACCACTCCCCTTGATATTATATTAATATTATTAATTGGCTCATTTTACCCTATCCCCGCCCTATCCACTGACGCATAGCCCCCAACTCGCAGGCGCATCTAGAAAGGGGGGGGGGGTTGAAAGAGATAGACAGAGAGAGGGGCAGAGACAGAGAGAGCGGGGGAGGGAGAGAGGAAGGAGAGAGGGGCGAGAAGGGGGGCATCGAGAGGGGGGCATCGAGAGGCTGGGGGCATCGAGCGCATCTAGAAAGGGGGGGGGGGGGGGGGGAGAGAGGAGAGAGAGCGGGGGAGGGAGAGAGGAAGGAGAGAGGTGCGGGAAGGGGGGATGGAGAGAGGGGGGCATCGAGAGGGGGGGGAGAGAGGAGCGAGACCAGGGGAGAGAGGAGAGAGGCCCCCGTACACTTCCGCTCTCCCCTCTCTTCCCTGTGTCCCACCGAGAGCGCATACATTTTTCCCTTTCCCCTTCCCCCTGTCACCTTCCATTTTTCTGATTTTCCGATTTCTCCATTCCCCCCCCTCATACAATCAGGCTGAAGGATCCCGACCCTAAACATTCATGTTCTCCAGAGATGCTGCCTGACCTGCTGAGTTTTTAGTTTAGTTTAGAGATACAGAGTGAAAACAAGTCGTACATCACACCAAGACCATGCCGACCATCGATCACTCGTACACTAGCAGGTGAGGCAGCATCTATGGAGCGAAGGAAATAGGCAACGTTTCGGGTCAAGACCCTTCTTCAGACTGTACACTAGTTATATGTTATCCCAGTTTCACATCATACACACTAGGGATAATTTACAGGTCAATTAACCTATAAACCTGCATGTCTTTGGAATGTGGGAGGAAACAAGAACACCCAGAGAAAACCTATGTGGTCACAGGGAGACCATTCAAACTCTGCACAGACAGCACCCATAGTCAGGATCAAACCCGGCTCTCTACAGCTGTGAGACAGCAGCTCCACTGCTGCGCAACTGTGCCTCCCCAACGCCAGCATTTTTGTGTCTATTTCTGCACATTTGTTGGGTTTAATAATGCAAACGGTTGATATACAAGAAGTAAAGAAAAAAAATGAATGTTGAGCAAATGGCAACAAAGAATTTGAAAAGAAAATCAAAGGTGTAAATCTGAGGTATGATACAAAGGAAGAAAAAAAAAATTTGAAGACAAAAGCGCCACAAAAAGAACATATAATGTAGAAATTAACCGGAAATAATGAAAGAATTACAGATTGAAAGAGTAAAGTAGATAGGAACTAATAAATATGTTTCTCATTCAAGATGGCTAGTATCGCACTCATTCCAGTAAACAGAATTTATATTGGAGTCATGTCAGAACAAGGCAAGGATTCAATCACTTTAATTACCTGTTTATAAGATTATGTGCAGATTATGATCTCACTCAGAAGACAAGCTTTTATTATTTTGTTATCATATCAATATCAATAAACCCAGAGCCAGAGGATTTTGATTTACACTCAAAAGAAAACATGGGGTGGGTGGGGTTTTATAATGGAGATAAACTATTCAACCAGTGCTTTAAAAGGTTGGTACATAATCTCTTTTGTTGCCAAAAAAAACTTCAAATGTAAAGTATACCTAAGATAGTAGAGGTCTGATGAACTGGAAACTGATATTATATATTTGTATGAGTCATTTCTGCAGAAAAAAATATCTAAGATCTTGTACATTGTACAACCTGGCTTTGAATTGACAATTTGCAACAGGATAAACAATGTACCAAACCTGAATTATTTAGGTTTCCTCCTCAGTAATGAGGGATATTGGTTACTACCTTTCCTGTCTGACAGCTGGTCTTTTTCACTATTCATTCCGATTACATCATGTGTCTCATTTAGCTACTTTTCACATAACACACTTCAAATAATTAAATAGCTTGAAACCCAAGCTTGTCAGAACAAGCTTTTGGATTAGTTCTAATGCAAATTTTCAATGACTTCGATGTGAATATAGAAGATATGATTTATAAGTTTGCAGAAGACCAAAAATGGTGTTGCTGATAGTGAACTAGATTGATTAAGGCTACAGCAACACATAGATCAAATGGAAAGTTGGGTGGGACATTAGCAGATGGAATTAATCCTGACAAATGCGAAGTGATGCACTTTGAGAAATCAAATTGGTAGGAAATATGCAGCAAATGGACAGTGAGGCATACTAATGACAGGCGACCTTGAGGTTCATGTCCATAGTTCCCTGAATGTGACATTACAGATGGATTGATGATGAAGGAATGGAGAAAGTATGAGATACAGATATTAGATGGATTATGTATCATCATATCATTAGTGAATGTAAATAGTGTTTTAAGCTGACCAATAAGCAAATCCTCTTTCCAATCCAAAGGCCATCTGATGAAAAATCATTGACCTGCAACATCAGCACTGTTTTATTTACTCTACAGACAGATGAAAGCGGTGCAGAAGGAATAAGGCATGTCTGCCTTCATATGTCAGGGCATCTCTGTACTTATAAAACTCTGATCTTGGATGTGGATGTATTTGTGTATGTGTGCGTGTGCGTGTGTGTGTGTGTGTGTGTGTTTATTTGTGTTTGTGTGGTGTCACATCTTCGCCAAAAAACGACGTGTTAACGGTAAAATGTTTACATATTCCGGCAGAGGTTTTCCCCAATGGAGTCCAAAATCGCCTTATCTGAAAGTTTCAGGCTTTATTTCTCAAATAATTACTGAAAATGTTCAAAAATCTGAAAAAACTTATTTATAAACTACTGTCTTTCACTGATGATGTCAGAATAGGTCTGCTCCGTGCGCCCTTCTTCCACATGCTGTGAGTGACGTCAACCCCCCCCCCCCCCCCCCCCCCCGCAGTCCGCCCCCCCTCCCCGCAACCACGCATAGAGGGGACGGGACCCAACGGGTCCCACTTGGTCTATTAGAATATAAAAAGCAGGAATGTATGTTTCAACTTACAAAACACTGGTTAGATCACACTTGAAGAGCTGTGTGCCATTCTGGTTGCCATACAATAATAAGGACGTAGTTACGCTGGAGAGAGTGCAGAGGCGATTCACCAAGATGTGGTCTGGATTGGAGCACTATAGGAAAGTTGAATGATTGGATAGCGACTTAGAAAATACCAGCAGAGAATTTTCCTGAATGCCTGTACTTTCCAAATGCTAGTTACCAACTTGTGTGTGTGCTTGAATGTTCGAATTTGCACCTCACTCTACCTTCACTGAATTATGACTTACTATTTGCACTGATGTTTGAGGTTTCCCACAAAAAAAGCACATCTGCTTTTATTATCTATTGCTCTGATTTGTATTAGTTTCTAGTTGGCAGTATAAAAGTCCCTACTCTGATGTTCAAGCCCGTCCAAACGCTTCCAAGTGGGGAGTGTTTGGAATGAATCAAAAATTCAAGGGTTTATTTTCCCTGGAATTAAGATGACTGTGAGTTGCCCCGATAAAGATTTATAAAATTGTAAGAGGCAGATAGTATTTTTTATTAGGCGTATTAAGAACAAGAGGGCATGTTTAACATGAGAGGAAGGAGTATTAAAGGGGATTTGAAGGAAAATAATTTTACAAAGAGAGTGTGATATTTGGAACATGCTACTAGAGGAGGTGGTGGGGTTATGAGACAATCAGGCAGGCATTTAAGTAGGTAAAGTGTAGAAGGATGTGTATCCAGTGTAGGGAAATGAGATTAATGTAGATGGGCAAAAAGGTTGTCATGGTCATGGTGGGCCAAAGATCCTGTTTCTGAACGGTACAACTCTACAACTAATTAATTTGGGCAGCTGCTGAATTTAAAGCATTGTTATTACTTGAATGTTTATGTTCATACAAACCATATAAATGGATAATCATTTGTAAAACAATGCAATGACAGAAAATACTAGACATACTCAGCAGATCAGGCAACATCAGTTTGTAGAGTAAATAAAATAGTGCTGATGTTGCAGGTCAATGATCTATCATCAGATGGCCTTTGCATCGGAAAAGGGTTTTGCTTATCGTTCAGCTGGCCTCATAGCAGAAGCTTCCACGTCGCGGGGCTGGAAACTGGAAGTATCCCAAGCTACCACCATCATCTATTGCAACAAGTGATGGCTTCCACTGATTGTCGCCGGAAGCTTGCGTCCTGTTCAAGACGGACGATGACAGCGATGTCAACATGTGAAACATGGAAGGTGGACACAAAAGAAGCAGAATCGTTCAGCTTAGAACACTATTTTACATACACTAATGACTTATGATGATACCTAATCCATGTAATATTTGTATCATACTTCTCCATGCACTGCTTTTTAAATCACGTTGTTTGTTTATTCTTTGCCTTTTATAATTGCTGGATTCAAGTAATGCTGCTTCAAAAAGAATTGACAATTTCCAACTGAAAATCAATTTAGTTGCAGTCATCAAGGAGACATTGATCCACTGTGATATCAAGGCCTTTAAATAAGTCAAATGATCATGTGTGTAAGATCAGAAGTTCCACTTGACTGAGGTAATTCAACTCTGATATTAGGGTCTGGAGTAAGTGAAAATACCCCTTTGAAATTCAATACACCAGTGGATATATTCAATGCAATGAATAGTTACATTGCATATTTGTTGTATTGCAGCCTTTTAATGCCAAACGTACTGAATGGTAATATGCTACTAATTTTACAGAAATGTGAAACATGCTAAATTGGTAATGAGGGTTAAATGAATCAGTGGCCTGCTGCTCCTGCCCTTCTACTGAAAATACAGGGAGCGATTTGAATTAATCCCACAGGTATGCTGGGGTGAAGGAAAATGCCAGATGTAATCCAGAAAAATGCTAGAAATGCTCAAAAGCATATGTGGAGAGAAACAAAGTTAGTGTTTCAGGTCAGTGATACTTCATCAGTACTGGTTTTTATTCTAGATTTCCAGCATCTGCAGTATTTTGCTTTTAGTTTACCAGATATGATCCTTGGTCTTGGTTGAGTTTTGTGAGCTCAGTCTGGACAATTGTGAAATATGAGTATAATTAGGTATGACCTGCAATTAATTACCATACATAAAAACCAATCCACTATACCTCATCGCATCATAGCCATACAAGATGAAAAGAGATCCTTCAGACTAACATATCCGTGCCAAGCTAGATGCCCATATATGATAGTCGCATTTGCCCACATTTGACCCGTATCCGTCTAAACCTTTCATATAAACATAGAAACATAGAAAATAGGTGCAGGAGTAGGCCATTCGGCCCTTCGAGCCTGCACCACCATTCAATATGATCATGGCTGATTATCCAAATCAATATCCTATACCTGCCTTCTCTCCATACCTCCTGATCCCTTCAGCCACAAGGGCCACATCTAAATCCCTCTTAAATATAGCCAATGAACTGGCCTCAACTACCTTCTGTGGCAGAGAGTTCCACAGATTCACCACTCTCTGTGTAAAAACTTTCCTATCACTTTCCTACCTACCACTTTCCTAACCATGTATCTGTCCAAATGTATTTCAAATGTTATTGTACCTAAACCACTTGCTCTGGTAGTTTTTTTCCATATAGGTACTACTCTCTATGTGAAAACGTTGTCCCCGGGATCTTATTCAATCTTTTTCTCTCGTGTTAAACCTATGCCTTCTGGTTCTTTTATCACCAAATCCTGGGAAAAGGGCAGTGTATTCACCCTCGCTATGCCCCTCATGGAGCAAGGGCTGATTAGGGATAGTCAGCATGGTTTTGTACGTGGGAGGTCATGTCTCACAAATCTGATTAATTTTTTTGAAGACGTGACCAAAAAGGTTGATGAAGGCAGAGCTATAGATTTTGTGTACATGGACTTCAATAAGGCGTTCGACAAGGTAGGCCAGATTGTATGGGATCCACGGAGAGATAGCTGAATGGATAGCAAATTGGCTCCATGGAAGGAAGCAGAGGGTAATTAATGGTGGAAGGTTAATTCTCAGAATGGATGCCTGTGACTAGTGATGTGCCTCAGGGTTCAGTGCTGGGCCCGTTACTGTTTGTAATCTTCATCAATGATTTGGATGAGAACATACAGGGCAAGATTAGCAAGTTTACTGATGATACAAAAGTCAGTGGTTTTGCAGATAGTGAAGACGGTTGTGAAAGATTGCAGCAGGATCTGGATCCATTGGCCAGGTGGGCACAGGAATGGTTGATGGAATTTAATACAGAGAAGTGTGAGGTTTTGCATTTTGGGACATCGAACAAAGGCAGGACCTACACAGTAAATGGGAGGCCAAGCTCTACTCAGTGTTGTAGAGCAGAGGGATCTAGGAGTACAGTTTCGTTGAAGGTCAAATTGCAGGTAGATAAGGTGGTCAAAAAGGCTTTTGGCAGTTTACCTTCATGAGTCAGAGTATTGAGTATAGAAGTTGGGAGGTCATGTTGCAGTTGTATAAGACGTTAGTGAGACCGCATTTAGAATTTTGTGTTCAGTTCTGTGCACCATGTTATAGGAAAGATACTGTCAAGCTTGAAAGAGTTCAGAAAAGATTAACGAGGATGTTGCCAGGACTACAGGGAGAGTTTGAGCAGGCAGGGTCTCTATTCCATGGAGCACAGGAGGATGATGGGAGATCTTATGGAGGTATACAAAATCATGAAAGGAATAGGTTGGGTAGATGCACAGAGTAGGGGAATCGAGGACCAGCGGACATAGGTTTAAGGTGTAAGGGAAACGATTTAATAGGAATCTGAGGGATAACTTTTTCATACAAAGGGTGGTGGGTGTATGGAACAGCTGCCAGAGGAAGTAGTTGAGGCTGAGACTATCCCATTGTTTAAGAAACAGTTAGACAGGTACATGGATAGGACAGGTTCGGAGGGATATGGACCAAGTGCAGGCAAGTGGGACTAGTGCAGCTGGGACATTGTTGGCTGGTGTGAGCGAGTTGGGCCAAAGGGCCTGTTTCCACATTGTATCACTCTATGACTCGATGACATTGCCATAATCTGGTATGGCAATTCCAATGCACAAGAACAGAAGAACCTCCAAAGAGTGATAGACACAGCCTGATCCATCATCAGCTCAACTTTCCCAACTATCATAAACATGTATACGAGGCTCTGCCTCAAGATGGCGGTGTCCATCTACTCTGATCCAGAAGGCTCACCAGCGTCTCTTCTTTCTGAGGAGACTGAAGAAGGTCCATCTGTCTCCTCAGATCCTGGTGAACTTCTACCGCTGCACCATCGAGAGCATCCTTACCAACTGCATCACAGTATGGTATGGCGACTGCTCTGTCTCCGACCGGAAGGCATTGCAGAGGGTGGTGAAAATTGCCCAACGCATCACCGGTTCCACGCTCCCCTCCATTGAGTCTGTCCAAAGCAAGCGCTGTCTGCGGAGGGCGCTCAGCATCGCCAAGGACTGCTCTCACCCCAACCATGGACTGTGTACCCTCCTACCATCCGGGAGGCGCTACAGGTCTCTCCGTTGCCAAACCAGCAGGTCGAGGAACAGCTTCTTTCCGGCGGCTGTCACTCTACTCAACAACGTACCTCGGTGACTGCCAATCACCATCCCCCCCCGGACACTTATTATTTTTTTAATTCAAATCGTTTGCTATGTCGCTCTTCAAGGGAGATGCTAAATGCATTTCGTTGTCTCTGTACTGTACACTGACAATGACAATTAAATTGAATCTGAATCTGAATCATCAAGGATCCCCACACTCCACGCATGTACTTTTCTTGCTGCTACAATTCAGCAGGAAGTACTGAGGCCTGAAGTCCCACAACATCAAGTTCAGGAACAGTTACTTTTTCTAAATCATCAGGTTTATGAACTGATCTGCACAACCCTAATACTACGACAGCAACAGAACAATACAAACTATCTCTTGTACTTCTATGGACTTGTTTTCTATTGAGGTTTGCACCAATATCTTCTTTTTGTAGTCTTTTTCTTTTCGTTGTCTTTCAGAATTTATGTGTTTTGTTTTGTGTGTTGCCTGAATCTAACTGCAATACTGCTGCAAGCATTTTTTTAATTGTATCTGTACCTCCATGTACCTGTGCAAATGTCACTAAACTTGATGGGGAAAAGAATAAAAAAAGATAAGGAAGTATTTTTCCATATAAGATTCCAACATTTTTCATCCTATATCAGCAACCTGAAACCACCAGTGACTGACACTGGCATCAATATAAAAATAAATACCTATTACATCAAATTCCGATGCTCCAATCTACTCCTTTTTCATAATGTGTATTAGAGTTTGACCTTCAAACACATTACCAGGCAAGGAGTGAAGGGACAGGAGCAGTGAGGCACAAGACACTAAAGAGCCTTTCCCAACATTCACTGTTGATCTTTCATCAAAATTCCTATCGCCGTCATCATATTTCTTGATCCCAGAATGTACATAGCTCTCTGAAGATAAAGGCACTGAAATATATATTTCACTGAAAATACCTCTCTGAGTGAAGTCGTTTCCATTAGAGTTATGGCATCGTGCAGCACGGAAACTGACCATTCAGCCCAACTTGCTCATGCTGACCAAGATGCTCCATCTGCACTAGTCAAATCTGCTCATATTTGGCCCACATCCCTCTAAACCTTTCCTATCCATGTACTTGTTCTAATGTCTTTTAAATGTTGTTTTAATACCTGCCTCGATTACCTCTTCTGGCAACACATTCCATACTCCTGTGGCAATACATTCCATATATTCACCAACTTCTGTGTGAGAAGGTTGTCCCTTGGATTCCTATTAAATCTTTCCCCTCTCACCTTTTATTTACCATTTTTATTAGTCTTGGTCCTAAATGGTAACTTGCTATCATGTGACACAGCACTCAAATTTATGATTATTCAGAAATAGCCTCCAAACTACTATTCTGCCAACCCTGCTCTGAATGCAGTAGTCCTAAATCCATAATTTTACTTCGGAGTCACGTGAGTGACTATGTAAAGAACCCGTCCAGCACGCATGCGCGACATTGCGTTCACGCAGATGCAACAGCGACGAACGGGAGTACAGGCGCTCCCGCTACAAGCCTGAAGGAACGGACCGTTAGGTAAGTACTTACCTACAGGTTAACTCGCGACTTTGCTTCTCTTTGTTGCTCCAGGGGAACTGGAGACAGCAAAGCAGAACAGAGGGAAGCGGCCCCCGTTTGACTCCAGGGAAGGAGCGTTCCGTCAGTGGAGAGGGGAGAGGCGGCACTGGGACTGCACACGCTGCGGTCCACAGTCAGGGTACTGCGCCGATGCCCAGTCCGCTAACAGCTGTCTGACCAACAGCAGCAGACTGGAGGGAAATTCAAATACCGGCCGGTAATCCCTGCATACTCCCGACAAGGAGACTCGCCGCCCGAGAACTATCACACTTGGTAGTCATATACCAAAAGTATTCAAGGATAAAAATTGAATTAAGAACCCATCCCTTCTCGGCCTTTTGGCTAAGATCAAGTATAATATGTTTTTTCAGTTTAATATCTGATACGTCCCTTATCTAGGGACCATATATTACCAGTTCAGCATGCACCCCAATGGGTCTACCCTCCCACTAAAAAGAACATGAGGGACTAGCAAACTGGAATAGAATACTAGGGGTCATAAAGAAGCCAATATGAACCTTTGGCACCAAAAAAACCCCAAGATGGTGAATGTTACACCGTCATTGACTTTACCACTTGAGTATTCACCAGGTTACACACTTATGGAATATTGTACTACTAACCATGGATTTCCTAGGATACTTTATGGTAGACATCAGCTTAAAAGATGCATACTATTCAGTACCCATTCATAAAATTTCGGAGATAACTATTTACCTGGATGGGGTAACTATGGCAGTATAAATTATCGACTATGGCTAATATAAGCCAAAAACTGTTCCCAGATATCCAAACCAGCCCTGACACTATTAAGGAACAAATCGTCATGGCATGTCTCTATGATATTAACGATGACATATCCATGGGAATAGCTAATCAACAGCTTTAGCTACTATACTTATTTAGCCTGAGCCTGTCATACTATCCAGATAGATCTACGTTGACACCATCCACAACTATTGACTATCTGGTATTCAATTAACTCTACCCACTCATCTATAACATTGCCATAGGAGAGTCAGCATATGACACAACCTGTAACAATTAATGGTATCAATCAACCAACCACACAACAGTGGCTAGAGTAATTGGGAGTTAGTAGCAGCCTTTCCAGCTACTTAACTTGAACCTTTCCATTAAAACTAAGGTGCTAATGTTTTAAACTAAAAACCCACACCCAGAACATGGTGGCAAATGGACTAATCTGGAGTCGTCATCACTATAGACACTGGGTGTAAAACATAGTTGGAAATATTGAGTACGTTCTATTGGTAAAGCATATTATTCTGTAGTGCACCATTTTGCATGTTCGTTTATAAATTAACAACATCACAGTGGTGGCATACACCAACCACTTGGGCAGAATAAATCGATATCATGTGACAATTTATTTAACAATTGGTAACCGTAGGTCGCCAAACATATTCGACCATCAGCAAACTTACCTACCAGGTGAGCTAAATACTGTAAACAGACGTATTAAACCAAAGTATTTGCTGAAATTACAAAGCAATATGGAACACCAGATATCGATTTCCCTGTATTTCAATTGAATCACCACGTACCGATGTATGTCGCATGAAACCAAACTTGAGGCAGTGGCAATGAATTAGTTCCTGCTAAACTAGGGGGGGATCTAATCTATGTTCTCCCCCTTTTTTCCTACCTCATCAGTCAGGCACTACGGCCTCATCAGTCGGGTACTACGCACATGCCACGATAAATTAAACTACTGGGTTGCAGAATTGGGAAGGCCAATGCTGGGCCTGGATTCGCGACATGATGATAGCATCCTATCGCATATCTACTAGAGAACTTACTTGGCGAACATCAAGAGTGAGAAGATACTATTCAAATACAGGAACTACATATTCAACTACAACAAAACCTGTACTGGAGTTCCTGGCAGGTCTTCACCACAATGAAGGACTCAGCTACTGCGCCATCAACACAGCCAGTCAGCCTACTTAACTCGGACACCAGGACTACAGGCCATAGGGTACCTCCCGCTGGTGATCAAATTCAGGAGAGGCAAATCCCCCAGACCTAGGTACACCCAAATCTGGGATGTCAGTGTGAACCTGACGTGCCTTAAGGGATGGTCACCAGCCAGGTCCCTCACCCTGGAACAGCCCACCCTGAAGACGGTCATGCTGATGGCCTTGTCTCAGCACAAAGAGTCCAGTTTCCTCCATCTACTACGATTGGACAATATGGTTAACACTAGACCATGTTACATTTACCATTAGGGGCTGGTCAAACAGAGCAGACCAGGAACATCAGGTCTAGTCATGGAATTCCGGGCATACCCACCTGAACCATGGTTATGTGTCATGACCCGCTTATTGAACTACATCAACACAATAAGTAATCCTCGAGGGAGAGAAAAAGCCTTATGGGTCAGCCACAAGAAACCTTATGGTCGGGTGATGAGCCAAACTATCTCAAGTGGCTCAAGCAGGTACTGGGAGTTGCTGGAGTACATACTAACATGTATAAATCTTACTCCACCAGGGCAGCATCCACATCAGTGACTAAGAGGATGGACGTGCCTATGGACCACATCCTGGCTACAGCGGGGTGGTCTAGGGAGTATACGTTCCAAACTTTTATAACAAGCCGCTGCCAGAACCTGTATCGTTTGCAGAAAAAGTATTAGAATCTACAAAATATATAATTTAAGCCCGGGGGAGCATTTTGGTCTTGTTATTGTTAATAACACCATTATTGTATTTACAAACAGATTCATGGTTGATTACGATAACATACTTCCTCCCTCGAATGACTTTGGCAGCGAGTGAAGTATGAACTGTTACACGGTTTGAAATCACAGAGCTTTAAAATCTTCACGTAGTCACTCACGTGACTCCGAAGTAAAATAGTACGATTAAACGAGAACTTACCAGTTTGAAGTTTAATCTGTATTTTATGAGGAGTTACGATGAGGGATTACGTGCCCTCCACTCCCACCCTCAATAATAGAGATCAAACTGGTATCTAAGCTCTCCTTTTCTTTACTATATTTATTTCAATTACTGTGTCTTTCTGTGATTCCACACCGCTGCTTTGAAGTATGTCGCCCATGCGTGCTGGACGGGTTCTTCACGTAATCCCTCGTCGTAACTCCACATAAAATACAGATCAAACTTCAAACTGGTAAGTTCTCGTTTAATCTTACTATTTTCCTTAATTCCAACCTATTTATGCTCTTACTAACCAAGCCATCTATTGAGGATATTCACCTTGTCCAAGAATACAAGTTGTCTCCATGTCATTAATGCTAACCTATAAACATCCCACATAAACAAAAAAGCTCCTGCAATATTAAATTCAAAAGTCTGCTTATGTGTACAAACATTAGTTCTGATAAACAGTAGAATTAGTTTCAATTTATTCTCCACTTTAGTATTTGCTCTTTCTTATCAGTCCAAAGTGTTTTTGATGACATTCATTACATTACTGAAGAGGTATAGTAACCATATTAGAATAGAATAGAATAGAATGCCTTTTATTGTCATTCAAACAGCTTGGTTTGAACGTAATTGCATTTCTACAGTCTTAACATTACACAAAAAACCAAGACACACACTTAACACAATTTACACAAACATCCATCAGTGAATCTCCAACACCTCCACACTGTGTTGGAAGGCAAAAGTCTTATCTCTTCTCTTTATTCTTCTAACGCGGTCCAGCAGTCCAACTGCAACGTCGAGGCGACTGGGGCTCACGATGTTAAAGCCCCCGGCGGGTGATGGTAAGTCCCGCGGCCGTTTAAGCCGCGCCGGGCGATGTTAGGCCCCGCTCTGAGTCATTTAAACCCCGTGACTCCAGCGGGAGAAGTTGCTTTGCGGGAGCTCCAAAAAGTGATCTCCCACCAGGGACCTGCAGGTTCCAGATGTTCCTGTCCACCGCGCCTGCGGCCGGAGCCTCCGAAGCTCCGAAGTCGGGTTGCAGCCGCGCGCCACCACAGCTCTTCCCGTTCAGAAGACGGCCAGCTCCGCGATGGCGAGTCCGCAGGCACTGTGACTGGAGGCCTTAGGTTGGTTCCGGCCGGAGGCTGCCGCCGGCTCCACAATGTTAGGCCCAACGACACTGGAGACCCGACAGGGAAAAAGTCGGGTCCCCGTACAGGGAAGAGATTAAATGGTTTCCCCCACCCCCACTCCCCATATATACACAGTTAAAAAATAATAAAACTAGAATCAACCATACACTTAACGAGACAAAAATTTTTAAAAAAAGACAGACGAACTGCAGTCGAGCCGCTGCCATTAGGCGCCGCCACACAACCAATATATTGAGTATATTTTAATGTATTTTCTGACTTACAGACAAAATCAACTTGTGAATGTGTAAAAACTTAACCCGTTCGTTATCCAGGGACAGGCTGTGGAAATTTGTGAGTAAATGCATTCATCAGTCCAACATTTGAGTAAATCTCTTCGCCGCTGATTCAAGAGTGTCAAGAATTTTTAATTGTCACTAGACCAGGTGTGGACGCTTTGGGTCCCTGTCACACGGAAGTATTACATCAAAAAGGCCTCCCATTAAAAAATCAGCAAATGCACATATACAGGTTCTGTCATCAGAAAAAGTCTTATTGGAATATAACCATTAGTTGTGGGTGCGCCACCGCCGGGCCTGGCAACCCTCCTCCAACTGCGCATGCACGGATACTAGGCCTGCCAACATTTGTAAATAGCCCAGACTAGTTTTTTGAAATAATTTCCAATTTGATCGGAATTGTATCTCAAAAAAGTCAATTTTTTCTTAATTTCCAATGATTTGCTATAAAGTTTGATTCAACCAGACTTGGCTTTTTTTAATGTATGTGACACAAACTTTTTTGTTCCAATTGTATGTTTATAAAGGCACTTCCGTTACTTGTGCCCCTGAACACTAAATTCTGACTTCATTTCAAAGTTAGGTTTGTGTCTTAGATTGTTTATGTATTGGGCGGGTCCCCGTTGTGACACCAGAGATCGCCGTTGTGGCGTGAGTCAAAATGGCGGTTTCAAGATGGCGGCGGATCAACTGCGCTGGCAAGGCTGATGATCTCAAAATAGCGGTGGTCCCAGCAACCTGCAACTGCGCACGGGTGCATAGCGGGCCCGGCAAACCTCCCTCAACCGCACGCGTGAATCTGGTGGCCATTTTACAGTTGTGACGCATTGGGTTCCCATTGTGACGTTGAACGAGGCTGACAGACACGGCAAGTGGAAAAGTGATTTTTTTTTAGTTTAAAATGTTAATACCTTGCAAAATATAGCATCAATCTGAACAAAAACTTGGTAGTTCACACCCCAGGACAATGATGAATAAGGTGGGCCTAAAATTGTACCACTACCCTGTACTGTTTCGGGAACACATGGCAAGACAAGTGGAAAAGTGATTTTTTAAAGTCTAAAATGTCAATTACCTGTAAAATATATAATGTTTAAAATGTCAATAACTTGTAAAATATAATATCAATCTGAACGAAACTTGGCTAATGCACACTCCAGGACAATGGTGAGTAAGGTGGGCCAAAGATTGTGGCACTATCGTGTACCGTTTTGGCAGAGTTTCGGGAACACGTGGCACGGCAAGTGGAAAAGTGATTTTATAAAGTTTCAAATGTCAATAACGTAAAATAAAGCATCAATCTGAATGAAACTTACTACTGCACACCACAGGACAATGGAGAGTAAGGTGTGCCGAAAATTGTAGCGCTATTGTGTACCATTTTGCGAACACGCATACAAACAAACAAACAAACAAACAAGATGACAGTTTTGGTAGTATATATACTAGACAAAGTGGGACCCGTTGGGTACCTGTCACACGGGAGGCCTGGTCCTCCAACGCAATATTCAACCACTCACCTATTCCCCCAACAGAACCTTTCCCCAATGTAATATTTCACCACTCACCCATTGCCCCCAACTGTGCAGGCGCAGCTCATTTCCCCTCATCCCCAGAACTCCCTCTCCCTCCTCTTCACCCTCTCAATTCTTTTCACTCTCCTCCTCCCCTCCCAACTCCCTCTCTTACCTACCCCTCTCCTTTCCCCTACCCTCAGTCACTCCCTCCCTCCCTCCATAACCCCTCTCCCCTCCCTACCCCCCCCTCTCCCTCTATCTGTTTAAATAACATTAAACAACAATCCTTTCCTCGTCCCCTCCCTCACTCACTCCTTCTCCTTACAACATAACAAATCTCTTATTGCACTGTGAGTCCTGTCTTTGTTAACATTGTATCATTGGAACATTGCTGATGGGCAATTTATGTAAATGAGATCCCATTGTGACGTCATAGCTGCGAACTTCCACTGCAACTTCAAGTGATTTTTTCTCAAACTGGATTTTGTAAAGTTTAAAATGTGAATAACTTGTAAAATATAACATCAATCTGAACGAAACTTGATTAAAAAAAAAACACACCACAGGCCAATTGTGAGTAAGGTGGTCCAACAGTTGTAGCGCTATTGTGTATCGTTTTGGCATAGTTCCAGGAGCACATGGGCATGCAGACACATAGTCACGCAGACAGAATCACAAACAATATGAGAGTTTTAGTAATATCTATATTACTAAAAGTCTGATCTTGACCACTTCCTGTTGTTCTGTATATTGATTTTAGAAAAAATGCTGCCACTTATGGCTGTGATTTTTGGCCATCTTACTCAGAGTCCCCCTCCACTGTGCAGGACAAGAGGTTTTTCCCATTGATTAAAAATAAATGAGTTATTAGTGTTTAAAAAATGTTGAGATTCTCTCTCCTGAAGGCCACCCCCCTTCCGGAGGGACCATAAAACCCGGAAGTTTTGAGTGCCTCAGTCAATCTCTGCAGGATGGGGGATCGAGAGGGTCACGTCTCTCAGTCTCAGCTGTGAATAACACTGAACACATGTCTACTAAACCGTGAGTATGGTTTTAATTACCTTGAGCGCCCTTAATGTGGTTTGAAAATGAAAATGTAGTTGGTTTGAAATAAAGCGCTGCAAGTGGTGGTTGGTTTAAAATAAATCACTGCAAATGGTTGTTGGTGGTAGTTGATTTGAAATGGCAAATGATTAAAAGTCTAAACTTGACAACTTCCTGTTTGCACTGTATATTGATTTTAGATAAAACGCTACCACTTACGGCTGTGATTTTTTGGCCATCTTACTCAGTCCCCCTCCGTTCATCAGATGCAGAGGATTCTTCATATAAATGAAAAATAAAAGTGTTATTAGTGTTTAAAAAAATGTTGAGAATCTCTCTCCTGTCAATCACGCCATGAAGGCCACGCCCATTCCGGCACCATGTCCTGATGCCCTGAATTACGCCAAAACGGTACAAAATAGCGCTACAATTTTTGCACCACCTAAATCATAATTGTCTTGTGGTGTGTCTTTTTTTTTAGCAAATTTCGTTAAGTTTGATGTCATATTTTACAAGTTATTCACTTTTTTAACTTTACAAATTCCCACTTTGAGAAAGGTTTCTTCCAATCTGCACTGGCAGTTACCAGCTATGACATCACAATGGGATTGTCGCCTGACCCTCTACAACGTTGCTATCCCGGGACAATGAGTCCTTGGCAGCAAATGTCCTTCAGAGGAAGAATCTGCCAGGCTAATACAGCACATATGTGATTGCAAAGCCACAGCAACATGGTTGATTTTTTAATTGTTCTCTAAATTGAAAGTTTAATGATTATAATCATATAACCATATAACAATTACAGCACGGAAACAGGCCATCTCGACCCTTCTAGTCCGTGCCGAAAAAGTATTCTCCCCTAGTCCCATATACCTGCGCTCAGACCATACCCCTCCATTCCTTTCCCGTCCATATAACTATCCAATTTATTTTTAAATGATGAAAACGAACCTGCCTCCACCACCTTCACTGGAAGCTCATTCCACACAGCCACCACTCTCTGAGTAAAGAAGTTCCCCCTCATGTTACCCCTAAACTTCTGTCCCTTAATTCTCAAGTCATGTCCCCTTGTTTGAATCTTCCCTACTCTCAGTGGGAAAAGCTTATCCACGTCAACTCTGTCTATCCCTCTCATCATTTTAAAAACCTCTATCAAGTCCCCCCTTAACCTTCTGCGCTCCAAAGAATAAAGCCCTAACTTGTTCAACCTTTCTCTGTAACTTATTTGCTGAAACCCAGGCAACATTCTAGTAAATCTCCTCTGTACTCTCTCTATTTTGTTGACATCCTTCCTATAATTAGGGACCAAAATTGTACACCATACTCCAGAATTGGCCTCACCAATGCCTTGTATAATTTTAACATTACATCCCAACTTCTATACTCAATGCTCTGATTTATAAAGGCCAGCACACCAAAAGCTTTCTTTACCACCCTATCTACATGAGATTCCACTTTCAGGGAACTGTGCACAGTTATTCCCAGATCCCTCTATTCACCTGCATTCTTCAATTCCCTACCATTTACCATGTACATCCTATTTTGATTTGTCCTGCCAAGATGTAGCACCTCACACTTATCAGCATTAAACTCCATCTGCCATCTTTCAGCCCACTCTTCCAACTGGCATAAATCTCTCTATAGACTTTGAATATCTACTTCATTATCCACAACCACACCTATCTTAGTATCATCTGCATACTTACTAATCCAATTTGCCACACCATCATCCAGATCATTGATGTACATGACAAACAACAGTGGACCCAACACAGATCCCTGTGGCACCCCACTAGTCACTGGCCTCCAACCTGGCAAACAACCATCCACCATTACTCTCTGACATCTCCCATTCAGCCACTGTTGAATCCATCTTGCTACTCCATCATTAATACCCAACAATTGAACCTTCTTAACCAACCTTCCGTGAGGAACCTTGTCAAAGGCCTTATTGAAGTCCATATATACAACATCCACTGCTTTACCCTCATCAATTTCCCGAGTAACCTCTTGAAAAAATTCAAGAAGATTAGTCAAACATGACCTTCCAGGCACAAATCCATGTTGACTGTTCCTAATCAGACCCTGTTTATCCAGCTGCTTATATATATTATCTCTATGTATCCTTTCCATTAATTTGCCCACCACTGACGTCAAACTAACAGGTCTATAATTGCTAGGTTTACTGTTAGCCCCCTTTTTAAACAATGGAACAACATGCGCAGTACGCCACTCCTCCGGCACTATTCCCGTTTCTAATATTTCTGTCATAGCCCCTGCTATTTCTACACTAACTTCCCTCAATGTCCTAGGGAATATCCTGTCCGGAACTGGAGATTTATCCACTTTTATATTTCTCAAAAGTGTCAGTACTTCTTCCTCTTTGAATCTCATTTCCATAGCTACTCTACTTGTTTCCCTTACCTCACATAATTCAATATCCTTCTCCTTGGTGAATACCGAAGAAAAGAAATTGTTCAATATCTCTCCCATCTCTTTTGGCTCTGCAGATAGCTGTCCACTCTGACTCTCTAATGGACCAATTTTATCCCTCGTTATCCTTTTGCTACTAATATAGCTGTAGAAACCCTTTGGATTTATTTTCACCTTACTTGCCAAAGCAACCTCAAATCTTCTTTTAGCTTTTCTAATTTATTTCTTAAGATTCTTTTTACATTCTTTATACTCCTCAAGCACCTCATTTACTCCATGCTGCCTATAATTATTGTAGATCTCTCTCTTTTTCCGAACCAAGTGTCCAATTTTTACTATTTCCTTTCAAACGAACAGGGACATAAAGATTCTGTATTAAAATGTCACCTTTAAATGTCCTCCATTTCTCTTCCACATCTTTCCCATAAAAACACAAACTGTCCCAATTTACTCCTTTTAAATCCTTTCGCATCTCCTCAAAGTTAGCCTTTCTCCAATTAAAAATCTCAACCCTAGGTCCAGTTCTGACCCTCTCCATAATTATATTGAACCTAATGGTAATGTGATCACTGGTCCCGAACTGTTCCCCAACGCATACCTCTGCCACCTGACCCGTCTCATTTCCTAACAGGAGGTCCAGCACCGCCCCTTCTCTAGTAGGTACTTTTATGTATTGCTGCAAAAAACTATCCTGCACACATTTTACAAACTCCAACCCATCCAGCCCATCCATGCTCTTCCAATTCTCGCTCCCCATTTAGCGGTCTATAATACACCCCTATAAGTGTTGCTACCCCTTTCCCATTTCTCAGTTTCATCCAAATAGCCTCACTAGACGAGCCCTCTAATCTATCCTGCCAAAGCACTGCTGTAATATCTTCCCTGATAAGCAGTGCAACACCTCCTCTTGCCCCTCCAATTCTTTCAAACCTGAAGCAACGAAATCCTGGAATATTTAGTTTCCAATCACGGCCCTCCTGCAACCATGTTTTACTGATCGCCACAACATCATACTTCCAGGTGTCAATCCAGGCTCTAAGTTCATCCACCTTACTTACAATGCTCCTAGCATTAAAGTATACACATTTAAGAAACCCACCCTCTCTTATTCTCTGTTTATTGTCTTAGATTAGATTTGGATAACAAAAGATGGCCTTGTCAGTAGCACCTACATCACATTAAAGAATAAAAAAATGTTAGTGCAATTGCACTTTATTCAGGGAAATGTTTCCCAGCTGTAGCCCAGCAGGCCAATATTCCACCTCCAGTTTAAATTCCATTTGGAATATTTTGGAGGACCAAGAAACCAAGAACCAAGAGGATGAAAAAATGAGCCGACCTTGGGGGGCTATGGGTGAGTGGTGGAATATTGCATTGTGGGAACGGGTGAGTGATGGAATCTTGCGTTGGGGAACGGGTTGCGTTAGGGGACCAGGCCTCCCGTGGGGGCTATGGGTGAGTGGTCGAATATTGCATTGGGGGAACAGGTTGCTTTGGGGGATTAGGCCCTCCCATGTGACCAGGACCCAACGGGTACCACTTGGTCTAGTTTCTTGTAAATAGACAATTGAGAATGAGATAACTATATTTTAGAAGATATCCTCTCTTTTTCATGTCGACTTGAAATAGAAAACACAGTAAAAATAATATGGGAGAAATAACTTGAACAAGCAATGTTCAGTGATGAATGGGTATTAAATCTCAAAACAGCACGCACAGTATTAGTGTGTAGTAAATTAAAGGGAAGACTTTAAATAACTTGTCTGTGATGCTACACACTAGCATGAAGACCAATGTAGTATTTAGGTGAAGAATGGTACAAGAGCTACGATTTGATCAACATAAACAAACAAACATAACTGAAATAAAAACTGAATGCTACGAATACAACCAGTAGAGAAAAAAACGAACTAAATTTTAAATGAATTACCTCTCATTTTTTCCTGTTTTAGTTAGACATTTTACCCCTATTTTATACAATCATTTTATGTAATTATAACTGATTGGCAGCTACATTTATGTTCTTTATCATTTTTAGTTTATACGGATATCCACAGAGTAAAGGTCTGTCTGTTCCGATCAGTTTTATTATTTGATCTGTAATTAATTCTCTATTATCCAATTTATATTTTCCATTTGTGTATTATTATTATTATTATTATTATTATTATTATTATTATTATTATTATGTGGTAAGTTTCTTCATTACTGACCAAGATTATACTGAGGAGCATCATCATGTGAAAATGTGTATATAGTCTTTTTATGTAAGGAATAAAAATGTTAGTTAAATCAGCATTAATTATGATTGATGATAAACATTAACTATTTGAAAATGTGTGATTAATAAAATTATTGTGGTATAACAAACCATTTAAAATTAATGCAGATAACATTAATATGTTCTTCTGTTGGTCAATTACTGCTTTAACCCAAGTGTCAGATCATATTTTCTTCAACTGCATTTTTCTTTGATATCATGCCTTTTCCCAATAATCCAACTTCATGCTGACACCACAAATATTTTGAACACCGCAGACTTTTTTTTAAAACAGTATATTCATTAGTTGCCATGGCACTGTATTACTGAATAGTTGGAATGCTTTATGTTTGGTTGCAGTAAATGCTGAGATGCTCATCCATTAAGCAATTCCCCTAGTTCCCCTAGTCCTTACCTTCCACCCCATCAGCCAAGGCATACAGCACATAATCCACCAAAAATGGATTAACGATCTTGATTACACTTCTTCCCACCCTGCTTCCTGCAAAGACTCTATCCCCTACTCCCAATTCCTCCGTCCACGCCGCATCTGCGCCCAAGATGAGGTGTTTCATACTAGAACATCCGAGATGTCCTCATTCTTTAGCGAACAGGGGTTCCCCTCTCCCATCATAAATGAGGCCCTCACTCGTGACTCCTCAGTACCCCACAGCTCTGCCAATGCTCCCCCTCCCCTTAGTCCCAACAGAGACAGATTCCCCTAGTCCTTACCTTCCACCCCATCAGCCAAGGCATACAGCACATAATCCACCAAATATTTTGCCACCTCCAACGGGATCCCACCACGAGCTGCATTTTCCCATCTCCACCCCTTTCTGCCTTCCGCAGAGACCGTTTCCTCTGCAACTCCATGGTTAACTCATCCCTTCCCACCCGAACCACCCCCTCCCCAGGTACCTTCCCCTGCAACTGCAGAAGACACAACAGATGTCGCAATACCTCTTCTGTTGACTTTGGCCAAGGACCCCAAAAGTCCTTTCAGGTTAGGCAGAAGTTCACTTGTACCTCCTCCAATCTCATCTATTGTATCCTTTGTTCAAGGTGGACTCATATACATCGTCGAGATCAAACGTAGACTGGGCGATCGTTTCGCGGAACACCTTCGTTCAGCCCTCGTGAACCAACCTGATCTGCTGGTTGCTGGACACTTTAATTCTCCTTCCCATTCCTAAAAACCTTTCTGTCCTCGGTCTCCTCCTTTGTCAGAGTGAGGCTAAACGCAAATTGGAGAAACAGCATCTCATATTTTGCTTGGGCAGCTTACAGCCGTGTCGTATGATATTGATTTATCTCACTTCAGGTAGCCCCGGCATTTACTCTCTCTCTATTCCTCCCCCACCAAGTCGTACTAGCTTCTCATTTTCACCCGACAAACAGCTTACAATGGCACGTTCTCTTTATCGTTACTTTTTTGCATATCTTTCATTCATTGTTCTGCATCTCTCCACATCACCATCTATATCTCTCGTTTCCCTTATCCCTAACCAGTCTGAAGGATCTCGGCCCGAAACGTCACCCATTCCTTCTCTCCAGAGATGCTGTCTGTCTTGCTGAGTTACTCCAGCTTTTTGTGTCTAACCATGGATTTAACAATTTACGTGTATATAGCACCACCTATTTTATAAACGTTCTCTTAAGTTACAATCAGCTGGAAGAGGCTAGGCAGTTCTGTATGCTTCTCTGCCATTTGATTTGATCATGACTGATCATCCAAATTCATCAGCCCATTCTTGTTTTCTCCCCATATCACTGGATAACATTAGTTCTTCTCCAATTCATTGGACCTGTTCCAGGATCTCTAGAACCATATAAACCATATAACAATTACAGCACGGAAACAGGCCATCTCGGCCCTACAAGTCCATGCCGAAACAAAGGACTTGGAACTTGGAACATGACCAGGAATGCATCCATTTTATTTTTCCAGAACTACTCCCTCAGTACGTTGGGATGTGGATTATGAGGCCATGAGAATTTGTTGGCTTTTAATACCCTTTGTAAAGTCAGAACTAAATTATGTGTTTAATTGGTCTGCCTCTTCTTTGCTCCCCATTGAACATTTCCACATTTCTGAGTGCAAGAGATTTGAAGTTATTTTTTTCCCAAATCCTTTTGTCTTCTCGTCGTCAAGATGCTTCACGTTAGAAATGGTAGTCATTAGATGAGAAGGTGCAAACCACTACAAAGAGGGTGATCTCCACTTAGAATGTCACGTAAAAACAGAAAGGTGAAAGCTTGCTGGTGGATTTGACAGTGTAGGTTTCAACTTTTCTTTAAAATGAAATTGAGGGTGGGGTAGTATATTTACCCAAAAAGGAAATTGATAGGTGACGTAAAATTAACCATCTGTGCCAAGTAATGAGAATTCAGAAACAAGAGACATTAAAGAAACAAAGGATCTCAGTACCTAAGGAAATGAGTAATGTGAGGTAATGTGAAAATATGGTACAGATTTTAAAATACCAGAATTTTTAATATGAAATTAATAATGGTTCAAATTGGATTATAACTAATATCAGAATATATGGGGTCAGTGTTGAAGCTAGAGGTTTATAGTACAGAAACAAAATACTGGATTGATTTTTTAAATTAAAAACATATTTTGTATTCATAAAAATAGAAAATTGTAATTAATTTATTATTAGCTTAGTATGTAAACATATAAGGAATTTGATTTGCCAACAGTCATACAAAAAGCAACAAGATATATCTATAAGTAGACAAAAGTGCTGGAGAAACTCAGCGGGTGCAGCAGCATCTATGGAGTGAAGGAAATAGACAACGTGTCGGGCCGAAACCCTTCTTCAGAAGGGTTTCAACCTAAACGTTGCCTATTTCCTTCGCTCCATAGATGCTGCTGCACCCGCTGAGTTTCTCCAGCACTTTTGTCTACCTTCGATTTTCCAGCATCTGCTGTTCCTTCTTAAACAAGATATATCTATATCTATCTATTCTTTATGCTATTACTAAAACTATCATCTTGTCTTCCAGTTTGCGTTTTTTTTAAAATTTGTGCAAAAATGGTACCCTATATCGCTAGGATTTTTTGCCACCTTACTCACCTTTCTCCCCTGCTCCAAGCGCACCAAGTTTTGTTCCGATCGGTGAAATGTTTGAAACGTTATGAATGGTTCAAATTGGATTATAACTAATATCAGAATATATTAAAAAATCGTGAGATCAGCAGATTGGTCTTCTCGCCTATCAGTCACTATGAAGGTAACACCCTTTCCGGCATACCCGGAGGCAGTGTTGAGTCCGTGAGCAGCATGTGGGAGACCAGCATGACAAGACAGGAGCTGTTAAGTTGAACCGGAAGCCTCTGAGTGGTCGGAATGGGACCGGGAGCTACTGAGTGAGGCCGAAAGCTGAAGATGCGGGGTGAGCGTTTGGGGACCAGCCCTCCCGTGTGACAGGGCCCCACTTGGTCTAGTATATGTGTCTTTTTACAATACTGCACACAAAAATGTGAAGTGGGGTCAAATTTCAAATTCCTTCAAAAAAGATTACAAGCACTTTATTGGGTTCATGACTAACATAGTATCAACAAAAAAATATAAGAACAGATAGCATATTGATGGAAAGTTTCCGAAAATGGCATCAGAATATACAAATACATTTTGTGCAACGATTGTCGCGTGATGTCCATCAGTGACCTCGATGGCACAGTAAATGCACATATTTCTTATTCCTTTCTATGTTTATGAATACCACGTGGAACAATAAAATTGGAAAAACAGTTTCCACTTCATTCACCAGATAGATAGATAGATAGATAGATAGATAGATAGATAGATAGATAGCCTTTTATTGTCATTCAGACCGAAGTCTGAACGAAATTGCAGCAGTCATACATATAATACAATACAATAAAACAACAATAAACCCATATTAACATCCACCACAGTGAGTCCACCCAGCATCTCCTCACTGTGATGGAGGCAAAAGTCTTAGGTCTGCAGTCTCTTCCCTCCTCTTCTCCCTCTGCGCTGGGGCGATACCCCCCCCCCCCCCCGGGCGATGTTAAGAACAGTCCCGCGGCTCAAACACCGCGGCCCGGGGTGGTTGAAGCTGCCGCCCACCAGTCCTGCAGACGCAGCCGCTGGCCCGCGGCCGAACCCCGGACTCAGGCCACCACCACCAGAACACCGACCCAGCCACCCTCACGTGAGTACTGCGCCGTCTTCAGCCTCGGGCTGGGCCGCCCCGACTTGGGCGCCGAACCTCCCCCGGACCGGGCCGCCCCGACTTGGGCGTCGCTTCTCCCCCGGACCGGGCCGCCCCATCTTGGGCGTCGCTTCTCCCCCGGACCGGGCCACCCCGACTTGGGCGTCGCTTCTTCCCCGGGCCGGGCTGCCCCGACTTGGGCGCCGAACCTCCCTCGGGCTGCCAGCGCCGCACCTTCCCGAGCTCGGCCGCTCCGACAGGAGCCTCGTTCCACCCTCGGGCTGGCCGTCCTCACGGGAGCGTCCCAACCTCTTCCAGCCCTGAGCCGGACCACCCTCACGGGAGCGAGCTCAGGGCGAGTCCTGACGGTGCTCTGCCTCCGGAGCCTCGAGATCGTCAACTCCATTAGTCCTCAGCACAGACGGAGGCAGAGAAGGGGAATACGATAAAAAGGTCGTATTCCCCCACAGGGAGAGACTGCAAACCCCGTTTCACCCCCCCCCCCCCCCAAAAACACAAACTAAAACCAAAAAACTAGACTAACCAAACAAAATAAACAACATAAAAAACACAAAACAACGGGACTGCCGGTAAGCCGCTGCAGCCAGAGCCGCGCCGCCACTCCGAAGATCATGTAGTAGAATACGGATCCATCTGAGTGGACACCGCAATACGCGTTACACATCATGCACACAAACGTACGTTGCGGTGGACACTACAAGCTTTGGTATCCCAGAAAATGAACGTTATATTACTAGCGAAAACCAAACATTTTCACCAATGTGATCTAAATGGTGCATTACCTTATGGATTTGAGCTATATCGATGGCTGATGATTCGTCAGAACGTTTGATTTTATGCGTTTTTTTTGTAAGTAAAATGTCTCCAGAACAGTCTTTGCGGAGATTCCCGAATTTGACACGAAGGAAAGCAGATGGCGACTTGGTCCGTACGAAAGGTAAACAAGAGACAGAGACAGCGTGTTGCCAAATTGCGGATTGGCTCTGTTTCTTAGTTTTGATGACCAATTTATGTACAACATTTTTTTTTAATTGATTTAAAAAAGTTGGAAAATATATGGTAAACGATCATTTTTGACACCATGATGTTTTAGATGTATTAAATTGTTAAATAAGAGAAAATAATTAACTTGCCCAAAAATTGCTACACTAGGACACCTCGCTGGGTTTTTGAAAAGCATTAGAGGTTTGGAGCCTCTGTGATTTAACTTACGGAGGTACCGACCCTGATAACGGTCGTTGTGACAATGAACACCAAGCACAATGACCATTACGGGATTTTTACTGTACTGAATTATCTTTATGTTACTGTATATTTCTCCTGGTATTGATGAAGATATTTCCCTAGATCATCATCAAAACGTATATGTATGATGGGTCATATAAAGTTTATTCATGAATTAAATATTTATGACTAAATGTGGCAGAGTTTTTAATGTTGCATTTTTCGTGTCCGAATTGGTGGTTAAACGATGAAGATTTGTTTGTCATGAAAAAAGTTTTTGACTTTCAGTCTTGGTTATCTATTCATATCTGTTATTTATAAGGTTTCACATGATGGGTAGATTTTTGTTAAGAACAGTGTAAAAAACTGAATAATAATCTTGTTCCTCGAAGTCTCTCCAGTATTGTAAAAAGACACATATATAGTACAAAAGCTCACACCTTGATAGTTATTCTGTCTGTCTTCTCATGTTTTCCTGGAACTACGCTAAAACGATAAAAGATAGCGCTACAATTTTTGGCCAACCTTACTCACCATTCTGTGGTGTGTTTTTAAAAAATCAAATTTTGTTCAAATTGATGGTATATTTTACAAGTTATTCATATTTTAATCAATACAAAATCCAGTTTGACAAAAATCACTTGAATTTGGACATGGCAGTTAGCAGGGAATGACATCACAATGGGATCTAATTTACATAAACTGCCCATCAGCAGTGTTTCACCCCCCAATTACATCACAATGGGATCTCATTTACGTAAAATAAAAAACACAGTAACATTCACGTCACAATGACATCAAGGGGGTAGGGAGGGGAGGGTTTATGGAGGGAGGGAGTGACTGAGGGTAGGGGAAAGAAGAGGGAGGGTGAGGTGAGGGAGGAAGTGGGGGAGGTGAGGAGAGGGGAAAGAAGAGTGAGGGTGAAGAGGAGGAGGAGGGAGTGCTGGGGGATGAGGGGAAATGCGCAGTTGGGGGCTATGGATGAGTGGTGGAATATTGCGTTGGGGGAATGGGTTGAGTTGGGGGATTGGGTGAGTGATGGAATATTGTGTTGGGGGAATGGGGCCGAACAGGTCCCACTTGGTCCAGCATTTATTACTAAACCTCTCATCATGTTTGTTGGCATGCGTACATGGATGTGATATCCCAAACCCCACCAAAATGGTACACAATAGCACTACAATTTTTAGCCTACCTTACTCACCATTGTCATGTGATGTAAATTACACAATTTTTGTTCAGATTGACATTAAATTTTACAAGTTATTGATATTTAAAACTTAAAATTACTTAAAACAGCGCCCCCACTTGCCGGCCGTGCCTGCGCATTTGGGGGAGGCCTGTCAGCCCCGCAGGTGTGCAGTGGGCCCGGTATCTGCGCTGTGTGTTCGGGGGCAGTGAGAGAACGCTCAGGGAACTCGGGGCCTGGGCGCTGGGTCTGGGGGCGTCGATGCTGCTGCTCTGGGCACATGCGGCGGGGTCTGGGGGCGGGGAGAGGCCGCGCCAGGGATCCGGGGCCTGGGCGCTGAGGCTGGAGGCGTGCTGCTCTTGGGGAGCGGGGAGGGAGAGGAGCGGGACGCTCGAGATCCTGGCAAGGTGAGAAGGGAGAGTGAGGCGATTGAGGGAGGAGGGGGTGAGTAGGGGAGATGGGGTGTGGGGGAGAGAGAGAGAGAGGAGGGAAGTGGGGAGGTGAGGAGGGAGATTGGAGAGTGAGATAGGGGGGATGATGAGGAGTGGGGGATAGAGGGAGAGGAGGGTGGTAAGGAGGTGAGAGGGAGGGGAAATAAGAGGGAAGAGGGGAAAGGAGAGGGAGGGAGAGATTAGGGACAGAGGGGAGGCGGAGTGGGGAAATAAGAGGCTGAAGAGGATGAGGGAGTGCTGGGGGATGAGGGGGAATGGAGGAGCTAAGGGGTAGAAAGAGGGATGGTGAGGTAATGGAGGAGGGGAGGGGGAAGAGAGAGGAGGGGAGGGAGGCGGAGAGGAGGAAGCAGTGGTGGGTTGGTGGTGGGTAGGGAGAGGGAGGATAATGGAGGAGGGGAATAGGGGACTGAAGTGGGAAAGTGAGAACCATTCACATTGATCTTATAGTTTACGTTATTGCCATTTTAAACTTTAAAAACGTCGTAATGCATGCGCAGTTTGGTGGAATATTGCGTTGGGGGAAACAGGACCCAATGGGTCCGCACTTGGTCTAGTAACCACTTAAAGATTAAAAATAGACTTAAACATCCACCGTGTGAGAATCTCCTAGGCACACAGCATAAGCGGAGACCCACAGCCACAGTTCAATGTCCGGGCCACACACACACTCCTTCACCAGGATATGACCAGAGTTGTACCCACCGCTGTCACTCTATCTGCAGACCCTGTCCGCCCGATCAGTCAGAAAGCCATCGACACTCGAACTAGACTCCGGGATGTCCTCAAGGAGCCATGTCCCCACAAAACACTGCACTCACGGCACTCCCTCCGAGTCTCCATCAATGCACACACACGTCCATCTTGTTTTTTCGGCGACCTCGCCCTTCCCCACGATAATGGAAGGCAAATAAATTATACCTTCCTTCCTCCTTTTCTCCCACGTTCGAGGCAATCAAAACTTCTGCAGTCAGGGCTATCGAAGCTCCCACGATCGTGTCAGTCAAAGCTACTGTGGTTCGAGCTCCCGCAGTCAATCCCTAATGTTAAAGCAGCAGTGCAGGCAGAGATACTATGAAAAAGTCACATCTCGTCGAGGAAAGAGATAAAAAAGGTTTCTCCCAACCCCTGCCTACACCCACATAATACAGGAGATATAATCAAATATAAGTCTTCCTCTACATTCATTGTACCATCTAGTCAATATAATCTACTAAAGTGGGACCTGTTGGGTTCCTGTCACACAGGCTTGGTCCCCCAACGCAATATTCCATCATTCACCCATAGCCCCCAACTGCACAGGCACAGCTCATTTCCCCTCATCCCTAGTACTCTCTCCCCCTCCTCTTCACCCTCCCTCTGCTTTCCACTCTCATCCTCCCCTCACCTAATCCCTCCTTCACCTCTCTGTCCCTCCTACCCCCTACCCTGTCACTCCCTCCCTCCATAACTCCTCTCACCTCCCTACCATCCTCCTATCCCTCTATTCCCCACTCAACTCCCCCAACCCCCTCCCCACTATCTCTCACCTTCCCCACTCCCTACCTCCCCCCTCTTCTATTCCCCCTCCTACCCCCCCACTCCTCCTACCCTCCCCCAATCCCTCCCTAGGCAATGGTCGCCTTCCTCCGCCGGGATCAGATTCTCTGCTTTCCGTTTGGTGGACATGTCTGACTTCATGCCGCGCCGCTTCCGGACCCTCCAAAAATGTTGACCGGTTGAAGACCTCCGCCGGCCACCCACAGCGTCCCTCAGCTCCAGAAATTATGTAATGGTGCACAAAGGGGCAGACAGGAGAGACCAATCCACGTGGCGCTGACTGGCAGGTGAGGAGATCATGCATGCGGTTTTTAAGATTTTTAAACCTCACTAACATAAAATATATCACCAACCGGAATGAAGGGTGGGGTGGCCAAATTGTAGAGGCTATGACTTTAAAATGGGGTAAAAGCTTCAGGGCTGCTGGGAGATTTGGTCAATTTGGAATTGCTCTCTGCAGAACTGGGACAAGCTGCGGAGTGATGCCAGTGTGTCCAGAGCCTAGGTACAAGTTGCAAGAAAAGAATAGCAGCATCTGCAGACCCTGTCAATTAGATGCAAAATGCATAGAATGGATTGGATGGCTGCAAACCAGACATACACCTTGTAAATAATGTTGCAGAGTTCTACTTTGTCTGGGTTTCTTGCAGATCAGGGTAAATGTTTGTAAGTTGGCTTCCTTGAGAAGTCCTGTTTGAATACAATGTATTAAGCTGCTGTATTATTGGGTTAGGGAAATGTCTGGGGTTATGTATGGGGTTAATCCGATATCTGTATTTGGATTTTTCAGAGACCACCCCCATGTGGTTCAGCCCCTCAAGGTCCCGGGACCTATAAAAGTTTGCTGCCATGTGGTCCAGCGTTAATCTTCTAGGAGAGAGCTTGGGATTGCGTGATCTTCTGGAGTGTCTCTGTTTGAGTGAGGCCTAGAGGGACAGGTACAGTAGTTGAGCTGTAATTTCGCTTTGTTCAAGTGCTTGATTCAGTGTTTTTTTTTACCTAAACTAGAGTGGGGGGAAGCTTAGAACGAGCAATTTACATTGGGGGCTCGTCCGGGATCTCAAAAGACCCCCAAACACAAGTTTGCGATCAAGGGTGTTGAGGTATTTCAATCGTGAGTGCAGAAATCGGGCCCACGGTGCGGTTTTTGCACTGATTTTGGACACTTCGTTAGTCGGAGCGGATCGATCATTCACGGGCTTGGGAAAGGGTCTAATCGAGATCATTAGAACAGAGTCTAGCAAGCACGAGGGGGGGAGGGGGGCAGGGGTTGGGGTGGTTAGCACTCCTTTGGGTTAGGGGCCCATAAAACCAGGGTGGGGTTAGAGACCTTGCTGGGGTTGGGTTACAAGCCCTTTCCTGGGTTAGAGGCCCAAAACGTTGGTCGTAGTTGGCAGACTGCAGCTGCCTTAACGAGAGCCAAACGCGCTTCATCGGGCGAGGAGTAGCCCATAGTTAGATTTGGGCGGATATTGATCGGATCTTTTTGCCGGGAGCACAAATTGAAAAGGTGCGCTCTGAAAATCGGCATCGATAACTCACAAGTAGCTACGCGCTGAATCCTCGGTGCCCAGCAGAGAGGAGTGGCTGTGTGGAGGTATCCGAGTCCCTCCCTGAAGTATGGCACGAGGAACCTCGGAAAGGTACTGGGCTTGGGCGGTCAGAGTATAGATTGGCCGGAATACTCCAGTCCATTCAAGAATTCAACTGGCCAATTTTAGTGTGATTTGAGTGCCCACGTATGAGGAGAGATACACACTAAAATTAGGAGTTCGAGTCTATATTTGCAAAACAACATTTCTAAATACTGAATTTCATATTGAAGTTCTGCCAGTAAGGTAGAATTCGAATTCCTGTATAGAGAACTTCGGAGTTGGTGCATGTCCGTGATCGATTCCGAATAGCGGCTGATCAACAGTGAATAGTAACCCTCTGGTCGATTGTTGACTAGTACCTGATAGCGAAGAGTACCTGAGAGACGGGAACCTGTTTACTTGATGAAAAGTAATCCGAATAGCGAAGGGTACCCCTAATTCTGTTGAACTTAGAAGGGGGATAGAGGTCCCCCTATAGAAGTCCAGTCTAAACTGAGGGTTAGTAACATTCGGGAGGAAAGCAGTCTTTTAAGGAGTAGTACCCCTCAGCAAAGAGTAACCTAGGAAGGGGAAAATCTTTGGTATCAGAGGGAGAGGATCACTAAGTGATAATAGTGTGATGCGGTGTTAAGATCGAGTGTTCGTGAACTGTGCGCTAATGCTTTAAATCATTTTGTAAATTGTAAAAATCTAGCTTTTCGTATTGTTATCGGATCCGGATTTTGTAAATATTCTGTGTATATAAATAAACTGAGTGTATTAAGATTTGGATTTTGTTAAGTCCACGGACCATTATTTGCATTGCTGCTTGTGCGAGTGTTTACGGACTTAGAAACTTGTAGTAAGAGTGTGCTTGAGTTAAATATTTGTAATTATTTTAGAGAGTGGTATTGTAAGATTCTGAATCGGGGTGGTTCGATCAGGGGTTGTACTCTTTCGATCGCTGCATCGGGGGAGGAGTAATCCCGCTGACCGATTGCACCACGAGGAGGATTCATTAGAGTGGGGTTTAATGGATGCTTCTAGTTTATGTTGGGTGCGTCTTGGGTTATTGATAATCGGGGGAATATTTTCATTCTTAATTATAGTTATGTTAGCGTGGTTCGGATTTGTCTGTCTGTGTGAACTTAAAGTGGATTAGGTGAGAGATTGCTGCCTGAGAGACTGTGAATGAGAGTTAGACCTGGATTGAGACAACGGAGATGAAAGTTTGGAATTGAATGGTTATTGTAATTTAACTGATAAGAGAGTTGGGAGAGAGACTGAATACGAGCGAGTGGTTTGAATTGAATAGGAGTGACTGGGTAACACTAGAAAGGGAGCGATTGTTAGAGTAAGTTTGAATCAGAGAGAACGTTGACCATTGTGTGGGAGAGATTCCATTGACCTTGGAGTCTGAGAGGAAGGAGTGATTGGAAGAGGTGTTGGTGTCTGGAACCTTAAATTTTGTGATTTGTGTTGTGACCATTGTTCCGAGAATGGGGAATGTCTCCGAGAAGGACCAATCAAACAGATTGGAAAGCCCGATAAGGATAAGTTGTGAGAAGCTTCCACATGATGCAATAGACTAAGAAGATTATCTGGGGAATTAAATGCAATTTTGAAAGACGAACTTTGACCGTTGTGTGGGCTAAAATCTGTAATAGGAATAAACTATGTAGAAATGGTCGTCATCAAATATGGGAATAGTGAAGAAGGAAACGAAGGAACATAAAGAATGTTCTTCACTAAAAGGGAAATAAATAAAGAGTTTGTTTTGCTGTCCACCCTAAGAATGGCGGCTTGTAAATTGGGAATTGGAGGAGAACACGATAGAACTGATCCTTCTCAGGACATTCCAGAACAGGAACAGGAAGAACTAGTAAGCCAACAGCAGGAGCAGGAGCAGAAGGAGAGCAGGAGCAGGAGCAGGAGCAGGAGCAGGAGCAGGAGCAGGAGAGAATACCATCTTCTGGAAGGGAGACTACTGAGACGGCTCTTAAAGGGGAGGTGCCGACAAAACCTAAACTTGTTAAATTCGGTAAGAGTGAAACAGTGCCTGAATACTTTGAAGGGAGAGAGATTTATAATATGCCAGGGTGTGCAGAATTCTGCGGAGTGGAGCTAGAGCCACAGCATTCCTCACAGAACTCTCATGCTCCCAATTCGGAGAAACCATGCGCAGCTTGCGAACAGGGCACATGGGAGGAGTCAGCGTTATCTTCGGCTCCTCCCCCGTAAACTCTAATCTGAAGAAGAGAAATCGAGGGGAGATCCTCTATCTCCTATGATTGCCCCACGTGAAGGACAGTAGGGGAAATCAAGAAACTAGAAGGAAGACTCCATCGACATGGGTGCTGAAATTAATTAGAAACTCCAGTAGTGGAAGGATGAAGGAATCCTTCTTGAAGTACCGGGATAGAACAAATAGCTTTTCAGAGGGTGAGATAGGAGTAGAATAACCATATAACCATATAACAATTACAGCACGGAAACAGGCCATCTCGGCCCTACAAGTCCATGCCGAACAAATTTTTTTTTCCCCTTAGTCCCACCTGCCTGCACTCATACCATAACCCTCCATTCCCTTCTCATCCATATGCCTATCCAATTTATTTTTAAATGATACCAATGAACCTGCCTCCACCACTTCCACTGGAAGCTCATTCGACACACCGCCACCACTCTCTGCGTAAAGAAGTTCCCCCTCATATTACCCCTAAACTCCTGTCCCTTAATTCTGAAGTCATGTCCTCTTGTTTGAATCTTCCCTATTCTCAAAGGGAAAAGCTTGTCCACATCAACTCTGTCTATCCCTCTCATCATTTTAAAGACCTCTATCAGGTCCCCCCTTAACCTTCTGCGCTCCAGAGAATAAAGACCTAACTTATTCCACCTTTCTCTGTAACTTAGTTGTTGAAACCCAGGCAACATTCTAGTAAATCTCCTCTGTACTCTCTCTATTTTGTTGACATCCTTCCTATAATTGGGCGACCAAAATTGTACACCATACTCCAGATTTGGTCTCACCAATGCCTTGTACAATTGTAACATTACATCCCAGCTTCTATACTCAATGCTCTGATTTATAAAGGCTAGCATACCAAAAGCTTTCTTTACCACCCTATCTATATGAGATTCCACCTTCAAGGAACTATGCACGGTTATACCCAGATCCCTCTGTTCAACTGTATTCTTCAATTCCCTACCATTTACCATGTACGTCCTATTTTGATTTGTCCTGCCAAGGTGTAGCACCTCACATTTATCAGCATTAAACTCCATCTGCCATCTTTCAGCCCATTTTTCCAAATGGCCTAAATCACTCTGTATTTAATATGGAGGGATTGATCCGGACATGGATAATATCATTATGTCAGAGCAATTCACCGATGAAAGGAATTTAAAATGGACTCCCCATAGACAATGTGTTTGTCGGGAGATTCCCGCATTAGGCATAAATGTCCCCCAGACCACAGACGGTCAGACCTTAAGGCAGCCTTGTTCAGTGGCAGCCCAGGCATTAATGGTTCAAGTAAAAGAAATAAGGACAGACGAGGATAAGGAGGAAGAAGCCCTCAAGGCCTGGATAGACCTCCCATTCAGGGAACCGACCATTCCTTGGTTTGGCTGGAGAGGTTATAGAGCGATCTAGCCCAATCAGTGTTATAGCTGTGGGGGATTGGGACATTGGAGTCGGTTATGTCCTATGAGATAATATTATCGAGAAGGAAGGGGGCAGAGAAGAAGGCCACGGCATTACAGAAACCAGTGGATTCCAAGATGGTACAGAGACTCTTGGGACCCCGAAGGTAGACGACGAGGACACTGGCAGGGAGGTCGGGGGCAGGGACATTTTGGCAATCCAACCTATTTTGTTAGCCCTAACCTGCCAGTTAACAGTAATACCATCTATTAAAATTAAAGGCATCCTCACATGGCCCGATAACTGAAAATGAAATGATTGGCTTTAAAAGTTCCTTTATGTCCAGGAGATTGAAATATTAAATTATCTTTTTAATGGAATATTTCAATATCCTGGACATAAAGGAACTGAAATACAAAGATGTTTATGCATTAGATTTATGCAGCCATCAGATGCATTAGGAATTGAATTTTGGGAAGACTGAAGCCATTTTCTTTGGGTCTATAGCTACTGACTCCTTCTGTCTCTCTTGCAATCATCGGAGGCTAAACAAAACAAAATTGTTTTGAAGGGTTCTTTTCAGAAATCCTGTCTCACCCGTTGAGTTCCTCCAGATCTTTGTTTTGCTCAAGATTCCAGCATCTGCAAATACTCGTCTCCAATTTTAAATTGTTTGGAATTTACCCTGCAAGGAACCACAGTTCTATCCATTTACTGAGTTCATATCTTGTTTCCCATCCTGCTTCCACCTGCATAAGAACATGATCTACTTGTCACACAGGTGTCACTTTATCCCACCAGCAGTCACATCATCCCCACCCATAGAAACATAGAAATTAGGTGCAGGAGTAGGCCATTCGGCCCTTCGAGTCTGCACCGTCATTCAATATGATCATGGCTGATCATCCAACTCAGTATCCCGTACCTGCCTTCTCTCCATACCCCCTAATCCCCTTAGCCACAAGGGCCACATCTAACTCCCTCTTAAATATAGCCAATGAACTGGCCTCAACTACCCTGTGTGGCAGAGAGTTCCAGAGATTCACCACTCTCTGTGTGAAAAAAGTTCTTCTCATCTCGGTTTTAAAGGATTTCCCCCTTATCCTTAAGCTGTGACCCCTTGTCCTGGACTTCCCTAACATCGGGAACAATCTTCCTGCATCTAGCCTGTCCAACCCCTTAAGAGTTTTGTAAGTTTCTATAAGATCCCCTCTCAATCTCCTAGAAATTCTAGAGAGTATAAACCAAGTCTATCCAGTCTTTCTTCATAAGACAGTCCTGACATCCCAGGAATCAGTCTGGTGAACCGTCTCTGCACTCCCTCTATGGCAATAATGTCCTTCCTTATCAGCAGAGACCACTCCTTTTGCAACTCTTTGGTTCACGCATCCCTTTCCACCCAACCTGCCTCCTCCCCAGGTACTTTCCCCTCCAACCACATGAGGTAACATCTGTCCCTATACTGCCTCCCTCACCCCCATCAATGCATCACGGCAGCCCTTCCAGGTAAGACGTGTTCACGTGCACCTCGTCAAACCTCATCTACTATATTTAGTGCTCCTGTTGTGGCTTCCTTTACATCGGCGAGAGGCCAAGTGTAGACGAGGTAACCATTCCATCGGACACACACTCTGTCATAGAAATATAGAAAATAGGTGCAGGAGTAGGCCATTCGGCCCCTCGAGCCTGCACCGCCATTCAATATGATTATGGCTGATCATCCAACTCAGTATCCACCAATGTCTGCTCTAACTCCGAGTTGCTACCCATTTTAACACACACAATTAGAGGAACAACATCTCATATTCCACTTGGGGTGGTATGAACATTGAATTCTTCAGTTTATAGACAATAGGTGCAGGAGCAAGCCATTCGGCCCTTCGAGGCAGCACCGCCATTCAACGTGATCATGGCTGATCATCCCCAATCAGTACCCCGTTCCTGCCTTCTCCCCATATCCTCTGACTCCGCTATCTTTAAGAGCTCTCTCTTGAAAGTATCCAGAGAATTCCACAGTCTTTTGTAACACACATCTTAAGGGTTTCGGCCCGAAACGTTGCCTATTTCCTTCGCTCCATAGATGCTGCTGCACCCGCTGAGTTTCTCCAACATTTTTGTGGAGAAACTGCAGTTCCTTCTTAAACCCTTTTCCATCCCTCTCTTCCATGTGCCCCACGTGGAAGGGCACTCATTGCACCCACTATCCTTCTTTTCCACTTCCACCAGTATCCCTTCTTTTGGTTTCACACTTCGCATTTATTTCCTTATCTGACACCCTTTGTCCACTTGCCGGTTCCTCCTCGCCTATCCACCTTACATTTGCCAGGCTTTGCCCCGCCCACCTTCCTTCCGACTTGCTCCCCCGACTACAATCGGTCTGAAGAAGGGTCCCGACTCGAAACTTCACCTGTCCATGTCCATGCCTGCTGCCTTCCCTGCTGAGTTACTTAAGCACTTTGTGTTTTTTTGTAAACCAGTATTTGCAATTCCTTGTGTCTATGAATATTAATGTAATTTACTTTAATGTACAGTTATCTTATTTCCACCTGATTTTTATGCATTATTTCTGACATTGTGCAACTAATTTTACAGTTACGTGACCGATTGAACATTATATTACAGTATTTTCAAATGTCATCAATTTGCATTGAATGCAACCCAAATCCAAATAACAATTAAGAACGAGTCCGAAGAACAATCACTGTGCTATTTGCAATGTGGCGGCGAATTCGGCGCTGCCGAAATAAATTGAATTCATACTGAAATTTGTCGGCAAAATCGTCGTCTTGGAGTTGCATAAGGTCGAATATGGATGGAAGGATAGGCGTATAATAAAATGTCAATACATAATGACACAAAGTTTAAAACCTCGTTATGTTTGTCTCTGATGAAAAAGTGCGAAAGATGTGAAGGAAGAAATTGATTCACGGCACGTGGTGACACTGACAACTACCGTAAACGCAGGTTTACACACACAAACTCACAACAATGCAAATCAAAGCACAGCTAACCTAAACAAAAATGCTCAAGGTGCTGAACGTTTGAAACCACATTCCCGGCAGGAAATGAAAAGGCGCGGGCTATTGAAATTCTGCTCTCTGAACTGACTTGGTGGGTAACCTTTCGCAGCGACCCGCCAAGGTTGCTGGCAGCGGCGACTGAAGCAATGAGTTGCAATTTTTTTGTTTTTGTTGTTGCCCTTTTTTCTTCCAATGTTAACGGCACAACTTGGTGCTAAAGTTACATTTGCAGCCGGCGCGATGCTGGATGAGTGTTGCTCCGCACTCGCCCCCTCCAGCTTCCAGGATCAGGGACTGGTCGTCACCACGAGCCCGAGCCGCTCCGCGCCATCGCGCCGTTTCCCGCTGCAACATTGCAGTGATCCGAGAGGCTGCGCGAAGGAAGTTAACTTAATGTGCGTGTTTAAAAAAAAACCTCACACAGGTTTAATTAGAACACACACTGGAATCAGAGAGGAGGCGTAAAAGGACAAAACACAAACACCACCCCCCTCAACCACCCACACTCACATTCCTGAATCCCTCCTACCGCCGGAAAGAGACACAACTCCCTCCCTCCCGCCCTCCTCTCACTGAGTGTCAGGCGCCGGGAGAGCGAGAGACGCACTCGGCTCTGCAACGCCAGCGGCATCGGGGCATCATGGCTTCTTCGCACTGCAACGCCGATACCGGACTGGAGATTAAAACCCGGTCGGTGGAGCAGACCCTCATCCCCTTGGTGACCCAGGTATGTTTGGGGGCGTGAGGAGGACAACGAGAAGGGGCGCGCAAGGCGCAGTGAGAGAGGAGAGTCTCTCTCCCCCACACATACACACACACCAGAGTCAAGGGAGCAATCTTAGCGACAGGCGGAGTAGAGCAGGGGAGTTCAAGGAGGAGGGAAAAGGGATAAGGGTCGGACCCCCGATGAGGGTGAAGGCTTTTCTTCCTTACAGCCCACCTGGAGTTGAGAACACCGTCACCCCCACTCCCTCCCTCCCAATCCCGGGCTGAGGTGAGTATCCCAATCCCCAATCCCCTGGAAACTACATCAAAGGACCGGGCATGGGATAGGGCAGCCGTGGGCTCCTCTGGAGACGAGGTATTGTGAGAAATTAGACTTTAAGCGTCTTTAACCCCCTTCTTAACAAAAGGACCTTCCCGCGACATAACTCGTACAAGGTTGCGAGAGATGGGGTAAAGTGCAGCTGAATGACAGTACGTTTCCCATTGTCCCCAGACCCGGCTCCCACACACTCCACTTGCCTGAAGATCCCCTCTCCAGCAGAAGCAGTACTTAATAGAGACTCCGCTTCACAGTCACCTTGCAGGCGGCAGAGAGAGCAGAGGAAAGGACGCGGGCCACACGCGAGGGTTTATTGCTGCCCCAGAGGGGACGTGAGACACTTGGTTTAGCGAGAGGGAGGCGCTGTAACACACGGGAGCCGGCGTTTTATTCCAAAGTTCGAACTCCGTAACTTTCAGAGAGGGCAGTGCGACTTTCGCCGGAGAACAGGAAGGTTTTATTTCCTGCCTTTTTACTGCTACACTGAGAAGAGTTTCTTAATTGCAAGCGGTCCAAGTTCATAATCGCACAGTCCGCAGAGGTGTTCTGGTTTGAATTAAGGATCTTTCTGACTTTTAGTTAATCTGTCAGGAGTGCTCGCTAACGTTAAACTATGAAACTGACACCGGCATCAAAGAAGAGGATAGTTGCGAGGTTTTTGGAGTCTCGATCGCTCGAGTCTCAGCAGGTGTTTTAAGTGGGGACCCAATATTCAAAACGCCTGCTTCCTCATTTTAAGCCTTTTGCCCATACTTTACTTTAGATTCCTACTTTATTTGAGCGAATTGGATAATCCAACGGTCATGTTTGAACATTTAAGGGGAAAGAGATGGGATGTTAATTAAATAAAAATATTGTCAATGTTAGAAATGTGCAAAATCATTCCCCAAATGTTTACATTCTTTTGGATTTTGATAAATTAATTTGGTAGGAATATTTATGCTCCTTGCAAAATACATATTTATTTCGGATGAATGCAGGGAAAATAGACCTAAGGAAGAATCTAAGGAGATAATAAATCATAACATATATGAGTTATAAACAATGCACAGTGATACCTGCAGAACTGATGGAGTTTTATCCTTAAAAATATGATTCTTCAAAAATGTTAACAAATGCGCTGTCTAAAGTAACGGGAAGGTTCAGAACATACATAGAGCAGTACAATGAATAGTATAGCACAGAAACAGCCCCTTCGGCTCACAGCATCGGTACACAACATGATGCCAAGATAAACTAACATCTGCTTGCACGAGATGTATACCATTAATTCCACGTGCCTGTCTAAAAGCATATTAAATGCCCTATCGTATCACCTTCGGTATATATTATTTGCCATCCTGGAAAAAATGCTCTGCCAACTTCAGACAAGGACAGATGTGTGATTCAATTTGGAATTTACAAAACATTCCCTTCAAGCCCTACCACTGAGTCTTGCTGTTCATTTCATTATTGGCACGCATTCCATCCAGTAGGCATGGAGAAAACAATACAGGAAGTTGTATTCACTTAGCAGAATTACATTTTAATGACATGCTAAGTGTTAATCATTGCCTGGAAACCACTCCAAACTGAACATTATGCAGTTTTAGTTTGCTGTCTCATTTCTTCAGATTTAATTTTTTGCATATCTTAAACTATATTTCAATATTTCTTCTTTTATTAATCCATTTTCTGTTCTTTTTCATAAACTGTACATTGACATTGAATTTCCACTGAAGTTTACATTTCCTTCTTGAGGTTTGCGTTAATTTCACAACTTAATCTGATTACTTAATGAGCTACAATTGCTTAAGTTGTTCACTTGGTTCTTACATGCCCAGCTTCCCTCGGTATGACATTATTATGTTGCTGCTTCTGAAAACTGCTAAGATATATCTTTTAAATTAAGCCTGTAAGACTTAGCTCACTGGGCAGTGTTGTTTGATGCACATCAAATTATGGCCACATTACCAAAAAAAAACATTTGGAGGCAGCATTTTTATGAACATAGGGTTAATTGTATTTTAAGGAAAGTCTTTGAATCTATATTTTAATACCTAAGTGACAGTGTGAGTTGGAGGAAATTTATCAGTTTAAAGATTTAAATGTTGTGGTAAATGTTGGCCACTTATAAGCCCTCAAATCGTTTCTATTGGACTGTGTTTTTTTCAAATATAGTTTATTTTAAGTTGACAATATCATTGGCAAATTACTATGAGCGATTTCCATTGAAGTCAAATTTGCTGTTAATTTGTAATCACAATTTTCCTACTGTTATGTATTGTTTAAGTATGATTAAGCATTAATTGAGCATATTATTTGTATGATTAACAAACTTTGTTTTAATAATATCTATTGAGATTGATTTTCCACTTAAACTAGATTTCTCTTGATTAAGGAAGTGCAGCGTTTTGATGTTAGAGGACTTGTTATTGCTAATAGCTGAAATATCACCAGCATGGCCACAATAGTTTGTGCGACTGGATATTCCACTCTTTAAAATGTACCACAAAGCTAGATTATGAGTTTACTGCTGTGATGTGCTTTTCACATCCTATCAATGTTTGAAAACAAACATACAAACATCAAGCATTTTGTCCACAAAATGCTCTATCCAAGTAAGTTATTTTTGAAATGTACAAGGGAACATTTTAATTCAATCCGTCAGAAGTTTAGAAAATATTGACATTAATGTTATAATACTTTCCCCATTTCCACTAGGTTGTGTATTGGTGTACATGACAATAAATGTCCTTTGTCCTTGTTAAATATATAATATTTCTGTAAATGAAAGATGATATTGTTAAGATTCTAAAAATGTCACTCAATTGATGACATAGGCTTTGAATTCTGTTGACAATCAAATTGATTAATATTGATTTGTTACATCTGAAGTAATTGAATGTAACTGCTTTTATTTTACAATAATGTATTTGATGTAAATGTCTCAGCTTGAAGGTACACATAAAAAAACATGAGATGCATTTGAAAATGAAGAATTATGTGAAAAGAGCTGAGGAATGGGTCTTAATAGTTCGATCTTATGGAATTCCAACACAGATAGAATGGGCTGAGTGGTCTGCTGTGCATTGTGTTGTACATTGTTCTGTCTCAACTGAGCAACTCATGTCTGATGTTACTGTATTAGTGACCTTTTTAAATCTTTTAAAATAAATTTCAGAATAGATTTTGTAATGGCCAATAATAGACGAAGGAAGGTCAATCGTGGAGTCATAAAATAAATAAATTAAATCTTTACATAAAATTTCAAAGTGGGCATTTAAAAAAAAAAAGAACTTCATGGGCCTTAACACTCATGGTTCAACTTGGTTTAGTTGACATCCCTTTTGTGTCTGAATCATGAGATTACATATTTGAATACCTGACATTTGGGCAAACCACTGAAGAAATGTTAACTTGTCAAAGTGCCTTCATTTCGCGAGCTAAGAAAGCAAACATGCTTATTAAGGTGGTGGCTATGTGATATTTGAAAGTTCTATTGTATTTGATGCAACCAAATTAAAGCAGTAGAGGGGGAGGGGGAGGGAGTCTGGTGGCGATACAGTGGATAACGCACCACTGCTGTACCTGTGGTACTTGGAATAAGGAAGGCCAAGCTTTATATAAAAGTCGAGGAACTGTAATTAGAATGGTGATCTGCCTGATGGTCCTCTTTGGGACTATAGTTGGACCAAAACCATAATTTCTTCATATTGAAGCAAAATACAATGTGCTGGGGGACCTCAGTGGGCCAGTCAGCTTCTGTGGAATGGAATGGGCAGGTAACATTTCAGGTTGGGGCCATTCTTCAAAATGATGAATGTCCTGACCCAAAATGTCATCTGTCCATTCCTTTCACAGATATTGTCGGTCCAACACTCCTTTGACAAGCTCCCACACACGAGATTAATGTGCAAAACATGGTATTGGGGGGGGGGAGGGTATTGACAAGGATAGAGAACTGGTTGGCAGACAGGAAGCAAAGAGTAGGAATTAACGAGTCCTTCTCAGAATAGCAGGCAGTGACTAGTTGGATGCTGCAAGGCTCAGTTCTGGGACACCAGTTATATGCAATATATATTAACGATATAGACAAAGGAATTAAATGTAATTAGACCAAATGCAGACCCATTAGGTCTGCTCCCCCACCGCAAGATTCCACCACTCACCCGTTCCCCTAACGCAAGCCGTTCCCGCAACGCAATATTGCAACACTCACGCATAGCTCCCAACTGCGCAAGCACGGCTCATTTCTCCTCATCCCCCAGCACTCCTTCCTCCTCCTCTTCAACCTCCCTCTTCGATCCCTAGAGAGGGAGGGGGGGGGGTAGAGAGAGGGGGGGGGTAGAGAGGGGGGAAGCAAAGATGGAGGGGGGGGGTAGAGAGGGAGAAGGAGGGGGGGTAGAGAGGGGGGTAGCGTGGGGGGGGGGGGGGGGTAGAGTGGGTGGAAGTGACGGTAAATAGGGAGGGGGTAGACAGGAAGAGGGAGGGTAGAGAGGGAGGGGGGTAGAGACAGGGAGGGGGTAGAGAGGGTGGAAGTGGAGAGGGTGGAAGCGAGGGTAGATAGGGAGGGAGTAGAGAGGGTTGGAGTGAGGGTAGATAGGGAGGGGGCATCTCCCTCCTCCACACCCCCCTCCATCTCCCTCTACCACCCCACTCCCCACCCACATCCTCCTCCCCTCACTCCCATTCCCTGCCCCAGGACCTACCCAGGTCGTAGAGCAGCGCCAGGCCCTGGAACTCGGCCTGGTTCTTGTGCTCGGCCCGGCCCTGACTGTAGACTCCAGCCGTCAGCGTTTTGAAGAAAATAGGAAATAGGAAAATTAACCAGATTCTCTCTCTCTCTCTCTCTCTCTCTCTCTAACACACACACACACACACACACACACACACACACACACACACACACACACACACACACACACACCCACACACACACACACACACACACACACACACACACACACACACACACACACACACACAAAGAGTTTTAGTATTATATGGATATCTCCAAGTTTGGGGATGACACAAAGCTGTGTGGCAGTGTGAGCTGCGAGGCGGATGCTATGAGGCTGCAGGGTGACTTGGATAGGTTGGGTGAGTGGGCAGATGCATGGCTGATGCAATATAATGTGGATAAATGTGAGGTTATCCATTTTGGTGGCAAGAACAAGAAGGCAGATTATTATCTGAACGGTGTCAGATTAGGAAAAGGGGAGGTGCAACGAAACCGGGGTGTACTTGTACATCAGTCACTGATAGCAAGCATGTAGGTACAGCAGGCAGTGAAGAAAGCAAATGGCATGCTGGTCTTCATAGCGAGAGGATTTGAGTATAGGAACAAGGATATCCTTCTGCAGTTGTACAGGGCCCTGGTGAGTCCACACCTGGTGTTTTGTGTGCAGTTTTGGTCTCCTAATTTGAGGAAGGATATTCTTGCTATTGAGGTAGTGGAGCATAGGTTCACCGGATTAATACCAGGGATGGCGGGACTGACATATGATGAAAGAATGGATCAACTGGGGTTATGTTCACTGGAATTTAGAATTATGACAGGGAATTTTATAGAAATATATAAAATTCTTAAAGGATTGGACAGACTAGATGCAGGAAAAATGTTCCTGATGTTGGGGGAGTCCAGAGAACCAGGGGTCACAGTTTAAGAATAAGGAGTAGGTCATTTAGGACTGAGATGAGGAAAAACCTTTTCACCTAGAGAGTTGTGAATCTGTGGAATTCTCTGCCAATTCACAGAGGCCAATTCACTGGATGTTTTCAAGAGAGAGTTAGATATAGCTCTTAGGGCTAAAGGAATCAAGGGATATGGGGAGAAAGCAGGAACGGGGGGGTAGTGATTTAGGATGATCAGCCGCCATAATATTGAATGGCAGTGCTGCCTTGAAAGGCTGAATGGCCTATTGCTGCACCTATTTTCTATGTTTCTATGTAATACTTTATGTTCGACTCAAGGTTCCAGCATCTGCACTTCCATGTGTCTCTAGTATTTAAGCAAGGCTTTCTTGCCAGAAACGTAAATGTATACTGCATCAGTTTAGTTTAATTTATTATTGTCACGTGTGTGGATGTATAGTGAAAAGCTTTTGTTTACATACTATCCAGTCAAAGAAAAGTCTATGCATAATTACAACCATGCCATGTACAATCACAGTGTACACATAAACGATAAAGGGTACTCATTTAATACGAGATAAAGGCCGATTAAGGAGTGCAAAGACCTCTAATGAGGTAGATGAAAGGTCAGGACTGCAGCCTAGCTGATGAGAGGACCGTTCTGTTGGCTGCTAACAGCCATGAAGAAACTGTCCATGAATATGGAGGCATGTGTTTTCAAACCTCTGTACCTCTTGCATGTTGAGAGAAGGAGAAGATGGAGTGACTGGGGTGAGATTATGTTCCTCTTCATTTGATATCAGCCAACAATTAACAATGTTATGTGAACTGTCTTTTCTGTTTGTGGAACTATCTGAAGGGTTGCGCATTCCCTGAAACTGTTGTGTGTTGAATAAATGCAGCTGCTGGAGTATTCAATACACTAGAAAATCTGCATTATGACTATAAGAACTCTGACCCAGTGTTAGTATCATGTAACAAAAAACCTACTGTGTAAATCATAAAACTCATTTTACGAAAAACTCATTTTATGGGAAAAAAAATCAATTTAATGATGCAAATATATCTTTTGATCTTCATGTTAATTCTGATTGTATTGATGTTATCTATATTTAATAAACTAGACTAAGTGGGACCCGTTGGGTCCCAGCATCACATGGGAGGGCTGGTCACCAACGCAATATTCCACCTCTCCACCAATTCCAATACTGCTCGCCAGTGGGGGGGGGGGGGGGGTCTGTTGCGCTAGTATGGGTGTTGTGGGCCGAAGGTACTGGTTTCCAGAGGGCTAGTATAGACATTGTGGGCCGTATGGATGCTTGGGCAGGCATCCAACTGTTGCAACAATTTTAAAAGCCAAGCCAAGGCAAACAATTGGGCTGCAGCCACCTGACAACCAAAATTCATTTTGTGACCACAAACTTGTTAAAAAAAAGGCGAGATAAACAATTGGGCTGCAGCCATCCGACAACCAAAATTCCAATAAATATGAAAAATGCTACTTCCCTACTATACATGTTGCATTTGCACATCAATTATCTTCATAGGTTGCACATCTCCACCACAAAGTTCTAATAATTTGTAACCTTTGACTCGCTCTTAGGGTTATATAGACGAAAAGTTGGGTGTAGTGAAATTAGTGATTGAGTAGATCTTAAATGCAGAAGCAAAATAGCTTGTTAGCGAATTATTGTAGTTAGAAAATATCTGGATGTAACTGTTATAAGTTAATACCTTTTGACAAAGAATAAGACTTGAAACTTTGGTAAAAAGGTAAGCTTTGTGATAACAATTAAGTAATGGTGCTATTAAAATGTTATAATGTAACCTGGGTACAAACACTTGGTGTGTGTAAAATGGGTAAAGCTTGCTTTGTATTGTCAAGTGCTTTATTTCTAGTGAATCTCTTTGTATTTTGGAACCAGCAAGATTGAATCTTGCTTTATGGTACAAAAATGGTATATATAGTTAACTTAAAGACAAGCGGATGCTCTGCTTCTATTGAATCTTTTACCAGATTTATAAAGCTTTGAACAAACCCATTGTAAAGTATAGAAAAAGAATCTTAGCCCCAGCAGGAAATTTTGTTTTACAATTGAATCGAAAATCCAGAAATCTATCTCAGATCAAAACTGCTCTTTATGTATTTGGTTAAGAAGGAACTGCAGATGCTGGAAAATCGAAGGTAGACAAAAATGCTGGAGAGATTCAGCGGGTGAGGCAGCATCTATGGAACAAAGGAAATAGGTAACGTTTCGGGTCGAAACCCGTCTTCAGACTGATGTGAGGGTGGGGGTGGGGGGGGCAGGAAGAAGAAAGGAAGACGAGGAGAGTGGGCTGAGGGAGAGCAAGGGAAAGTTTCCTGGTCAATTCGTCCCTTCCCTTCCGAACCACCCCCTCTCCAGGCACTTTCCCTTGCAACTGCAAGAAATGCTACACTTGTAGCTTTACCACCTCCCTTGACTCCATTCAAGGACCCAAGCAGTCATTCCAGGTGCGGCAGAGGTTCACCTGCACCTTCTTCAACCTCATCTATTGCATCTGCTGCTCTAGATGTCAGCTGCTCTACATCAGTGAGACCAAGCATAGGCTTGGCGATCGCTTCGCTGAACACCTCCGCTCGGTTCGCAAAAACCAACCTGATCTCCCGGTAGCTCAGCACTTCAACTCCCCCTCCCATTCCGAATCCGACCTTTCTGTCCTGGGCCTCCTTCATGGCCAAAGTGAGGACCACCGTAAATTGGAGGAGCAGCACCTCATAGTTCGCTTGGGCAGTTTGCACCCCAGCGGTATGAACATTGACTTCTCTAATTTCAGATAGTCCCTACTTTCTCCTCCCCTTCCCAGCTCTCCCTCATCCCACTGTCTCCACCTCTTCCTTTCTTCTTCTCGCCTCCTCCCCCCCCCCCCCCCACATCAGCCGGAAGAGGGTTTTAACCCGAAACGCTGCCTATTTGCTTCGCTCTATAGATGCTGTCTCACCCGCTGAGTTTCTCCAGCATTTTTGTGTACCTTTTATGTGTTTGGTGGCAGCTTTGCATTCTACTCAACCTCTGTAATTTACTCACCGAAGCCAATAGAACATAATTTCAGAGTGGAATGTGCAGAGTGTTTGATTCTTCTAATTAGGGATACATTTCTGAGCAACAAGTTTTTAATTTTTGAACAGCTCATTATTACAGCCACCCAGAATTTGCAGCTTAATGATGCGTAAAGCTGACAGATTTGTTGCAATGATACATGGATAGTTAAATGTAGCAGTCTGGAAACTGCTGTCAATTATGCCTTCCTTGTGCACAGGATACGCTGTTGCATTCTTTGCATATACAACAGGTCAGTAATTTGAAATGAACGTCAACTTTTCTTATCTATCAAATTCATTGAAAGCATTGCATCTTGTTGGATACGTATATAATTCCGTTTTAAATAGGTTAATACATTGGAATTGCTGCTGAGCAAATCTCTATGGTGTAGAAAAATAATTTAAAAATGTCAGGAGTGTTATTTTCTCCATTTGTGATAATTGCATGGATTTCAAAATAATTGGTATTTAATTTTCTACCTTAATATTTCTTGTTGGTCCCAATCTTTATCTTGCTTTCTGGAAGATGATTAAGTTCGTAAAGATGATTAGTTTATAATCCTTGTCTTTTACTTTTTTAGTTTAGTTTAGAGACACAGCGCGGAAACAGGTCCTTTGGCCCATCGAGTCCCCGCCGCCCAGCGATACCTGCACACTAACATTATCCTACACACGAGGGACAATTTACAATTTTATCAATCCAATTCGCCTACAAACCTGTACATCTTTGGAGTGTGGGAGGAAACTGGAGCACCCGAAGAAAACCCACGTACATCACGGTTCAGACAGCAGGAGTAGTCAGAATCGAACCCGGGTCTCTGGCGCTGCAAGGCAGCAACTTTACCGCTACCCCACCGTTCCGCCTCTTGTGAACAGTTTTCCACATTGGTTTCTGAACTTGCATTGTGAATTTATAGCTCCAGGAATGATGTAGATTCCTTAGTAGATAATTAAAGTCATGCTGGAATTGGAAAGGGATGCACTTTAGATCATGCAAAATGTTTATAACATAGAACAGTACAGCACAGGAACAGGCCCATCAGCCCACAATGTCTGGGTTGAACATAATGCCTAGATAAATTAATTTCCTGCCTGCTTGTGATCCATATCCATCCATTCCCTGCATAACAATGCCCCTATATACAAGTTTCAGCGCCATTGTCTTATCTGCTTCTACCACCACTCCTGGCAGCACGTTCCAGGGATCCATCACCCTTTGTGTAAAAAAAAAACTTACTCCGCACATCTCCTTTAAACTTTGCACTCTTACCTTAAAGCTATGATTCGTAGTCTTTGCAATTTCCAGCCTAGGAAAAAGTTCATGTGATAGGTGCAGAATTAGGCCAGTTGGCCCATCAAGTCTACACCATTCAATTATGGTAAATCTATCTTCCCTCTTAACACCATTGTCCTGCCTTCTCCCGATAACCCCTGACACGTATACTAATCACAAATCTATTTATCTCTGCGGTAAAAATATCCATTGACTTTGCCTCCACGGCCTTCGGTGGCAACGAATTCCACAAATTCACCACCTTCTGATTGAAGAAATTCCTCCTCATCTTCCTAAAAGAACATCCTTTAATTCTGAGGGTATGAACTCTGGTCCTAGACTCTCCCACTAGTGGAAACATCCTCTCCACATCCACTCTATCCAGCCTTTCACTATTCGGTAAGTTTCAATGAAATCCCCCTCATCCTTCGAAACACCAGCCAGTGGAGGCCTAGTGCCAATAAACGTTCATCCTAGTTAACCCACTTATTTCTGGGATAATTCTCGTAAACCTCCTCCAGACCATCGTGCCAGCACGTCCTTTCTCAGGTATGGGGACCAAAATTGCTCACAATACTCCAAATGCGGTCTGACCAGCGCCTTATAGAGCCTCAGCATTATATCCCTGTTTTTGTATTCCATTCCTCTTGAAATAAATGCTAGCAAATCAGTTTCTGACTGTCTACCCTGTCTATGCCTTTCATAATGTTATATACTTCTGGTTCTGGTAGATTCAATTCATTTTATATATATCAGGTTCTGGTAGATTCAATTCATAGAACATAGAACAGCACAGGAACAGGTTGACAAAAGTGCTGGAGAAACTCAGTGGGTGCGGCAGCGAAACGTTGCCTATTTCCTTCGCTCCATAGATGCTGCCGCACCCGCTGAGTTTCTCCAGCACTTTTGTCTACCTTCGATTTTCCAGCATCTGCAGTTCCTTCTTAAACAGGACCAGGTTCTTTGGCCCACTATGTCTATGCCGCATATGACGTCAAGCCCAACATTTTTTGCCTGGGCATAATTCATATGCCTCCTTTCCCCGCCTATCCAAATGCTTATCCAAAAGTCCCGTAAATGCCACTATTTTTTCTGCCTTGATGAGCATCTTTGGTTTGAGACATTTGTTTTATAGCTGCGCCTGCCTGATTTGTTTGTGTGGCTGATCCACTCAAACCTCTAGGTGAGGATGATACCTGGGTTTCGATGGTAGCTTGTGTTTATGTTCTGTATTGATTTCACTATTCTTTGATATTGGAGAATATTGTTGCCTGGGCCGTGCATGACATAAATACGACCTTATATATTTGTGGTTCAGCTTCTTCTGTAAGTAGGCATATTCTTTTCTATTATCTGAACTGCTAAAATCAATGCACATTGTAGAGTTGGTAGTAAATAGCTTTACTACTGATATGTTCCAAAAATCCAAAAATAATCTGCAGATGCTGGAAATAAAAAACAAAAACAGCAAATGCTGGAAATACTCAGCAGTTCAGAGCGCAATCATGGGAAGAGAAATGGGAAGAGTCCACGTTTCAGATGAAAGAGCCTTTTTCAGAACTGGGAGGGGGGCAAAAGAAGCTTGTTAAACGACAGGGGTGGTAGGGACAGTGGATGCCTCTAGGATGAAACCAGGGTGGCTATGGTGGTGACTATGGATATAAGATGTAAACAAGGTTATGTGGTCAATGAATGAAAGGGAATAGTTAGGGAGTGAGAATATAAACTGAGAACATAGATGAAAGAATGTAAAAGCTGCACAGTGCAGAGTAGATAGACATGCCTGGCAGGTCAGGTTGCATACGTCTTCCATTCCATTTAGAAACTATGGGGGTGGAAGATTGCAACCTTCACGTGGTCCGCCCTGTTTCGACTAATGCAATCAACTCGACGTACACAAGCAGAAGATCAAATAGAACAAGTTGTCCTACAACTTTAGGCTGTGCACGCCACACAAAAGAAGAAGAAGTAGAGAAACTAGGGAAAATGGAAAAAAAAAACATTAACTAACATTGCAAAAAGATGACAGATACAGACAGCGAGATCAAGTTACCTGAAGTTGTGCAATTCAATATTGAGTCCAGAGGAATGCAACATGCCAGATGAAACATTAGGTGCTGTTCCTTAAACTTGTGTTGGGCCTCACTTTGACACAGACTGATAGATCAGAGTGGGAGTAGGATGAGGAATTTAAGTGGCAGGTAACAGGAAACTCAGTGTCACCATGTGGACTGAACAGGGGTCCTGAAAAGCAATCACCCAATCTGTGTTCATTTTTTCCGTTGGAGAAGAGACCAAATGCATTACACTAGATTGGAAGAAGTGCAAGTCAATCACTGTTTCACGTGGAAAGACTGTTTGGGTCCTTTGATGGTGTTAAGGAAATAGGTGAAAGGACAAGTGTTGCATCACCTGCCGTTGCACAGGAAAATACCGTTAGAAGTGTAGTGGAACAGGGAACCACAAAGGAAACGGAGCCTGTAAAATGCCAGGCAGGGAGGAGATGGGAAAATGTATCTTTATTTTAGTTTCTTGTCACGTGCACCAAGATACAGTGAAGTTTTTGTTGAGGTTAAAAGGAATAGTAGAGTTAGGCCATTCGGCCTTCGTCTACTCCGCTATTCAATCATGGCTGATCTATCTCTCCCTCCTAACCCCATTCTCCTGCCTTTTCCCCACATGTGTGTTATCCAGGCAGCGGAGAGACTATACGTGATTACAATCAGGCCGTCCACAATGCACAGATACAGGATGAAGGGAATAACATTTAGTGCAAGATAAAGTCCAGTAAAATCTGATTAAAGATAGTCGGAGACTCTCAAATGAGAGAGATGGCAGCTCAGGACTGCTCTCTAGTTGGTGATAGGATGGTTCAGTTGCCTGTGTCTTTTCATCCTGGGAGTTGGAGAATGGACAGATCTGAGAGGAGATTAAGAGCAAAGTTAAAGTAAGAAATGTTGCTGTTGGAGTAGAGGTTTAAAAGAGTGGAGCGATGGTAATGAATGATTGAGACTCGCTTCTGGGACCAGCATGCAGAAAGTTGCCTGGCTTTGGCACTATCTTTGCATCTGAAAGTGGAATCCCTTAGATGGTGGCGTAAACGGCATTGAACAATCTACTCAATGCAAAAGCTGGTGGGGTGGAAGATGAAGACCTTGGGAACTCTATCCTTGTTCTGTCGTTATAGTAATAATGAATTTGCAACAGATGTTAGCAGCTAGCCCATCACTTAAAATGGACTAAGACAAGGGTTCCCATCCTGGAGTAAATTTACCCCCAGGGGGTGAATTTGTTGATTCTGGATTTGTACATATTTTTTCTCATTGACTGACCGTGTTTGGTTCTGGCATATCGGTTCATCATTAGTTGTTCATAAATAAGTGAAATAACATTGTTCTGTGCTATTAAAGTTGCACACGGGACGGGACGTTAATGGGACGAAAGAGGTTGAGAACCGCTGGACTAAGAGATCCAGGAAAGGATAATTTGATTGATCAAGTGAAGACAATGGCTGGAGGGAAATTGGCAGCAAAAGTAATGGAATTGAGAGGTTCTGCGTTTAGTGTTCAGCAGGCAGCACCAATACAGTCGTCAATATACTGGAAAAAGCAGTATTTGAAGGAATGGGCCTGGATAGATATGCCATTTATTGTCACTATACATGTACAGTGAAACTGAAAGCTGCTCGTACTCAGTGCATACATACAATTTAGCACAAAAAACAAGAAACAGAAAAAAAACAAAAAAACAGAAGGGGGGGGGGGGGGGGGGGGGGGGGGAATAGGTGCACAAATTCTGCAGCGCTACATACATATATACATATATACAGATGGAAGTCCGTGTTGGGCGGTGTAGTCAGTGCATGTGTGAATTTGAATTTATAGTAGATATAATTCTCGGAAAGCAACTATTCCTGAGTCTGTTTGTCCTGGATTTGATGCACCTATAGCGCCTTCCAGAGGGCAGCAGGTCGAACAGTCCAAACGCAGGATGGGATCTTCTTTGCCCTGCTAAGGCAGCGGGAGGTGTAGATGTCCATCAGGGAGGGGAGAGGGCAGCCAATGATCCTCTGCGCTGTCCTGGTTACCCTCTGAAGCCTCTCCCTGTCTGCCATGGTGCAGCTGCCATACCATGCTATAATGCAGTATGTCAGCAGGCTCTCGATGGACGAGCGGTAGAAGGTCAGCAGCAGGTTAGAGTCCACGTTGTGCTTCCTGAGGACCCTCAGGAAGTGCAGCCGCTGCTGAGCCTTCTTGATGACCGCTGTCGTGTTGTCCGTCCAGGAGATGTCAGCAGCGATATGGACGCCGAGAAACCGGAAGGTGTTGACCCTCTCCACACACTCGCCGTTGATGTGTAGGGGGGCTAAGTCAGTGCTGTGCCTCCTGAAGTCGACAATGAGCTCTTTTGTTTTGCTGGTGTTCAGAGCCAGATTGTTTTCTGAGCACCAGGTTGTCAACTTCAGGACTTCCTCTCTGTAGGCTGCCTCGTCTCCCTTTGAAATAAGTCCGACTACAGTAGTGTCGTCAGCAAATTTGACGATGCGGTTGTTGTTGTGGGCCGGACTACAGTCGTAGGTGTAGAGACAGTATAAGAGGGGGCTTAGCACACAGCCCTGTGGGGAACCGGTACTCAACCTGCGAGTGGAGGAGAGGTGGGGGCCGAGTCTCACAGTCTGGGGCCGGTTGGTGAGGAAATCCTTTATCCAGGCACATGTGAGAGTGGGGAGGCCGAGAGTGACCAGTTTACCAATGAGAATGTCCGGAATGATTGTATTAAAGGCTGAACTAAAATCCACAAAGAGCATCCGGACGTAGCTCTGCCCCTGCTCCAGGTGGCTCAGCACAGAGTGGAGAGCTACGGTGATGGCGTCTTCTGTGGATCTGTTTTGGCGATAGGCGAATTGGTGGGGGTCGAGGTCTGGTGGTAGATAGTCCTTGATGTGCTGGAGGACCAACCTCTCGAAGCACTTCGTGATTACCGGAGTGAGGGCCACAGGACGGTAGTCATTAAGGCTGGTGATGGTAGACTTCTTCGGCACAGGGACGATTGTGGCTGATTTTAGGCAGGATGGAATAACTGCCTGGGCCAGGGAGAGGTTGAAAATTTTGGTGAAGATGGCAGTGAGCTGGTGGGCGCACGCTTTGAGCACCTTACCAGGGACTCCATCTGGGCCGGTAGCCTTCTTGGGGTTCACTGCCAGGAGCACCCGTCTGACATCGTGTTCCCTGACAGTGAGTGGAGTAGTACAGGAGCTAGGTGAGGGTGGAAACAGGGCTGTAGCAGGTGAGTGCTGCTGTTGTGATGTTTCAAAGGTCTGATAGGACTGAAATAAAGACTGTTCCATATATCCCACAAAAGGACCGCCATAGATTGGGCCCTTGCATGTGCACAAAAATATGATCTGAAGAAAGTGAGTGAAGATGAATGAAAAAGACGCCCTTGTGTTTAAACCTACTCCCTTCTGAACTTGCACCGGTCCATTCACTGAGAGCTAACCCTAATATGACCATCAAAAGTGCTGACCGATGTGTTGCTGGTGTGGTCTGGATAACTGACCTTTATCTTGCAGCAGCCAGACATCTCAGACACCACCTCATACTTCCCTTTGGATCATTAATCATACATCAGGCCATGGTCACCCAGTTTCTCTGTGTCCATCATATTTGCTCCACTGATGAGACTTTCCATAGACATGGGTTCATGAACCATAACCTCCCCTCCAGCAAAGCCAATGATCGTATTTCATCCCTTGATCCCTCTGGTCTCATCCACTCTTATTCCTGGTCTTCACTATTAACCCACCAGCCTCCACATTTACCAAATCATTCTACGCAATTTCTGCCACGTTCAAAGAGATTCCACCACAAGGCATCTTCTCTTCTGCATTTCACATTTCTTTTATGACTCCCTGGTTCCCACCACCACCCCCGTCCCATGCAACCACATCTGACGCGCCACTTGTCCTTTCCTTTCTTTCCATATTTTCATTCGGGGATTGAGACCGTCTTTCCAGGTGAAACAGCGATTTACTTGCACTTCTACAATCTAGTGTACTGCATCGACCAGTGGCACTAACGCCGGTGGTGGTGAAGTGCTTTGAGAGGTTGATCATGGAGCAAATCAACTCCTACCTCGACAAAAACCTGGACCCACTGCAGTTCGAGTACCGCCACAACAGATCAACGGTGGATGCGATCTCGCTGGCCCTCCACTCCGCTCTGGACCACTTGGACAACAAAAACTCATATGTCAGGCTGTTATTCATTGATTACAGCTCGGCATTTAATACAATCATCCCCTCCAAACTGGTTAGCAAACTCGCAGAACTGGGTCTCTGCGCATCCCTCTGCAACTGGATCCTCGACTTCCTCATCCACAGACCACAGTCTGTTCGTATTGGTGGAAATGTGTCAGCCTCAATAACAATCAGCATGGGAGCACCTCAAGGCTGCGTGCTCAGCCCCCTGCTGTACTCACTCTATACCCATGACTGCGTAACGAACCACAGTGCAAACTCCATCATCAAGTTCGCTGACGACACCACTGTTGTGGGGCGTATAAATGATGGGGATGAGTCAAAGTATAGAAGAGAGATCGAGCAACTGTCCATATGGTGCCAGCGCAATAACCTGGCCCTCAACACCAGCAAAACCAAGGAACTGATTGTGGACTTTGGAAGTTGTCGGAAGGGGACCCACAGCCCCATTTATATCAATGGTTGAAAGGGTCAAGAGCTTCAAATTCCTGGGCGTGCACATCTCTGAAGATCTTTCCTGGTCCGAGAACACTAACGCAATTATCAAAAAAGCCCATCAGCGCCTCTACTTCCTGAGAAGATTACGGAGAGTCGGATTGTCAAGGAAGACTCTCTCTAACTTCTACAGGTGCACAGTCGAGAGCATACTGACCGGTTGCATCGTGGCTTGGTTCGGCAATTTGAGCGCCCTGGAGAGGAAAAGACTACAAAAAGTAGTAAACACTGCCAAGTCCATCATCGGCTCTGACCTTCCTTCCATCGAGGGGATTTATCGCAATCGCTGCCTCAAAAAGGCTGGCAGTATCATCAAAGACCCACACCATCCTGGCCACACACTCATCTCCCTGCTACCTTCAGGTAGAAGGTACAGGAGCCTGAAGACTGCAACAACCAGGTTCAGGAATAGCTACTTCCCCTCAGCCATCAGGCTATTAAACCTGGCTGGGACAAAACTGATTATTAATAACCACTTTCTGTTATTTGCACTTTACCAGTTTATTTATTCATGTATGTATATATTTATATCATGGTATATGGACACATGTATCTGTTTTGTAGTAAATGCCTACTATTTTTTTCTGTGTGCTTAAGCAAAGCAAGAATTTCATTGTCCTATACAGGGACACATGATAATAAACTCACTTGAACACTTGAACTTGATTTAGTTTCCAGAGTGTGATCTCCTCTGCAATCTATGCCCTCTAGTTTTAAATTCTCCTACCCGTTGCTCCAGGGAAAACAATTCCAGCCCATTCAATCTCTCCTTATAATTCAAGCATTCCAGTCCAGTCAATGTTCCTGTGAATCTTTTCTGCACATGCACTACCTTAATCACATTCTTCCTTGAATTGTCCAACTTCAGGTCACCTTGATTTCTCTGACTGTATCAGTCATTCCTCTGCGCAATTAGCTCAGCTTGTTTGTGTTTTTTTTAATCTTTTTTCATGGCAAGTCTGCCTGCTGGGCATGCCTTCCTGTCCTGCATTTGGCAACTCTTATTTTGTATTTATGCTCTCACTCTCTCTAAGTGCGCCCATTTACTCATTGACTAAATAACCAAACTTATCTCTGAGTCATCATGATTGTACCCTATCAGAAACAACTCCCTTTACCCCTGCTCATGTAACTTAATGAGGTTTTTTCTTGTTCCCAGTTTTACCAACAGGTCTTCAACCTGAGAGGTTGACTCTGTTTCTCTTTGCAGAGATATGCCACGACCTGCTGAGTATTACCAGCATTTTCTATCCTGTCAATATCTATTACCAGTGTTCCGTGATTCGCATCCATGAGCCAGGCCACTGAATTTAATTTTCTGGTGCCCCAAAGATTACGAGGAATCATTGGTACCATATGTGGTCAGATGCAGCTTTGATTGTCAGGGCTGCAGCTCATACCTCTTGTCCATTTCCATGTCTGATTGTGGTACTGTAATTAGTTCTGGAATGTAATGTTTCTGTCATAGCCCAAACTAAAAATAAGCTGCTTATTGGAGTGTCAGCGTTACTGCTCTCAAATCACCTGCTGGAAGCATAATTAACTATGCCTTGCATCACTAGAATCAGTTGTTTAGATAATGTGTAATTTTATTTAATGAAGTTAGAAGACGGGAGTCATTTATTTCAAGTCTGAGCAGTCCACAAGATGTTGTCAATTGGTTTCAAATGCATTTTACTCTTGGGTTCTGAACACCATGGGCATCTTTTATGTTTTTACTATTTGTTCAATAGTCATCTGTAGATTGCCTTAGTTTTCTAGTAGCTAAAATTGGAACAGATGTAGGATTTCCACAAAATTGTGTAATTTCCACAAAATGTTGTCTTTACTCTTGTTATGAAAGATTATTTAATGTGTGATAATGGTGTAAAGATGTTAGCTCCATATTTGCCATGCAAACCAATGAAATCAAATTGACAGATTTAAATATAGTAACAACAATGATTTTTTTTTCTCATTGCCAATTGTTTTGGTTATATTCTTGTATTGCTGTCACATTTCATGTGGAGAAAAAAAAAGAAGATTCATAGGCTGCCTCTAAGCAGTAATGTCTATGAATATGCTGATATATCATCCAATTTTTACTTTCTGGGCCTTTTTTTGCACATCCTATCCAGAAGATGTACTTTTTAAAAAACGTATTTTTGCAAACGCACATTAATTTGAATTATATTGGTCTGCATCTCAGTGGCTTGCTGTGATAAAGCATCCATCCTGCAGTAACGTTTAAAAACATTCTGTAATGATGCTGATTTAATATTGATTATTATTGTTTTTCTATTTCTGATGGACTGCTGCTGATTTCTGTTTTTGTTTTGAGAGTATATTTCCTCGTAATTTCAGTTATTTCATAACAGATAGATGAGTTGTGACCATAGGTTGTGATACTAAAGTTGTAATAAATTTGTGCGGCATTTGTTTAAAATCATGCAGTGTCTTTGTATGACTGCAAGATGTTGGACTACCTCTCAAAAGTATTAGTTTGTTATTCTTGCTCAGTTGGTGACATTCATTGATTGTACGTTGCAATTCAAAGGAGATTGGATCCAAAATTGGCTGGGTCAGGAAGTAAAAGCTAATGGTTGAAGAGATGTAGGCTGGATATATTATGCATGGTCACCATATATGTAATTCCAATAGATCGTGAATTAGCACTGAATCATTGGGCACCCTACCAATTATAGCCTCCGACCCTGAAAATCCGACCTGACTGGCCGAGAAGCTACTGGAATTAGGGTTCAACGCCTCCCTGTGTGCCTGGGCCCTGGACTTTCTCACCACCAGGCCCCAGGTAGTCAAGATGGGAGGGAATACATAGAAACATAGAAACATAGAAATTAGGTGCAGGAGTAGGCCATTCGGCCCTTCGAGCCTGCACCGCCATTCAATATGATCATGGCTGATCATCCAATTCAGTATCCCGTACCTGCCTTCTCTCCATACCCCCTGGTCCCCTTAGCCACAAGGGCCACATCTAACTCCCTCTTAAATATAGCCAATGAACTGGCCTCAACTACCCTCTGTGGCAGAGAGTTCCAGAGATTCACCACTCTCTGTGTGAAAAAAGTTCTTCTCATCTCGGTTTTAAAGGATTTCCCCTTTATCCTTAAGCTGTGACCCCTTGTCCTGGACTTCCCTAACATCGGGAACAATCTTCCTGCATCTAGCCTGTCCAACCCCTTAAGAATTTTGTAAGTTTCTATAAGGTCCCCTCTCAATCTCCTAAATTCTAGAGAGTATAAACCAAGTCTATCCAGTCTTTCTTCATAAGACAGTCCTGACATCTCAGGAATCAGCCTGGTGAACCGTCTCTGCACTCCCTCTATGGCAATAATGTCCTTCCTCAGATTTGGAGACCAAAACTGTACGCAATACTCCAGGTGTGGTCTCACCAAGACCCTGTACAACTGCAGTAGAACCTCTCTGCTCCTATACTCAAATCCTTTTGCAATGAAAGCTAACATACCATTCGCTTTCTTTACTGCCTGCTGCACCTGCATGCCTACCTTCAATGACTGGTGTACCATGACACCCAGGTCTCGCATCGAAGTCCCTCACCCCGAGCACAGGATCACCCCACGGTTGCGTCCTCAGCCCCCTATTGTACTCCCTGTACACACATGACTGTGTGGCTAGGTTCAGCTCCAACTCAATAATCAAGTTTTGGATCCATTAAGGGCCTATCCCACTTGGCGATTTTTTTTTGGTGACTGCCGGCATCATTGACTGACGTATCAGGTCATCGAAAAAGTTGCGGTGTGACGCAGCGTGACAACGTATTGTCGTGCGGTGTTTCCTCAAGTGTCGCAACATTTTATTTGGCGCTGCTGGGTGTTGAAATGTTCAAAATCTTTCGGCAACCCTGATACACAGTCAATGACGCCGGCAGTCGCCGAAAAAATCGGCAAGTGGGACAGGCCCTTTAATTTCTTTAGCACTTTCTCTTTTTTATGATTTTAATTACTTTGAATGCCCCACTTTTCTCAGACTTCTCCCTTTCTGTTGATTCATTGTGCTTTCTGCAATTGATACGAACTTGCAATATTTGATCAGTGCCTCAGTTATTCCACAATGCAATTTATACTGTCATTGTGTCCATAGTATTCATGTTTATCTCACTTTTTCACAATTCCAGTGGAAGCGGCGGAGGCATGTTCGTTGGTATCATTTAAAAATAAATTGGATAGGCATATGGATGAGAAGGGAATGGAGGGTTATGGTATGAGTGTAGGCAGGTGGGACTAAGGGAAAATAATTGTTCGGCATGGACTTGTAGGGCCAAGATGGCCTGTTTCCGTGCTGTAATTGTTATATGGTTATATGGTTATAGAAGCTCTTGCAACCTGTCTGTAATGTTTCTTTCTAATTTATTCTCATTACCTCCTTCCTATTTCAAAAGTAATTTAATCCCTTCTAATTTCCTTTTTATTTACCAAGGTCTAAAATTCCTTTCTAAAACCACTTCACTTCCTCTCTTTCCATCCTTTATATGTTCCTTTAAATAAAGCTTCTTGTCATCTCTAATACCTCCTTATGATGGTCAGTATCCTACTTTGATTAAGCTCCTTTAAAGCATCTTGGTATTTTAATCATTCAAGATCATATATGAATTCAAATTATTGTTGTAATGTTGTGTGTTGAATGCACATTTCAGAAAGCCTAAATTCTGGATTTAAATTAAACGTTTTTCACTGAGATCATTCCGACTTCCGGTGGCGCTATGGAGACCTAAAGTCCAGCGCCAACCAGCTCCGACTCGAGGAAGGGAAAAAACGGGAGAAAACGGGACCTACCTGCAGCGATCGTAATCTGAAACGGCAGCCTGCGTGACGTCATCAGGCCTGCGACTCAAGATATGTCGATACAACACCCCCCCCCCCGTGGAAGAAAACCGGGTAAAGGAAGATCCCAGACGGAAGAAGAAGGCCCTACAGAAGCCTCGGCCTCAGTTACAGTGATGGCCCAAGAAGAGCTTCCAAAGAAAGTGATGGCCCAAGAAGAACTTCCAAAGAAACCCAAAGGGAGAAAAACGGAAATGGATGATCTTAGAATCTTTTTGGCTGCTAAACTGAAGATTTTTGGAGAGAAATTAGACACCTTCAAGGTAGATCTTAAAGCAGAAATACACGCCACAGTTGAACAAATGTTTGAAAACTGGAAGCGGACGAGGGAGGAAGAGGTCAAAAACCAGATGGAAGCGATGGAAGCTAAACTCGTTTCGTTGGAAACAAAGGTTCAAACAGAGATGGACCCTATCCGCCACGAACTTAATCAACACAGAATAGCGATAACCGAGCTTGAGAAATGTGCGGCGACAAGTGCAGAAACAGTAAGTCAGCTCCTTATTGAAAACCAACGTCTCACAAGTATGGTGAGCAAACTAAATGATAAATGTATTGATCTGGAAGGGCGTCAAAGACGTAAGAATCTAAGAATTGTAGGGGTGAAAGAAGGAAGCGAGAGGGAAATGGGCACTCGGGATTTCGTGGCAGACCTTCTACATACAGTCTTAAAACTGGATCACAAACCTCTACTCGGTCGTGCCCATAGAGCACAGCGACGTCGTATGCAAGATGTTGCCCACCCAAGACAAATAATCGTAAAAGTCCTACAGGATCATGAATTTGATGAGATAATGAAGAAAAGTGTTCGGAGCGGTCAACTTCTTTTTGAAGGCGTGAGATTTAGCATATACCGAGATTACTCGACAGAGGTCTTCAAGAAAAGAATGCTGTTCAATGAGACCAAAAGAATATTGAAGAGTGTACCGGATCTGAAATACAGCCTACTCTATCCCGCAAGACTAAGAGTCACCTACAATTCCAATGAGTTATTTTTTACAGACCATGAAAAAAAGCACTCGAATTCGCCAAGGAAGTCGGTAACACACCTCCAGACTGAAGAATCTACATCACTCCTTAGGAGACATGGTCTACGATGACCGCCAGATCTAAAAGGACCTTTAAAATTCGTTCAAGAACTTTAAAGACACTTGGAAACTGAAAATGATGGAGGACATTGGATAAAAACTGCGATCTTTCGAGGGTTTTTCCCTCTTTTTTCTCTTTTTTGTTTGGGCTCTTCTTCGGTTACTAATCACTGCTATTATATATAAATTCATATCAAACTATATAGGTAACAACTAATACTTATTAAATATCTTTATTTCCACTAATATTATTAACATTATTAATTCTTATAAAAGTTAATACGGTATAAGATGGATAACAATGATCAACACTTAATAGTCTTTGATAAATGAAGAAAGGAATTATATAATATAGTACATAGAAAGATATGTTAGAAGTAAATTAACCTATATCATAACTAAGATAGACGGATTTCCTTTTCTTTTTTTTCGCTCTATTTTTCAATTTAAAATCATTTTGGTGGCTTGAACCTTCTTACAGGGTTACGCGTTGATACTAATAGGCATGTGGGTATGTATACATATACATATAAGCGTATACGTAGGTAGGAGCATATATATTGTGTGGGTATAAGTATGACTAGGTAAATAAATTTTGATACTCCCATAAGAAGTTTATTGAATGTTAAAATATAATTTCCCGAATTTTTTTCCCTTTTTTTTTTTTTTTTTTTTTTTTTTTTTTTTTTTTTTCCTTTCCTCTTCCTCGGGCACGGAGCTGGGAATTTTTTCGTTTTACAAAGGCTACGGAAGTCCTTAGAATTCTAGCCACGTTAGTGTGGCTATCACTAACTACACCAATCGTAGATGTAGTTTTTTTTTCCTCACCCTACACTAACCAACCCTATCACTTTTCTTTCTTCAAATATTTTTCTAACTCAAGGTTTGAATGGAAAAACAAGACCAAGGCAAGGAGATATGATCGGAAGAATGATGTATTCGAATTTAAATTCATCTATCTGAGGTTTGGGAGCAGGGTCAGATTCTATGTGTTGTTCCTTCTGCCCGGTTATAGACCACCTCAGATGCAATATGCAAGATGCTAACATGACAAGAAGGGGTCAGGGAATAACATTTTGTAGTTGGAATGTCAAGGGAATCAATGAACCAATTAAGAGAAGTAAAGTTTTGGCACACCTAAATCTAATTAAAACAGATATAATATTTCTTCAAGAGACACATCTTAAAAAGCAATCTCAACATAGACTTAAAGCTAAGTGGATCGCCGAATCATATCATTCCTCTTTTTTTCCCACAAGTCAAGAGGAGTAGCAATAGTAATTCGTAAAGGAATACCTTTTGTGTCCTCTTCAATAATAGTGGATATGGATGGCAGATATATAATAGTGGTTGGAGAGTTAAACGGAGAAAAAGTGATCCTCCTAAATGTTTATGGGCCTAACTTCGATAACCCTACTTTTTTCAACAAAACATTTAATAAAATTCCTGAATTTGCACAATACAAATTAATAATTGGAGGAGACTTCAATTGTACATTAGACCCATACTTAGATAGATCATCAAGGCAAAAAAAAAAAAAAAACAAAATCCAATTCAAGTGTATTTTTAAATTCATTTATTAATACCACTAATATTAAGGATATCTGGAGAATAGAAAACCCAACCGGACGGGAATATTCATTTTATTCACCAGTACACAAATCATACTCAAGAATAGATTACTTTTTAGTTGACTCTACGTTTATTCCATTTATTTATAATTCAAAATATCACAACATCATAATTTCAGATCACGCACCAGTAACATTTATGATTAAATTAAATGGAATGTCCGAGAAACAAACATATTGGAGACTTAACCCACAAATCTTGAACGAAAGATCATGCCAGGAATATATTACTAAACAAATCCAAATATTTTTTGAGGTAAATGACAACCCTGACACACCTGCTTCCCTTATGTGGGAGACGTTTAAAGCGTATGCGCGAGGTACATTAATCTCTGCACAAGCATTTTATAATAAAGATAACAGGATTAAACAACAAGCACTGGAAAGTGAAATTAAGTTACTAGATATAGAAAACGCGAGAACGCCATCTACGTTAAAACATAATAAAATTGCTGTACTGAAATATAAATTAAATAAAATGTACTCAGAACAAGTAATAAAACTTTACCAAAAAACTAAACAATTACAGTTTGAATTTGGAGACAAGCCACAAAAACTATTAGCACGCCAGTTGCGAAAAATGGAAGGGAAAAAAATAATTCATAAAATTAGAACAGAGACAGGAGAATTATTAAAAATGCCCAAAGATATAAATGATAGATTTCTACAATACTATCATGACCTTTATTCAACTAAAACGGTAGCACAACCAGAAGGAATAGCAGATTTTTTAATAAAATGTAATTTAAAAGGTTTAGATGTAAATGATAGAGAATTATTAGAAAGGGAAATTACGATAAAGGATATTGAGGAGTCTATTGGCTCTCTAAAAAATGGTAAGGCAATAGGGCCAGACGGTTTAGGTTCAGAATTTTACAAAAAATTTCATGATCTGCTGAGCCCACGCTTGCAAAGACTATATGATTACATTTACACTCAACAGAAACTCCCAGACACCTTAAATGAGTCTATAATAACGCTTATTCCTAAAGCCGACAAAGATCCGGAAGATCCGGGATCATACAGAGCAATTGCACTTCTGAACACAGACCAGAAAATACTAACTAAAATACTAGCACGTAGATTAAGTACAGTGATAAATAAATTAATACACCCTGACCAAACAGGTTTTATTCAGAAACGGTATTCATATTATAATCTAAGAAGATTATTTAATATTATATATACCAAGAGAATTATTAATGAAGATTTAGCAATAATCTCACTTGACGCTGAAAAAGCATTTGATCAGGTCGAATGGCCTTATTTATTTTCGGTGATGGAAAAGATGCAGCTAGGGGAGAAATTTTGCACATGGATAAAACTACTATACACAAATCCTACGGCTAGAATACTTACCAACCAAAGACTTTCATCTAAATTCAGTCTATCTAGAGGTTGTAGACAAGGATGCCCGTTATCTCCATTACTATTTGCACTTGCAATTGAGCCACTTGCAGAAAGAATTAGGGGGCATCCGGAAATATATGGGTATAACACTAAAGACACAGTGAATAAAATTTCTTTATATGCAGATGACGTATTAATTTACATCACTAAACCAGAAATTAGTATCCCAAACCTATTAAAACTAATAAACCAATTTGGTGCACTTTCAGGATACAAAATAAATTGGAATAAAAGTGAAATTATGCCAATAAGGGAACATAACAAACAGATAATACAACAATTCCCATTTAAAGTAGTAAATGAAAAATTTAAATATCTAGGTATCTACGTAACTAAGATATATACATCATTATTTAAAGCGAATTTCCCTCCATTATTGAATAAATTACATAAGAATATCCAATACTGGAAAACATTACCTATCTCAATGGTTGGCAAAATTAATGCCATAAAAATGATTTTTTTACCACAAATATTATACCTTTTTCAGACGATTCCGATATACCTGGCAAAAAACTTCTTTAAAAAATTGGACTCTATTGTTAATGATTTTATCTGGGATTATAAGAATCATAGGATAAGCAAAAGACACTTGTGTAAATCAAAAAAATAATGGAGGCTTGGTTTTACCTAACTTTTTGTTTTATTTCTGGGCAGTTAATATTAAAAATATGAACTTCTGGTTGGGAGAAATAGACCAGCAACCAGACTGGTTAAAAATGGAAAAGGAAGATTGTATGCCTTATGACATTGGTTCGATATTATTTGCTACGTCCAAATTAAACAAGAAAATTTACAGGGAAAACCCTATAATATTTAGTGCTATAAAAATTTGGAAACAATTAAAAAATACATTAAAATTAGATAACTTATCTCTTTCTCTTCCAATCGTGAATAATTCATTGTTTAAGCCTTCATGTTTAGACGGGGGTTTTACACAATGGAAGAATAATGGAATTAAAAATATGGGACACCTTTACAAGGAAGGCTCTTTTTTGACATTTCAGGAGTTGCAACAGGTTTATGGACTTCGAGGGAATGATTATTTCAGATATCTTCAACTTAGAAATTATGTTAAATCAAATTCTAAAAACTTTCGAAATAGAAACCCAGAGATTCTTGACGAATGTTGGAATAAGCATCCTAATACAGAAAAATTAATATCTTTTATATATAATATCTTATTAGACAGTGACATCCCTATGACGGACTTACATAGACAAGCATGGGAAAAAGAATTAAATCAGGTAATAACGAAAGACACTTGGGAAGAAAGTTTACAACACATACATCAGTGTTCACTAAACGCCAGACACTCTCTAATACAATTTAAAGTAATACATAGGTTACATTACGCCAAAACAAAATTACATAAAATTTTTCAACATATCTCACCTATATGTGATAAATGTCAACATTCAGAAGCTACGTTATCGCACATGTTTACAAGCTGTACAAAAATTAAAAATTTTTGGGTAAATATTTTTAGTATAATATCCAAAGTAACCAAAACACAACTGGAACCAAACTCAAAATTAATAATACTCGGAATATTAGAATTAAATCAAACACTTAGAATAACACAAAGAAACTTTATCGATTACAGTTTAATAACAGGAAAAAAATTAATCCTAAAATTTTGGAAAGGCCCTACGGCCCCCACAATCAGAATGTGGATTATAGAAATGACGGAGACCTTAAACGTGGAAAGAATTAGACTTGCCCTGTTGGACAAACAGGAATTATTCGTTGGAACATGGTCTCCTTTTATTGAGTACTTAAAGGGTCAGAATAGTTCAGCACAGGAACCTGACTAGCACCCGGACTAAAGATTGGATGAAATACTACACTTTGAAATATACGAACATATCTCGAATGATGTCTTTAAACTTAAACAAACTTTTCCATTCTTCCTTAATTACCTTTTTCCCCCCTCTCTCTTTTTTTTTTTTTTTTTTTTTTTTTCCTTTTATTTTCCCCCTCTTTTTCCCTCTTCTTTCCCTCTATTTCACCTATCCTTTTAGTTCTATCTAGTTATAAAAAAAAACCGAAGAAAAATGTAAAAAATATTGGAGACAATGTAATAATAACTGTCAATGTTATCATTTTAAAAATGTAAGACAGTAATGATGTAATAGACTATGTACTTATCTCCAATAATAATCTGTATTTCCTGAGGTCTCTGCAGAGAGCAAACGTCTCACAGCCGCTGCTGTTGCCCTTCTACCGATGCGCCGTGGAAAGTATCCTCTCCTATGGAATCCTGGTGTGGTTTGCTAGCTGTACTGTGGCTGAGAGGAGGGCACTGCAGGGAATTATAAAAACTGCGCAGAGCATTACAAACGGTAGACTAAAAAATAGTTTCTACCCATGTGCGATAAAAGAGCTAAATTCCAACAGAGAACACTGGGGAAGCAAAATGTAATTCCAAGAAATGCCGCCAAATTATTTTAAATTCTTTTAAATTCTTTTAAAATACCTATTTATTATTTTATTAATAAGTGTACATATGTGTTAATGGTTGTCGTGTTTGTATATTTTTTTTAACCGGAGGAGATGTAATGGAATTTCGTTGGACAGTATTGTGCAATGACAATAAACGTATTCATTCATTCATGTTGTTTGCTGAATATAATGAGTAGCAGTAGTAAAGAGTGGGGAGGGGGTGGGGGTGGGGGGGAAGAGCTGGATGATGGAACTCCACGGGAAAATATATCTTTGGCTAGATCTGTTGGAAATGGGATGGTGGTGCCCAGATAATTAAATTGTGGGTGGAGAATGGAGTGGAAAACTTATCATCTGTTGAATCACAGTCATACAGCATGGAAGCAGGCCCTTCAGCCCAACGTGTCCACTCTGACTAATCTAGTCCCACCTGCCTGAATTTGGCCCATATCCCTCTAAACCTGACCTATTTATGTACCTGTCTAAATGTTTCTTAAATGTTCCTCTCATTGATTGCATATATGACTGACCACCAATTTAAAGGAGAGGCACTCCTCTGATTATCCTCTATAGTAGAAGAAAAGTGAAAATTATTCTTGGTGAAATAGTGTTGTTTTTAAAGAGGCTTTTCGATAAACTCATGGATATGCATGTAATGGAAGCATATGGAACATGTGCAGACAGAAGAGATTAGTTTAGCTTGGCAAAGTGTTTGTCGTAGACATTGTGGGCCGAAGTGCCTGTTCGTGTGCTGCACTGTTAGATATTCTGTTTATGTTCTATGGTACAGTGGAAGTGATCCTTCAAACTTCTCAATAATGTTGCTATACCTGCAGATATATCCAAGGATGAAAATAAATTTCTTTCTGGAATGTTTGATTTGCTAACATTGCTGATTTGCCCACTTGAACTGATTGCATTGGACCTATTAGTGCAGACTTCGGCTTTTTTGTACTTGTATAGGGGTTATTAATTTATTGAACTTTTTTTGTTTATTATACGTTATCTATGAATACCGTGTTTACAGGCCTTTTATGCTGCTGCAAGTAAGATTTTCATTGTTCTGTTTTCGATACATTTGACAATTAAACACTGTGTGCAGTTTTGGTCTCCAAACTTGAGGAAGGACATTCTTGTTATTGAGGGAGTGCAGCTCATGAGGTTAATTCCCGGGATGGAACTGTCATGTGGTGATAGACTGGAGCTGTTGGGCTTGCATACTCTGGAATTTAGAAAGATGAGAGGGGATCTTATTTAAATATATAAGATTACTAGACCAAGTGCAGACCCGTTGGGTCTGTTCCCCCAACATGTGGTTGCGGGGGAGGAGGGCGGGGGGGGGCGGCATGCGGCATCACACACACTAACTACCCCCCTTGATATTATATTAATATTATTACTTTGCGCATTGTACCCCGTCCCCGCCCGATCCACTCACGGAGAGCCCCCGACAGGGAGGCGTGGCTAGAGAAGGAGAGGGAGGGGAGGTAGAAAGAGAGGGGAAGACAGAGAGGCAGAGAGGGGCAGAAACAGAGAGAGAGGGAGGGGCAGAGACAAAGAGAAAGGGGCAGAGACAGAAGGCCAAGAGAGAGGGAGAGGGGGTGGAGGGGGGGGGTGGAAGGTGGGGGAGGAGGGGTGAGAGAGATGGGTGGGAGAGAGAGGGGGGAAGGGAGGGGGAGAGGTGGGGGGAGGGAGGGGGGGGGAGGGAGGGTGGGGAGGAGATGGGGGTGGAGGGAGAGGAGGGAGGGCAGGAGGGAGATGGGGTAGGGGAGAGAGGGGGAAGAGTATGGAGGGGTGGGGGGACATAGGGTCTGGGAGAGAGGGGGAGGGAGAGGGGTGGGGGCAGTCCATCTATTCCCCACTCCCTATCACCCTCACTCCTCTCCCTCTATTCCCACATTCTCCCTCCCCACCTCCCGCATTCCCCCCTCTCCCTCCCTACTCTCTCCTCTCCCTCAATCCCCCCACTCCCCCTCTTGACCTCCCCAGGATCTCGCCTGTTCTCCGGATCTGCACAACTTGCTCGTTCACAGAGAGGAACACAGAACAGGGAGGAGTCCGAGGGCCAAATGTCAGCGTGCTTCGGGGGGTGTTGATTTAACTCGGCCTCGCGACACCCGCAGCCGTTGATAACCGCCAGCTGACAACAGCCCTTTAAAGCCGCTAAGGCGAGACGCGTTCGCCCAGGAGCGAGCGTTCACAGCAAAGAAGCACCGGCTTCTGACGCTTTGGAAATGCACAGCTGGAATGAGCGCGCAGGGGATGGAAGGGGTTCGCAGGCGGGCAGGGCTTCGCGAGCTGCGTGAGGAGAAAGTTCAGCGGTACTTATGTGGAGAAATTCAGCACGTGAGGAGTCGCTGCCCCGAGATCTGTAGAAGAAAGAAGCTACAGTGGAACGCAGCTGTAGAATCTTTGTTCTGCAGAACTTTCTCGATATCTCTGCGCCTTTAATCCACAGCGGCGGGGGCGGGGCCAGGACGCAGGTGGCCTGGATTGGTCGGCATGTGGGCATTGTGATGTCAGCAGCTGATGAGCGCCGTTTAGATTTTAAAAATTGAGTTTTGTGATCAATTTTATTCAAAATCTGGGGAAATAATTGACCAAGGAGTGGATTTCTGAACTCATAAGTTAAATCCCAACCAAAATGGTAAAAATCTCCGCGTTTTTGCGTCTGGTTTTCGAGGAGATACGTTTCACATGCAAGATAACACACGCACATCCACACACACAGAGTATTAATAGATATATATGAATATGATGATTTAGGGTTTGGACACGCTAGAGGCAGGAAGCATGTTCCCAATGTTGGGCGAGTCCAGATCCAGGGGCCATTGTTTAAGAATAAGTGGGAAGCCATTTAGAACGGAGATGAGGAAATGCTTTTTCACACAGAGAGTTGTGAGTGTGTGGAATTCTCTGCCTCAGAGGGTGGTGGAGGCTGGTTCTCTGGATGCTTTCAAGAGAGTTAGATAGAGCTCTTAGGGACAGCGAAGTTAAGGGATACGGGGAGAAGGCAGGAACGGGGTACTGATTGTGGATGATCAGCCATGATCACATTGAATGGCGGTGCTGGCTCAAAGGGCCGAATGGCCTACTCCTGCACCTATTGTCTATTGTCATTTATCTCTAGGTACATGCCCCTCAGAACAGTGGAAAGGCCTTGATGTGGAACAATAACCCTTGTTCCTCTCTTTACAGATGCTGCTTCACCTGAGTTTCCAGTATTTTCTGCTTTAATTCCACTGGCTTGTGGTGCACTTATACTAAATGAGAGTTTGGATCCTTTTAATAGCAACTTACTGCAATAAGTTAGTTCACTGAGGTGCTGATGCCAGGCTGCTTCCAAGGGATTGTTCAGCATAGAGAACACCACCGCCTCCAAGTCTCACCCATCCTGATTCAGAAGTACCATATCGTTCCTTCATTGTAACCGGATATGAGGGGAATGGACACATATGGAACACGTGCAGACAGAGGAGATTAGATTAACTTGGCATTGTTCGCAATCCTGGAACTCATTGCTTCAAGAAAGCATCTCCCCAGCACCTCTCAAGATGTTAAATTTGCCCGAAATGTCCAGATCCTCAAAAAAAAAGTTTTAAAATAAAGTTTTGGTATCATTAGCAAGTGTTCTCAATTATTTACTCTCCCCCTCCCCTCATTGAAATCTTTGCCTACATTCTTGCTGCAGCCAGGTTTCACTTTATCCTCAGTTCTTTTGTCTTTCTGCTCTCTGATTTTAATCTTCCTTATCCTGCAGTACAACATCTTGGAAATTCACTACCTAATTTTCCCACTCAAATGCATAACCACTAATCACTGACATGGCCGCCTCCTTCGTGCTTTACCTGGAGACCATGCACTCTGTCACTGACGAGATCATTCCTGATCACACCACTTATTTGTAAATGTTATTACCCACATCTCTTCGTATCTCTCAACTGCTCCTACCATTTGCATCCGTCGAAGAAAATGCATGTCCTCAGAGATACTTGCATCTGTCCTTGCAAATATCTCACAAACAATCCATACAAGGGTATTATGGTGAACAGAAGACCACTCAAGTTGTTGATTTGTTTAAGAATCTCTTCCCAAATAAAACTTTCTCTTCCTGATTTCTGCATGATGCCTCTCCTATGAAGTAAAATTAAAGAATATGAATTTGCCTGTTTTGTCATCAGCTGGATCAACTAGACTTTGCTTTCTTCTCAAACTAATAAAATTCTCAGCATTGCTCTGTTACATGCAATTTCTCATGCTTCCTTCTAACAAAAGTCAAAAACAATATTATGACTGTGACAGGGAGCTACGTGAAAACGCAAGTGTTGGAATTTGGGGCATAGAAGGGGGCAGTGGAGGAACTTGGGACCAGGCAACATTTGTGGGGGGAATGGATGGTTGATGTTACAGGCCAAGAACCTTCATCTGCACTAAACCCGAATCATTGGCTATCTATTTCTCTCAACAGACGCTGCCTGACTCTGAAAGTACAAAATTGATTGATTTGTAAACTAGATTACTAAAGATGTGAATGGATGAGGAAGCCTTGATGTGTAGTGAAATCAGAGGTGAGAAATTAAAATTGGGAGCTTCCTCATTCTGGTTTACACAACAGTACTGCCAGGTTTAGCCCAATGCACTAAATAGGCTCAATTAATCTGCTAATTCAGCATAGAATGGTGATGAAGTGCGCAAACGTGTTGGTTATCCTTGTTCATTTTCTCACTGATATTTGCTTGTTTCATGGAGTTTGTTGCAATACTGGAAAATGAAATCTAAAAATTTACATGAAGTCCCACTTCAGAGTTTGGCTGATTCTCAAACTTTGTTTACAGTTTAATTTTAATGTATCCATGTACTCACCTGGGTATTTTTCCCAGTGGAAATATTGAATACTCTTCTGTTAATAATGTATCAACAAATTATATAATGCAACATTCTTCAGGCTGTCTGTCTTCATCAGCCTGAAGTACTTGGTGAATGTACAGTCTGGGGAGAAACATATATCTTGTAAGCCATTTAAATATTTATTGATATTGTTCTTAAGTCATGATTTAATTTTAATAACCAATTCTTACCAAGTACATTCGCTATTCAAATCTCTTGATCAAAAAAGAAAGCCTTTTCATCTCCTATTCTTACCCACCTAGAACGTATCCAACACCAAGATGCATAATGCTATTTGCTGTAATACCACAGACTATGTACCATCCACTGTTTTCTTGGATTTCATCATATTTGGATTTTAGCAAGTATCTTGCATTATAGTCTGGCCCGGCCCACAAGTAGAAACCTATTCTCTAGGTCTATCCTATTAAACATTTATGCAGTTGTGATGATTGCCAGTTCACCACACTCCTTCCCATCCCTGCAGTCTTCCATGTTTGCAATGACCTCTCTGTTCTAATATTCTGATATTTTACTATTTTCACCTTCTCTATTCAATATGATAATGGGGAGACTGAAACACCTTCACAGTTTTGAGATTCTATTCAAGATTGAGCTTATTTCCCTCCTCGGAAGTCTCTCGAGTAGTGAATCACAGTGATAATTTGGTGACCTTATTCACCTTTGTCATTAGTTGCAGTGATTTCTGCATCTCTACTCCACACATACACCTATTCTCCAAGGAATACATGGTCTTGTTCAAAATGTGAAAATAAAATACTTCCACTTATCTACAATTAAATTAATTTGCCAGTTATAATTCAACATGGTGCCTTTTGCATGCAGGACCAGTAAACTATTTCTGTACAATTTGCTAATCGGGTATATGCTTGGATATGGCAATAGTCTACTGGGCTGTTTGTAAGTTAAAGGATTTCACTGTGCATCTGCACTTTGCACATGTGACAATAAAGGCACCATTAACCAACATCTATTAGGCTGAGCTTGTCAGAATTCAAGGTCTGTTTGTTGATCATGGATGGAATTTAGATTTAATGAATAGATAAACACGTTCTTCCATGGTGATATCAGTTAGTCATCATAAAAAATTAAATACTGACCTTTCACTAATTAATCTGAGCAATGAAGGTCTGGCAGGAGGTCGGTCAGAGGCGCAGCATAAATCATGAGAGTAAATACATGTTCCCATTGTGGAGCTGGTTTGCATCAAATACATAAGGAGGGTCTCGACCCGAAATGTCGCCCATTCCTTCTCTCCAGAGATGCTGCCTCACCCACTGAGTTACTCCAGCATTTTGTGTCTACCTTCGATTGAAACCAGCATCTGCAGTTCTTTCTTACACATTTCTTTGTTTCTCATTTTTTGAGAAAATGCTCAATGGGTAAAACTGAATAATCTGACCTTTAAAGAAGAGTCTAAGAGAACAATTGTCATTTATAACATTGAAGCTGATTAATCACAACAAAGTGTTTCAAATGGGGACACTGGAGACTGCAGATGCAATCCGGAACAAAAAACAAACTGCTGGAGAAACTCAGCAGGCCAGGCAGCATCTCTGACGGCAAAGGGATGGTCAATGTTTTGGTTGAGATCTTGCATGACCACCCGAATTCCTGCAAAATATCTCAAATACAGTTTAAAAATGGGATATATAACATTGCTGATTTAAATGATGTGCTTTCTAGAAACTATTGTAAACTTGCCTTAATGAATCTGCTGACACTGTTCTTAAATTCAGTTTTATCAAACACCCTGATTTATCTATTTATTGGTTGAATTCATCAGTTCTTTGACAGTTTTCTCACTTAGTTACGTTAATTTTGCTATACACCTGAACTTAAAAATGATGCAGTGATCTGAATGCTTATGTAAGATTTATATTCAGGATTTCTGTTCTGTATCAGACTTTCCACACTGTGCACTTCTAGATTATGAGCCATATGAGTCTTGTTCCCAGGAGTTATTTCAATCTCTGTTCTTGTAATTTCAGATTTCACTCATCATCTTTATATTTCCCTCAGGCATTGGCATACATTTTGTTGAGCACTAGCCGTTACCACTCCACCCCATGTTTGTTAATCAATTTGTCACCGTATCAGAAACTTATCCAATTCCACCCCCTGGTCCCTTCTTTCTCTGCAACTTGTTTCCGTATAACCATATAACAATTACAGCACGGAAACTGTACAAGTCCGTGCTGAACAATTATTTTCCCTTAGTCCCACCTGCCTGCACTCATACCATAACCCTCCATTCCCTTCTCATCCATATGCCTATCCAATTTATTTTTAAATGATACCAACGAACCTGCCTCCACCACTTCCACTGGAAGCTCATTCCACACCGCTACCACTCTCTGAGTAAAGAAGTTCCCCCTCATGTTACCCCTAAACTTCTGTCCCTTAATCCGTTAATTTTTTCTGGTTCTGATGATCAGTCAACAACCCAAAATGTTAAATTGGTTTCTGTCCCCACATGTGTAGCTTGATTTTGGGACTTTTGCATCTTTTTATTTTATATCCCTTTTTAAAATTATTTTAACTTAATTTGATTTCAAAACTAAATATTTAGTGACACTGTAAATGCACTTGAAAAATGAACAGTTATTTAGAAAATTAAATGCTAAATGCAAATCTTTACCAACTTTCCTAAAGGATCAATTGTGAAATTTCAATAATGTGAAAAGTGAATTATTATCAGGAATTCCTTTGCACTTAGTAAAAATGTAATCCATGTCCAGTGTGGTTTAAAACATCTCAACCATTGAAGACATGCTGTAAATAGAACTTAAAAGATACAACATGGTAACAGGTCCTTCGGCATAATCTGAGTCCACACTGCTATCGTTCACCTTTTCACACTAATTTAAAATCGGGTACATGTTTGAGACAGGGCGAACATCAATTTTCCATTACCATCGGTTCCAGAGCCTTTTTGGATTATCCGTATTTCTCACCCACTCCCTGCACACGAGGGATAATATACAGAGGTCTATTAACCCACATGTCTTTGGGGTGTGGGAGGATACTGGATGAAACCCATGCAGTAACAGAGAGAACATGCAAACTTCACAAAGACAGCACCCAAGGATAAGATTGAATCCGGGTCTCTGGCACTGTGATGCACCAGCTTTGCCACTGTATTGATAACTTGTGCATGTGACAATGAAGTAATTATAAAAGAAACAACTTGTTATCACATTTAGTGAGGTGGAAATGAATAAAGGTAAGCCTTCTTGAAGGAACTGGCATGTATCCAGAAAAAGTCATATTCATTGAGGTGAATTATATGTGTGTATGAATTCACTTTTGACTTCTGCATCCATAGCTTGTGAATAATAGACTAGCAAGATGCTTCTAAAGCTGCCAATGTCACAAGGAGCAATCAACATTAGATTTTCGTTAGATTTATTTAGCATATGTGTAAAAATTGCATCTCAACCCAAGTATGCTATAAACTCTCATTTGATGTGCTACTCATGCCATAAACTTAATTCATTATCTCAAAATGATTGACCTGCGACCATGAAATACAATGTAATTTAGAATGTTCTCTCTCGGCACAGCTCAAGGATAGGAGGAGATAAAAGTATAATCTATATAAATTGGGATAGTTTAAATGGGATCTCTTGCCAGATTTCAATTAGACAATTTTTTTTTGATGCCTTCCCTTATGCTTTACTGCAATTCTAGTCTTATTTAAAATGAAAATATTTCACTGCTGCTTTGTGTTGATAAATTTTGACAGTGGCAACACTTCAGAATGTGAAGAAAGTATTCAATATTAACGATCAGATGTTGCATGGATGAATAGATATAAAAACCAATATATATCTGTGTGCAATATGGATACCAAATTGAAAGAACAAACTTGAATTTGCAGAGCACTTTGGATGATCTGAGGATTTACCAATTGGTCTTGTAATGTGTAATCACTATTGTAGTTAATGGTAGCTTATTTTTGCATAAGGAGGGTTTATAAACCCTTGTTGAAATTATTGATCAAATCTTTTTTTGTATGATGCTATTATCGGTGATAAATATTGATCAAAACATTGGGGTATTTGCTTTGGTTTTCATTTAATGCCATGAACATAGAAACATAGAAAATAGGTGCAGGAGTAGGCCGTTCGGCCCTTCGAGCCTGCACCGCCATTCAATATGATCATGGCTGATCATCCAACTCAGTATCCCATACCTGCCTTCTCTCCATACCCCCTGATACCTTTAGCCACAAAGGCCACATCTAACTCCCCCTTAAATATAGCCAACAAACTGGCCTCAACTACCTTCTGTGGCAGAGAATTCCACAGATTCACCACTCTCTGTGCAAAAAAAGATTTTCTCAACGGTCCTAAAACACTTCCCTCTTATCCTTAAACTGTGACCTCTTGTTCTGGACTTCCCCAACATCGGGAATAATCTTCGTGCATCTAGCCTGTCCAACCCCTTAAGAATTTTGTAAGTTTCTATAAGATCCCCCCTCAATCTTCTAAATTCTAGCGTGTACAAACCGAGTCTATCCAGTCTTTCTTCATATGAAAGTCCTGCCATCCCAGGAATGAGTCTGGTGAACCTTTTCTGTACTCCCTCTATGGCAACAATGTCTTTCCTCAGATTGAAACCTATGACATTCATCTGAGAGGCAGCAGGTCTTTTGGTTTAACATTTAGTTGGCCTAGAATTTGAACTTGGGACCTGTGATATAGGGAAGTGAGCATTATCGCAGAAGCAAGGCTTAAATATCTTGTAAGCTTTAAGAGAAAAGGAAGATTATTGGCTTAATGTCACAAATTAGATTAAAAGCAGGCAATTGCCAGAAGTTCTAATTTAAAGGTAGGCTAGCTTCCCATGTTTCTGCAACTGTACCCGAAAGAATACTTGCCATTCGCAATGCCATCTGTGGCCGCTCATGGAATTTCAACTGAACTCTCGTAATTTAGTCCGGATTTTTTGGGGTGGGAAGATCATCAGTTGCCGGAAAATCAGTATTCAATCCGCAGAAGTACATTCCTTTCTCAACCTACCTTATGTAGAGTCTGAACCTACATGAAGAAGGGTCTTGGCCCGAAACCTTACCTATTCCTTTCAACTGAGATGCTGCCTGACCCGCTGATTTACTCCAGCTTTTTGTGTCTATCTTCGGTCTAAATTAGCATCTGCAGTTCCTTCTTACATTTACTTTATCTGAATCAGATATCCCCATCTGCTTTAAGGAAACCTCCATCATTCCAATCCCCAGAAAGGTAAAGTGACCCCTCAATGACTTCTGCCCGGTACCTCTACAAGTTCACAAGTTATAGTGGTAGAATTAGGCTATTCGGCCTATCGAGTCTAGTCTGCCATTCAATCATGGCTGATCTCTGCCTCCTGATCCCATTTTCCTGCCTTCTCCCATAACCCTTTGACATCCATTCTAATCATTCTGATCCTGACCTCGAGTGCTGTTTGTGTGGAGTTTGCTCATTCCCCCTGTGACTGCATGGGTTTCCCCTGGGTGCTCCCACATCCCAAAGAGATGCGGTTTGTAGCTTAATTTGCCTCTGTAAAAATTGCCCCAAGTGTGTAGAGAGTGGATGAGAACGAGGAATGATATAGAACTAGTATGAAATGACAGATAAACACAAAAAGCTGGAGCAACTCAGCGTGTCAGACAGCATCTCCGGAGAAAAGGAATGGGTGACCATTAATGTAATATTAATCATGATTAAATGCTTAGAAAAACTGGTAATGGGCCTCATCTGCACCAGTCTTCTGGAAAAGCTTGACCTCTTGCAATTTGTACACAGGTAAAATAGGTCTGCAGAGGATCCCATTTCTCTTGCATCACATTCATTTCTGGATCACCTTGACAATAAGACTATTTCTGTCAGGATGTTATTCATTCGACGGCATCGGGTTCCTGGGAATCCATATCAGCAGCAACCTACCTGTCCCCTCACTCTGATGCGGTGATCAAGAAAATGCATCTATGCATATGCTTTCTTCGGTTTATAAGAAGATTCAGCATGTCCATGAAGATCTAGCGAATGTCCACAGATGCGCTATAGAAGGTATTCTGATAGAATACGTTTCAACCTAATATGGTAACTGTTCTGCCCTTGGCTGCCTATACCTGAGGAAGTGGTTGACACAGCTCAGCACATCTTGTCACTTCTTTCATCCAGTCTATCCTCACTGCATACATACACCATCAGAAAGGCTGGAAGTGTCATCATGAATACTGACCCCAAACCAACTTTATTTCAAAAGTTGAGAGGCTCACAATACAGCACAGCGTTATTCTTGTGCGATTAGAAAATATGGAATGAAAAAAGTCCATCCAAGTTAATTGACAAGGAAGTCTGCAACCCTGGCCATTCCTTTTCTCTCTTCTTGGGAAACGATACAAGAGCTTGAAAGTCAGTATATTCGGATGCAAGATTAGTTATTCCCCACTGCAATTGAACTCCTGAATCAGTCACCTCTTTCTGTTCCCAGGAATGTTCTGCTCTCACACTCTGACTCTTGACTCTACCTATTTCGTTATTGCACGTCAGAATTTTTGTTTTTACACTACTTCAGATTGAACTACAATCTTTGCAGCATTCTGCTGTTTTTGCATTTGTTGTATTTAATGCTGTGGCTTTCATCATTTATATGTACTCTATCGGCTTCCTGTGAACAAGGAATTTTTTTTCAGGCTGGTGTATATGACAATAAACTGATTGAAATCTTAATCTGAACTGATCTGATTCTAAAATGCTATTTTTGAAATGAGAGTTTTGATAGGGTCACAGGGTTGTTATAATCTTTTGAAACATTATTAAAAGGATTATGCTAACATGTGACTAAGTATTAAAGCTAAAGTTGCAATAAAATGGGTTAATTGGCGTTTCGGAATCTGGTTTACAATGATATTAGCTGTTTCATATTGGAAAATAATTCTAATACCTGTACCCCGATTCATTTATTTTGGACCAAACTAAAAAAACATTTGTGTTGAAACAAAATGATTGTTTAACCTGGATGGACTTCTCTCATTCCACATTTTGTTTCTACCCAGGAATAACACCGTTTTGTATTGTGAATTGCCAAAAGAAAATACTGCACCAAGACTCCCAAGTCTGTGACCTACGTGAACCTCTTGATTAAAATTATTTAATTGACTCCAAAGGTTGTTGGCCTCTGAACTTTTGTGAAATAGATAAAGTTGGGTTTGAGTAGTTACCCCTCAGATTCCTGTTAAATCTTTTCCCCTTCACCTTAAACCTATGTCATCTGGTCCTCAATTCACCTACTCTGGGCTACAAACTATATGCAAGAGACTGTTGTCTATTTGATTTTCCACAAACTGCAAAATTGCTTTGTCATTTGGTTATTGAAACCTTATACTCGACTTTGTTTAAAAAAGTACATTTTAAATAGTTAATGTTTATTATTTTAATCCTATACTACATATAGCAGATTTGGATTGTGGAAAGATTTAAAGAATTACATATGAATGTTCTTTCTCCGAAGGTCGAAGCACCCCCTTTAAACAAAAACAAATATTAATATTTAGATCAAATAAACTAATATATTGTATTTTTATATTGTTTCTCTCTCACTTTTCCTTCATTATTCCTTTGGGTTTGCTATGTTGGGTAATAGAATAGTTTCAACCTTGAACTCCACTGAATGACATTGCTCTGTATTATAAGCCAAAAACAAGCCCCATCCTAAACTACATTGGGTTGAATGCATCGAGTCCCTTGGCGCACTGTCTGAGGAAGTTTGTTAATTTACTACCAGACTATGGCATATAGTGAATTATAGTTTTTTTCCCCCCACAATAGTTGAAACTACTGAAAACTCTGCAAAATGAGGACATAGTTTCCAAGCAAATGTCTGCTCGCTTAAAATGGCATGTGATGGAAATTCCTCTTGGACTGGTGAATCATTTATAACCGTGGAGAGTCATGACAGCTGAATCATTTTTGAATGCCTGTTATTGTATCAAGTGAATTCAGCATATTCAGACCTTTTTCTCTTTTTAGATTTTTTTTTTTGTTTAATCCACCTTGGCAAAGGCAACAAGGTCTGATGTTATGTATTGTGTTAGTACTGGTGCAGTTATTTTTCTGAGTAGATGATAATAGCCATTAAAACCATTTTTGATTTAACCAATACTAGTAATAGTATTTACTTTAAGTAATATCTGTTTTTTATATCTGCAATCCATATCTAGTCTTGAATTTCTTTGCATGTAATATTTTATAGTTTTTGATGTTCATCTTCTCAAAATATGTTTTTTTTAATTGGAAACTTCACTATCTTGGCATATTCTGGTGCACAAGCCAATGGATGGCAAATTCTGTGCCATTATTTTACAAGCCTCTATGTTACTCAAACATCTATACAGTTATTTTATGTTTACTACCACACTGGCTCCTCAGACAAATCAGATTACATTAATGCACCTTCTCCTTTTTAGCTTATCTTTTATTTTGCTGTCGAAGTTAGTGCAAGTTTGAAGATGTTGGTGTCCATTTGGTACACATAAGAATCTTGAATATCTTCTCAGCTTTCTTCTTTGCTAGAGAAGACAATGCTGATCAATTAGGCATCTGATCTTATAGAGGTGTATGATATCATGAGGAGAATAGGTAGGGTGATTGCCTGAGGTGAAGGGTCTATCTGCTTGCTGCTACTGCTTCCATATCAATGCGATGATTTGATGAAACAAAATTGCATGTAGCACTCTAAAAATGACTGTACCTTTGCCCTGTGCTAATTATCATTACACTGGAATTGTGTTCTGACTCTGTGTACGTATGTATGTTGAGATATGGTTAGTTACTGTATTAATACAATGTTCTTTTAAGCTGTATTAATACAATGTTCTTTCATTTGCTGCCCCATATGTACCCTAAGATGTTTATTTTACAATTTTGAGAGTTTTGGTGTCAATTTCTATCTTCCGGTCTCTGCTCATATTTCTGACTATTGGCTTCCATTCCATTCATTATCTGGTTATTCTTTTTTTTTTTTGTCCTCTTTGTTATTGTTTGAAAATTTGTTACTGTCTGCACAAAGAAAGCTATGTTAACTTCAAATTAGTTATGCATACCCTAAACAGTAATTACTATGGTCCTGAGGTTTATTACATCTCACCAGTGCCATTCATAGAACATAGAACATAAACAGTCCTTTTGGCCCTTAATGTCTGTGCTGAACATGATGCTAAGTTAAACTAATCTCCTCTGCCTGCATGTGATCCATATCCTTCCACTCCCTGCATATCAATGTGCCTCTCTAAAAGCATCTTAAACACAACCATCGTATCTGCCTCCACTACTATCTCTGGCAGCGTGTTCCAGGCACCTACCACTCTCTATGTAAAATTTAAATTGTTGAACTTCTTAAACATCTTAAAAACTAAGATATACTGCAGGGAGTGGATTTGTAGGGGAGGAGGTGGAGGTGGGGAGAAGGTTGAGGTTTGTGAAGAGCAGACACAAGCTGGAGCTCAGACCAGGATGGGATCAACCATGAGTTACCATGAGGAGCAGGCCCAAGTTACCATTTGACCGTCTGCTTTCCTTCTACATAATTTAAACCAATCTCTTCTCCCACCCCATCCTTTTGGTTTGAATAGTAATTAAGTTCACTACCACTTCTCTTCCAGGAAAGACCATTCTGATTATGTTTGTATCCGCCTCTTGTACCTTGCTCACTCTCCGGGTTTCTGCTTCACTCTTGTCTTTGATAAGGTGTTGAGAAAACACGTGTCCTCAGCCGCATCATGTTTTGGCACAAATATTGTGGGCCGAAGGGCCCATTCCTGTGCTGTACTGTTCGATGTTCTACGAAGTGGCTTTAAAACTGAAGGAACTTTAAAACTGATTTATAAATGCAAACATTTTATGGCGACACAGTGGCATGTAGAGGTTTGACCCTGACCTCAGGTGCTGTCTGTGTGGAGTTGGCCTGTTCTCCATGTGCGGGTTTATTGCGGTTTTAATCGGCCTCCATAAGTTATGCCTAGTGTGCAGGGAGTGGACGTGAAAATGGGGTAACATAGAACTAGTGTGAATGGGTGATTGGTTGTTGACATTGACTTGGTGGGCCGAAGGGTCTGTTTCCATGCTGTATCTCTAAATTAAACTTAAAAGTAAAACTAAAGATTGTAGAAATAATATATAAATTATTCTTTTGTTGCTTTTTATATGGTACAATTCTCTTAGCAAAGCAAATTTCTTCAACAATAAATAACATCATGCAAGATCCACTGAGAGCTTTCAATTATAATATTGGATAAAACATTATTTGAATGAGGAAACTTAAAGGAAATCTACAACTTGAATCAATATTCTCTTCATCATTAAACTTGCTGATCGAAAATATTGCTTGAAATTCTTCTAATGCAAAATTTGGTCAGATAGATTTCTCTAGATAATCTTTAGGCATGAACAAGTTCTATCTTATAAAATACAGCTCGTGTAATACTTCTGAATCCTTTGGAGTGAATGCAGTGGCCAAGTTGCATCAAGTTCCCAAAGGTAGCAAAATGATAACGAGAAGTTGTGTTGCCGTAACAAAGAGGAATAAGCAGGGATAAATATTGAGTTAGACACCTGCAAAGATTTCTTTAAAATATTGCCATAAGGCATATTACTCTCACTTGAGACTTTAGACAGGATTAGATTGATGGTGACGTTTCTAACAGTATAGCATTCCAACATACTGCCCTGTAGTGTCGGCCTAGTTTTTTCTGCCTGCTCCGCTGGAATAGAATGTTGTTACCCTTTTGTGCTTATTCCTGGGGAATATCTTAAGATTTTCCTTTATCTTGAATGTGCGAGGTATCTTGTCCTATTCAGCCCTCCTGATTTTTCTCTCCAATGCAACCGTGCATTTCTTATATTCCTCAAGGGATTCGCTTAATCCCAGCTGTCTACACCTATGCCGACCATGATGCCAAATGAAACTAACCCCGTCTGCCTGCACATGATCCATATCCCTCCTAACCCACTGTGTTCATGTGCCTCATAAACGTAACTATTCTGTCTGCTTCCACCACCACAAACCCCTCCACACCCTTGGAAGTGTATTCCAGGCACTTAGCACATATCTTCCTGACGTTTATATTCAACATCCCATCTAATGACGTAAGCATACTATATGGTAGACACAAATTGCTGGAGTACAGTTCAGTTCAGTTTTATTTGTCATATGTAGGTTAACACAGGGTCAACGGTACAATGGAATGTTTTTGACAAGACAATGGGTCACCTGAGCAATGATATTACAAGGATAAAATTAAGTATTCAGCGGGACAGGCAGCATCTCTGGAGAGAAGGAATGGGTAACATTTTGGGTTGAGACCCTTCTTCAGACTCGAAACGTCACCCCAAGATGCAGCCTGCCTTAGTTACTCCAGCATTTTGTGTCTACCTTCGATTTAAACCAGCATCTGCAGTTCTTTCCTAAGCATATTATATGCCTTGTTTAGCATTTTATTTACTTGTGTCAAAACTTTTAGGGGGCTGTGGGACAATCCAACATTGCTCTGTACATCAATTCTCCAATGGTTCTGCTATTTACTGTACTTTATGAAAAGTAGGGCCATTCATCTATTATGAATGTGATGTTTCCCTACATTCATGAAAATCAGAAGTGAAGGGTGTCATTTTTGAGAACATGCTCTAAACAAATATTTACAGTAAATATAGATTATGGCTGTATCTTTGGATTGTTAATATTTAACCAAATTGAATTTATCCTATTTTCTCTAAGAAGGACATAATTTGGTAGTTTTCCTCATTGTCAGGTGGATGTCAATGATTGACCTGCCGAAACAGATGGCTAGAAGTGTGGCCAGTTCGGAGCAGGTCTTTTGTACTGTCTTGAAGAGATTTTCTTGTAAGCTTTGCTGCATCCAGTTTTCTCTGGTTATTGGTAAAGTGGACTGAATCGGTTTGGCTGAATACTAATGTTGGTGATGGCACAGAACTTGGGAGGAAGCTGATATGGATTATCTAATTGACTACTGGACGTGTTCCAGTCTAGGCCGTGGTGTTCATGTGCCTGGCGCTGCCATCATTACAACCTTCTATTCACGTTCAAATTGGCCTTTCAAGTCTGAATGGGTGAAAAATCATGATCTGCTCTGTATGTTGTGGCAATGCTTAGTTATGTCTATTGCTTGTCACTTTTGCTTTCATTTAGAGAAGAAGTATGCAAAAAATTATCTGACAAACTCTAACCGTGTTTATCTTCAAAAATGGAAACCTACAATTTGTGGTAATTACAAAGAATTCTCCCTTGTATCCAACATGGTAAAAGTTATGATCAGAATTCTTCTCAACCACATCCTCCAAGCTACTCCCAGAGTTGCAATCCAGATTCCATCCATCAACAGGTTTGTGCACATTGTGTAATAACATCAAGAAAATGTAGGGATCAAACATTTCTTTAGCCAGAGGGTGGTGAATCTATGGAATTCATTGCCACAGACGGCTGTGGGGCCATCATTGGGTATTTTTAAAGCGGAAATTGACAGGTTCTTGATTAGAAAAGGTGTCAAAAGAAGGCAGGAAAATAGGGTTGAGAGGGAAAGATAAATCAACCATGAATGAATGATGGAGTAGGGCCGAATGACCTAATTCTGCTTTTGTTTCATAACTTATGAAGTTATGAAACATTTTATGTAGACTTTTGTGACTTCATAACAGCTTTCGACCCAGAATGATTATGGGGAATCCTTTTTAAATACTTCTGTCCTTGGAAATTCATTACTATTCTATGCCACCTACATGCTGTACTTTCTACATGTTCATAAAATGTTACCGTCCCCCGAAGATAACCACTGAGCACTCATTGCACCAATCCTTTTTCCTATACTTATTCTTCCTTGCTGCCATACTACACCTTGCCATAGACAAGCTACTTGCTAGACTGTTCATCAGAAGGGTTGGGTACATTCTAGGATCCATATCACCTGAAAATCAATTATCAGTGTACAACATGCAGGTGATGCTTGCATATATGCATATGCATGTGAAGAGGCTGATCTTCAAGTCTTCAAGTCTTCATTGATGAGCTACATTCTGCACTTGAGAAAGGCAAGAAATCATCTGCCAACCTGTTGCCAATGCATTTTAAAGGCTTTGAGATAGCCACATGGATATGCAGGAATGGATGGATATGGCTCATGTACAGATGAGATTAGTTTATTTTGGCACTTTTGGTACAGACATTGTGGGCTGAAGAGCCTGTTCATGTGCTGTACTGTTCTGTGTTCTTTGTAGGCATCACATGTAGGATATACACGTAGGCCAAATGGCATAATTTCTTTCCCTGAAAGACAATGGTTTATTTTTATACAATAATGCAATATATATTCATGGCTACCATTACGGAAATGTAATTACAGGTTATTTAATTAGCTGATGTTAAATTCCCCAGCTGCTGTGATAGGATTTGAAATAATGTCTCCAGACCATTTGCCCAAACTTCTGAATTACAAGATTAACTACCATAACGTTGCTCCCATGTGCCTCATTGGCTGGAATTGTAAACATTCTGCATGTGACCTGTTCAGTAATTATTTAGTTTCAGGAAGATCTAACCCTGGCATTTCTGCTCTTAAATACACCTGTTGAATTAAAAATTAAAAGAAAAGGCCGACACTGCAAATCTAAAACATGTTTTGTCTCCCAATTGTGACAAAGCGTCTTCAACCTGAAACATTAATACTGTTTTTCATTCCAAAGATGCGATCTGATCTGCTGAGTATTTCCTGCATTTTCTGTTTCTGGTTTATACCTCTTGAATTCCTGTTTCTAATATTAATTTACAAGGAGTCTATTTGTTGCAAGTATAGAGAGTGAATTTAGTGTTACCTCCCAGAAGCCAGAACATAAATGCCCTGCTTTAAGAATAACATAAACTGAGCCAGATGAAGCATGTAGAGAAATAAACAAAAGGTCTAGCTTTGAAACAGAATGCATTGATAATTTGTGTTTGTCATGGATTGCTTTTGCTTGGAAATAATACTTTCCCTTTAATATAATTTTGTGGAGCGCTATGTTATTAATGCTTTCAATTAAAGTTTTTTATTCCTTTAGAAAGTTGAATGGTTTTAACCACAAGCATTCTTCTCAGAGTTGAGTATAATTGAAATTTATGTAAGGACGCTGCCAAATGGAGTTAGGCATTTCAGGCATATTCCATGAGCATAACCTGTTTAATCTAAAATGTTTGTTAAATGTCACCATTACCTTGTGTCCCATTTTTGCAGCTTTGAAATACATGGTACCCAATCTCTGTTAACCAACTCTCTCACAATTAGTAAATGCCTGTTATCTTGATTTATAGATCGTATTACATTTTCAACCAATGATCTATTGTCCTAAAATTAACTGATTGCTTCTATATTTTATATCCCCAATCCGGCCTTTTTGTTAATGATTACCTGCAGCTGCATTAATATTTGTGTTTTGTTGTTTCATGCATTAAGTTGAAAATTATCCATATTATAAAAGCCTTCGGCCTCGCATTCCTTCGACAAGGACAGACATTCAAAGTGGTGACTACAGGGGCAGCACAATGACGCACTTGGTTGAGCTGCTACCTCAGCACTAGTGACCTTTGATCTTGACCTATGGTGCTATTGGTATAGAATTTCCAGGTTGTCTCTTTGTGCATGTGACCTGTTGGTATTCTGGGTTCAAAGTTAACTGGCTAGGAGTGATCCATTCTGTTTTACAAAAATTATGAGTGAAGAACTGAATTGCTTTGTGAGTCTTTGTTTAACTGGTTTAACTAAATAGCCTCCTTTGATGTAATCTGTCAGTACAATTATACGGATGATATGTTAATTAGCCACTGCAAATTGCCCCTCCAGGAAGTCATGATGCAGGTCCATAGGACTTTTTTTGGGCCAATTTGGAATATTGCATGCATTTCTGGTTGCCCCATTACAGGATGATGTGGAAGCTTTGGAAAGGGTGCAGAGGGGGCTTATTATGCTGCCTAGATTGGAGGAATTTAGTTGCAGAGGGAAGTTGGATGGATTTGGATTGTTTTCTCGGGGATGTCAGAGGTTGAGGGGAGACTTGATAGAAGCATGTAAAGTTATGAGAGGCAAAATAGGGTAGACCATCTGATCCTTTCTCACAGGGTGGAAATGTGCATCACTAGAGGGCATAGCTATGAGATGAGAGGGAGAAGGCTTAACATGGATGCGTAGAACAAATTACACAGAGTAGTGGGGGCTTGGAACGCATTGCCAGGGGTGGTGGTGATAGCAGGTACAATAGCGGTGTTTAAGAGACTTTTAGATAGTTACATGGAAGTGCAGGAAATAGAGGGATATGGATCATGCACAGGCAGATGAGATCAGCTGAATTTGGCATCATGTTTTGCACAAACATTGTGGGCTGAAGGTCCCGTTCCTGTGCTGTACTGTCACTTTGGAGTTGATGTACATGGAAGTGTGAGGAGAATAAGTATTGGGAAAAGTTAGCAAAGGAATCTCATTGCATTGTGAGCTGGCATAGACTCTTTGGGTCAAATTATGAAATCTTGAATGTCTTTGTAACAGTGATAATAGGAACTAAACTTATTTGTTTTATTTGGGGTTGGGTATTCTCATGTAAAATTGGCTGCCGTATTTCTTAATCTCAAAGCCATTTCCTCTCCTATATTCCTGAAGGTCAGTGTGTCCATACAAGAACATATTGCAGGAGCGTTTTGAAAAATGTACCCGGGAGGTGGAAAATGCTCACTGTCTTGTGCAAGTGACATTAACTGAACACAATGTAGGGTTGAATTTGTAAATCTGCTTTTGGCTCAGGTTCCCCACCAGTCTCAATGGCATCTTAAAAAAAAAATAATTCGGAAAAATGGAATGGCAATGAAGCTTTATTTACAAGATAAATTCAGCAAGCATTGGAAAATAATAAGAGCCTCTCTTCAAACTATTTCAAATGAATATTAACATCTACTTGACATAAAGTAATTAGATTTGTGATGCTGAAGAGACAGTTACAGCATGGAAGCAAATGAGTTCTTAGAAAATAGCCAGTCATTCCAAGCATAATAACAAAAAGGAGATGATCTAATTTATGATACAATAGTGGGCTAGAAATTTGCACTAATCATATCCCAACAGTTAATTCAGGAGTGGAAGAACATTTTGCCAGTGGTCATGATTTACCCTTGAGTCAAAGATGTAGTTCCTGAATCAGATGTGCATTGAATTATGTATTTTTTCTTCCAATGGTCCTTCAGGGCATTATCTGGAAAATGGAGTAAACACAAGTGCTGGTGTAATTCTGTGGTCAAACAGCATTTGTGGAAGGAATGGATAGACAGCATTTTTGTTAGGGACATTTGACTTTGCCTGTGCTGCATCATTGACCATTTTCAGAAAGGCCATGTTTTAATAGCATTGCTGCCTGGGCCCGTTTTAGTTTGAAGCTAAAAACACGATTATCTCTTCTCCTTTTGGTCATCATTCTCCCTTCCCCCAAAGTCCAAGCAAATTAGGCTGATGTGCCGCAGATCCATTGGCATTGAAATCCAGCTATCATGCCCTCCAAAGTTCTTAGCCTGCATTGTCAAGTGGCAGAGTGCTCCTTGGCTGAGACATTTGTGCCATCTTTAGCCATGGGTGAGGTACAAGAAGCTTGGAGTGTGACTAATGTGTCTTTGTACAAGAAGGATGCAAGGACAAGCCAGTGAGCCTAACATCAGCAATGGGGAAGCTGCTGAAGGAGTTTCTACAATACATTATCTACCAGCACTTGGAAAGACAAAGACTGATTATAGATATTTAGTATAGCTCTGTATGTGGGAAATCATGTCTCACCAATTTGATCGAAGGGTTCACCAAGAGTAATGATGAAGGCATGGTGGTAGATGTTGTCTATGTTGTATTTTAGCCATGCCTTTGACAAGGACCTGCATGGTAGACTGGTTCAGAAAGATAGATCACATGGAATCCAGTGTGATCTATCAAATTGAATACAATATTGGCCTGGTGGAAGGAGTCTGGTAGTGGTATATTGTTTTTCAGACTGGAGGCCTATCAGCAGTGTGCTGCAGGGATTTGTGATGGGTCCTCTGTTTGTCATCTGTATTGATGATCTAGATAAGAATGTCATTGGAATGGCTAGTAAGTTTGCAGATAATACCAAAATCGGTGGGGGGAAAACGTAGTGGGCAGCACAGTTGGTAGAGCTGCTGTCTCTCAGCGCCAGAGACCCAGGTTTGATCCTTGCCTCGGGTACAGAATGGGTGTTGGGCAGATGGGGGAGGGTACAGAAACAGGATTTAGCTCTTCGGGCAAACCTTAATGGAATCAAGGGATATGGGGAGAAAGCACGGGCGGGATATTGATTTTGAATGATTAGCCATGATCGTATTGAATGGTGGTGCTGGCTCAAAGGGCTGAATGGCCTACTCCTGCATCTATGTTCTATGTTTCTATCTTTACAGTCTGTGGAGTTTTCACATTTACCTTATGACTGCAAAGATGCTCATGTATCCTCCCATATTGCAAAGATATGCAGGTTTGTAGATTAATTGGCCTCTGTAAATTGCCCCAGTGCGTTGGGAGTGGATGCGAAAGTGGGATAACGTAGAACAAAGAGTGTATGGACGACCGATGGTCAGCGTTGTCTCGGTGGGCTGAAGGGCCTGTATCCATGCTGTTTCATTCAATTCAATTCAATTAATTTCAATTCAATTCAATCCAACCCAGTAGCGCTACTGGAGGAACTCAATGAGTCAGGCTGCATCTATGGAGGGAAAAGAACAGTCAATGTTTCAGATTGTGGAGTTCCATCTTGACTGAAAGAATAGAGCGGAAGTAGCCAGTATAAAAGGGTGGGGGACAGAGGTGGGACAAGAGTTAGCAAGCAATATATGAATACTTGTGAGGAAGGGTTGATTGGGTCAGGTGAGGGAAGGAAGGGTAGAAATGATAAGTGGAGATAGAGGCCTGGAGGTAAGTGGAGAACAAACATTTCTGGAATCTGAAAGGAAAGGAAGGTGAAGACTGGAACTAAACAGGCGGATTGAGGCAAATGGGAGACAACAATGGGTGTTGGGTAGTGGGGGAGGGTACAGAACCATGGTAATAGTGGACTGGGTGGTATTATCGGAATAAGTGGGTTGTGAGGGAGGACCAGGGGAGATAGGAGAAGAGAAAGGTACAAAGGGAATGAAAGTTACTTGAAATTAGAGAATCCAATGTTCATGCTGTTTGGTTGTAGACCTAGGTGTGTTACATGAATCTCTGTGTGGCCTCACCCTAACAGTGGAGGAGGATGAGGACTGATAGGTGTGTGAGGGAATGGGAAGTGGAATCAAAATGGCTGTCAACCACAAAAGACAAATGGCCATTGTGGGCAGAGCACAGATGGTTGGCAAAGAGCTCGCCTTGTCTGCATTTGGTCTCGTATAAATAAAGAAAGCCATAACAAAACACTGAATGCAACAGTCGAGAATGGAGGACATGCAGGTGAATCTCTTGTCTCACTAAAAGGGGTCTTTTGGTCCCTGAATGTTGTGAGAGGAGGAGTAGGGGCAGGTGTCACACCACCCACGGTTGCAGGGGAAAATGCCTGGGGAGAGATCAGCGTATCTGGGAGTCATGGAGAGAGTGGTTTCTGTGAAAAGCAGGAAGTGGGGAGGGAAAGATGTAATTAATGGTGGGGTCACCTTGTGGCTGGTAGATAAGTCAAAGAATGATGTGCTGGATGTGGAGGCTGGTGGGGTGAAAAATAAGGATGAATGTATCTCTATCACTCTCCAATCTGGAGGGAGGTGAGATGAGAGCAGCAGGATACAGTGGGAGGAAGCCATGTTTCCTCTTCCCCTAATTACACTAGATCCTAGAACTGGTGGTTAGGAGGAGAAAGGATAGCCCATTTGTTTCCTCTGAACTTTTCTAACTAATTAGTTCATGGCTGATGAGTAATCTAACTCCATAAACACATGTGGTTCAATAGCTTCAAATTTAATCTCGCCACTACAGATATTTTTGTAAAGGCAACCTTTCACTGTTTTAATGCATCCTGACATTGGTGTTCAGGACCTCGTTACTCAGTGAACGGACCTTTACATTTCAACGCCAATGTTACCTAACTTGGGTGTTTCCTTGGCTTCCTGATCAGACCCCAGCACATTTGTTGCTAAACCACAAATATTCCATTGCCTAATACTGAACCACAAAGTAATCACATGTGTAGTCACCAGTAATCCACTTGCAAAATCTGTTTTTTAAAAAGAGGTTTAAAAATACAAGACAGCAAAGCAACAAACTTTTTTAAAAAGCAGAATCTTCAGTTCCTTGTTTCTACATTTTACTGCCCCAGAGATGTTGTCTGACTCACTGAGTTACTCAAGCACCTTGTGTCTTCTTTTGTAAACCACCATCTGAAGTTCCTTGTTCGAACATTTGAGTTACTCTGCTATTTGGGAAATAACAATTTCGGGCGGCACGGTAGCGCAGCGGTAGAGTTGCTGCCTTACAGCGAATGCAGCACCGGAGACCCGGGTTTGATCCCGACTACGGGTGCTGTCTGTACGGAGTTTGTACGTTCACCCCGTGACCTGTGTGGGTTTTCTCCGAGATCTTCAGTTTCCTCCCACACTCCAAAGACGTGCAGGTTGGACAGGCTAGATGCAGGAAGATTGTTCCCGATGTTGGGGAAGTCCAGGACAAGGGGTCACAGCTTAAGGATAGAGGGGAAATCCTTTAGGACCGAGATGAGAAAAACATTTTTCACACAGAGAGTGGTGAATCTCTGGAACTCTCTGCCACAGAAGGTAGTTGAGGCCAGTTCATTGGCTATATTTAAGAGGGAGTTAGATGTGGCCCTTGTGGCTAAAGGGATCAGGGGGTATGGAGAGAAGGCAGGCACAGGATACTGAGTTGGATGATCAGCCATGATCATATTGAATGGCAGTGCAGGCTCGAAGGGCCGAACGGCCTACTCTTGCACCTATTTTCTATGTTTCGTAGGTTAATTGGATTGTGTTAATATGCAGGGATCGCTGGTTGGCACTGACCCAGTGGGCCAAAGGGCCTGTTACGCGCTGTATCACTAAATTAAACTAATTAATAGTGATGAGAAGTATTCCCAAAAACCTCCTGATTAAAGCTGAATTTGCCTTTTAATCAATGTTGCTGTTAATGCATTGTGATGAATCTGCCTAGCTTTGGTCAGAGTAGTATTTAGGAATTCCCAAGGACTTGTGCTCTGGATGTTGCATGACTCTGTTGCTCATCTCCACATGAGGTCTGGTGGTGGAGCTCAGTCTTCCTGGGATTTTCTGCTTTACACTGGATACTCGATTCTCTGACTACCCTGATTAAACCTGGAGGCTTGTAGAGGATGCTTTTGAACTGCATGAAGTTTGGCTGTGCCCAGAATAAGGAAGAGAAATTATTAATTTTAATGATTTCACTTTGGGCAACACAGTGGCACTGCTGATAGAGCTGCTGCTTGACAGTGCCATGTGGGTTCGATCCTGCCTTGGATGCTGTCTGTGTGGAGTATGTACGTTCTCCCTGTGACTGAGCGGGATTCTTCCAGGTGCTTTGGTTTCCTCCCACATCCCAAAGAGTGAAGGTTTGAGGGTTAATTGGCCTTTGTAAAATTGCCCCGAATGAATCGATGAGAAAGTCGGATAATATAGAACTAATGTGAATGGGTGAAGAGGCATGGACATAGTGGGCCAATGGGCCGGTTTCCTTGCTCTATCTCCAAACTAAACTGGCAAACTGAAAAAAATTATTGGTTATTAAAAACATGTCCTGATTGTAATGAGGCGAGTCATATGCATGGTAAGTACAACACGTGCTTATTAAAGGCCACTTACAGCATTCTTCTGCATAGTGTTACGGTAGGCTAGCAGCTACTCCGACCAATTACTTAAGCAGACTTCTGATAATATAAACTGCAAAGTAGGCGGAGCTTCTACTAACAAGCACTACAATTGGTTAGTAAGAAGTAACCAATCTATATCTTTCCTTGTGGAAACAAAATAAAACATTGATACATGGTGGCCAAATAATACAGTAGCCGAAACGCTAATGACACATATGGGGAAGTATATATGATTAAAGAAAATCTCCATATCTAAGGGGTGGCCTACTGACCCGTCCGGCGTGCATGCGGTATAAATCCGCGTCTCTTTTCATTGGGGAAGTGACCGGGTACGGCACTGGAGACCCGCCGAGTGCAGGTGGTGAACTAGGCAAGCAGGGCGCAGAACGCCGTGGAGAGGCCGCGGGGGGACACAGTCTGAGGTTGTTGAACAGTCGGCCTGGCAGTGGGAGGGTATATAAAACGTGTGACCTCTGGATACGGAGTCGCAGGACGTAGTTCCTTCACAGGAAGGAGATGTTGATGGTTGTAAAGGCCCCCGTCTGCGCTTACCCGGTAAGAGCGTGGTTCTTTAGCAGGGCTGTGGATGTGACCCAGACGGCCATGGCCCTTGCCGGTGTGAAGGCGAACAACCTGTCCACTGGAGAGAGGTTTAAGTGGCTTGCCGGATGGAGGAATGTGCCGTGGATTGTTTGTGGTGAGATATCAGTTGTTGGGCTGGAGAACCAGGTATGGGATCGCGGGCAATGTTCTTTAAATTGAGCAGACGTCGGATTTGGCAAGATAAGAATGCTCCATTAGTTGTTTTGTGCTTCGGACAGCCCATTCGGCGAGTCCGTTGGACTGCGGAAACTCAGGGCTGCTGATGGTATGTCGAAAGTCCCATCGTTGAGCAAAGTTTCTGAAGAGCTGACTGGTGAACTGACTGCCGTTGTCGGACAGGAGGCGTGCAGGGGAACCGTGCATGTAGAAATGGCGTGACAACTTCTGGATGATGGCTTCAGATGTGATTGGAGTAAGTCAATTTTGAACCAGCCCGAAAATGAGTCGACGAGAACCAGGTAGTGTTTCCCATGCCATTCGAATATGTCGGTGACTACCTTGGACCACGGCAGAGGAGGAACCAGGTGCGATAGTACGTAGCCATTTTACAAAATTTTGAGATTTAAAAAATCAAGTCTGCAATTTATCCCATCAGATAAAGCATAAAAAGAAGTTTAATTTGACACCTAATTCACTTTCATATCTTCAGTATTAAAAAAGTTTGGGCCATCTTCATACTCTGAAATTAGCATCTTGTTCCCTATTGCTTTTCCATTGACTTAACTCAAAAGCAGTGATCGAGGACAGTTAAAAGCCCATAACTTTCTTTAAAACTGAATTAAATTTTCAGTTATTATAGATTGAAGCGTTCTGAAACAAATATGAAACAACCTTACTTGGATGACCTGAAATTAAAGCATATAATTAGTTAGTTACATAATTGTAGCTAATTACAAAATTCAATTACTAGATATAAACATCTATCCATTTCTTAAGAAAAGGCTAACATTTTTAAATAGCCTGTGTCCAAATAACATTCACACAAGAATTCACAATATAACATGATTTTTAAATCTCATTGTCATGAATTTATAGGCCAAATGGAAGGAATTTAGTGTTTAATTCCCGTAAATTAATGACCATTTTAATCATCTTGCGAGTGAGATTTTGTGGAATGCGATCGATTGGAACGTTGCGGTTGCGGTGAATTTAAACCCCATATCGGCAGGAAAAACACTGCCGGTTTCGTATATTTACATAATCTCATTTTCGCTGATGAAATTTTGATTAAAGTAATCCTAAGAAGCAAGTTTATATGTAAAATAGACGACTTACCTTATGTTTTGTCCCGTACGTGAGATCTGTCCCGTTGTCGACGTTGAGGGCGTTAGAAGTAGATTTTTATTTTATTCCAGCGCTTAAATTGTCCCGCGGTTTTTTAAAATAATTCCGAGAACGGCAGTCGGAACGATTATTCAGCATCAGGTAGTAGCCCGAGAAAATATATCTCGGACAGGCAGGAGAAAACGGCATTTTAATCCCGACCCCCCCCCTCCCTCAAAGGCGCCAAAGTCGCGCACACGGCCAGTGACAGAACTGCAGCGCCGCTGAAGGTAAGTTTTGTAACATACCTATAGTAAGGGTTGTTTCTGTTGGTGTGGCATTAGGCTTTTGCAGACGGCTCAGACTTCAGCTTTTTCACGTATGTACTAGGTCATACCAGGCCAATAGAACATGCTCTGCGCACGTTGTAAGGTTGTCTCTACACCGGGGTGGCCCCTGTGGACGGCATCGTAGTACCTGTCCCGGAGAACGGCTGGGACAACTGCTTTGTGACCCTTGACTATAATCCCGTACTGTAGCACCAGTTCACCGCGAACCAGGTAGTATGGGCGGATCGCGAGAGGGGTGCTATTTTGTTTATTCGGCCAGCCACGCCGGATGACTGCGGACAGTAATTGTAAAGTCTCATCAGTTGCCGTGCTCTCTGCCAGGCTGCTTAGGCAATCAGTGGGAACATACGATACCTTCATTACTGAGAACTGGTCCTGTTCAGAGAGTTGTTGTTCGCTGGTTTTTCGTGGGGCCCTTGATAGCGTGTCAGGCATGTGCATGTCCTTGCCCTTTTTGTAGACTATGTTGAAATCGAAACGCTGCAGCTGCATCATCATCCTTTGCAGACGAGCCGTAGCGGCGTGGATGGGTTTGTTCATGATAGTGACCAGCGGCTGGTGGTTTGTTTCTACAATCACACATTTTCCAAAAATAAAGTCCTTGAATTTAGTGCAGGCGAAAACCACTGCAAGGAACTCTTTTTCAATTTGGGCGTAACGTTGTTCAGTATCAGTCAGTGTGCAGGAGGCAAATGCAACAGGCTTGTAGTCGCCATCAGTGGTGGTTTGTTGACAGGCAGCGCCAAGTCCGTACTGCGACGCATCACATGGGAGTGACTCTGGCAAATTATGCTTAATGGGTTGACGGCGGATATGTATTGGCAAAGATTTAAAGGTTGCATGGATGAATTGCAACAATTGTTCATCCCTGTCTGGTGTAAAAACAAAACAGTGGCTAATGAGGGAAATTAGGGAAAGTGTTAAATCCAAGGAAGAGGCATATAAATTGGCCAGAGGAAGAAGCAAACTGGAAAACTGGGAGAAATTTGGAATTCAAACAGAGGAGGACAAAGGAGTTAATTAAGAGGGGGGAAATAAAGCATGAAACAAAGCTTGCAGGGAATATAAAAACTGAGTGTAAAAGCTTCTTTAGATATTTGAAGAGGAAAAGATTAGTGGACAAATGTAGGTCCCTTACAGTCAGAAACAGGTAAATTTCTAATGGGAACCAGGGAAATGTCTTCACTAAGGAAGACACAAACAATCTCCCAGAAATCCTAGGGGACCAAGGATCTAGTGTGTTGGAGGAACTGAAGGAAATTCACATTAGTCATGAAATAGTTTTGGGTAAACACTGGGGACTGAAGACACATAAATTCCTGGGGCCTGATGGTCTGCATCCCAGAGTTCTCAAGGAGGTGGCCCTAGAAATCTTGGATGCATAGGTGATCATTTCCCAATGTTCTATTACTCTGGATCAGTTCCTGTAGACTGGAGGGTAGCCAATGTAACCACACTTTTTATGAAAGGAGTGAGAGAGAAAACTGAATTATAGACCAGTTAGCCTGACATCGGTAATGGGGAAGATGCTCAAGTCGATTATTAAAGATGTAATAGCAGCGCATTTGGAAAGCAGTGACAGGATCAGTCAAAGTCAGCATGGATTTATGAAGGGGGAGAATTATGCTTGACTAATCTTCTGGAATTTTTTGAAGAAGTGACAAGTAGAATAGATAAAGGAGAGCCAGTGGATCTAGACTTTCAAAATGTACTCAAGAGAGAGTTAGATATAGCTCTTGGGGCTAACAGAATCAAGGGATATGGGGAGAAAGCAGGAACAGGGTACTACTGATTTTGGATGATCAGCCATGATCATATTGAGTTGAGGTGCTGGCTTGAAGGGCTGAATAGCCTATTCCTGCACCGATTTTCTATGTTTCTAATCCAGGTAACATTTTGGTAAATCTCCTCTGCACCATTTCCAAAGCCTACATGCCTTTCCTGTAATGGGACGACCAGATCTGTACATAATCTTCCAAATGTTTAACAAACTCCTTTTAAGCTGCATCATGACATCGTTACTCTTCTTCTCAATGCCCCGACCTATGACAACCTATCTCCTTGTGTTGTCACTTTTTAGGAAGCTATAGACTTGGACTCGAGATCCCTCTGTACATCATGCCATTAATTGTATATTCGGTCCCAAAGTACAACACCCTGCACTTGCTCAGATTAAACTGCATCCACCATTTCTCTGCCTAATTCTGTTTATTGATCTATATCCCACTGTATACCCTGACGGCCTTCCTCACAATCCGCTACCCCAATAATCTTAGTGTCATCTGCAAACTTACTAATCAACCCATCCACATTTACGCCTAAATCATTTTTATATATCACAAACATCAGCGGGCCCAGCACAGAATCCTGCAAAACTCCATTGGTCTTAGCCCTCCAGCTTGAATATTGTCCTTCCACCCCCACCATTGTCTTATATCAGTAAGCCTGTTCTGAATTCATATAACCAAGTCTATTAATCCTGTGCACCTTTTTCTTCTAGATCAGCTACACTAGGCGACTTTATCAAATGCATGACGACTTTTCTGGGTTAAATCAATACCAGTTTCATAGCCACTCTATTCTTAATTAACCATAGATTTGCATTTGACTAATACCTTTCATAAGGAATCAATCTTTTTAAAGTTTGCCTACGTTTTAGTTTGAGACAAGCAGATTTTTTGTTAAGTATTCATTTTATTTGAGTTATTTACAAAGATTGTACACTATTTATTGATTCAATTTCTGCTAAGTAATTAGATGAGCTGCACTTACTGATGACATGATTGCAAGTTCAAATGGTGATGCAGCAATTAACCCCTGTATTCTGGTAAATAACAGCATGGAGTGCCTGGACCAATTCCCTGATTAATGTGATTTCAACAGGAAATTGGCACAATCACTTCACAACAGGTACAACATGCTTTTTAACCACAGTATGAGCAAATGGTTCCAATTTCTAGCCCATGGTTTTTGTTGTGATTTGCATGTGTAAGAACACAGTTTCAATTTAGTTTGGAGATACATCATGGGATCACGCCTTTCATCACACTGAGCCCACATTGACCACCAATCACCTGTTCACACACTAATTTTATGTTACCCTATTTTCTCATTCAGTCCCTTCACACTACATTGGGATTATTACAGAGGTAAACCTGTATGTCTTTGGGTTGATGGGGGAAACCGTAGCACACAGAGGAAACCCACGCATTTCACAGGGGAAATTTGCAAATTTGACATAGACAACACCTGAAATGAGGATCAAGCCCTGGTTTGTGGAGCTGTGAGGCAACAGCTGACTGAAGTGCCACATTGCGGCTGATTAGGCTGTGCAAAATTCTTAGCGACCGGGGGCTGAAAGTTAACTTTTAGAGGTATGTTTGTTCTTATTTTGATAATAACAGGGATTTAACCTTTTGTTCTAAAATTAAATGTACAATATCGTATAAGCCCTACAAATGTTCAAGTGTACTTTCAGCATTAATTGTTTAAAATGTAACATCAAGTGTGCATGTTTTGAGTTCAGTTATCTTTAAATGTTTGTGCCTGTCCCTGAAGCTATCATTTTGGTTAATGTGATGTCTTTATTGGCAAATCCTGATCAAGTTGAAGATTTGAAATTCTCAGTCATATAACTATCATATACTAAATCTTTTCATGCTATTCAAAAATTATTTGTGAGGGAAATAGAATTAATGGTGTTACATAAAAAAGCTGGAGAAACTCAGCGGGTGCAGCAGCATCTATGGAGCGAAGGAAATAGGCAACGTTTCGGGCCGAAACCCTTCTTCAGACTGATCGGGGGCGGGGGTGGGCAGGGGACAAGAAAGGAAAAAGGAGGAGGAGCCCGAAGGCTGGGGGAGGGGAGGAGACAGCAGGGGGGGGACTGAGGAAGGGGAGGAGACAGCAAGGGCTAACAAAATTGGGAGAATTCGATGTTCATGCCCCCAGGATGCAGACTCCACAAACGGAATATGAGGTGCTGTTCCTCCAATTTCCGGTGCTGCTCGCTGTGGCCATGGAGGAGACCCAGGACAGAGAGGTCGGAGATGGAGTGGGAGGGGGAGTTGAAGCGCTGAGCCACCGGGAGGTCAGCTGGGTTATTGCGGACCGAGCGGAGGTGTTCGGCGAAACGATCGCCCAACCTCCGCTTGGTCTCACCGATATAGATCTGCTGACATCTAGAGCAGCGGACGCAATAGATGAGGTCGCTTGGTCTCACCGATAAGTGAATTTAATCATTTTCAGTGCCTTCCTTAATATTATAGATCTGGTTCAAAAATTATATTCATATTTACTTCTTGAATGCTTGCAGCATTCTATGTACTTTCATAAAATCTGAAATCAAAATTTCTTGGCAGCTTGATTTTCCACATACAAGAGATGGGAGTATAATCAATATATATCTGTAAATTGGACAATTCAGTAATGAAATTTTAAGTGTTATTTATGTATTATCCAGTTACTTTTATGTATTTGTATGTATTATCTGGTTGCTATGCTCTAAATCAATCACTAAACATAATTTACAGTGAGGTACAATATTGGCCCATGTGTGATGGATACTCTTGAATAATGCTGCATTTACATGCGATACCAATCTTATTTATCAAAAACCTAATTGGGAGAAGCGATTGTAAAGTTTTGTTCCCATCATGTTCCCATCTTTGATCTAGGCCTTACGTGCATATGAGCTAACTGGAGATCTAGTTCAGTATAAACTGAAGCAACCAATCTTTTTTGGGCCATTACCTGGGAGCTTTGATTATTTTCTCTTTTAAATTTTACAGCTAGTGATTGCCATCCATGCCATTGTTGTGTAGCAGTGTTTCCACCCTCGATAAGCTGCTCGACTCGGGTTGCCAACTGTCCCGTATTAGCCGGGACACCCAGTATTTTGGGCCAAAATGGTTTGTCCCGTACGGGACCGCCCTTGTCCCACGTTTGACTGCTACTAATCGGGTCGAGTGGACTGTTGGGTCGGAGCACCGCGTCCGGCCACGCCTCACCCGTCCCAGCGTAGTGCAGCCTATGGAATGCAGCAGCAGCGCCTCGCCCGTGGCCCCATTCGGTCGGCAGCTGGGCCAACTGTCCAACCTTCGGACCTTTGCTTACCGCCGACACCACCACCCCTTCTTCTCATGGCCGATCATCGGTTCATGAGTTGGATGGGGTGCCGGACTTTGCGCGCAATGTCGCACGGGCCAAAACTCCTCAGCTGGCCCTCTGGCTGGGCTTTGTGTGCAGTCTAGCACCCGGTCCAACTTACCATTCACCCAGCCACAGCCGAGTCGGTCAACGAATTGCCATTGGGAATTTGTCCTGTATTTTGACCTTTTGTCCCGTAATTAGGAGTGAGAAAGTTGGCAAACCCATGCTCGACACACTATGACTCAATACTCTGTGACCACTCTATGCTTTGGCAGGGGACTGGGGAACAATGGCTTTTGTACTCATTTAGAAACCTGTTCTATATGGTCCACCCCATTGACCTTGTGGGTGGTACAATATCACAGCATCTTGTTTTTATGTATTGAAAAATTTCTCGGTTAAATTATTTTTTTAGATTGTGTTCTATTGAAGGTTAGTGTGGCTATTATAATTTTGAGATTTTCCATATTGTGTATGTTTTTTCTCTGTGATTTTTGTTTTGGTATATACCTGTGGACCCTGGCAGTCAACAGATGAAGGACATTGTATACCTTGTCTGGAATGTTTGGAAGCTTTAAGAACTGGTACCGTCTCATATTCAGCATTCCGAATCATTATCACCTTGTATTACCAGAGGCAGTAAGTGGTAAGTCACGGATAGTCAGATAAAAGCCACGCAGTAAACAATGAAACTGTACAGTCTCATAGATAGAAATCAGATATGCTTTTTCTCAGGTTAGATCTAGGATGATTAGAATTGCTGGAAAAAAATCCAGTCTTGGAACTAGGTTAAGCTCCTGCTTTTATTTCAAGATAGAGAATAAATATTAAAACTACATTTTAGAGCTGATTTTCCAAAGAATGAGAGTTTGAAATGATAAGTGGCATTAGACTTGGACTTTTTCGTGGTTCAAAGCATTAAATTGGTTAATCTTCTGTCGATCTCTCCAAGCCTTTAATAGCAGAATATGGTGTATTCACTGACGAGACAGCATGTATCCTACATCAATCTGCAGGAATTAAGATTTAGGCAAAAACAAATTTCTACTTGATTTGGGTAGAAAGAATGAACCTTCTGCAGTTAGAGAATAAGCTGAAACAAAGTTGTTGGACCAATTTCACAGAGAATTGAATCTGATCTGGACTCTAATTACCTTTAAGCTTTTCAAGATTCAAGATTCAGGATTCAGGAGAGTTTATTGTCATGTGTCCCAGATAGGACAATGATAACAAAATTATAATTCAGCATAACAGAATTATAGAAGGGATGAATACGGAACAGATCAGTGTGTCCATATACCATTGTATAAATATATACACACATGAATAAATAAAACAGATAAAGTGCAAATAAACAGATAATGGGCTATTAATGTTCAGAGTTGAGTTCAATAGCCTGATTGCTGTGGGGAAGAAGCTGTTTCTGAACCTGGACGTTGCAGTCCTCAGGCTCCTGTACCTTCTACCTGAAGGTAGCGGGGAGATGAGTGTGTGGCTAGGATGGTGTGGGTCTTTGATGATACTGCCAGCCGTTTTGAGGCAGCGACTGTGATAGATCCCCTCGATGGTAGGGAGGTCAGAGCCGATGATGGACTGGGCAGTGTTTACTACTTTTTGTAGTCTTTTCTGCTCCTGGGCGCTCAGGTTGCCGAACCAAGCCACGATGCAACCGGTCAGCATGCTCCCTACTGTGCATCTGTAGAAGTTAGAGAGAGTCCACCTTGACATACCGACTCTCCATAATCTTCTCAGGAAGTAGAAGTGCTGATGTGCTTTCTTTATGATTGCATCAGTGTTCTCGGACCAGGAAAGATTTTCAGAGATGTGCACGCCCAGGAATTTGAAGCTTTTGACCCTTTCCACTATTGACCTTTTGATATAAACGGGACTGTGGGTTCCCATCTTACCTCTTCCAAAGTCCACAATCAGTTCCTGGTACTTTATGGGCTTTGGCTTGATTCTGCAACATGGATGTCTATTTCGTGGACCCGGCAGGCACTTGTAGGTAGAGGAAACCTTAAACAATTGTACCCATTACAATTCTGGGTTGAGTGATGTGGTTGAAAAAAGTTAATATTCTTAATTACCATCAGATTCATACCAATGAACTTTTGTCTTGAATGCTGGATTTCTATACAGTGAGAGGAATTATCCCAAACGTGGAACTATGTAGTAACAGGCACTTTTGCCTCCCGTCAAATGACCCAACTTCGGAGTTTTGGTTAAGGACTGCATCATTGGACTGTGTCTTTGGCAGATGTTGATGCTGTTAATAAAGAACATTAAGTAATCTATTAGAAATATGTCATTGCACAAGTTAAAATATCCTAAATTATTTTTCTCTGCTCAAATTAACATGGGCCATTTGCTCAGGAATTTTATTTCTTCCTCATTTCTATTGTTATTGTTAAAATGTTATTCCCTGTACTATATTCAAAATGTCAAACTATATTCCCTCTGTTTTTGAAGCATTAGTATCCAATCTGACGTAAACCCATCTGACATATAAAGCATATAAAAGTTATTGAAAGTGAACAATGAATACTCTAAAATGTAGTAAATATTTTATTCAAAAGAAAATTAGCTAAATGTTCCTTATAAAGCAAATAAATAAAAAGTGTCTTGAAAGTCATGACATCCCCTGTTGCCAAGAAAGATATGGACTCCTGGGTTTATGTAATCAAAGTCAGAAGTCCTGGTTCTGCAGGAATTTACCATCAAATTCCCTGCCCTAATTTGAATGCATCTATCACACTTCCAGCCATGCACCTTTCCCTATTTCCTCACCTATCTCCTTGTGTGTCATGTGCAAGCTCACCTTGTCCATGGTCCAACATTGCTTTAACTCATTCGTATCAAACTGCAACTTCCTGATCTCTGTTAGCTCGGTATCAAAAATAAATGTTAACCCACCATCCAAGCAAATGACTGCTTTCATTATTCTCCTGACTGCAAAATGTCAACCTTCTCTGACGTCTCTCCATTTTGAGCCAGTTAATTGCAGCCACATTCGCCGACAAATCACCAGCAATGGCATCTCTTTCCTCATCGACATTATATCGTACTGGTATCACCTAAAGCAGGGGTCGGCAGCCTATCATCGTCTTCAACTTTTGTTGGAAGCAGAGGCCCAGTATGGAGACCTGCTCTATTTCTGTGACGTTCGGTGGCTCAGTCGAGGTGCAATGTTAGAAAGAGTATACGCTCTGCGGGAAGAAATAGCAACATTCCTCAAATGTAAAAATGTGAATGCCGCAGAATTTTGCGATCCTAAATGGCTTTCGAGTCTAGAATTTCTGGTAGATTTAACAGCTCATTTAAACAACCTCAACTTGCAACTTCAGGGAAGAAATCAACACATGCATGAGATGTGTGGACACATCTTTGTCTTCGAAACAAAACTACGACTGGAGGAATGCCAGCTTGAGAAATCATGCTACGCTCATTTCCCTAACCGACAGACTCCAACACATTTGTGACTGTGATACGTGACCTGAAAACTGAGTTTTCTTCACGTTTTGCTGATATTCGCTCACACACAAACGGATTCAGGCTGTTTGCCACTCCATTTGACGTGGACCTCGACATCACACCAAAAAAATGTTCAAATGGAATTGATTGAGATGCAGTGCAGCGATGTATTAAGATCTTAATTTAATGCAACAGAGTTACTAGTGTTCTACAAGAAATATCTTCTTGAAACTGGTATGTATACCAACTTGGTAGATCACGCGAAAACAATGACATCACAGTTCGGTAGTACTTACATTTACTCTTCTCAAAAATGAAATACACGAAGAGTAAATTAAGAAACCGACTGACTGATGCCCATTTAGATGGCTTCTTGCATCGGGCCTCATCCAGCCTGTCACCTAATATTGAGAGAATGTCAAGCGAAAAACAGCACGATGTCACGCTAACTGCTATGAGGCAGGCAGACAAACACACAGACAGAGCGGTGAGGGTAGTTTCAATACCAGTGTCTCAAACTAACTGCTATGTTCAGTAGACATAATATTGCTTAAATATATAAATATGTCAAAGTTTAGTTTGTATGTATTATTATATTATTGTATGCATATATTGTTATATGGACTGGAAACGTATGGAGGGTTATGGTCTGAACGCAGGTGTATGGGACTAGGGGAGAATACGTGTTCGGCACGGACTAGAAGGGTCGAGATGGCCTGTTTCCGTGCTGTAATTGTTATATGGTTATATGGTTATTATTACCTCCATTTATTAACTATGGCGATAGATGTGGCCCGCCATCAGCTCACAGACATGGGTCCTGCCCACAAGGTTGCCGACACCTGATCTAAAAGATCCATTATTGTCCACATTAAACTTCTCAGTTTACTCCTATCATCTACATCTCATCACGACTTCTCTTGATAACTTCAGTGTCAAGAATCATTGGGTCATAGAGAAATGCAGCATGTAAACAGACCCTTCAGCCAACCCAGCCATGCCATACAAACCAGTAAGCACCCATTAACACTAATCAGGGCTGGCCTTAGGAGGTGAGGGAACCAATTAGGAACAATTTTGGTGAACCCCAGGTTCCCAGCCAAGGTCTGTAGAATCATAGAAATATAAATAAAGTTTATTACAGACTTTATATCTCTATGGTAGAATGGAAAGTAATCAAAATGTGTGCTTAAAAAGTGCCTGCGACTTAATGGACCAAACAGATCTAAGCTACATTTTAATATAAAATTGCACACATGTAAGCCTACAAGTAACAAACAAAATGTGTAGATCACTGTGTCTGTGTGTAGAAGGGAGGAAGGACAGAAGGGGGGGTGGAAAATAGAGAAAGGAGGGAGAGAAAGAAGGGATAGAATGAAGGAGAGAATGGAAAAGAGAGAGGAATGAGGGAGGGAAGAAGGAAGGGAAGGAGAGAAGGGAAGGAGGAGAGAGGGAAGGAGAGAAGGAGGGAGGGGAGGGAAGGGGAGGAGAGAAGGGAGAGGGCCGGCGGCGGGAGCAGATGCCGGGGTCCGAGTGTGATCTGAGGCCGATGTTTGTAAACGTTGCTCCAACCCCGGCCCGCCCTGTAATGTTCACCAAAGATCATAGGGCGGATAATCTTTGGTGTTCACCGTGTCTTCCCGGGGAGAGAAAGGGGTGGAGCCGGGGGTGTGCGAGTGATGCACGGCAAATAGAGGGGCGGGAGCGCTGCCCCGGAACCGTGAGCGAACGACCCACCTCCCCCCTCTCCCCCTTCTCCATCCCCCCTCACCCCCCCCTACCCCTTTCTTACCCCTCCCCTTCTCCATTCCCCCCCCTCATCACCCCCCCCTCCCCATCTACCCCTCTCTTCCCCCTCCACCCAGGGTAGATCTACCTGAGCCGAGAGTCGATTCCTCTGGCGTGGGGCCCCCTTTGTCGCGGCGCCCAATTGGGAGCAATCGGTCCAATCGGCTTAAGGCCGGCCCTGACACTAATACTACTCAATCCCAAGCTTCTTCTCACCTTGTCCTCAACTACCCCACCTTCCACTCCCCTCCCCCACCAGATTCACCCACACACACAAAGGCCAATCAACCTATTCACCTATACTTATGGGATATGGGAGGAAACGTAACAAAACGAGAAACCAGAGAAAATCCACAGTCAAAGATGCAGAAGTTGGGATTGAACTCTGGTTGTTGGAGTTGTGAGTCAGTAGCTCTACTAGCTATGCTTCTGTGCCCCAGTGATATGCAGGTAGTTGTGAAATCAATATGTAGCTGTGAAGGATGTATTCTATTATAGTCTAGGTGGCAAGTAGTCCATTTTCCAATAATGAGGCCATCAATGGCCTGTTTTAGAACTGTTACAGTGTTTTCCTGATTCGTGTTTATTTAATTAAATTCATGCCCGTGTAAAATAATTGTATCACTGACTTGACATGGTATGATTGGCTAGATAGTCTCATGGATAGGAACCGGATAATCTATGAACCGGATAATAGGATAAAGTCTCTGAACAGGATAATAGGATAAAGTCTCTGAACAGTGGAGGCATAGCAAATAATTTGTTTAATCACGTTTTCTTAAAAGCTTATTACTCCTGAGTAATTAATCACGACTGAGGGATAAGTGTTAAATCCTTTCTTGATGCCAGTACTTGAAACTCCATATCCACCAACAACCATCTGCTGGTGAAATCACAGAAGAGTATTGATGAGCTGATGGAATCTTTTGAAAGATCATTAATTGAGTTATAAAATGTTGTGTACCTGGAGGCAAACCAATTAAGCTCCTCACATTAATTACATTGCATTCCTATTTCACTGGTTTTGTAATTTAAGGTTGTTAAGGGCCTGTCCCACTTGGGCGTCATTTGGGAGTCTGAAGAAGGGTTTCGGCCCGAAACATTGCCTATTTCCTTCGCTCCATAGATGCTGTCGCACCCGCTGAGTTTCTCCAGCATTTTTGTCTACCTGGGTGTTATTTACGCATCACGACGCATGACGCGCGTGACGTGCACGTGATGCGTGCATGGTGTGCATTATGTCCTCATGGTGCACATTACGTGCGCATGGTGACGTAGGCAGTGATGCGCGGTTGCGCGTGTCGCCCCAGGATTTTGGGATGTGCGAAATCTTCGTGCGCCATCTGCGTGACGCGCAAATGACGCCCAAGTGGGACAGGCCCTTTACTCTTTGGATGTGTTTTTATTTTGTATTGCATATAGACAATCATTTCTAAATCACAAGAAGTGCCAACAGTCAATCAAGCTATATTTTTCCCCAAACCTTTAATATCTTTCCTTTTCCCAAAAAGGAAAAATAAACTTGGAAAATGCCATACAGCCCTCGTATCTCAAATGATCCACAACTAACTGGACCACATCAGGGTGGGGTATTGAGATAGGGAAATATACAGTGACAGGAAGGATACTAAGACTAAGACATGTGGCAGATTGGAGGAACATTGGGCTATGTGTCGTGGTTTAGTTTAGTTTATTGTCACATGTACCAAGGTACAATAAAAAGCTATTTTGTTGAGTGCTATCCAGTTAGCGGATAGACTATACATAATTACAATCAAGCCATCCACACTGTACATATACAGGACAAAGGGAATAACGTTTGATGCAAGGTAAAGTCCGATTAAAGATAATCCTCTCAAAACGTTTCATGAAGAGTAAATATTTTTGCAGATAGCAGGACATTTAGATAAAGTTGTTTAAAAGGGAAATAACATGATTTTCTCCATTACATGAGGCAATCACAAACAGGTTTAGAATTATTGTATGTGTTATACCAAACCTTGAGTATTGTGTACAGTTCTAACCCCCAAGATACAAGAAAGATTAGATTGGATTGTGCCAAGGAGTTTTCCAAGGATGTAATTTGGATTGGATAAATGTAGCTATAAGCAAAGATTGGATTGGCTGGGTGGGTTTCGTTTCTTTGGAATGGAGAAAGTTGTGAGGGGACTTGATTACAGTGCGAGGCTGAGATAAAATAGGATATTTTTCCTTTGACAAAGGTGTCAAAAACCAGGGAGATTCGATGGGAATTGATCGAAAATATTTTCACCCAGAAGGTGTTTAATATCTGGAACTCACTATGAGAATAACTAGTAGAGGTAAAAACCCTCACCATGTTTTAAAAAAATGCTTGGGCGTGTACTTGAAGATAGGCCCTGCAGAGCTATTCACCTTGTGCGGGAAGGTAAGATTGGGCCAGGTGTTTTGTTTGTGATCAGCATTATTGTAAAGGGCCTGATTATCTCCCCTTGCATTCTCCCTTTTCAATGATAGAAGCATGTGGCAACTTTAGCTTCCTCTTTGTTAAGGTGCTGGCATGTCTCCAAATAAAAAATGTGGGAGGTGGGGGTGGGGAGAGATGAAACCTCTGGAGGTGTGCCTTTATCCCAGTTGGAGTCAGCGTCAAAGTCAACTGCATAAACCGAACTGCAGCTAAGTTCAGATGCTGGTGTGCAGCAGTTATACTGGATTTAGGTACAGTGCAATTACTTAAAAAAACAAAACACCTTCAAAATGCCTTCCAGATTTGCATCTAAACATAGTTTTCCGTTCCAAAGCACTTGACCTGCAAATGTAATTTCTGTTCTGTAGTCCGAGAAACTTATTTAGAAAAAAATAATTTCACGTAATATCTGATGAATTGTTGAAAACATCATTTCATGTGAATATTGATGTCTATTCACAATCAGACATTAATTGTAGGACAGTAATCAATACTTTAATACTGTACCATCTGGGGTGCCACACGATTGGCAGCCCTGCCAACAGTCTGTTTATTTATTTTAGTGTGTGTTAAAAGTTTGTGCAAATGTTCTCCGGTTTGTTTTATGTGTGGGGAGGGGGTGGGGTCGGGAGAAAAGTTTTTTTCAGTTTCTTACCTTGCCGGAGATGCGATTAATTTTTGGATCGCACTCTCCTGTCGCTCTGCGGCCTACCATCGATGGAGCTGGAGGCCTCCTCGGACTAACCTTGGGCTCCACCGCAGGATGTGTACATACGTCGGAGTTAATCCCTTTTCTGGGATCAATCCAAAATGTGGCCTGTGGACTTTACAACGGGAGCTCGCAGTCTCGGGAGAGGCCATGGATGTCGGGAGATCCAATGTCGCGGAAGGTTCGACCAGCCCCGACGCGGGGGAGCTCACATCCCCCAATGCAAGAGCTGATCGCCTCGACACGGAGGGCCCACCGCCGGTGATGGGAGTCAAGATCATCCCGTCTATGGAGGGCTCGAGGCGAAGGGAAGAGATTGAACTTTTTTCATCCTCCATTACAGTGAGGAATGTGGAGGAGTCACTGTGATGGATGTTTATGTTAAAATGTGTTTTGTGTGTTCCGTTGCTTTTTATTTGTATGACTGACTTGGCAAATGAAATTCCTCGTATACTGCAAAACATACTTGGCTAATAAAGTATTATTGTGACGGTGATTGTGACTAATGGTTTTTGATCAGGTGTCTGTTCTAATTACTTTTTAGACTAGGATGAAAATATAATTTCCTTATCCTCCATGCTGCTTATAATAAACAAAGTGTTGTGTTGCAGAAAAGGGACATGCAGTATGGTTTCATTGTGAGGGCAGAGATTCTTGCATGAGTGTTGTGGTAGTTTACTGAATACTTGACTGCTGAGGAAAATATACATGAGTTCTGAAAATCAAATTGTAGGAACTCAAACATATTGCAGCTTGAGGTGAAATGTTTTTTATAAATAAATAGGAACCCTCTTGGCATTTTAATAAAGATGAATAATATGTAGAAGTCTGCTGAAATATAATCATACATATTTTGTAATGTTTGCTGGCATTCCTTGGGTCTTGCATAATAGTCAATAGTTTTACCTGGGGTTCTTTGTGAACGTTTAAACCATGCATTTATTTTGCTTAATGCAAAATGACAATAAGATTTTAAAATCTGTATTGTATCATATAAATAAGTGCCTGGAAGTAAGTGGAAAGGCTCCAAGGGTTCAGTTACTGGTTATGGGCATTATACATTCTATCTTTGTTCGAATCGCATCTCCACCCTAGTATTGAATTATAACAATGTTTCATGCTCCAGGCACCCGTTTTCTTTGCATAATAATGGTGGAGCATATTAAACATAGAAAAAAATGTTCTGCATGTTATATTTGTTCATTTTCAAATCAAAAACAATCAGCCAGTTGTCTTTATTCAATTGTAACTGTTGTTAAATTAAATAAATCCCAGTTTCAATAATGTTTGAAATGAAGCAATTTGGAAACATACGGATCAGGATACTTGAAACCCTGCAAAATCTATTAAAAAAAAATTGAACATGGAACTCTTGACCAGTTACTGAATTCTTATACTGCCCCAAAATGCAGCATTAGTTCCATCATTTTGATGTTCTATTTTCTTCCTTGTGTCTCTATGATGCAGCTATAACAAAGTCCTTGTTTTCCTGACATGAATATTGAGATTTGGCTTTGGTATAAATCATTCCTGTCTTAAATCTGTGTCCAAAATGTGCAGTCTTTAAACAACAAGATAATGTAAAGTAGGTACGCAGGTTTGTACTGCTTTAGTGTCTGCTGATGAACCAAAATAGTCATTGCATCAGTTTGTATTAAATTGTCTTCTAATTTTTCATAAAATATAGAATTCATATTCAGAGCATATAACAAACTTGGTAGAAACTTATTACATTCTGTTTTGAAAATGAAGAACTGCCCATTTATTACTTACCAGTTTTAACCTGTGAAAAATATTGGTCTTGGAAATTGTACATTGCAAGCTATATGTGTATGTGACTTAGTGGATTGTTAAATTACAACAGCAAATGATAATTCACAATTTTTTCATTAAGAATTTAGTTACGCTGGAAAATGGCTATTATAATTCATTTAAATTAAAATGCCTGGACGTTTGAAGTAAATTTTCCTTTCACGCATCTGCGAGGTTTCGAAAGATAAATTTCTTTAATTTCCAAGCTGATCACATCGCTTTTAGAGCAGTTTTACTCAACTGTAAGCAAGTCGCTACCATGACAGCACCTCTTTGCAAGCAATTGAACAATTTGTCTCTGTGAGTCCACTTCGCAGTCTTGGCTGCCTCGTTTCCAATGCAAGAATAAAGGAACATCCTGCTCTCTGGCCAAAGAAAGTTATGACATGCTTTTGGCGGAGAGGGCTATTTCACCTTTGCATCGGATATTTTTTTGAGACCAAAGAAATAAACTATAATGGCACAAGATTAAATAGTTTCTTCAGTTGTAGCACATGAGCTGTATATTAACTTCAGGAACTGTCTGTTCACACTGGGAACCTGAAGAGAGAGCAGGCATGTATGAGATTTAGGGCATGGAATAGACATTTGTAGTATAATTGCAACTACTTAATTTGGTACAAAATAAGAGACAGGCACACAATTAAGCTTTTGAGTTCCCATTGAGGACTCTTCTTAAGGAGTCCACAACTGTCCACAACACAATACTTTATGCTGCAAAATGTACATGACTGTAATCCCTTGTAGAGTGAAATTATCAGATATTAGAATATTAATGTATGGATAGAGTTCTTGAAGAATATAGAAAGCAGGATCTATGGTCAAAGGTGCTTTAAATAATTCAGGATTTGAAGTTTGGTTGTTCCTCTGGTATTCATCTGGACCGTGAGACATTATTGTTTTAAAAACTACCACTTTATTTTTAGTCAGGTGTGATGGAATTTTGCAGTAATCAGATGTTGCTGAAATTGCTTTCATTTTCAAGTGACAGCTTAACTTTCATCAGTAATAATTCTATTAAGTTATTTATCCGCACTAATACTTTGATGGCTTATTAAGTAAGTATACCATCTGATGCGGTATTGAGTTAACACAAAGTTACCAGATTCATTCCTATCTCTGTGTTGAAGCTCATCTTTTTAGTTCCAATTTAATGAGGTTGACATTGGGAGCCTTAAGTTATAAAATGGAAATAAGAATCTGGACTCATCCTTGACTTGCTTTCTTGTGACTCCTGTATCAAAGGTATACTTCTGTGAACATTGGGTGAGAGGAGGATGCAATTGCTGTACTTGACTGGCGTAACTGGGACTCTTGACTGAAACTTGTACTTGAGCAATGGCTACATGCATGAAATGTTGGGGTAATACAGGGGCTCATCCATAACTAAGCACACCACTTGACGGTCACTTAATCTGTCAGTCCAGATATCATTTTTCTGAACCAGCTGACGGACTGTGGCCACACTGCATCAACGCATGTTTGATAGCAGCTCAGAAACCTGACATTCCAGCAGCTAGAGGAAAGCATGTGGCGTGATCTGATCTTAGAGGTGTATAAAATCATGAGAGGAATAAATCGGGTAGATGCACAGAATTCCTTGCCCAGAGTAGGAGAATCGAGAACCAGAGGACATAGGTTAAAGGTGAAGGGGAAAAGATTTAATAGAAATCTGAGGAGTGTAGATGGGACTTGTTGGTCAGTGTGGGAAAGTTGGGCTGAAGGGCCAATTTCCACGCTCTATGACTCTATATGGAAATACAATAATCGTTCAGTACTTCCAGTTACATATGTGAAGATTCATTGTTGTTCCTTCATTTTATTCCCGATGTTGGGGAAGTCCAGAACAAGTGGTCACAGTTTAAGAATAAGGGGGAAGTCTTTTAGGACCGAGATGAGAAAATCATTTTTTACACAGAGAGTGGTGAATCTGTGAAATTATCTGCCACTGAAGGTGGTTGAGGCCAGTTCATTGGCTATATTTAAGAGGGAGTTAGATGTGGCCCTTGTGGCTAAAGGGATCAAGGGGTATGGAGAGAAGGCAGGTACAGGATACTGAGTTGGATGATCAGCCATGATCATATTGAATGGTGGTGCAGGCTCGAAGGGCTGAATGGCCTACTCCTGCACCTATTTTCTATGTTTCTATGTTTTCTTTAGCCAAATGTTTTGACACTTACTGCCTAAGCACTATGGGAGCAGTTTCACCACATGACCTCATTGTTCCAAGATGCTCATCACAGGGTAATGAAGAATAGATGTCTCATATTGGCTTTGTCAGCAATACCAACACCGAGAATGAGGGTTGAGGGGAGACTTGATAGAAGTATATACAATTATGAGAATTATAGATATGATAGATAATCAGAATCATTTTCCCATGGTGGTAATGTCCAACATGGCTATGTTGAGAGAGGGAAAGTTTAATGGAGATGTGTGGGGCAAGCTTTTTTACACAGAGCATAGTGGGGGCCCAGAACTTTCTGCCAGGGGTGGTGGTGGAGGCAGACATGAGAGTGGCATTTAAGAGGCTTTTGGATAGGCACATGAATGTGCAGGACATAGAGGGATATTGATCCTGTACAGGCAGATGAGATCAGTTTAACTTGGCATCCTGTTTGACACATACATTGTGAGCCGAAGGGCCTGTTCGTGTGCTGTACTATTCTGTGCTCTATGAAAGCAAAGAACATTTGAAGAAATAAAGAGGGGTTGTTGAGATGGAAATTGTTATATTTACTTCAATGTGTAATGATTTTACAATCTATATCAAAGATGCCTCCTTGGTGATCATCTCTTATTAAGCTTTAAGGATATTTTTCTGAAATAATTTACAAATGGATTTCCAAATATTCTTCAAACTTCTGCTTCTTTTTCTATTTTATTCGCTGGAAGAGAGTGCATTCCGGGGAGAATTGAGTACAAAATCAAAGTGTATTCCAGTTTTGATGGATAGATTTGATAGCTGTGTTGACTGGGACCTACTTCTGTGGACTTACCCTTTGAAACTCTTTGTACTATCTCTAGGTTACCACAGTACCCTAGTTCTATTGTATAAGATATTTATGAGTATTTATTTTTGGCTTGCCAAATAGAGGCTGAATTGATTTACAATTGCAACATTTTTTTGCCTGGTAGAAGCTTTCATGTTAGACTGAAATATTTATAGACTTGACTACTTGCTTCTAGTACTAACCTTGATAAGAATGTTAGTTTACTGGAGAGCAAGGCCCTTAACCAACAGTCTTGAATAGTTTTGAGACCTCATGAAAAATTTAAGTAGGAACGTAACTGGATCAGAACATCGTGTATAAGAGAAGAACAAAGGACCTTTGTTTTGTCATTAAATTTGCACGCAGAAACACAATAGCATGAGTCATTTACTCGAGATAATTGGTTAAAATTACTTGATTAATTTACACATTGTTTCCATTATACAATACATGATACTGGTAGCTATCTACAAATGTGATTCATTTATTTGTTTCAAGGTCAGTAATGGAAATTCTGTACTGCTTAACATGAATACACATGCTTTATCCACATTTAGCAAATCTTCTCACATAATGGATAAGTGGGTGTTTGGTTCAATAGCAGCTGATGAATATGACATAGCTGTTGAATATAAAGTGCAGATGTTCACATTTATAAAATGAACTTAATTGTTTCTCCTTCTCTGCAAAGTGACTAATAAGGTTCCGATTCATGTTCCTGAGCATTTGCCAGCTAGAACTCAGAGAAATATCCATTCATTATCTATTATCTTGAACGATGGAAATTGACTACTGGAGACGTTGTAGAACAGACCAATTTGGTATCCTCATATCTCATATCTGACCTGACATCCTCAAAGCTTGCTTAATAACTTTATTTCTTTCCTTATCTCAGAATGAGTTGAACCACTTGGTTTTAAAAGGATCATGGCCTTGAGCAGCAGGAGTTAGTAGGGGATTTGTTCATGCTTTAAGGTACACTGGTCCTCTACAAGCTGATTTGGGCAGATGGGCTTGGAAGATGCCAAAAAATCTCTAGCTAACAGACACTGGCCGTTCAGGATTCCAAATTAAATGCTAATTCAGGGTGGATTATTGAGACGTTGAGATAAAGCATGTGGTGATTTAAGGTATGTGACCATGGATGGAAATTGAGAACAGTCCATTGAGCAAAAGATTGGTCTGGCCAAACAAGGATTTTCAGGCACAAGCTATGCAAGTAATTGCAAGGTTCATTGGTATCATTTAAAAATAAATTGGGTAGGCATATGGATGAGAAGGGAATGGAGGGTTATGGTATGAGTGCAGGCAGGTGGGACTAAGGGGAAAAAAAGTTGTTCGGCACGGACTTGTAGGGCCGAGATGGCCTGTTTCCGTGCTGTAATTGTTATATGGTTATATGGTTAATGTAGCTGAAACATGCAGATGCTATGTAGTATGGAAGGTTAGGGAAGATCATGTCATATAAGGCCAAAGTCTGTGAAAAAACAATGCAGGAGTGAGAATACATAATATTTTCACAAGCATGTTTGAAATAAAACTGAGAGATCTTAATAAAGAATATACCCGTTACAGGCATGGAATTAATATTTTCATAGTCTGTAAGGCTTGGCAATATGCTTTAACTAGATCAAAAAAAGGAAGTAGGCATTGTATAAAGTACTTTTGACACTGAGTCATAAAACTTCATAATAAGTACTTTAATAAGAATATATACAGGAACCATATACATAGGTTCTGTAGTCTCAAAGTCGTAGATTAAACTAAAAGCATGGCTGCTCGACATGGATTATGGATCGAGTCAGCAATAACAAAACCAAGCATGGATCAAATCAGCAATAGTGATTGATCTACAGGTATTTCTAGGTTAATGCATAAATGATGTTGTGTTAAACAAAGCCAAACTATTCTAGAAGCTACTACTGACACAATAATTGCATATTTTTCTAAAGTATTCCAGACATCCCAAAAGGAAAACTGAGCATTGTGGTATATCCAGTCCCTGAGTTCACAGATAGGCAATGTGCTCATGCCACTGAATCCCTGCTGGCTACAAACATAATAAATATTTAAGGTGTATAATTAAAAGTCTAGTGCATTTATGAAAATGATCATGCCTTGATTTGTGTGATCTTTTGCACAGATGGTTAAATTATTTCCTGTACATTATGGATGGAATCAGTTCAGATTACAAGACATTAATGTATTTTTAGGTCTTAGGTGCATTTGGTTACGTGTGCAGCAGGTGTTGATTCTGAGCAATTCAAATATACGGTCCGCAGAGCAATCTAACCCAGACCTCTGTGAGGGGTTGATGCCAGAGTAGGATTGGGGAGAGCATTAGATATTTTAAGACTTAATTTGAACGATTTTTTAATAAGTTGGAACTTCAGGCTGCTCATCTAGTTTAAAACTAATGTGTTTGCTTGGCATGAGCCAAATGGCAAATGTCACTGTCGAGAGATTAAAGTGTTTAATTGACCATTGCTGAAAGTGCTTGTTGACTTTTTACTCCCATCTGTTACTGTGCTTAAGACCAACTAAAAGCCCATATTTCCTGTGTATTACTACTTGAATGCCTACTGTTGACAATTTAATGCCGGTGAAATGTATTCAATTTTATTTGTACTGTTTAACCTGTGATATCATGTTTTTACCATTACCACTGTTTTCTACAATTTATCTGTGATAAATATTATTTGTGATGAGTTCAGAAAGTTAAAAAAAAAATGCTGGAGATAATTCGTTATTGTTGCTTTTTAAAAGGTACTGTAAGTATTTGTGGCTCTATACATGGAAGACAACTTTTACAGTGCTTCTGCTAAAAGATCTTTATTACAGTGGGGATGAGATTTTCTGACCTTTGTTGTAGTGATGAGAAAGTAACTTTCAAAACATTGTATGTATGAATATCCCTAAAAGTTTCAGAAATGCAGTGAGGTCCCTGGCACTTTACCGGATGCATTCATTAGCAGCAGATTCTATCCATAAATACCTGTAGTAATTTTATATTTTAGTGCTCCCATAATATTTAGTTTACACAAGTGATCATGAAAATGGGTTCTCCCCAGCTTACAAAGACCCAACCGATGTACAGTCTGTGCATATGAATGAGCCAGTGGGAGTTTGGCGGGATACATTTGCCGACTGCTGTGGGCCAGCAGTCATCTTCTGCCATGTGGGAAAATAAGTACACGGCCACATTTTCGACTTGCGAACCATCCGTGTATTTTATCACATTAAATGTTTTGAAGTGGTGTGACATAATCTTTCAAAGAATGACTTAAAACACAAACTGATCAATCCAAGCTTTCTTTCGGGAGTATTGTTTGAAGAATGAAAAAATGGGCAGCGTGCCATGTAAACTTCTTGATCTCTGCAGTGAGATCCCCAACGTACTACTACACCATTTGACCGTGCCGATAGGGTGTCAGTTTAAGTGTCTTGTTAAGAGAAAATAACCCTTGTGAATTCAAGGCTGGTGACATCTCAGATGATATATTTAACCTTCATATCTAGTTGTGCGGATTTCTGTCAGCTCAGCAAATCAGCACTTAGCTGATGATTGCATCAACATTTCTGCATGAATAATGGACGGAAAATGTATGGTCGGGAGATGAGGCAAGAATATCGCAGTTCAGAAATAGTACTGCAAGATTATGGTAATGGGTAAAGAAAATTTGTGATTTTTTTAGTTTAGTTTATTGTCACTTTTAAAGTTTAAAAAGTGGCTGTCACATGGCTAAGTTTTTACCCAACAAAAATAAGATTTCACATGCATGTTAATGTCATCGTGTCTTGAAAAAGGGTCCTGTCGTGAAATGGTGTCTGCCTATTTCTCTATTCCCTCCATAGTTGCTGCCCAACCTGCTGAATTGCTCCAGTTTGTTTTTTTACTCGACTCCAGCATCTGCAGTCTCTTGCGTCACCACATTTCTGTTCCTTTTCTGCTCTTGATCACACTCACTTTGAAATGTTCCTTCATCATATGTTTGTGGATAGTGAAGAAGAACATCAGTTTCAGCAGGAATGTGACCAATTGGAAATGTGAGAAGAGAGTGGCAGATGGAGAGAAATGTGGCAGGTGGATATTACTACGGGCAGGTGTGACAAGTTGCACTTTAAGAAGTCAAATATAAGAGGAAATGCCCAGTAAATGATAAGACCTTTAAGATCGCCGATGTACGTAGAGTTCTTGCGATGCTAGCCCATTGCTCCCTGCAAGTGGCAAACACAAATGGATAGTATGGTAAAGGCAGTGCATGGCATAATTGTTTTTATCAGTCAGGATGCTGAGTATAAAAGTCAGGAAATCAGTTGTAGCTGTATAAAACTATGGCGTAGCATACATTTGGAGTATTGTATGCAGTTCTGGTTACCATATTACTGGAGGATGTGGAGGCTTAGGAGAGGATACAGAAGAGGTTCAACAGGATTTTGCCTGGATTAGAGAGTATTAGCTGTCAGGAGAGATTTGACTCTGGAGTGGCAGAAGCTGAGGGGAGTCCTTATAGTAGTTTATAAAATTATGAGAGGCATGAGAGACAAACAACCAGAATCTTTTTCCCAGGATAGAAATGTCAAACGCCAGACGAAATAGCTTTAAGGTTTGAAGGGTAAAGTTTAAAGGAGATTTGAGGCTTTTTTTTTAATTTACACAGAGAGTGTTGGGTATCTGGAATTCAGTGCCTGGGGTAGTGGTGAAGCAGATATGATAGCAATGTACAGGTACATCTGAGAGATGTTCAACAAACCATTCTAGTCATGCTTGATTAATACTGAACAGGAGGTCCTTAACTATTTGGTATACTGTTGCTAAACTATAAAATGTCCTGACTTAATGATGACATCTGTAGCAGAATAGTTGTTGGCTAATTAAAAAAAAAGTTAATATCAGTAACTCATCCATAATAGATCTGTTCTATGAATGTAGCTATCTTTCATCTGATTTTAGCAACCAGTCAGAGGGCTTTCCTTTTCATAGCATGATTGCGCTCACAATCTCTAAATAGCACTTGGATGATGAGGGATATCTTTACATGACATGTTAAAATGAAAGACCCCTTTAATTCAAGAACATATGTAAATAACATGCACTAGATGTTAATTGCCTTTATTTGCCATTTGTAATACATTTTCAAGATTTAACATGATTTTAACATGCCAGAAATTAATCTATAAACTGTAGAGCCAAGGGACTGCAGATGTTGGTTTACAGAACTAGACACACGGTGCTGGAGTAATTCAGCGGGTCAGGCATTATCTCTGGAGGACATGAATAGGTGATGTTTTGAGTCGAGACCGTTCTTCTGAATACAAAGCTGAAAGAGAGGTGGGGCAGGACAAAGTCAGGGAAGTAATACATAGACACAAGGAACTACAGATGCTAGAGTAACTGAGTGGGTCAGGTAGCATCTCTGGAGAACATGGATAGGTGACGTTTTGGGTCGGGACCTTCAGGCCAGCTGGAAATGCCATTTTTACTCCACCTCCCATTCCCATAGCAACCATCCTGTCCTGGGCCTCCCCCATTGCTAAACAGGAGAAACATCATTTCAAATTCCGGTTGGGTAGCTCCATGGTATGAATATAGCGTGAACACCTCTGCGCTGCTGAAAAAGGTCCAGCAGAGACTGCACTTCCTGAGGGTGCTCAGGAAGAACAACATCGCCCAGAGACTGCTGCTGTCCTTTTATCGGTGCTCCATAGAGAGCATCCTAACATACTGTGTATGCGTGTGGTACACCAGCTGCACAGCGGCTAAGAGGAAAGCGCTCCAGAGGGCTATTGACAACGCCCAGAAGATTGTCGGCTGCCCTCTCCTCACCTTGGAGGACCTACACAGTTCCCACTGTCTCAAGAAATCCCAGAACATTATACAGGACATTTCCCACCCCGGACACTCCCTGTTTGAACTGTTGCCGTCAGGCAGATGGTACAGATCAATGAGGACAAAGACTCAAAAACAGTTTTTATCCCACAGCAATAACTACACTTAATATAGCCACCAAATGAGCGTAGGTGCACTACATACCAAAGGGATTGTGCAATCGACAGAAGAATGTATGGTTGTGTGTTTATGCTTTTTTTTCATGTTATTTATTTTAGTTGTTTATTTTAGATATTTCTCTTTTACGTGTCGTTAGCTTTTAGATAATGTGTGAATGGTGCACTGACTGGTTGGCATTTTTAATTTTGTTGTACACGTTTACATGTTATAATGACAATAAAGAACCTATTACTATTACTATTGAATTCTTCAATTTTAGGGAACTAACCAACAACCCCCCCCCCCCCCCCCCCGTGCCTTTTTCCCCCTCCCCTTTTCCCTGCACCCCCCATTTGGATGTGCACCCATTTCTCCCACAATCCCTTCTCAACCCTGTTCCTGTGAGACTTTTTCCCCTCCCTCTGGTTTTACATTTCATGCCTCTCTCTCCTTATCACCTTATCTCACAGCAGTTTGTCATTTCATCTTTGGCCTTTGTCCAAGCATCTGCCAAACAAACCCCCTCGTTTGTATCCCCTTGCCTGGCATCCTGCCTGCACCTCTCTTCCAGCTTTCTCCCTCCTAGTACAATCAGTCTGAAGATGGGTCTCAACCCAAAATATCGCCTATTCATGCCCTCCAGAGATGCTGCCTGACCCGCTGAGTTACTCCAGCACCTAGTGTCTATTTTGGTATGTAACATGTTCATGTATTCATGTCCAAAATATCACTGAACTTCTCTGAGGCAAGTTTATGTCTCAGACCTGAAATTAGTTTGCTGTAGAAAGAAATAATCACATGAACATATTTCTGTTTACTTATCGAAGGCATCTAATTGACATATTGGGAAGACGTTGCCCATAGCACTGTGAAAGGACGAGAATTCGGGTTAATTTTCTCGCATTGACGTCACAGTGAGGTGCTTTGGATGCCAGTGTGCATTTAGATGGCTACTTTTAAAATAGAAAGATTATTGATTTTTGCCTTCAGATTTTGTTTTCTCTGTTCCTTCTCAAAGTTGCAAATTTACTGAAAGAGTGTTCTGTTAGGAATTGTGGGTTTCAGGCACTTTAACCATATTGCACTAGGACACTTAATTTAGTCTGAGCAAACTTTATGGGGGCAGGAAGAGGTCTGTCATGTGAGATGGATGTAAGGGATTCCTTGTCGATATCAGGCCCATGGTTCTCACTTTGTCTACGACTGTAATATCTCTCAATCAACACATTGACGAGTTTCTCTGGTTGTTATCCCTTTTGCTTTTTATTCGTGGAGAAATGGCAGCTGCCTTTTAATCCGAGCAAGTGTGAGGTGTTGCAGTTTGGAAAGTTGAATGTAAGAGGAAAATATACAATTAATGGCATGACCCTTAACAGCATTGATGTACAGAGGGAACATGGGGTCCAATTCCAAAATGACCTGAATGTGTCGATACGAGTAAATAGAGTGGTAAAAGAAGGCATACGGTATGCATGCCATCATTGGGCCATTGACTTTAAGAGTCAGGAAGTCATGATGTAGCTTTATAGGACTTTGGTTGGGCAGCTTTCAGACTTTTCCATGCAGTTCTGGTCGCCCCATTACAGAAAGAATGTGGACGTTTTGGAAAGGGTTCAGAGGAGGTTTACCAGAATGACGCCTGGGTTAGGAGATTAGATACAATGAGCGGCTGGATAGACTTGAATTGTTTTCTCTGGAATATTGGAGGGGAGATCTGAGGGGAGTACATACAATTCATGAGAGGCATAGATAGGGTAGACAGTCAGAATCATTTTTTCTCAGGTTGAACATTTCAAATGCTAGAGGACATAGCTTTAAAGTGAGAGGAGCAAAGTTTGAAGGATATGTGCAGGGCAAGTTTTTTAAAGAGAGAGGTGAGTGCCTAGAATACGCTGCTGGGGCTGGTGATGGAAGCACATATGACAATGGCATTTAAGAGACTCCTGCATAGGCACATGAATGTGTAGGGAATGGAGGGATATGGATTATATGCAGGCAGATAAGAGTTGGTCTTGGCATCATGATTTGCGTTGTGGGCCGGAGGACTTGTTCTTGTGCTGTACTGTTATATGTATTATTGCAGTGGCCATTGAACCTGATTAGCATGCTTTCAAGAGAAAAGTGTGTTTATTGTCATATGTCCTGAAACAGAACAATGAAATTCTTACCTGCAGCTGCATAACAGATATGTAAACATAGTACGCTGTTTTGTGGTCATATGTGGTGATATATCACTGTTAATTCTTCCCACTTTTGTCATTGTTGTTTAGTGGAATGCAAAACGTTGCTTCCACTTGATGAGTTGGTGGAGGTTGTGGGAGGAGGAGCTCACACAAACAATTTTTCAAAAAATGTAGTTTTAATGATCTGCCATGTGTGATATCAATGAGAAACTGCCGCAACATGTCTGCATGCTTTGAGTTTTTGCCTGCTTTGAATCAGGGACCGATAAGTTGGAATGTGAAAGATTTTAATCAAGGCAGAATTACTGAAAAGAAAATGCAATGAGCTAGCTTGTTGTGCACTGAGTTTAAAAAAAAAAGTTTCATTAAATCTATTGAAAGAATGTTTAAGTCAAGAAATTGAGAAATAAAAATATTCTGAATGGAGGGAGGGCAACGATCTTTGCCCAAGTGGGATAAACGAGATTGATCCTTGGGATGGCGGGACTGTCATATGAGGAAAGATTGAAAAGACTAGGCTTGTATTCACTGGAGTTTAGAAGTATGAGGGGGGATCTTATAGAAACATGTAAAATTATAAAAGGACTGGACAAGCTAGATGCAGGAAAAATGTTCCCAATGTTGGGCGAGTCTAGAACCAGGGGCCACAGTCTTAGAATAAAGCGGTCATTTAAGACTGAGGTGAGAAAAAACGTTTTCACCCGGAGAGTTGTGAATTTGTGGAATTCCCTGCCTCAGAGGGCTGTGGAGGCCAAATCACTGGATTTAAGAGAGAATTAGAGCTCTAGGGGCTAGTGGAATCAAGGGATATGGGGAGAAGGCAGGCACAGGTTATTGATTGGGGATGATCAGCCATGATCACGCGGCCTACCAGCGGGTCCTGGAGCGACGTTTCCTGAGGGGACCTGGCCAGAACCTCGGCTTTGGCGGCGGCACAGCGCTGGAGCGCTATCGCGGAGTGGGCGATGCCTTGCCTTAGTCGCCGCGCTGGAACTCCAGTATGCTGGGACCGCCGATAATAACATTGTGGAGCCGCGGTTCTGTGGAGCGGCCAGCTGCGGCGCTGAACTTTACATCCCGGAGCCTGGGATCTCTCGCGGAGATCGCCAGTGTGTGAAGCTTTGTCCAGCGCAGTCTGTTGGCTTGTGAAGCCGCGGTCTCCGGTAAGAAGGCGGCCGTTCCTGGCACCCCAAGCCGCTGAGGGTTCTCCCGATGCCGGAGTACCATCATCCGGCGAGAACGGCCGGGAACATCGGGCCCCGTAACGGCAACTGTGGAGGCCTCAATAGGCCCGACTCTGGGTGGACAAGAGGATGGGGACTGGACTTTGTGCCTTCCCTCACAGTGGGAACCACTGTGGGGGGATGTTTTTATGTTTTAATGTTAAACTTCTTGAATGCTATGTTGTATTTTTATTAGTGTGCTGCAAGGACATCTGAATTTCCCCTGAATAAGGGAATTAATAAAGTATTTATTATTATTATTATTATTATTATCACAATGAATGGCGATGCAGGCTCGAAGGGCCGAATGGCCTCCTCCTGCACCTATTTTCTATGTTTCTAAATTAGCATGGTACTATATTAAAGAGCATAAATTAGGATGGTGTTCATGGTAACATCAATAATGATAAAATGTGATAGCACAATGGTCAAATTTTCAATTAGAAATTTAAACTCCGGACCTAATGAACAGGAATTCAAATCCTTCATTGGTAACAAAGAAACTTAAATTCAATTTATCAGGAATTAAGTGACGACCAAACAGCTGCCAAATTGTCATTAACAACTCTGCTGGTTTACCAATGCCCTTAAGATTTCCTTAAACAAGTCGCAAAATGCTGGAGTAACTAATTGGGTTAGGCAGCATCTCTGGAGGACATGGATAGGTGATGTTTCGGGTCATGACCCTTCTTCAGTCCCTAATAAGAATGGTACTGGAATTGTGCATTGAAAGCAGATTGATCCAATTTTTTTTCATAAATTCTGTAAGGGATATTATTTATATCTGATTATAATATGCTTTTGAATCAGAATGCATGTATCCATTTGAAGTGGACTGTTTCAGTTTAGTTTATTGTCATGTGTACCGAGGTACAGTGAAAAGCTGTTGTTGCGTGCTAACCAGTCAGAGGAAAGGCAATACATGATTACAATTGAGCCATTTACAATGTATGGATACATGATAAGGGAATAACGTTTAGTGCAAGGTGAAGCCAGTAATATCCGATCAAAGTTAGTCTGAGGGGCATCAATGAGGTAGATAGTAGTTCAGCACTGCTCTCTAGTTGTGGTAGGATGATTCAGTTGCCTTATAACAGCTGGGAAGAAACTGTCCCTGAATCTGGAGGTGTGCGTTTTCACACATCTATGCCTGATGGGAGAGGGGAGAAGAGAGAGTGGTCAGGGTGTGACTCATCCTTGATTATGCTGCTGGCCTTGGCAAGGCAGCACGAGGCATAAATGGTGTCAATGAAGGGAGGTTGGTTTGTGTGATGGCCTGGGCTGTGTCCACAATTCGCTGCAATTTCTTGCCGTTTTGGATGGATTTGTTCCCAAACCAAGTTGTGATGCATCCTGATAAAATGCTTTCTGTAGTGCATCTGTAGAGGTTGACCCAAAATACTTCATGCAATTGTGTTTTTGAGAAAGTGTTTTATCTTGTTATTTGTTATCTGGTTCGGTGTTAAGTTGTTCAATGACCACGCACAGGCTATTTTTCTAAAGAACATGTATCTATTTGACCTCCCCTTTGTATTGGGTGTCATATTGTTGCTGCAGCTCGTGTAGCATTCCCAGAGTTCTGGCTACCAGGGGTCAATTCTTGCCTAGACTTTTGTTTGTGTGGAATTTGTGGAGTTTTTTTTCCATGTGATCAAATGTATCCCCACATCCTAATACATGCTGATTGTTAGGCTAGTTGACTATTGTAAATTGCCCCGAATGGAGGTGGCTGGTGAGAGAATCAGGGAGTGTTACCAGGCATGTGTAGGAGAATTAGTTGGAGCTGTGGGGTGAAAGATTTGCTCCAAGAGCTAGGATTGACCTGCTGATCTGAAATGCTTTCTTAAGTTGAATGATCAGATAAACAAAAATGTAAATATTATTGTTGGATCGCTTTAATTAAACAATGTGTGACCTGATGATAAGTTCTATCCATTCACAAACTGCATTCAAAGTGTTCAGATGCAATCTGTGACATTAAATGAGACAGTTATAGTGTTACAGTTATAGACAGTTAAATGCATTTCGTTGTCTCTGAACTGTACACTGACAATGACAATTAAAATTGAATCTGAATCTGAATCTTAATCTGAATTATAGAATGATATTGGTATTTTAACTTTTCAGACAAATCTGTCTAGATTGACGAATTTTGATAAAATGGGATTTTGTTCATTTCTACAGTTGTACAGTTTCCTGCATAATGTTTGGGACATAACCCAGGGTATTCATTAACTTGTTGTCCATATTTGAGAGATGTCAATTTTCCATATGGCAGTCCAGCAAGGAGCTTGTGCCTTTTGCTCTCTGTAACCTTCTCCGAGCCTACAATCCTCGGAGATATGTGCTGTGCATTCTCAACTTAATCAGTTTGTCTATGGCATCCGTGCCTTCAGGCTCTGGATTTCCTTCTTCATCTTTTCGTCTCTGTTTCCTCAGTTAAGATACATAATACTGAAAATAAACTTGTGCCATTATCCTGTCATCTACAGTGCCCTCCATAATGTTTGGGACAAAGACCGATCATTTATTTATTTGCCTCTGTACTCCACAATTTGAGATTTGTATAATTAAAAAAAATCACATGTGGTTAAAGTGCACATTGTCAGATTTTAATAAAGTCCATTTTTATACATTTGGTTTCACCATGTAGAAATTACAGCAGTGTTTATACATAGTCATAGTTATACAGGTACGGGATACTGAGTTGGATGACCAGCCATGATCATATTGTCCACCCCCCCCCCCCATTTCAGTGCACCATAATGTTTGGTACACAGTAATGTCATGTAAATGAAAGTAGTCATGTTTCGTATTTTGTTGCATATCTTTTGCATGCAATGGCTGCTTGAAGTCTGTGATTCATGGACATTACCAGTTGCTGGGTGTCTTCTCTGCCAGGCCTGTAGCTTATGCTTGTTTTTTGGGCTAGTACACTTCAGTTTTCTTCAGCATATAAAAGGCATTCTCAATTGGGTTCAGATTGGGTGATTGACTTGGCCACTCAAGAATTGACCATTTTTTAGCTTTGTTGCTTTGGCAGTATGTGTGAGATCATTGTCTTGCTGTAGAATGAACTGCCGGCCAGTTTTGAAGCATTTGTTTGAACTTGAGCAGATTGAATGTGTCTATACACTTCAGAATTCATTATGCTACTGGCATCAACAGTTGTATCATCAATGGAGATAAGTGAGCCAGTACCTTCAGCAGTCATACATGCCCAGGCCATAACACCCCCACCACCGTGTTTCCCAGATAAAGTGGTATGCTTTGGATCTTGGGCAGTTCCTTCTCTCCTCGATACTTTGCTCTTGCCATCACTCTGATATAAGTTAATCTTTGTCTCATCTGTTCACAAGACTTATTTCCAGAGCTGTGGTTGCCCTTTTAAGTACTTCTTGGCAAGCTGTAACCTGGCCATCCTATTTTTGCGGCTAACTAGTGGTTTGCATCTTGCAGTGCAGCCTCTGTATTTCTGTTTATGAAGTCTTCAGCGGACAGTGGTCATTGACAAATCCATACCTGACTCCTGAGGCGTGTTTCTGATCTGTCGGACAGGTGTTTGGGAATTTTTCTTTATTACAGAGCGAATTCTTGTGTCATCAGCTGTGGAGGTCTTCCTGCCAGTCCCTTTGCGATTAGTAAGGTCGCCAGTGCTCTCTTTCTTCTTAATGATGTTCCAAACAGTTGATTTTGGTAAGCCGAAGGTTTGGCTGGTGTCTCTAACAGTTTTATTCTTGTTTCTCATTCTCATAATGGCTTCATTGAGTTTCATTAGCATAACTTTGGTCCTCATGTTGATAAACAGCAATAAAAGTTTCCAAAGGTGATGGAAAGACTAGGTGCTGATAGCTCTCTTATACCTGCATTAAGGAGGCAATTAAACATACCTGAGCAATTACAAACGCCTGTGAAGCCATGTGTCCCAAACATTATGGTGTCCTGAAATGGGGGGACTGTGTATAAACACAGCTGTAATTTCTGCATGGTGAAATCAAAATGTATCAAAATGGCCTTTAATAAAATCTGACAATGTGCACTTTAACCACATGTATTTTTTTCTATTACAGATCTCATATTGTGGAGTACAGAGGCAAATAAATAAATGTTGGGTCTTTGTCCCAAACATTATGAAGGGCACTGTAAGTTGTTTACTTTCCTGCTGTGGCTACTCTTCAAACTAGTCATAAATTAAAATTATTTGGTCATAAATCATCCAGAGAAATGTAGCCATTGCATTACTCCATCTCTGATCAACAAGCAAAAAATTGTTAAAGATAAATAATACATGATGTATATGCTAAGGTTTCTTTGTAAATCTAGACTGCTCCACCTCTGTATGATTTAATATGAAAATACTACAGATGCTGGAAACAAGAAATTAAAATCAAAGTTGATTTGAGAGTGAAAGAGGAAGTTTGTTTAGAGGTACAGCATGAAAGCAGGCCCTTTGACCCACTAAGTCCATGCTGACTATTGGTTCCTGATTCACACTAGTGCATGTCATCCCACTTTCGCATGCACTCCCTGCACACCAGGGGCAATTACAGCGGCCAATTCATCTACAATTCCGCACGTCTTTGGGAAGTGGGAGGAAGCTAGAGCACCTGGAGGAAACCCACGTGGTCATGGGGAGAATGTGCAATTCCATGCAGAATGTGCTCGAGGTCAGGTTCTGCGAGACAGCATATGTGCCACTGTGCCACCCCCAAAGTTAATATTTTCCCAGATGATAATTGTAACATGATAATTGGCGGTATTTGAAATATGATACTTGACGGTCCATAGCTTTGCCTTGTTAACTGTGTTTTGCTGTCCACGTGTACTACAAAAGCCACTGAACATTTTTTTTAAAAGGACACAAAGTGCTAAAGAGATGCTGCCTGACCTGCTGAGTCACTAGCACTTTGTGTCCTTTTGTGTATTAACCAGCATCTGCAGTTCTTTGTTTCCACAATTCTAAAAACAATGTGCTTTGATATATTGATTTGATCCAGAGAATCTTGCTAGTTGACTTTCTAACCTTGATTACATGAAAATATTGTGAAACTAAAGAAGCCTTTGTTGGGGCACAACTTTCCATTGATGTGAGTAATACTAAAATGCATGTTACTGTTCTGTGGGAGTCTAGTATGGCGTTTGGTCCATCTTCTCCCCACAGCAGCACTCTCACACGACTAGAAACTCCAAGTGGATCTTAGTAATGATTCATAAGATTGTCGATCAGGATGCATTGTTGCTCGCAATTGTACACAACAAACAGACAAGCTTCCTCGATGGAGAAATCTTCCACCCTCCATGCTACAGTCACTGCGGATATTAGCAAGGGTAAAGGCACATGGAACACAGTTATTGAGGAAAGGCACACAAATGATCAGTTTCATTTTGAACGTATTTATGAATTAAATTATAAAGCTGAATTTGATGGTGCATTTTCTCATGTTTTAATTACCTTTTTGCTGCCTGAAACAGTACAAGTGATGTTGGTAAACGGGGAAAAGTAAAGAGTGTGGCACTATAATGAATAATGAGGTTTGATGGGGTCACAGCCCATTCATTGGCTAATGGTCAAGTGAAAAAGGACAATTAACACTTTATCCTTCTTTGTTTTTGGTTTAAGTTATTGCACATTTTTTGCTTGATAGGTGTGGCCAGGGATTTATCCCAAAATGCACAGATCATGCCTGTTGGGTGTTGTGCTGCTCCTTCAGAAGAGGGGTGATACAAGCTCATTGTGTAATGTTTAATTTGGTAGTATGGTCCTTATCGTAGGTCAGAAATGTCTGCACCAAGCTAGGAATCTCCGTCACCCATTAGACAGCAGAGCTTGACTAATGAGCAAACAGATCAACATGCACAATCAGTGGCACCCTGCAACATGTAGAAACCTTTACTCCTGCTTGTCTCTGGCATGAGGGAATTACCCTTGACGAGGGAAGGTCAGACTGTTTTTTGTTGTTGACCATGAGTAAAAAGTACTGGGAAGGAGAACAAAGAGTAATAAGTGTGCTGTTCCCCATTAATTACTTTTTATTGTTTGTTTAGAAACAGACCTTGAATGCAGTATTGAATGACAAAATTTAGTGGCTACCAGGCGGTACAATTCTGCTTTAGATTATGGCAATGATTAGGAAAGGCAGTACATTGCAGACTGCTTATATTTACAGCAGCTGCTTGATGAGCCAGAAACATTAAAACTAAGAATCATGATTAATTGGATGATCGGAGAATAATACAGAACAGAAACAGGCCCTTTCAGACCACCTTGTCTATGCGTACCATGATGTCTATTTGTGCTAATCCCATTTGATTACATTAGGTCTGCATCCTTCATAAATTCTAAGAGCAGAATTAGGCCATTCAATCATGGCTGATCTATCTTTCCCTCTCAACCCAATCTCCTGCCTTCTACCCGTAACCCGTGACAAACTTACTAATCAAGAATCTGTCAATCTCTTGTTAAAAATATCCATTGACTTGGCCTCCACAACTGTCTGTGGCATCCTTCTGCTCATTCTCTATCGTACCTGTCCAAATGTCTTTTCCACATTGTAATTATATCTGCCTCTTAGCACCTCTGGCAGCTCATTCTAAATATTCACCAGTCTTTGTGGAAAAACCTACCCCTCAGATACCCATTAAATTCCACCCTCCCATCTAAATCCTGTGCTCTCTAGTTCCAGATTTCCCTTGCTCTCTAAAAAAAGGTTTTAACTATCTATCCTATTTATGCACTTCATAATTTTATAAATCTCCATAAGGTCACCTCTCATCCTTCGATATTTCAATGAGAATAAAGCCAGCCTCCAATCCAAGAACACGTTAGTGACATAAAAATGCTTGAGTAACTCTGCAGGTTCGACTGAAGAAGGATTTTGACGCAAAACAATGCCTATCAATGTTCTCAAGAGTTACTCCAGCACGTTGTTATAGTACCTTCCTCAACTGCATCCTCTGGCAACTCATTCTCTATACTCATCACCATCTATGGGAAGAGGTTGTTCGCCTACCAAGGTAAACATGCCAAATATCTTTTTCACTACCTTATCTATCCGTGTCACCACTTTCAGGGAACTATGGACATGGACCACAACGAGGTCTCTGTCAACATCAATGCTTATAAGGTCTACTGTATATATCCTACCACAATTTGACCTCCCAAGGTGCATTACCTGACACTTGGACCACTGAAGGTAGAATAGTGCAGCACAGGAACAGGAACGGACTCTTTGGCCCACAATGTTTGTGCCCAGCATGATGCCTAGTTAAACTAACCTCATCTGCCTGAACATGATCCATTTCCTTCAATTCCCTGCACTTAATGTCACTATTAAACACGACAGTCATATCTGCCACCACCACCACCAAGAACAGTGTATTCTAGGCACCCACCACTCCACAATTTCTGTTGCTGTCTATGACTCTGCCAATCTTTATGCTGCCTGCAAACTTAATAATCATTCCACCTACATTTGCATCCAGGTAATTTATACACAAACAACTGAGGTCCTATCACAGATCCCTGAGGTACACCACTTGTCACAGCCTTCCAATCAGAATAACACTCATCCACCATGACCCTTTGCCTCCTGTTACCAAGCCAATTTTGGATCTAGTTTGCCAAGAGGCCTCAAATCTCGCACGCCATAACATTTTGTTATAATTTCTCCTTATTCACCTGTCAAGGATATATCCTGTTTGAGTGCTCTTCTCTCCCCAACCTTGACCATTGTGCCTGGTCTTTCTACTTTTCAATCTATGCTCCATTATCAGCACAAACTCCACCATTGCATCAATATCTTGTGAACAGCAACAGAAGGAATTAATTGTCAGAACCCTTGGAATGGCTAATTAAACCTTTCCCAAACTGTGGGACACTTCTGAACAAACTTTCACGATAGCAGGAAATAGGGTTGGTATGTTGAATGGGTGTGGATTTCTCATTTAGCTATCAGAGCTATAGGAACTTGTCTGGTGTGTGATGTCGGAAAATGGCATTGGTGACTTAAAATCAACACCTAATCTGTTAATGGACCCAAAAAGCTGGAGTAACTCAGGAGGAATGGGTGACGTTTCGGGTCGAGACCTTTGGGTCTCCAGAGATGCTGCCAGTCCCGCTGAATTACTTCAGCTTTTTGTGTCTATCTTCGGTTAAAACCAGCATCTGCAGTTCCTTTTACACATCCAATCTGTTAAGATTTTAGACTGTCCCTGGCAAGGAAGAATTCCAGTACTCCACAATTAATTTATCAAGACCAATAGATTAAGCATCAGTTTTTTCATGGAATGTTGTTTGAGGTATTTAGTTATCATATCCATCACAATTAGATTGTTTCCATTTCAAACATTGATCGCAAATTATGTCATCTTGTAACTGACTTGCCCAAATGTTTGGCCCTAATAGATCTTATCATAAATGATTTTAAGTAATCTAATTTATGGCATGCCCTTCAGATACCTGGGAGAAAAATCAGGAAATAATTAGCTTATGAGCCATTAACTGTCCTGATTTGCTTACACCAATTATTGCCTTAACCTAAAGCAAAGGTTTATTCTGCTTGATAGCTTTCAATTATATATCCTGGTCAGGTTCAAAATCTAGACGATAAAGAGTAATTAATAGGGAATACCAGACTTACAGCACTTTGTTCTTCTTCCTGCAGGACTTGTTATTCATAACCAACACAGTAGTTTCATTTGGACCTTGTTAAGCAAAATCACAAGCTTAGAATATGCAAAAAGTGGTTGTTTCTACCCCTTATGGGCCTGTCCCACTTAGGCGACTATTTAGGTGACTGCAGGAGACTATGCAGTCACCACATGGTCGCCACATGTTCGTGGGTGGTTGCCGGGGAGTTGCCTTCATGGTCGTGAGGAGTTCCTGCATTCTGGGAACTAGTCGCGGCCTCAATATGGTCGCCCCAAATTTTTCAACATGTTTTTCAACATGTTGAAAAATTTGCGGCGACTGAAGCCGCCATGGAGAGTAGCGAGAATTCTCGTGCCATAGGTGGGTCGCCAGGAGGTCAAAGGTTCTCGTAGGTTGTAGCCGGTGCTGAACGGTGAATTTCATTGGCTCTTTGGGGAAGAAAAAAGTAAGCAGTAGTTTTCTGAACCAAAGTTAACCGACCGGTAATGTTAAATGTCCGCCGAGCTTCACAGCTGTGTGTCTCTGGCTTCTTAAAAGTTGTCTCCACTCCTTCTCCTCCTCCCCCCCCCCCCCCCCCCCCCCTCACCCCCCCATCCCTTTTAAAGGACACCGTACACTGTGCTTAAGCCGTCTTAATTACAGTGCCAACCTTCCTGTTCATCGCGGTGTGTGTCTGTATCATCTTGGCTTTGCACCCTATGAATTTCACTCGATAACGCTCCCCCTGCTTGCCCTGTCCCCCACCTACATAACGGGCTGGTGAAGGAAGGTCTGTGTGTCTGTTAGTCGCCATTCCAGTTGCCGGTTTTTCAGGCGACTGCCGGCAACTTGACAGTCACCAGCGGATTTAAATCAGCAATAGCATAGGATGTAGACTTGCACTCCTCCCCAAGCAAAAAATACACAATAAAAATTTGATAACTCGGAAGTAAAGCGAACCTGCAGATTGGTAGCAATGCATTATTCAATCAATATTTTTATCAATACAATGGTCATGGTCTGACAAGAGAGTACACTGCAAAATGCTGGAGGGGCCCCAGATGCGACTTTACTCCAGATATTCTTCCGATTTAAAGCGTATTATCGATTTTTTTTCCCCCTCGAAATGAATCTGATTTTTCACCTCAACTAAGCCCCTCACCTCGATGAAACTTCACCTCACACTTAAACCTCAACTCACTAAACCTCGCCTCGTCTAAACCTCCCACCTCACACATAATCCCCACCTGAACTAATCGCCGCCTCTCTCCCGCCCCTGTGGGGTGGGGCTGTGGCCGCCGCGGGCGGGGCTCGGACTCGACGTTCACGTCACGTGCGTGTGCCCCATCCCACCGGCTCTCTCTCTCTCTCTATATATATCTATCTCTATATATATCTATATATATATATATATATATATTGTAATTCAATACAAAATAATAGTTAAAATAAAAATTAAAAGGTTATTAAAGTATCATGTAAGCTAGCCGTAAATGAAAAAACTTTCAAATTAAGGATGTTCCATTCTAGATATTTATTAATATAAAATAATTATAAATAATTTAAAACACTATTAACATTTATGACAGAAATTAAAATTTGTGGGTGAACTGTCGTGGAACAACCCCGTTGAAGAATATAACAGTGGTTACCCAGACCTCGTTGCTGGTTGCGATGGGGCCCCCATAACAGTTCAAGCTTCAGGGCCCCAAAAATGTAGGTCCGCCACTGTGTATATGTTCCTATGGCATTTGACCTTGCAAAGTGCAACACCTCACACTTGCCTAGTTTAAACTACATCTGCCCATTTCTCTGCCCATTTCTGTAACTGTTCTGTATCCTTCTGTAACCTAAAGGGCCTGGCCCACTTAGGTGTCATTTGCGCGTCACGCAGGTGGGGCGCAAAGATTTTGTGAAACCCAAAATCCTGGGCCGCGCACAACTGCGCTTCACTGCCTACACCACCACATCTCACCACGTGCCATGCGCGCGTCACGTGCACGTCACGCGTAAATGATGTCACGTCGTGCGTCGTGACGCGTAAATGATGTCCGGTAAATGACGCGCAAATAATGCCCAAATGGGACAGGCCCTTTAGACAGCTTCTTCACCGTTTGCAACTCCCAATCTTCATGTTTTCTTGCAAACTTACTAATCAACCAAACTACATTTTCATCATTGTTATTTATATATGTCATAAACAACAGAGATCCCAACACTGATCCAGTGTTCACAACCGCCAGCCAGAATAACACCCTTCCACCACTATCCTTTGTCTTCTATGGGTAGCTCAGTTCTGAATTAAGACCAGCAAGTCCTATCCATCTTAATCTCTGAGGTCAGCCTACCTTGAGGAACCTTATCAAATGCCTTAACGTCTACTTGAATTGTATGAGCTCACAATTGTACGTAGATTTTGCAGAGAAACAGATCGACATGGTCCGTGCTTCAACAAAGCAATCGTTATTGTGATCTGGGATCACTTGTAAACTAAAATACAGGCTCATGCGTGTAGAATGACTGGCCTTAAATCTATTTAAAAGGAGTTACATTTAATAACCATTCTAAGGTTCACTTTTTCAAATTGCATTTGCGCATCTAAAAAAGGGGATATATTTCTTGCATCCTGCAAAGATAGATTTTTAGGATTGGCATCCGTTTCAGATCTTTTGCTCCATCACATACTCAAAGTTATGCCGACCGTTGCTATTTAATCAAAATTGAAGAATAAGTTAATACTCCTTCATAAAATAACTGTTTAACATGCAAAAATAAAAAGCCACATACAAAAGAGCTTAACATCTCCTGCAGTATTTATGTAACGGCTTTAGCAAGATTCTACAGTTGCCGAACACGAGATGAAGAAATAGTTATTGCACATCAGAAATACTTTTGCTCACAGCTGGTAAGAATAATTTGATGCGTTCATTAATTGTTGCATTGTTCTTTATTGCAGGACTCATTAAACATTCTATTACAATTTTAATAGGATACACCACCTCTTTTTAAATCCAACATGTCTGTGTTGCTTAATGTGACTACTTTGCATAAGTAATGAAACTAGCTTGGAGCTACCAATACTCCATGATGACATGAACTAATGAAATTGCAGAGCTTCCAAAGCAACATAATGATATTAGTGGTAAGGTAATTAATGAGCTCAGTCACACCGTTGGTCAACAAATTCTCGTCAGTTTTTCCTACGATTCCATTACAACTCAATTGTCTAGAAAGCTGGAAATAAATTATCAAATTCTTCACTGTACCTCAAATTTATTATACCTCAAACGATTTTGATTTGCTAAATTTGAATCGGTTGGTCCACAGTGTATCTAGAAATTCTAAATTCGCAATGCATTTGCAGTATTTTGTCTGATACATGGACAAAATACTGTAAATGCAGCGCAAATTTAGAGTGGTGCATGCACACAAAAAGCAAGGTGAGAGTGTTCAGATGGATGATAATTGCTCTGTCCAGAATTGCTTGCATCATTGTTGAATCTGTATCTACAGAATTGGACACTTTATGATTGCTGCAATTTCAATTGTTCATAGCGGCTTTCCCTCTTAATTTGAGAATTTTGGGTTTAAACCCAAAACCAGAATCTTGAGTGTAAAGTTCTAGACTGCAATTAATACAGCATTTGGGCAGTGCTGTGTTACGTGAGGCTTCATGATTAGAACTTAAAATTAGTTTCCGTATATTCCGTATGTAAATGATCCCATGACACAAGTTCAAAGATATTCCTAATACCCTGACTAATAATTTTACATCTGTCTATATCAATGGAAGTAATCTATTGATCATTGTCACTTTTCCAAGATGCTGTTCATCACAATGTATTTCATTGACAATAAAGTACTGGGGTCCTGCCTTTAAATTGCAGCCAACATGCATTATTTTGCACCTAAGGAGATACGGCATAAATGACAAGTGTTTAATATTTTTGTAATACTTGTATTTATGGAACCTAATGTGAATAGATAAAATACCACAGCTCCCTTTAGCATTGGTGGGAACAAAAGTAAAATAACATGCTAAATATGCCAATTTGTATATGGGTGAGAGATCTTTAATACCAAAATAGTGGTCTGAAATACTGCTGGCAGCATTTTGGTAACACATTTACGAGAGAGGGAAACTATTGGTGAACTGTCTTTCCTCCCACGATATTCTATGCTTATATTATAAAGAAACATTAATAAATAATTTGTACTGTGTACCGAAGCAAAGGATACCAATGTGAAGCAATACTTCAACTTTTGCAACGTTGAAATGGACAAACTGTTTTTGTTTTTGATGATCTGATTTCGTGCGAAGCTGCCATGACTGTTGATACATATTAATTCTATTTTCAACTACCACTTGAAGTAAAAATCTACATTTCTTGTGGTGTGGTGGTCATATTGTTAATATTTGAATTTTTCCAATATTTGGTGTTTTTTGGAATTATTGCTTATTGTTATTCCACAGTGGCACATTGAAAAGAATTGCCTAAGTAAGATAATTTATTTAGGTAGATATGATTTTTTTTCCTTTCGTACTGGACAATGGAATTGCCTTTAATGGGGGGGAAAAAAAATCATCTTTCGTGAAAATTCTGCACATACACTTGCTATTCAGAAATATTCTCAACTTTTTCTTCAGGAAAAGAAATGAACAAACGCCCATTTGTTAGATTTGTATTGTGGCTCTAATTGCTATTATAATAACCAGAACTTGGTTTATACTCTCTAGAATTTAGGAGATTGAGAGGGGATCTTATAGAAACTTACAAAATTCTTAAGGGGTTGGACAGGCTAGATGCAGGAAGATTGTTCCCGATGTTGGGGAAGTCCAGGACAAGGGGTCACAGCTTAAGGATAAGGGGGAAATTCTTTAAAACCGAGATGAGAAGAACCTTTTTCACACAGAGAGTGGTGAATCTCTGGAACTCTCTGCCACAGAGGGTAGTTGAAGCCAGTTCATTGGCTATATTTAAGAGGGAGTTAGATGTGGCCCTTGTGGCTAAGGGGATCAGGGGGTATGGAGAGAAGGCAGGTACAGGATACTGAGTTGGATGATCAGCCATGATCATATTGAATGGCGGTGCAGGCTCGAAGGGCCGAATGGCCTACTCCTGCACCTAATTTCTATGTTTCTATGTTTGTTTTTGTTTTAATGTCAAAAAAGATGAAAGTAAAACAGGTAGGCAAATGGATAGAAATAAAGAGGACATAACCTGCTTCAAAGATTGGGTTGGGTTTTTTTATTTTTTTTTTAAAGAGAAATGATTGGCAAAGTTTTGGCGCCTCATTATTTTCACCACTTCCGGAATCCTATCACTGAGCCTCTTTGGCTTTGCCACTGCACTTCTTTTGTCATCCTCTGTTACTCAAAATGAAACCTATCTCTCTTTTTTGACCAAACCTCTGCTGACATATTAATGTACTGATAATGGTCATCAGATAATCTAGGTGTAAACCACCTGCAACGTTTTATGTGTGAAAAGATGCTAACAATTGTAAGTCTTGTGGTAATGATGGAGTTCCAAAGATCCAAATCAAAGTAACTAGAATATTCTTACACCAGAGATAGCACAAATTGCAGTGGAGGGGAAATAAACGGGAGTTGGAGGGAGGATCGTGATTATTGTGTACAAATAGGTAGCTGGAAGGTTTATTTAGAGTCAGATTCATAAAGTAATATAGCACAGACACAGGCCCTTTGTTCCAACTCATCTCTACTGACCAAGAGCCCCTTTCTAAGTTAGTCCTATTTGCCTGCATTTGGTCCATATCTCTCTAAATTACTCTTTCCTATTCATGTCTTTTAAATGTTGTTATTTAACCTGGCTCAACCACTTTTATTGGCATCTCATTCTATATGTGCACCATTGTCTGCCATTTCTTTCTTCCCTATTATAAACCCATTGGTTTCCGACTGTAAGGATTTTTTTTTACTAATTGTTTTCTCTACACATATCTAAAGAAGCTTTTGCTCCAGTTTAAATGTTCCTGGCAAGATTAGGAAAATGGGCCGATTAGGAAAAAGGGGAGATGCAACGAGACCCGAGACACAGAAGGTAGTTGAGGAGGGGGGGGGGGGAGGAGAGGTAGGGGGGGGGGAGAGAGGGGGGGGAGGAAAAAGAGAGGTGTGGAGGGAAGGGGAGGGAAGGGGGTAGGGGGGGTGTGTGGAGGGGAGGGGGAGAGGAGAGGGGGGGCAAGGATAGCACAAATTGCAGTGGAGGGGAAGGGGGAGGGGAGGGGAGAGGGGGAGAGGGAAAGAGAGGGGAGAGAGAAGAGGGGGGGAGAGGGAGAGAGGGGGAGAAGGAGAGAAGAGGGGAGGAAAGAGAGAGAGAGAGAGAGAGAAAGAGAGAGGGATAGGAGAGAGAGAGAGAGGTGGGGAGAGAGAGAGAGAGTGCCTTTTCAACTTCAACCCAAACCCAAACAACCATTTGCAGGCAGTGCTTTTTTACTTCAAACTAACCATATATTCATTTCAAACCAAATTAAGGGTACTCGCAGTGCTGTAGACATTTGTTCAGTGTCATTCAGAGCTCAGTGACAGAGACTAATTGACAGAGCTCAATCTTGCAGAGACTAATTGAGGCACACCACTCCCTGGTTTTATAGTCCTTCCCCCTCCCTCCAGCAGGGGCAGCAGAGAGAATGGTGAATTTTGTAAAAACATTAATATCTCTGTCATTTTTCATCGACGGGAAAAATCCTCCGCACACATGCGGCGGAGGGGGGCTCTGAGCGAGGTGGCCAAAAATGACGGCCGTACGTGGCGGTGTTCTCTCGGATATCGCAGCACAAACGGCCAAAAGTGGTCAAGAACAGAGATTTAGTAATATACTAGAAATAATTACCCTATTGATATTATATTAATATTATTAATTTGCTCCTTTTATCCCATAATCACCCTATCTACTGATGCATAGCCCCCAACTTGCAGTCACACCTAGAGAGGGAGGAGGGGGGGGGGGGGGGGGGGGGGGGGGGGTAGAGAGTGAGGGCAGAGAGAGAAGGGGCAGAGGCAGAGAGAGAGACAGAGACACAGAGAGAGGGGCAAGAGGGATAGGGGGTGGAGAGGAGGTTAGGGGGGGGGAAAGAGGGGGAGAGGAGAGGGAAGGGGGGAGGAGGGGGGGGGAGAGGAGGAGGGGGGGGAAGATAGGGAGGGGGAGAGGGGGGGAGAGAGGGGGGGTGAGGGGGGAGAAAGAGCGGGGGGGAGAGAAAGAGCGGGGGGGGGGGAAAGAAGAAAGGGGCTGAGAGGTGGGGAGCAGGGAGGGGAATGGGGGGGTGGAGGGAAGGGGGTAGGGGGGTGTATGGAGAGGAGGGGGTTTAGGGGGGAGGAATGGTGGGGGAGGGGTGAGACAAGGGGGGGGGAGAGGAGGGGGGGGGGGAGGAGGGGGGGGGGGGGGAGGGGGAGGGGGGGGGGGAGGGGGGGGGGGGGAGAGGGGGAGGGGGGGGGGGGGAGAACCTAAAAAACATTTTAGAACCAAAAAATACATACTCTGCAAGCATTGTAGAACCAAAAGAGACACTTTTTGCAAACATTTTAGAACCAATAAACACTTTTTACAAACATTTTAGAACCAACAGACACATTCTACAAGCGGTTTAGAACCACTAAGGACACTTACATTTGAGTAGACATGTGTTCAGTATTATTCACAGCTCAGAGAAACGTAACCCTCTGCCTTCCTCCAGCTTGCAGACACTGATTGAGGCACACCACTTCCTGGTTTTATAGCCCCTCCCCCTGCCGCCAGCAGGGGCAGCAGTGAGAATGGGGAATTTTGTAAAATCATTAATATCTCTGTCATTTTCATCGACGGGAAAAATCCTTGGCACACATACGGCGGAGGGGGGCTATGAGCGAGGTGGCCAAAAATGACGGCCGTAGGTGGCGGTGTTCTCTCGGAAATTGCAGCACAGTTTGCCAAAACCGGTCAAGAACAGATTTTTAGTAATATAGATATAGATTAGATGTGGCCCTTGTGGCTAAAGTGATCAGGGGGTATGGAGTGAAGGCAGGTATGGGATACTGAGTTGGATGATCAGCCATGATCATATTGAATGGCAGTGCAGGCTCGAAGGGCCGAATGGCCTCCTGCACCTATTTTCTATGTTTCTATGTTACTCACATTTAGGGTTGCCAACTTTCTCACTCCAAAATAAGGGACAAAAGAACAAAATAAGGGACAAATTCCCGATGGCAATTCATTAACCGACTCGGCCGTGGCTGGGTGAATGATAATAGACATAGAAAATAGGTGCAGTAGGCCATTTGGCCCTTCGAGCCAGCATCGCCATTCAATGTGATCATGGCTGATCATCTACAATCAGTACCCCATTCCTGCCTTCTCCCCATATCCCCTGACTCCACTATCTTTGAGAGCCCTATCTAGCTCTCTCTTGAAAGTATCCAGAGAACCGGCCTCCACCACCCTCCGAGGTAGAGAATTCCACAGATGTCCATGGGCTGCACTACGTCGGGACGGGTGAGGCGGGGGGGCGGACGTGGTGCTACGTCCCGACAGTCCCCTTGACCCCTTAGCAGCTGTCAAATACGGGACAAGGGCGGTCCATATCCAGTCAGGGAAAAGATTATACGTGATTACAATCAAGCTGTCCACAGTGTACAGGTACAGGATAAAGAATATGATGTTTAGTGCAAGATAAAGTCTGATTAAAGATAGTATGAGGGTCTGCAATAAGGTAGCTAGAAGTTCAGGACCATTCTCTAGTTGGTGAGAGGACGGTTCAGTTGCTTGATATCAGCTGGGAAGAAACTTCCTGAATTTGGAAGTATGCATTTTCAAACTTCTGTACATCTTGCCTGATGGGAGAGGGGAGAGGGGAGAGGAGGGAGTGACTGGTCCTTGATTTTGCTGGTGGCCTTGCCGAGCAACTGGCTGTTAGCTCTTGTCCTCCAGAACGCCACGCAGCCAACCATGAGATATCCTAAATCTGAGTATCAGGAAGGAAATTACCATCCTGAAATTGATCATCTAGCTGCTTAAATGCTTGCCTGGAACTTAGAATTCAATATCTAATCACTATGAGCTCTTCCAGTCTTTTTCCACCCCTCGTGTGTAACCCCTCTATGAACTTGCTTGCTGTTGCTTTCCTGATAAGTTATCTGTCCCAGTGATATAAAGCAGTTGTTATTTTTAAGAGTGGGATGGCCGCATGCACTGATCATCTTATTTCACTAGGCTGGCAGTTTCTATTCCTTTCACCTTCAGTGTGAGCACACCCTTAAAAATGACAACTACTTTATGTACATCACACTATTGCGGATGAAGCAGCCCAGTGATTCGATCTATCCCAAATGTCATAAACTAATAACTGCAGCTGGATACATATCCTGTACAGTGTCACCAGCAACAGTTACAATGTCCCTACTTCACGACTCAGTGCATGAGGGGTATGCCACCAATTTGAGCTCTCCTGCCAAGACCTGCTCTTTAATGACTTCAAATTAAATTAAATAGGTGCCTACTAATTAAATTAGGACCTCATTTTATTCTTTATCAAATAACCTTTTCTTTGATGTAAACTTCCACTGGCCCAAGGTGTGCAATCTTCCTTACTGTTCCTAAAGGAGCTGTTCCACTTGGGCGACCTAATCCGCAAGTTAAGAAGGGCACTAGAGGGCACTCACCTGGAAAGCCTCGAGCTTGATCGACCGTGCGATTTTAAACCGCGAGCTGAATCGTCCAACCGCGCGCACGCACACCCATGCACCCACACACACACGCACGCACGCACACACTGCAAAGGGAAAGTGGGGAGCGCTGTCTGGAATTCACACCCAAGATGAAGAGGAAGGTTAAATGGCTGCACAGTAAAGGTAAGTCCTTTAGAGAGCGCGGGGTGGGTGGGGGGGGAGAAGAAGTGGAGACACTTTTAAGAAGTATAACAAAGTTTAGCGGGCATTTTACCTACCGGACGGTTTTCCTTGGTCCTGAAATCTCCAATGAGCCAATTAAAATGCCCGGTCAGCGAAGGAGTTTGCCTACGGCTGCCCTCGACTGCCTGTAACTAAATAGCGACCCCACTCCAATGCACTATGAGTTCAAAAGAACCATGCCGACCAAATTTTACTCGTGGAAAGTTTTTCAACATGCTGAAAATTATTTTGTGACCTAGCTGAGGCCACGAGTATTCGGGAACTTCCCTTGAGCATGAAGGAGAGTTCCAGCTACCTCATAGGACCTCCTATGACCACGTGTCGACCATGCTGCGAGTTTGAAGGTCGAAAACACTATTCTAAACTCGCAGATTTGGTCGTCCAAGTGGGACAGCTTCTTAACTCTCTCCCTCCCCCCACACCCCACCTCCATTCAGAATGACCATGGTCTTCTCTTCTGCACCAGTTCCCCATAGCCCTCAATTCATTGATCTCTCAAAAATTATTTACTGCTTCTTTAAATTCCCCAATAATCTATCCTTCATAATGTTTGGGGTGGATGATTTCTGAGATTCACCACCCTGTTAACCTTCTCTTTGGATTGGATTTGGATTGAGTCAGCGGCAGTTTTGCAAAGATAAGATTATTAGGATCTGCCAATGGAAAACACTAAAAACATCGCAATAACAGTTAATTATAGATAATCAAGAGAGAAACTTCAAGCTAATGTAAGTGAAGGGCAACAAGTCATTAGACCTGATTGTTTGTATCCTAGCATTTTAAAAAGTGGCTGTATAGATGAAGGCTGCATTAATTATAATCTACCAAAATTCCCAAGTTGGCTAAAGTTTGTTGAGGATCTATCAAACAGGGAGAATAGTGAGGAAATCAGTAAATGTAATGTGCTTGGACGTCCAGAAGCTATTTGCTAAGATGCCACTTAAAAGGTTAGTGCACAGAACAAAAGCACACAGGGTAGTGAATAACGGATTACTAACAGATGAACAGTATTGGTTTAGCAGAATGTCAGGAGACTGGAATCTGTGTGTCTGGAATTAATGATTTTGTTGAAAGGGTCAAGTGTATGATATCCAAATTTACTCCTGATACAAAAATAGGTGGGTTGGCTAGTTGTAAGGTTGCAGAATCTGCAAAGTAAGCCAATAAACAGTTTTTAGATGCAGTAAATGTGGGATTGTCAACTGGAAAGAATAAAAAGTAAAAGCAAATTATTATTTGAATAGAGAATAAACTGATCTGGAGGTCCTGGTACATAAAACACCATTGGGAAATTCATTATCATTTCAACAACTAAAATCAAAATTTAAATTGAATAACAATCAATATTTTAAATACCTACAGGTATGTGACTTTATGAAGAAATATATACCAAGATTCCAAAGTATAATTTTAGACCCACAGGAAGAAGTAATGAATATCAATGCGGAGTCAACAAAATTAATATCATACTTGTATAACAGTATTTTAAATATAGAATTACCATCAACAGAGGCAATTAGAGAAGACTGGGAAAAAGAATTAATGATAAAAATCTCAAAAGAAACATGGGAAAAATATTTGATACATATACATAAATGTTCGATCAATGCTAGACATAACTTAATTCAATTAAAATATTACATAGATTATATTATTCCAAAACTAGGTTGAATAAATTTTATCCAAATATTTCTCCCATCTGTGATAATTGTCTTTCTCAAAAGTCTTGTTCAAAACTTTATAAATGTTGGTGTGATATATTTGATATATTCTCAAAGCTATTTAAGACAAAAATGGAACCTAACACTGAAATTATTATATTTGGAGTAAGTGGAGATGGGAACAAATTAAATACGCACCAAAACTCATTTTTCAATTATGGGTTAATAACAGCAAAAAAACTTATACTTAAATTTTGGAAAAATGCTAATATACCAACATTTAAAATGTGGATCAGTAATATGCTGGACACAGCACATTTGGAAGAAATGAGACTCCTCCTAATAGACAAACAAGACCTATTCTTAAGGAGTTGGTCCCCATTTATTGATTTCTTGGATTCATGTGGTGACATAGTATCATGAAAACCAACAGTTTCAGGTATGGGTGAAAGATGATTTAGAATATTTAAAAAAAACCCCATCTCACTGTGGCAATGGAATAATCTCCCTCCTGCTTTCCTTCTTCACTTATTCCTTCTCTTTCACTTTTTCTTTATTGGTTTTTCACCCACGCTCACTAATCTATTCTTCACTTTTCACAACCTCTTTTTCTTCTCTCCTTTCTCACTTCTCTTTCTAAAAAAAAAGGGAAGTTGTACAGAGAATATAATATGTTAACATCGTTTTTGTACCAATGCATTGTACTCACTTCTAATAAATAAAATATTAAAAAACAAAAAAAACACCAGGGGTTGGCATGCTGATCCAATGAGTAATTTGGAAAGCTAATAGAATGTTGGCTTTTGCTTCATGAGGTATTGAACAGGGTAATTTTAATGTGACATTATAAAGCACTAAAGTCTGTGTCTGGAGTACTGTGTACAGTTTTTGTCTTCACATTTTAAGAAGCAAATGCTTGCTTTGAAAGCGGTTCAGTAGAAGTTCATTAAGTTGATTCTTCGGATAAAGGGTCTGATGTGAAGAAAGGCAAGCCTATACTCAATGGATCTTAGAATGACAGGTAACCTGATTGATGCATTAGATTCTGAGGAGATTTAATGGGTGGACGCTGAAAAGATATTTCCCCTTGCGAGTCTATCTAGAACTATCTTGAATAAAGGCCATGTGAGACTGGGATGAGGTGTGAATCTTTCGAATTTGCTGCACTAGAGTGTTGGTAGAATCAGAGTAGAAATTGACAGATATTTGAACTACAAGGAAGTTGAGGGGAAAGAGTAGAAAAGCAGTTTTGAAGTAAAGAATGGATTAGCCATGATCCTATTGAATAAAGGAGCAGTTTGGAATGGCTGTATTACTTTGGTGTGCACTTTTGGCTCAATCTGCAGAAGATTCTCTGGTTCACACATTAGTCTCAGCGATCATCTCAGAACCGTCAACCTCATCCCAAGTGGAGGCTAGTCATTGTAAATCGCAAGGGATTGCCCAGGAGAGACTCCAGGAATGAAGTACATGCAGTAACTGGGCCTTTCACAGCATGGTGCTGATGCCCATACAAACTCTTCCCCTCAGCTTTGCCTTCTGTCAATGCTGTCATGGACTTTAGCAATTTCTCAATGTTTTTGATGTCATAACATATGAAGTTATTGCACTTGAAATATGTTAGATTAATTTTAAAACAAATGTAATTAAAACAAACATTGGATCATAAAATGCAAAATAATTATTGAAAAAATCCTTCCCCTTTGCCTGCTAATCTGATGGCATAAGCCCCAGTTGAAATCAACAGGATCTCAGTTCCATCTCCAGGTCTAGACAGCGCAGGGTTTGAGGACAGATTATCCCAGGGCAGTGCTGGGGACTGTCAATTAGTGCATGCGACTTTGGGTTAAATAGCCAACTGTCGCCAATTCCTTTTTAAACAGCAGGCTACAGTCAACATGATTCAGTCCATTATTTTATTATTTCATTTAAGTTGTCAGTCTGTGCGTTTCATGTAGACTGATAGGATCTGTTGTTGTACCAGAGGGCACAGATGGAAAATGAGTGTTGTTTCTGGTGGGACAGGAGACAGGATGTAATCTGTGCAGTACAAGATACACGATGAAGTGCTGAGAACTATGATGTCAGATTATACTGCCTTTCAAACGCGAAAGCCAATGTTTTTACTGTTGGTCCCACCTGTTCCTGTCCTGATAATTTCAACATCAGTTTTTACTAATGTTTTCCTCCTGATTTCACAATTAGTACCAACATGTAAACAATTTCCACTCTAAAAGTGAGAGATCTATAAATCTGGTCACAGTAGATATTTGCAGTATTTCTTCATTAAGTGATGTTTTGAATTGCACTGGAGTAACATTTAAAATAAATATGTCACTGCTTTATGTTAATCAGTAGTTTTGGCAAGAAGCAGCACTTCTCTGTCAGCCTTTCAATGCTCATCACATTTCTACATATCCTTTTCCTGCCAGTACTCTGTTGTGAATTATAAGCAAATATGATTCAGACCTCTGTATGCATTTGGATGTTATGATTTTTTTAGTGGTGATGTTCAGTGATATTTGGTAATAACAACTTCTATCCAGTCCCTCTTATAATAATATTTCACTTCAATGCATCAGTACCCAAGACCACAGTTCTTTTCAGAACAAATCATGTTAGTTAATAAAATATGACTTCTATACTGGGGCTTGAATGTGTTTTATCTTCCTTTGTGCAATGCATCCATGCAGCTCATTTACAAGATAGAGCAAATTCAATTAATGACACACAAATCAACATGCTATTGCCTTTCATGCAGCATTATTAACCATCATCTATCAATACTGTGTGTGAATTTTAAAGTAGTCTATTGCTGGTTAAAGTGTATGTTGTACATGTTATCTGTCCATGCTTTGGTTGGGGGGGTAGGACATCAAGCCTTTTTGTCATGCTATACCACCAGGGGCGCTGTACGATTGGCAGCCCTGCCAACAGTCTACTTGTTTTTTCGCCTTTTTTTAAATTTTTAGTGGGTCTCAAAAGTTTGTGTAAAGGTTCTCTGGTTTGTTTTATGTGGGGGGAGGGGTCGGAGTTGGGGAAAACTTTTTTTCAGTTTCTTATCTTGCCGGAGGTGCGATTAATTTTCAGATCGCATTCTCTGGTTGCTCTGCAGCCTAACATCAATGGAGCTGGAGGCCTCCTCGGACTGACCTTGACCCCCATTGCGGGGCGTGGACTTACATCGGAGTCATCCCTTGGCTTCAACCGCGGCCTGTGGTCTTTACATCGGGAGAGGCCGTGGATGTCGGGAGCTCCAATGTCACGGAAGGTTCGACCAGCCCCGTGGATGTCGGGAGCTCCAATGTCACGGAAGGTTCGACCAGCCCCGAGGTGAGGTTCGATAGTCCAGTGCGGGGGAGCTGACATCCCCCCCAAATGCAGGAGCTGATCGCCTCTATGCAGAGGGCCCGCTGACGGCTATGGGAGTCAAGATCATCCCATCAATGGAAGGTTTGAGGCCCCCCACCGCGGAAGAGCACAAGGAAGAGATTTAACTTTTTTTCGCCTTCCATCACAGAGAGTAATGTAGAGGAGTCTCTGTGATAGGTGTTTTTGTTAAAATGTGTTTCGTGTGTTCCGTTGCTTTTTATTTGTATGACTGACTTGGCAAATGAAATTTCTTGTATGTTGCAAAACATACTTGGCTAATAAAATATTATTGTGATTTCAATTGGTTCCCAGATAACACTCATTGTGATTAAATGATGGCTAAGGTATGTAATATTTTCATAAAGTGCAAATATGATTTTTATTTGTTCTTGCCAATCATACTACGATTATCGTCGGATTTTATCTAGAAAATACATTTTTGCAGAGAATAATCTCATCAGTGTTGGTATCTTGAACCATACATCATTGAGATGTCTTTCTATAATCAAATAGCAGTAGAATTTACTGATGCATAATAAATGATAATCTAGGATCACATTAAACACATTCCATGTATTTTAGAAAAGAAGCTCAAAATTATGTTGTGTTCTTAAAACTTCATGCTTGTTTTGACATTTAGTTTTGATTTTTGCATTAACATTTTCAGAAAATATTTAATATTGTTTTACATTGAATAAAACTCAGGCCAATTTGGGAGGTGGAGAGCTGAGTCCTAAAATCAAACATCGTAATTTAAAAAAAAAATCTTATTACTAAGGAGGCTAACGATTATCTGCTACAAATAGAAATATTGCTATGAAAGGCAAACCGGATCCAAATTTATTAGAACAGTACTTTGCAATTAGACTAACTTAGATGTCGGTAAGTGCCTATGGGGACACTAGCTATCCTTTCCTGGAAGAATATTTTTGTGTGTCACTGAGACGCTCTTTACAACTTGATCTGTGAGAACCGATTTCTATTCCAGACCCTGGGATGTGAAACTTGAACCAGCCCATATATTTTAGAATTGGAATGGGAACCTTGAAAACTGCAGTGTTAGGAGGAACCAAAGATATTTCAAGGGCAATTCCATGTGAAAGTTGAACGAGGAAGATCAACTCTAGATGGGCGATTATTTTGTTTCGAAAGTGTGACGTGTATAGAGAAGATTTAGAATTTTATGAAGCCAGCTTTTGTGATGCAAATTTCTCTTCCCATTGAAATGCGTTTGTTGGTCAGATCCCCCAGAGTAAGATTTATTTCACTATACATTATTTTCTCGAAAATATAGTGATTGCCTTTTGCTATATTTGGGAACATAAAGATTAAATCACACAGGGTTGCAGTTTCTTATATACATGCAGATGTTATATTTTTGCAAAAATAGCAATCATACATGTATAAGTTGGTTGAGAGCATAATTATCCCTAAATGATCTATGACTACTGGCTTTCATATTTACTAATTATCTTTCCCTGTTGGAAATTTGAAAAGGAAATTATAAAACTAGGACAGTTTATATTAAGAGCATGCATGTGGTGATCAAATAGCTTTGTGCTGTAACTTAGCCACGAGCTGCTGGATAGGGATCTGAATCTTGTAAGATGTTGGCTTTTAGCTCTAAACCCATCGACTTGAAACTGAAGATTAATAAAATGTTAGATGCATGCTGTTTAAGGATGCAGTATGAAACATGACAGCACCATGAAAGGAAATACCAACATCATATTCTATTTGCTAACAGCTGAAGTTAATGCACAACAGAATATTTTTGCTTCAGTAGTGTATGTGTGCAGCCCATTTTTATGTCTGCTGTTCAGGGAATGGAATGTGTGAGATTGAAATTTGCAAGCGTGAAAATATTAGCGGAAAAAAATATTTTTTGAAAAAATGCAGCAAATTTAATTGCTAGAAATCTAGCTAAAATCTTTTGGCTCAGAAATTGGTTACAAATTTATTCCAGCCTTGTTATATGAGAATAAAACCCCTGTCTCATGGTGCGAGTCCATCCACGAGTGATCCGGAGTTAAAAACAAATCAAACTCGTGGTAATCACGTAAAATTAACGTAGCAGGAACGTCGGAACTCGTGGACGTAACTTAGCGACTCGTAACGCTAACGGCTCGGAAAACTTGTTAACTCGTGAAAAATTTTCAACATGTTGAAAGATTTCCACGAGTCAAATTTACTCTTGAAGGAAAAATTGGAAACTTTTAAACTCGTTATAATACTGTAGTAGCCCGTGAGTTTACCGTAGTGACTCGTGAGTAACTCGTCGGTTTGGCCTGAGTGCCAGAAGTGAAATGTTGAAGATTGGTCATCTCCGGAGAACTTGGATAGGTGACGTTTCGGGTCGTGACCCTTCTTCAAACTTTAGACCCTTCTTTCACCCGAAATGTCACCTGTCCATGTTCTCCACAGATACTGCCTGACACGTTGAGTTACTCCAGCACTTTGTATTTTTTCGTAAACCAGCTTCTGTAGTTCCTTGTGTTCCAAAATGTAATGCTTTATAAATGTCCAGAGATGCTGCCTGTCCCGCGGAGTTACTCCAGCACTTTGTGTCTGTCTCCCTGGAGACCTTGTTTCCCACGCAATGTGACATCTACCGTGCATACATTGCCAACTGTTGATAATCTCCCAGTTAGTACACTTAGTGTTGCTGAGGCCTAGTTTATGTAGAGACAAGAAACTGCAGATGCTGGAATCATGATCATAAAACACACACAAAGTGTTGGAGGAACTCACACAGCGCTGGAGTAACTCAGCAGGACAGGCAGCATCAGCAGAGGGAATGAACAGACGTTTATTCGGCTCGAAAAAAGGGACCCGATCCGAAACGTTGCCTATCCATTCCCTCCACAGATGCTGCCTGACCCGCTGGGTTACTTTGACACTTCGGGAGTACTTGTCATAGGAGCAGAATTAGGCCATTTGGCCCATCGAGTTGCTCCAACACTTTGTGTTTCGCTCAACATGCCAGCATCTGTGGTCCCCCATGTCTCCATTTGACAGCCGGAAGAACTCAGCGGGTCATGAAGTCTGAAGAAGGACCCTGACCTGAAACCTTGTCTGCCCGTTTCCTTCCACCGATTTCACGTAGTCACTTTACGATAAAACCCCATTGCCCCAGTTATTCCAAGTCCATTTAATTCCCCGCGTCTCCATTTCATTCATTAAGTCGCCGGTACTGTCACATCGTTCATTTTCGATCAATACAACGGAACAGTCTGAAGAAGGGCGACGATAGACACATAAAGCTGGAGTAACTCAGCGGGACAGGTAGCATCTCTGGAGAGAAGGAATGGGTGATGTTTTGGGTCGAGACTCTTCGACAGACTGGTAAAGGAAACAAGAGATGTAGATGATGATGTATTGTAGAGAGATAAAGAACAATGAATGCAAAAAAGTAACGATGATAAAGGAAACAGACCATTGTTCGCTGTTCATTAGGTGAAAAAGAGAAGTTGGTGCGACTTGGGTGGAGGAGGGATAGACAGAGAGGGAATGCCGGGGTTACCTGAAGTGAGAGAAATCAATATTCATACCACTGGGCTGTAAGCTGCCCAAGCGAAATATGAGATGCTGTTCCTCCAATTTGCATTTAGCCTCACTCTGACTAGAGGAGACCTCGGACAGAAAGGTCAGTGTGGGAATGGGAACTGTTTGGCAACCAGGAGATCAGGTAGGTCCAGATAGCAGCCAGGAGAGTCGCGATTCGAAACGTCACCCATTCCTTCTCTCCAGAGATGCTGTCTGACCCTCTGAGTTACTCCAGCTTTTGGTGTCTATCGTCGGGGTAAACCAACATCTCTAGTTCCTTCCTACACAACAGAACAGTACGAGGAGCGGTTAATGTTAGAGGCTGCTCACTAACCTCACTATGTTTACATCGTCCTCTCTAGCAATGAATAAATATCATTCGGTTACCGTATTATTGACTACAACCGCCCGTTTAAAAACACTAATGACTGCTCTTTAAATCCCAACCACTGGATATTTGCCTGGAAACATATTGCATGTTTTCGTTCAGTGAGATAATACAATTTTAATAGACTGAGGTGTTAAATCCGGCACCACTTCACAACAAACTAAATGACCTATAATTTAAATAGAGCATTTAGGATCGATAATAAAATTCCCAAGACTATTTCACATATATAATTCCAGCACCACTTCACACTAAGCTGTCCGTGATGTTTAAAGGGGCTGGCATCTGCCCTGATCCGTTGTTCGGATTAAACACTTTGAAATTATTTGAAGTTTTGAAATTAATCCTTGCCACCTAATGATTTGATCCCTGCACAAAGCGCAATTTAAACGGAATGGAATCTCTATTAACGTTCTGAGACTCTCTAAATAATGGAAGTGATCACATTCGGCCCTTCGAGCCAGCATTGCCATTCAATATGATCATGGCTGATCATCCAAAATCACTACCCAGTTTCTGTTTTCTCCCCATATCCCTTGATTCCGTAACCCTAAGAAATTTAAACATGGGAGGCTTTTTATAGTGAAAATAAAACTGCATGAAGTCATTTTTACCATGTGATGATTTTTTTTCACACGTCGGTAGTCGTTGTTGGCTCAAGAGTAACTCGCGAGAGGAACTTGGTACATCGCAGAAATGAGAAGTAAATGGCAAACTTAGACATACACGTGGGAACTCGTTTAAACTCGTGAACATAAACTTGGAATCTCGTAGAAAACCACAAATTTGATTTTTTTCTTTCACTCGGGATCACTCGTGGGTGGACTCGCACCGTGAGACAGGGCCATTAAGTGAATAGTCACTTCAAGAGTTTATTCTAGAATAATTTATTCTAGAAATTCATGTTGCAGGAGGTGACAATTTCAGTTTAAGTTAATTCTGCATCTTTAGAGTTAACTCTTGTTCCGAGTCCTGGAAATTATCTTTCTTACTAAAAGTGGACAGGGTTTCTGCCTCTGCCACCTTTTCATGCAGATCCTAAATCGATCCCACATGGTTACTGATGTGTCTGAAAAGGAAAATAGGTACTGACTAAGATTCCCATAATCAAGTGGAACACAATTACATTTTGGTATCATTTGCCTTAATTGTACACTCATGACTAAGAGCAAGACTTGAATTCAAACACAGTGTTGAGGAAATTGTTTTCTTCCAGATCAGCCCCCAACTTTATCAGTATTTTAAAAGGTGGTACAAGATTATATAAAATATTATATAGTAGCAAATACTTTTTGTCCTGTCCCCACTGACTAGTTTGATTGTCTTCTTTGACAAGGAAAGAATGCTGATGACACCTGGCAATACATTCTCTTGACCTTTTCAGTAGCTGTAAACAGATTTTTACCTTGACATGCAGTGCTCGATGAGCAGAATTTTTATTTCCTGCTATGTATTGAGGATACCAAGAACACCAGACCCATTAGCCTCGTATCTCACTGCAACTTCCATTCTGACAATCAACTCCATCTCAACCTGACTGACCTAGGCTATTCATTAACTTGGCGTCCATATTTGAGAGATGTCAATTTTCCATATGGCAGTCCAGCAAGGAGCTTGTGCCTCTTGATCTCTGTAACCTCCGAGCCCACAATCGTCGGAGATTTGTGCTGTGCATTCTCAACTTAATCAGATCATCCATGGCATCCGTGCCTTCAGGCTCTGGATTTCCTTCTCCATCTTTCATCTTTGTCTCCTCAATTAAGATACATAATACTGAAAATAAACTTGTGCCATTATCATTAAGGAGGAACTGCAGATGCTGGAAAATCGAAGGTAGACAAAAATGCTGGAGAAACACAGCGGGTGAGGCAGAATCTATGGAGCGAAGGAAATGGCCAATGCTTCTGGTCGAAACCCATCTTCAGACCATTATCTTGTCATCTACAGTGCCTTGCATAATGTTTGTGACAAAGACCCATCATTGTCAGATTTTAATAAAGGCCATTTTTATACATTTTGGTTTCACCATGTAGAAATGACAGCAGTGTTTATACATAGTTCCCCCATTTCAGGGCACCATAATGATTGGGCCACAGCAATGTCATGTAAATGAAAGTAGTCATGTTTATTATTTTGTTGCACATCCTTTGCACGCAATAACTGCTTGAAGTCTGCGATTCATGGACATCACCAGTTGCTGGGTGTCTTCTCTGGTGATGCTCTGCCAGGCCTGTATTGCAGCCTTCTTTAGCTTATGCTTGTTTTGGGGGCTAGTCCCCTTCAGTTTTTTCTTCAGCATATAAAAGAATGAATGAATGAATGAATGTTTATTGGCCAAGTATTCACATACAAGGAATTTGCCTTGGTTCTCCGCCCGCAAGTGACAACATGACATACATAGACAGTTTGGAATGATACATAAAACATTAAACATTAATAATAAAACATTATAAATTAAACATGTGAATTAAATAAAATGCCAGAACAAAAGGAGGCTACAGATTTTTGGTTATTGAGTAGAGCTACTACTCGTGGAAAAAAAGTTGTTTTTATGTCTGGCTGTGGCAGCTTTGACAGTCCGGAGTCGCCTTCCAGAGGGAAGTGATTCAAAGAGTGTGGCCGGGATGAGAGGGGTCAGAGATGATCTTACCCGCTCGCTTTCTGGCCCTTGCACTATACAGTTCGCCAATGGAGCGAAGGTTGCAGCCAATAACCTTCTCAGCTGATCGGACGATCCACTGCTGTTATATTCCGGTCGGCAGAATGAAAAACGTACACGCTGGTTGCCTGGATCATGAGAGAGAGATTTATTACCCAACATTCCCTGCTTATATTGAACACCATTAACATATACAGGAATATGTATGAATACATTACACTGCTCTTCTTTTTTTATATATTAAATCTAAGCACCCAGTTACAATTTTGTTGTTGTGATACTTGATTTAAACCAGTATTCATGAAATCTTAAATGATAAACATCATATATTTATTTTCCATATCTACACATTTTTGTTTTACTTGTGCAGTGATTTATTTAACTTACAAACCTAACCTGACTACTGGTTTATGGATCCTGCCTGATCGTCTAACAGTAACAGTTTTATGTGTTGACTCAACTATAGGATTGTTTGGCTCTGTTTTAGTATTCTGACTTTGACCAGAGGAATCTGTTTCTTTGTCTGTACTAACTGAACTTTGTGTTTCAATCACAGTGGTCTCTTCCAAGTCACTTTCAGATAAAGACTCAGGGATTAGGACTTCATGTTCAGTTTTTGGTTCATCTTTGGCTGGAATCATTTGATCAACATGAACACTTTTGATCCTATCTCCAACTTCAACTAAGTATCTTTTTGTTCCACACACTTCCACTATTTTCCCAACATCCCATTTGTCTCAACTGGACTTGTTGGGAGGACTGAGAATCTGCTCATCTGGCTTGTACCTCTCCTTTTTGTGGGAGTCAAAATGGCATTTTTGACAACTGTTTTTACTCAACTCTCAAGGCCAAATTGGGTTGAACTAGACAGGCGTATTTTAAGCCTTCTCTTCATCAACAGTTCTGCAGGCGAGTAACCTGTTGTGTGTTGTGTGGTTCTGTACTTCAGCAAGAAACTAGCCAAACAATGTTTCATGCTGAGCTTTGATCCACCCTGCAAAACATGTTTCTTAAGAGCATCTTTGACAACTCTAACAGACCTTTCCGCCATCCCGTTAGAGGCTGGATCATATGGGGGAACAAGTGTGTGTTTTACACCATTCCGCTGCATGAACTCTTTGAACCGTTTTGAACGAAACTAAGGCCGTTATCAGAAACAAGTTCTTCCGGCAAACCGTGGCATGCAAAAATGGGTCTCAACTCGTCTATGGCATGCTCAGTAGTAATGCTTGACCCCATCCATTTGGAATGACTATCTACTAGCACAAGAAAGTGATCATTACCCTCACAAAAATCTACATGAACTCTCTGAAAAGATCTACTTGGCCATGACCAGTGTTGCTGTGGTGTTTTTGGTGGTTTACTCCGGCAATTTTGGCAGATGCTACATTTGCTCACCAGTGGCTCAATGTCACTGTCAATACCAGGCCAATACACAAAACTTCTGGCAATTGACTTCATGCCAGGATGTTCGGCATGAAGTTCATTCATAATTTTGTTTCTCAAAGACACTGGTACAACCACTCTGTAACCCCATTTAATGCATCCCTGCTCACATAATAATTCATGACATCGATTATGGAAAGACTTCAGAACTGAGTTCAATCCATTATTGATTTCAGTCCAACTGTTCACTGTCTGTTCATAGACCCTCTTCAGCACAGTTTCTTTCTCTGTTCCTGCTGCAATTTTTATTGCAGTCACTGGAAAGTCTTCACCTACCACTTGCAGTGTGCAGATTGAGTTCTCACTTCCCACGTCAGAGTTCTCATGGGGCAACCGGGACAACGCATCTGCAACTGCGTTGCACTTGGAGCTCCTGTACTCCACCTTGTAGTCATACTGGGACAGTAAAATTGCCCAGCGCTGCATCCTTGATGCCGCCATGGAAGGTATAGCTGACTTGGGACCCAGTATCACAAGTAGTGGCTTGTGATCAGTTACCAGGGTGAATGGTCTGCCGAGAAGAAACTGATGGAATTTCTTGATTCCTAACACGATGCTGAGTGCTTCCTTTTCTATCTGCGCATAGTTGCGTTCACTCGATGACAGGGTGCGGGATGCAAAAGCAATAGGCTCTTCCTGTCCGTCATTCATTACGTGGGAGATCACTGCACCTACAACATAACTTGAAGCATCACAAGCAAGTTTCATCTCATGTGTCGTATCGTAGTGAACAAGGAGTTTGTCACTTGTCAAGTTTTCCTTGCAGATGTCATATGCACGTTGCTGTTCCTTTCCCCACGTCCATTTCACATCTTTTTGTAGCAGATGATGTAGTGGCTTTAGCACAGTTGTTAAATCTGGAAGGAATCGTGCATAGAACTGCACCATCCCGAGGAATGATCGTAGCTCTAACACGTTGTTGGGTTTTGGAGCATTCACTATTGCTTCAACTTTCGCCTTCACAGGGCAAAGTCCATTGGCATCTACTTTGAGTCCAAGGTAGACCACCTCTGACTGCGCAAATGCACATTTACTTTGTCGCAGTTTGATATTGTGGCAGTTCAGTCGTGTGAGAACTTGCTCAAGGATTTCCAGATGTTCTCTTGCCCTTATGCCCTAACTTCTGCGTACAGATCTTGCGAGGTTGGAAACAGATATTGTTCGTCATCAACGGCTTGGTTTATTGAGACTTTGTAGTCACCACATAGTCGAACAGTTTTGTCAGCCTTGGGTACGGCCACAATTGGAGTTGCCCAGTTACTCTGGTCTGTCTTCACAAGTACTCCATTACGCTCTAATCTGACGAGTTCTTCCTCCACTTATTGCTTTAGTGCATATGGTCCAGGTCTTGGTCGACAATACACAGGTCTCACATCTTGCTTAAGTCAAATATGTGCAGAGTACCCTGTTATTCCGTTGTCACTGTCAGCAAAAATGTTTGCATGTTTGCTTATGACGTTTTCAAGACCTGATTTGAACAAATCGACGCTGAAAATGTTCTTTCAGTCTAATTCTATTCTACTCAGCCAATCCTTTCCAAGTAGGATTGGTTTATTTCTGTAGCTGGCCACTATGATGGGCAGTGTTATTCATTCATCTACGACCACAAACAAATCTGTAACATAGTGCGCATCCGAGAAAAGTTCCAAAGTTACAGTGCAATGTTAAGTTTTTCAAGGCAACAATGTACTCATTGATTGTCTCATTCTGCTTCTGGTTTCTAGTGCCAAATTTATAGCTTTCTGCAATTTCAAGAGGCTTTGGGTTGAAATGCTCCTCCAACTTCTTCATAATGTCATTGAATGGCACGTCTTTTGCCTTTATGGGTGCAAGGAGATTCACGAGTGTGCTGTACACTTCAGGACCGATCTCCGTGAGCAAAATCGCTTTCATGCAGTTGCAAACGGCCTTATTTGTTTCAGTCACTATCTCTCCCTCACAAATAATCTCCATTATGTTTTTTGCTGTGAAAAACATGTTTGCTCTCTCCATATAGGAGCTGAACGGCTCTCTACTCTTGTCAAAAGTGCCAAGGTTTCCGATGTAGCCCGTGGATGCCGCAATCGTGTCGTTCTCTTTTTTTAATTCCGTTAAAAAAAACCAAATTTCCTATCTGTTCTGGTGTAACAATTCATCCAAAACTTAGCTGTACAAAGGCTATTCAGCTTGAGGAACTTGACAAAAAAAAATCTTATACTATCCCAAGGATGGTCTCTTGCCACGTAGACACAACAGAGATAGCCTGACAAACTCTCGACAATTTATCCAGCTGCTGTTTTTAAACTCCAGTCCCCTGCATAAAAGGATCTGCGGCCTATCATGTCCAGCTCGCAAACAACTGCGACAACTCCGTATTATTTGTTTAAAATGTTAAACAATACTGCATGTTGCAAAACAGTCCTGCACTGTATTTAAAGGATGAGTTCACAAACTCTATCCCATCCTCATCGCCAATTTTGATATATTCCGGATGGCAGAATGAATAACAACTTACACGCTGGTTGCCTGGATCAGGAGAGAGAGATTTATTACCCAACATTCCCTGCTTATATTGAACACCAACTCATTAACATATACATGAATATGTATGAATACATTACAGCTGCAGCCTCCGGATGTCGTGCTTGGTGGCTGAGCCAAACCAGACATTGATGGAGAAGGTGAGGACAGACTTTACGATGGCCGTATAGAATTGGACCATCATTGCCTATGGCAGATTGTGCTTCCTCCGCTGCCGTAGGAAGTACATTTTCTGTTGTGCCTTTTTGACTGTGGAGTTGATGGTAGCCCCCCATTTAAGATCCTTGGAGATATGGTTCCCAGGAACTTAAAATACTCCACAGATGTGACTGTAGTGTTGTTGATGGTGAGTGGGATGAGGGGGGCACTCCTAAAGTCTACTATTAATTCCACTGTCTTAAGAGCATTGAGCTCCAGGTGTTGCGATGGCACCAGGACGTCGGCTGTGTCACTTCCTGTCCGTAGGCAGATTCCTCCCCATCCTGGATCAGTCCAATCAGGGTTGTGTCATCCACAAACTTGATAAGCTTGACAGAGGAGTCAGTGGAGGTGCAGTTATTGGTTTCTAGAGAGTAGAGGTGAGGGGAGAGTACGCAGCCTTGCGGTGCTCCTAGGCTGAGGGTTTGCGGGTCCAAGATTTGCTTTCCCAGCCTCACATGCTGCTTCCTGTCTGTCAGGCAGCTGGTGATCCACCGACAGTGGGGTTCAGGCACAGTCAACGCGGAACGTTTGTCATGTCGTAGCTCTGGCACAATGGTGTTGAATACACAGTTAAAATCAACAAACAAAATCCTCGCATAGGTCCCCTGGCGGTCTAGTTGCTGGAGGATGAAGTGCAAGCCCAGGTTGACTGCCTCATCCACAGATCTATTGGCCTGATATGCAAACTGCAGAGGGTCCAGCAGGGGTTTGTGATATTTTTCAGTTTGGCCAGCACAAGCCTTTCAAGGGTCTTCATAACTACAGAGTTCAGTGCAACAGTCATTAAGACCAGTAAGAGTATACATAGTCAACCAGCAGCATGAAGTTCTTAAGACTACACCTGTCTGATGACCTGACGTCCACGGCCAACACCACAGCTCTGGTCAAGAGAGCCCAGCAGCGACTTCACCCCCTCCGAAGACTACGGAAAGCAGGCCTCCCCACCACACATCTACGGACTTTTTACAGGGGGACTGTCGAGAGCACACTGACATACGGCATCACTTCCTGGTTCGGGAGCTGCAAGGCGTACGAACGGCACCAACTGGACAGGATAGTGAAGACCGCAAGCAGGATTATTGGTGCTCCACTCCCCTTCCTGCTGGACATATACAAGAAGAGATGCATCAACAGAGCCATCTCCATCATCAAAGACCCTTACCACCCATCGCATGACTTTTTCACCATCCTCCCATCTGGGAAGAGGTACAGGAGCATCAGCTGCAAAACCAGCAGGATGCTCCTCAGCTTCTTCCCACAGGCTATAAGACTGTTAAATGAACTTTCCCCCCTGCCAAGTATCGCGCACAAACACCCCACACTGCAGCAGAGCCACTGTTGTGCCGCTGCCGGTCGGAACGGCTGTTGAATGTTATTGAATGTTATTAGAGGGTTAAATTGTTCATGACATGTATTTTAATTTTAATTGCTATTTATTTTGTAACGAAAACTGAATGGACACTGGTTGAGAAACGTTTTTTTGTTTCCTCTGAGTATGCGAATACTCAGGAAATGACAATAAAGATTTACAATTACAATTACAATTACAATTAATCCAGTAGAGGTTTGTAGGGACTTGTTGAAAATGTCTGTTTAGACCACTGGCAGTTGTTCGGCAAAGAGCTTGAGAGTGGAGGGGGAAACATTGTCCGGTCGCCGAGATTTCTGTCTTTTCTGTCTTCTGAACAGCCTCTCCACCTCCTTTTGTTGTTGATGATGGAGAAGTGATATTGTGCAGTGCGGAAGGGATGGGTAATTGGATGTGAAGTGGTGATTGGAGAGGGGTGGGTGGGAAATGGTCCAGTCTTTTCAGACTGGAGTCTTGCTTTAAGTCTGGAGTCACGCTTTAAAAGGCATGCTTAAAAGGCATGCTCAATTGGGTTCAGATTGGGTGATTGACTTGTCCACTCAAGAATTTACCATTTTTTAGCTTTGAAAAACTCCTTTATTGCTTTAGGGGTATGTTTGGGATCATTGTCTTCCTGTAGAATGAACCACAGGTTAATGAGTTTTGAGGCATTTATTTGAACTTGAGCAGATAGGATGTGTCTCCACACTTCAGAATTCATTATGATACTTCCATCAGCAGTTGTATCATCAATGAAGATAAGTGAGCCAGTATCGTCAGCAGCCATACATGCCCAGGCCATAACACCCCCACCACCGTGTTTCACAGATGAGGTGGTATGCGTTGGATCTTGGGCAGTTCCTTCTCTCCTCTATACTTTGCTCTTGCCATCACTCTGATATCAGTCTCATCTGTCCACAAGACCTTTTTCCAGAACTGTGGTTGCTCTTTGAAGTACTTCTTGGCAAACCGTAACCTGGCCATCCTATTTTTGCAGCTAACCAGTGGTTTGCATCTTGCAGTGTAGCCTCTGTATTTCTGTTCATGAAGTCTTCAGCGGACAGTGGTCATTGGCAAATCCATACCTGACTCCCGAAGAGTGTTTATGATCTGTGGCACACGTGACTGGGGATTTTTCTTTATTATAGAGAGAATTCTTCTGTCATCAACTGTGGAGGTCTTCCTTGTCCTGCCAGTCCTTTCCGATTAGTAAGCTCATCAGTGCTCTCTTTCTTTTAAATGATGTTCCAAACAGTTGATTTTGGTAAGCCAAGGGTTTGGCTGATGTCTCTAAAAGTTTTATTCTTGTTTCTCAGTCTCATAATGGGTCTTTTAACTTTCATTTGCATAATTTTGGTTCTCATGTTGATAAACAGCAATAAAAGTTTCCAAACGTGATGGAAAGTCTGGTGGAAAGAGTAGGTGCATTAAGGAGGCATTTAACCATACCTGAGCGATTACAAATGCCCGTGATGATGTGTCCCAACATTATGGTGCCCTAAAATGGGGGGGACTATGTATTAAACACAGCTGTAATTTCTACATGGTGAAACCAAAATATTTTAAAATGGCCTTTAATAAAAGCTGACAATGTGCACTTTATCCACATGTGATTTTTTTTCTATTACGGATCTCAAATTGTGGAGTACAGAGGCAAATAAATAAATGATGGGTCTTTGTCCCAAACATTGTATTTGCCTAAAGCTGCGTTATCTGCCTGAATACTCATGAATAGGTAGTCAAAATATTATGTTATAAATCTGAATCATGTTATAAATCTGAAGTGAGAATGGACTGAATTAACGAAGCATAAATGGTGTAAATATTTACAATGGAAAAAACTTGCCTGACGTAATTAGTTAATGGAACAATGACCAAAAAAATATTTTTATGAGAAAAGAAACTTGTGCCATTATCTTTTCAGAACTAACACTTTTAAGACTTAAACAGTTTTTTAAACAAAACAAAATATTGCTTGTTTCAGAATCCCATGAACTTTACCAATTATATAACCTTTTCAACATTTAAATTGCATTTCACTTTCAAGTACCCAACATATTAAAAATCGATGCTTCAACAAACAATTTCATTTTCTGACAGCTGAGATGTCGCTGAGTTCAGAATCTTTAGCTGCGTCAGAGTTTGCTTGGATTATATTCCAAAAAGGTTTGAAAGAAACTAGGATCTCAGATTCATTACAGGCAAGTAATATAGAAAATGCTCTTTCCATTATGAATTGTGCAATCAAAACATATTTTTAATTATCAATGGCTGTCATAGTCTCTTTAGAATAGTACAGCACAGGAACATGTCCAATAGCCCACAATGTCCATGCTGAACATGATACGTAGTTAAACTAATCTCCTCTGTCTGCACATGATCCATATCCCTCAATTCCCTCCATATCTCTCCACATCTCTTAAATGCCCCATCGTACCTGCCTCCACCACCATCCCTGACAGCACATTCCAGGCATCTGCTTCTCTCTGTGCGGAAAAAAAACTTTCTGCTCACCTTAAAGCTATGCCCTCTAGTCTTTGACATTTCTACCCTGAGATAAAGTTTCTGTCTACCTTCCTATGCCTCTCATAATCTTTTATGCTTCTATCAGGTCTTCCCTCAACCTCCAACAATCCAGAGAAAAATTAACTGATTATTTGGTCAAGGTAAAGCTGATGAATATCGTGGAGGTACAAGTTTGACCATCTTGAACGTGCTCTTGCTTAGGAAATGTCACTTGCCACTTAACAGCCCAGGGTTGATTGTTGTCCAGATCTTGTTACACACAGGGATGGTCAGCTACATTATCTGAGAAGCTACAGATGGAACTGAACACTGCAACAATCTAATGCACACTTTAGGGTGAGGGATGGTGGAACATCTGAGGATTGTTTGGCTCGAGGTTCTTTTCCGAGGTTATTGTTTTCTGGCGGTCGCAAGAACGCCAACTAAGTTTTGTAACTTATTTTATTCCGAAAATAGCTTCTTAGCTCACAGGTTCTTACAACACGTCTGGCCACAACGGTGGTCAGCACTCAACTGCCTCGCGAAAGCGAAACCGAAACCACGCAAAAAATAGCAGCCCCTCCGAGTCACGTGACCGCGGCTTCCGAGCGCCGGGTTCGATACCTGCGTGTGCCAGCAGGCGCCGCTACATGGCCCTCCAGAATCCGTGGTATGGAAACACACGGGTAACCGGACGGTTCGACCGGAACGCGTAGTCCAAGGTTGCGGGGCGAGCGTAACAGTAGGGGCCGGTAAAACAGAACCGGAGGGGCGCGATAAACGCGAATGAGAGACGGGCGTAACAGAGGGAACCGGTAAAACATAACCGGGGGTAACAGGTGCAGAGGGCGGCAAAATGTGTCCGGCGGACGCCCTCTATGCCGCGGAGTGGCCACTGGGCTATCCTCGTCGATGTATGCTGGCTTAAGGCGGATGATGGAGCCAAACTCCTCCTTGCCACCCATGCCCCCCCCGATCATCCTCTGTTCTAAGGAACTCTACAGCCACTCTTCACAGCTGAAATGGTCCAGTCCAGCCAACATCCTGGTGAAAGAAATGACACAAAGTACTGGAGTGAATATTTTGGGTCGGGACCCATTGGCACCAGCATCTGCTTGTTCCTTCTGTGCGTCATTTATCCATTTTCTCCAGAGATGTTGTCTGACCTGCTGAGTTACTCCAGTACATTGTGTCTTTGTTTTGTACACCAGCACCCGCAGTTCTTTGTGTCTCCGATATCCTGGTGGATCTCCACAGCATGTCTCTGTGGATTGCATCCTTCCTGTGAAGTGACAACTGAAGTGACTCCAGGTTTTATAAGATCATGTTTTTCAATTCTACATCCTGCATGCCTTCTTTACCACGTTATTTTCCAGTGGGGTCATATTCAGGGATGGAGGAGAAACAAAAAACTGCAGACGCTGGTTTACAATAAAAGTCGCAAAGTCTGGAATATCTCAGTGGGACAGGCAGCGAAATGAATAGGTGACATTTTGGGTCAGGATCCTTCTTCAGACTGAATATGGGGGGGGGGGGGGGGGGGGGGGTGGAGAAAGCTGGAAGGGAGGACCCACATTTTTCCATCATTTCATAACTTTTGTTCATTTTCTCCCTCTCTAATTGCCTCCATTAATCCATTGATCAGATAATTATCTAAACATGACTACTGGACAGGTGCATGGATAGAAAATGTTCAGATGGAGGGATATGGACCAATTGCAATCAAATGGGACTGATGGGGCACTTTGGTCGGTAAGGACGAGTTGGGCGAAAGGGCCTGTTTCTCTTTGAGCAACACCAGAGAAGATCAAAAACATTTTAAAAATACTTGAAAAGTGGTATTTCTAATTTTACTTTCCCTTTACATTGAAGCATGTTTTTTTTAAGAAAAGCAAGTAGTTTATTAGTCATCAGGCTGTGGATGTGAGCATCATTGTTTGGATTTTTTCATTTTCTCTTCTTACAGAATCCTTAGCTTATCACTCTAATATTCATACAATTATTTTGTTTGACTACTGCAGGAGGTATTACCTCTGTTGGTAATTCAGTCACTTGCATCACAGTACTTAAAATGTGGTGACTCAATCAAAATACATTTCATTGCATGAATGAAGATACAAATATTGCTGACTTTTGGTATTCAATATAATGTACAAATCTGAGCTTTCCTGAGATTGACCTGAATTATTGTCAAAAGGTTAATATTTTCTATATTCCTGTTGGAAATATCATTCCAACAGTGAAAGCATCTAAAAAATTAATGGAAGAATCTAAAAATATCCTACTTTAGCATCAGAGAATAATAAATGGATTACACCGTGTATTAGGTTGCTGGATGAGCTGTTTTGAGAAGTAAGGTGTGTTGTATTAATCGTCGATATCTTCAGAATCCTAATTTTAAATATAATGTACCTTGTTTGACTTTATTTCCACATATTTATCCCAAAATAAAACCTGGGAAATGTTTCCCACTGGCATAATTTCCTCAGAAATCAAGCACATCTGCGGATTTGACTTTATTAAAGAGGACACAGTTGTCTAGGCTGACTATCATTATAGAATTGTGATAAAAGAAGAATGAGTCCTTGGAATATTTACTCATCATGTTCCCATGCCAGTTATCCTTCATTTACCTTCCAATCTAATCTTAATTAATATTTCAGTATCTTTTTTCCAGATCCCTTTCACTCTGCTTGATGACATTTCTTTTGCTGCATCTTCTAAATACTTTGTGTGTTCAATATGTTGCAAGATTATCTTATTTTAGATTATGCTTTTACTGGAAACAGTTTCTCCGATTCTGGAGAGGAAGAGTAAACTGAACAATTCTTCACCATGAAGCACCTTATCTAACCAATGATTTTGATTATCTGCAACATTAGGAATTCATTTAAAATGAGGTTGTTTTTGAAGTTTTTAAAGAGTCTGAAGAAGGGTCTCGACCCGAAACGTCACATATTCATTCTCTCTAGAGATGCTGCCTGTCCCGTTGAATTACTCCAGCTTTTTGTGTCTATCTTTTGTTTTGAAGTTATTTGTTTCTAAAATTGGGGCTGTGTGTTCAGCTGCTTTTACTGTCACTATATGCTCTCCCAGCTCCTCTAGCCTTTCTAATGAGCTCAATAATGGCCCTGACTTAAATGGGAATCAGTACACCGTTCCTGCCTTCTCCCCATATCCCCTGACTCCGCTATTTTTAAGAGCCCTATCTAGCTCTCTCTTGAAAGCATCCAGAGAACCCGCCTCCACCGCCCTCTGAGACAGAGAATTCCACAGACTCTCTGTGAGAAATAGTGTTTCCTCGTCTCCGTTCTAAATGGCTTACTCCTTATTCTTAAACTGTGGCCCCTGGTTCTGGACTCCCCCAACATCGGGAACATATTTCCTGCCTCTAGCATGTGCAAACCCTTAACAATCTTATATGTTTCAATGAGATATCCTCTCATCCTTCTAAACTCCAAAGTGTACAGGCCCAGCTGCTCCATTCTCTCAGCATATGACACTCCTGCCATCCCGGGAATTAACCGTGTAAACCTACGCTGCACTCCCTCAATAGCAAGAACGTCTTTCCTCAAATTAGGGGACCAAAACTGCACACAATACTCCAGGTGTGGTCTCATTAGGGCTCTGTACAACTGCAGAAGGACCTCTTTGCTCCTATATTTGATTCCTCTTGTTATAAAGGCCAACATGCCATTCACTTTCTTCACTGCCTGCTGTACCTGCATGCTTACTTTCATAGACTGATGTACAAGGACCCCCAGATCCCGTTGTACTTCCGCTTTTCCCAACTTGACGCCATTTAGATAGTAATCTGCCTTCCTGTTTTTGCTACCAAAGCGGATATCCTCACATTTATCCACATTAAACTTCATCTTCCATGCATCTGCCCACTCACCCAACCTGTCCAAGTCACCCTGCATTCTCATAGCATCCTCCTCACAGTTCACACTGCCACCCAGCTTTGTGTCATCTGCAAATTTGCTAATGTTACTTTGAATGTTTCAATGAATAGTAATATTTAATTATAGTAATAAACTGGACACATTTGAATGCTCTATGAGTTTAATGTGATTGCCCAGCTATGTTTTATCTAGCTTTTGAAAAGAAGGCTATTGTCATAAACATGAGTACTTATTAAGTTGTGAATTACACAGAGGTGAATTATTTTGGAAATATCAATAGTACCCCTATGGTAGTAGTTGTGTTTAAAGGGACGAGACAATCAATAATGTCAATACATTTATATTACTATTGCAACATTTGGCAGGAATGGTAAGAAAATTAAAGTTTTAAACGACCAATTGACCAGCCTCTTGGTCATGAATTATGGGAAACGAGCAGTCGGGCCAGAAATGGAACCTAAAGCCTTATGAGTGATTCAATTATCTATATTTATTATTATAAATTGTAAAACAAAAAGAATGTTGCCATTAGACCAACATTTGTGAAGTTTTGTATGTGATCTATGCCTGTTAAAAATGAATCTGGACAATCAGTTTCAATATGGTATTTCAAAACTGTTTTTGCTATGGCTTGCAATGAAATCAAAAAGAAAGAGGTAGGTGGAGTAGGGAAATGTGAGTTACCAAGGAGACAAGATCCTGTTGGGTCAGAAAACAGAGATTGCAGTTTGCTGCAGGAGCGATGTGAGATCTACTCTCTGGAGGAGCAGTAAAATCAATGAAGTCTAGAATAGATATACTAAATTTTAATCTGAGTGCAAGATGCATTTGATGTCATGAATTTCCTGATTTGACTCTGCTTCTTTGACCCTGGTTTTTTTTTTACCTTCATGGCTTATGACATTCATGTTGCTCATTGTCTACTCTCTCAATAATCCTTGTTAGCAACTTCTGCTGACTAGTCATGTTTGTCAGCATTGACAATCTCAAAATATTCTGGCTTTCCACCATCCTTCAAAATGCACATACCTTTCAATACAAAAAGCACATCTTTGGCCATTGTTCCCCAAGTACTTTGCTTTGGTTTCATATTTTAGGCTGTGGAACTTTTTGGTGAAGCATACATTTCAACCATTAGCCTACCCTTTTTGCTTTAGAGATGCTAAATGCCAACATATATTTAAAGTAGTCTCTGATTTTGTTTTGAAGGAGACATTGATTGTGATCCAACTTTGACCTTCTAATCCAGTTCTCCATCAGAGCACCGAGTCTGTCCGTTCAAAATAATAATCCTTTGTATCTGCAGTCGTAACAGTCTTTCTTTGATCAATTTCCCTATATATGCTTTGCTACAAAGTTTCATCTGTTCTAGCAAATCATCTGTGCAGAATCAAATTTTACTTTCAATCACTTCTCTGTAATTCTTTAAATTTATGTTTCGTGTTCCGTGTTATATTTGTCGTAAGAACAAATAATACATATATATATATATATATATAAGTTGGGAGGTCATGTTGCAGTTATATTAGACTGCATTTAGTGAGGCTGCATTTAGAGTATCTTGTTCAGTTCTGGGCACCATGTTATAGGAATGATTCAGATTCAGATTCAATTTTAATTGTCATTGTCAGTGTACAGTACAGAGACAACAAAATGCATTTAGCATCTCCCTGGAAGAGCGACATAGCAAATGATTTGAATAAATAATAATAAGTGTCCGGGGGGGGGTGGTGATTGGCAGTCACCGAGGTACATTGTTGAGTAGAGTGACAGCCGCCGGGAAGAAGCTGTTCCTCGACCTGCTGGTTCGGCAACGGAGAGACCTGTAGCGCCTCCCGGATGGTAGGAGGGTAAACAGTCCATGGTTGGGGTGAGAGCAGTCCTTGGCGATGCTGAGCGCCCTCCGCAGACAACAACAATGATATTGTCGAGCTGGAAAAGATGCAGAGAAGATTTATGAGGCTGTTACCAGGACTCGAGGGCCTGGGTAATAGGGAGAGGTTGAGCAGGCTAGACTAGTCCTTGGAGCACAGGTGCAATAGGGGCAATCTTCTAGAGGTGTACAAAATCATGAGAGGAATAGATCGAGTAGACGCACAGAGTCTCTTGCCCAGAATGGGGGAATCAAGAACCCGAGGACATTGGTTTAAGGTGAGGGGGGAAAGATTTAAGGTGTGGGGGGAAAGAGGGGTAACACAGGGTAGAGGGTGTGTTAACAGGCCTTAACAGTTGCTGATATTGAAAAAGAAAATTGAGTCCAAGAAATATTCTTAACACTCCGATTAATTGGAAAAAACTGAAGATTTGTCTAAGTGTTCAAGAAGGAACTGCAGATGCTGGAAGATCGAAGGTACATAAAATTGCTGGAGAAACTCAGCGGGTGCAGCAGCATCTATGGAACGAAGGAAATAGGCGTGGTTTCGGGCCAAAACCCTTCTTCAGACTGATGGGAGGTGGGGGGGAGAAAGAAGGCGACGTTTCGGGCCCATCAGTCTGAAGAAGGGTTTTGATGCTGCACCCGCATGATGCTGCACCCGCTGAGTTTCTCCAGCAATTTTGTGTACCGAAGATTTGCCTAAGGTGCTTTTCAGAACCTCAACGTCCTAAAGGGTAATACTTTTAAAGTTAGACACTGTTGTAATGTAGGAAAGATACCAGCTAATGTGTGTACAGCTTAGTCCTAAACAATGTAATATTCTGGGAATCTATTTTGGTGGCACTGATTAAGAGGTAAACATGGGCCAGGACAAATCTAAACCAGCTCTTCAGAATATTGCCACGGGACCTTTGCAACCACTCAAGAAGGAATATGGAGTTTATTTCCTTATCCAAAAGTTGGCACCTTTGGCAGCCAAGGCATTTGTGTTCAAGTTTTTGGAATGAGACTTGAATGACAATGCTCCTCTTCAGCTGGGTGAGGTTGTAACTGAATAGCCTGTTGTTGGAAACATTTTCTCACCCGACCCCACTTTCAACCTCAGCTTCACTGCTGGGTGAGAATTTGTTTCTGAATAAGCAGACATGTGGCTACAATTTGCAACGATCTGTATGGTTAAATTTGTTCGCAAACTAGTAAGCTAAATGATTTACAGACTTGTGCTATTACTGAATTGTAGGTCATTATTGGGACTGTATTATTAGCTGAGATGGTAACTGATTTGGCTGCCTTAATTGCCAAACATTCCAACTACATGTGGCATGATATGTTTGAACCACATTTAAAGTCTGTCTTGAGAACGCTTTGTACTGTGTTTACTTACAATTCATACAATTTTGAAGTACAAATTCCATTGAGGAGATGCAATAGGTGATGGCATAAGAGAGCAATGATTTAATATTATGAGCAAAATAAACATTGTTGATTAGTGAAGATGCCCTCTGGTAAGATCACAGCGTACTGTGAGAGATGTTTTAGTTCATACATGTTTTCTTACAGAACTTGTATTAGGCAACTGCGTAACTAACTTGCACACATTAAAAAAAAAAACATTTGAATCTGGTTAGTTTATTGGTAAAATCACCCTGGTGCTCAATGCCCAGTGGCTTATTGGGAAAGAAAAAAAGACAAGTAAATTATAAACAATAGAATAAATAAATAGAGAATACAGAATTGATCATAATAAGGATAAAATCACTCATTAACATGTAATTTCCAAGCTAATCTTACCTGTTTACTTGTCGGCTGCCTTGAACAGCTTTTTATTTCAATTATCATTTTTATTGTCAGTTAGAAAAGTCATCTCTCAATATAAAATAAAATTACAATTAAAATATATGAGGCTACAGGTGATATATGGGAATACCACTTTAGTGGTCATGTATTAATGGTTCAATGTACCAAGGCTGAGTGAAATTCGCTTTTGTACGCAGTTCAGTACGTATCACTATACATGAGCACTTAGATACATCGTAGATACGCATCTTAGATACAGTACAAGTGTATAGTATTACAGAGACAATATACAGAGTCGCCAGATTTGGCACCATTTTCAAGTCCCTGTTGTTGTAAATACAGGGTTCTTGACCTGACCATGAAGTCCCGTTGTCCTGGTGGCATTGCTGGTTTGATCTGGTGAAGCGTAACCGTGTTCTCTGCCGCTGTTCCACTGCCGTACGATGCGTCTATCTACGTGTGCTCGGCCTCTTGGAGCCAGTTGCAGGGCCTCCAGCAGCCCACTTCTCCATCGAGGCAGCACACTCCCTCCCGCAGCCTATCTCCTCACCGGCTCTCCATCCGACTCTTTCCTCTCTGGGCGGGCGAGCTGGACCTTCCAAGTGGGTTCCCGGTCCTCGGCAGGAAAGCCGAGCCTGGGAACAATATTATAACAATAAGCAACATTTTTGCATGTTGTTGTCATCTTGCATTTAATACTGCTGTTAGTATATTACAATGTTGCACTTTGATGCATTGGAGCATTGTTCCGAATTTGATTTTGAGATCTTAAGACAGTTATATAAGGCAGAAGACAATTTTATTTTTAAGGAACAGGTTTTTAAAAGATGCTATTGTTATATTTGTGCTGTTGTAGAAATGGGAGAGGGTGTTAGCCAATGAACACAAGAGATTGGTGAACAAGACTCAACATGAGTCAGATATGGACAGAAGAACGTTTTGTTCCTATAAATGCTAACATTTATTGCCCATGTTTGAGAACAGGGTGGTGATCTGCTAACTGGAACATCTGGAGTTCTTGCTTTAAAGGTAAATCTGCATTACTGTTAGGGGATTCCAATATTTTGAACCAGTGACAATGATTTAATGGTGATATTTTTAACAGTCTGTGTTACTGCTACAGCAAATTTATAGATGGGTGGCTTGATGGTCTTAATGTCCTGTTTTCTACATGACTTTTTCCTCTTCTATATAGTTTTCCCCCCTTAAATGTATTCCATATGTAACATTTTCAAACTTACAAAATGCACACTGCCATTCACTGAATTATATTTGCATACAAGATTTATATTGTATTAATATGGCATTCGTTTTTCTTTCGCAAGTATACCATAAACGATAAATCTGTGAGAGTCTAAACTTTGGATGTTGCATTCACAGACCTTGGCTGTGGAGATTTAAAATGATGGTTGGTCTGCTTCTACTCTGTCTTGTGCTGGGGTGGCAGGACAAAGGCCGCGGACGGCAACAGAATCAACAAGCTCATCTGGAAGGTTGGCTCTGTCCTGGGAGTGGAGTTGGATTAATTGGAGGTGGTCTTGGAGGGGAGGATGCTCCTCAAACTGCAGAGTATAATACAGCTCACCCCTTCCATGACCCACCGGTCAACCTGAGGAGCACCTTCAGCAACAGACTGATTCCACCAATATGCAGCACAGAACACCACAGAAGATCGTTTTTCCCTATAGCTATCAAATTGTACAACTACTCCGCCTTCTGTCATTGGGTAGACTGACTCCCCTTCATCCCCTCCTCAATATTTGCACATCCACAATCTTGGACTTTCCACTCGTCACTTATTTTCATGTTTCATGTATCTTGTTGTGTTTTATGCCTGTTGGCAGATCAATTTCCCTCCTGGGATAGATAAAGTTCTATCCTATCGTAAATGGCTACTTTAGTCCTGAATATTCATGAACATGTAAAGGTTTTCGGAGTTCACAACATGCAAACACATTCTTGATTATATTTTTCAAATAGATCAATTCACCAAAATGAGTTCCTGGATCGGATTCTATACATTTTTTGTTAAGCAAAATTGTGCAAAGTGTCAAAACAATGCATTTAGAAACTGATCCCATTACTTACTCCCTCTTCATAACTAAATGACAAATTGTGAAGTGAACAGATAAATGTGTGTTGCACTAAATGCACAAATGCTCTCAACTAAGTGTAAATAATGAAATAGCATCTCGAGAGTAGCAGTCAAAGAGTAGGCTGTTCTCCTGGTGCACAGGCTTACATTTAGCCTTCAGCTGGTACCACTAAAATTGTTTGAGTAGCTATTTATATATTTCTTGTTTGTGGAACCTTGTTAAGGTGCAAGTTGACCACTGTTTCTTGGCATTCTAAAAATCATAACATTTCAAGATCATTTGACTAACTGTGAAGTGCCATGAAATGTCTTGAGGTTTAGTTTAGCTTAGCAATACAGCACCTGGGTCACACCAACCAGCAATCACCCATACACTAGTTATATCCTACATACTGGGAACAATTTACAGAAGCCAATTAACCTGCAAACCTGCATGTCTTTTGAAAATGGAAGGAAACCGGAACACCCGGAGAAAGCCCACGTGGTCATCGGGAGAACATTTAAACTCTGTACAGACAGCAATTCCTCCTGTAGTCAGGATTGAACCTGGGTCTCTGGCACTGTAAGGCAGTAGCCCTTCCACTGCAGCACTGTGCTGCTCAATGCACCATAGTGCTGCCCCATGAAATGTAGAGCAAAACTGCAAGTTTTAATCTTTGCAAATCCAAAAGTTCCACCTTTGTTTGAACTCTAGCTATTCATCATTGTATTTTGTGACAGAGCTGTTAAAAATTGCAGAATGTATGTATAGAGCTACAATTTTGCAGGATAGAGGAATACTTGTTTTAACTTGTAATCAAACATACTTCAGATTCATACTAGTACTTGATTTAGCTTTGTGGACAACTTCATATTCCCTTGACAAGAAGGTTTGCTGACTACACCCAAATATTTACCCTCTTTTTAATAAAAGTGTGGCTAATGGTATTTGGCTGTACCCACCTCCACCAGCTTTCTGGATTCCTTTCTGTAGTTATTGACAGCAATAGTAAAATCAATCAGGTCTATGCTTTTCACTGATGCCCGCTAGCACTTGAGTGTCAGCGATTGAAGATATGTGACTTGTAATACACTTCAGAGCCTTTCAACATGATCTTACAAAGAATGACCTGTTTCCCATATCATGGGAGCCTCTGCACAGCAAGACATTAATGATGAAAAACTCCATTGCCTTCAGTACATCAGAATATCCTTTGATTGTCTGAGGTGGAGTGTTTTGAACATCAAGATCTTGAAAAATATAACTCGTGGTCTACTGGAAAGCAGTGGTCTGTACCTTTGTAGACGCTTTGAATTTATCAATTACCACAGTTCACAGCTCAAAGTACTGATGGACTATCAAAATTCTGCCTCTATAAATTCCTCCAAATTCACTGGCAAGTTAAGTCATCCAATTTTGTTATCCTCATCCAAGCCAACTTATTGGCTTGGACGAGCCAGTGTTGGGGCCCTGATTACATTCACTCACCTCACAGCGTTTCTTGTCCAACACTGGAATTCTAAAGCAGGCGCTCGATTCTGAGCCCAGTCATCAGAAGAGATTTCCATTTAAACAGAATAAATAATTCAAATGCTTCTTAGATAATGCTAACATCATCACTGATTTGTGGAATCACTGGTCCATGACCACACAAGCTGGAGTAGTACTTGGGATAACACTGCAAACCTTGTCCATTTCTTTGGAGATCACAGAGCCCCAGTTGAAGGAGTATATCATCTCCCAAATTACACAGCCACCATCAAGGACCTCGGGCTTCTACATGGCAATGTCTTCGATTGACTTCACCCACCTAAAAGAAAACAGGGAGCCGGACTAGATGCGTCATCCTCAACCATGTGGGACCACCTATCAAGAGTAAGGGAGAAAAACACGGCTGTCTGTGGAACAGAGATTTTGATATTGAAGAATAATAGTTTTGGCTTCCCTGGATTTAATTTGAAAAACTACTCATCTATGCTGGTTTTTGGAAAAGTTATTAGATGGTTTAGAGGCTGAAGGATTCATGTTTTTTTCTCAAGCTATTGTGTAATGCAATGTGTTTGAAGAAAGGTCTCGACCCAAAATGCCATCCATATCCTCTTTCCAGAGATAACCATATAACAATAACCATATAACAATCACAGCACGGAAACAGGCCATCTCGGCCCTACAAGTCCGTGCCGAACAACTTTTTTCCCTTAGTCCCAGCTGCCTGCACTCATACCATAACCCTCCATTCCCTTCTCCTCCATATGCCGATCCAATTTATTTTTAAATTATACCAACGAACCTGCATCTACCACTTCCACTGGAAGCTCATTCCACACCGCTACCACTCTCTGAGTAAAGAAGTTCCCCCTCATGTTACCCCTAAACTTCTGTCCCTTAATTAACCATATAAACATATAACAATTACATCACGGAAACAGGCCATTAATTCTGAAGTCATGTCCTCTTGTTTGAATCTTCCCTATTCTCAAAGGGAAAAGCTGATCCACATCAACTCTGTCTATCCCTCTCATCATTTTAAAGACCTCTATCAAGTCCCCCCTTAACCTTCTACGCTCCAGAGACTAAAGACCCAAATTATTCAACCTTTCTCTGTAACTTAGTTGTTGAAACCCAGGCAACATTCTAGTAAATCTCCTCTGTACTCTCTCTATTTTGTTGACATCCTTCCTATAATTGGGCGACCAAAATTGTACACCATACTCCAGATTTGGTCTCACCAATGCCTTGTACAATTTTAACATTACATCCCAGCTTCTATACTCAATGCTCTGATTTATAAAGGCTAGCATACCAAAAGCTTTCTTTACCACCCTATCTATATGAGATTCCACCTTCAAGGAACTATGCACGGTTATTCCCAGATCCTACTGTTCAACTGTATTTTTCAATTCCCTACCATTTACCATGTACGTCCTATTTTGATTTGTCCTGCCAAGGTGTAGCACCTCATATTTATCAGCATTAAACTCCATCTGCCATCTTTCAGCCCATTCTTCCAAATGGCCTAAATCACTCAGTAGACTTTGGAAATCCTCTTCATTATCCACAACACCCCCTATCTTGGTATCATCTGCATACTTACTAATCCAATTTACCACACCTTCATCCAGATCATTGATGTACATGACAAACAACAAAGGACCCAACACCGATCCCTGAGGCACCCCACTAGTCACCTGCCTCCAACCCGACAAACAACCATCCACCATTACCCTCTGGCTTCTCCCATTCAGCCACTGTTGAATCCATCTTGCTACTCCTGCATTTATACCCAACAGTTGAACCTTCTTAACCAACCTTCCATGAGGAACCTTGTCAAAGGCCTTACTAAAGTCCATATAAACAACATCCACTGCTTTACCCTCATCAATTTCCCTAGTAACCTCTTCAAAAAATTCAAGAAGATTAGTCAAATATGACCTTCCAGGCACAAATCCATGTTGACTGTTTCTAATCAGACCCTGTTTATCCAGATGCTTATATATATTATCTCTAAGTATCTTTTCCATTAATTTGCCCACCACTGAAGTCAAACTAACAGGCCTATAATTGCTAGGTTTACTCTTAGAACCCTTTTTTAAACAATGGAACAACATGCGCAGTACACCAATCCTCGGGGACTATTCCCGTTTCTAATGACATTTGAAATATTTCTGTCATAGCCCCGGCTATTTCTACACTAACTTCCCTCAATATCAGGACCTGGAGACTTATCCACTTTTATATTTTTCAAAAGTGTCAGTACTTCTTTTACTTTGAAACTCATAGTATCCATAGCTACTCTACTAGTTTCCCTTACCTCACATAATTCAATATCCTTCTCCTTGGTGAATACCAAAGAAAATAAATTGTTCAATATCTCCCCCATCACTTTTGGCTCTGCAGATAGCTGTCCACTCTGTCTCTCCAATGGACCAATGTTATCCCTCGTTATCCTTTTGCTATTAATATAGCTGTAGAAACCCTTTGTATTTACTTTCACCTTACTTGCCAAAGCAACCTCATGTCTTCTTTTAGCTTTTTCTAATTTCTTTCTTAAGATTCTTTTTACATTCCTTATACTCCTCAAGCACCTCATTTACTTCATGCTGCCTACAATTATTGTAGATCTCCCTCTTTTTCCGAACAAGATGTCCAATTTCCCTTGAAAACCAGGGCTCTTTCCACTTTTTACTGTTTCCTTTCAACCGACCAGGAACATAAAGATTCTGTACTCTTTGTACTGCCAGTCCCGCTGAGTTACTACAGAACTTTGTGTCTATCCACTGTGTAATGTGATGAGTTGTGTTGTTCTTATAAGTACTCCATAAGTAGGTCGTTACCTACCTCTGAGATTGCCTATAGAGGTAACTGTCTGCTGGACAGCATAAATAAGATATGATTTATGACTTTGAAAAGAGAACAGAAAATGGATTATGTATAAGTAGCAGGAAATTAGCAGAAATTACCAAAACATAAGAAATAACAGCAGAGGATAGCCAAGCATCCCCTAGCATCTGCTCTGGCATTCATGGTGGATCTGATCTTGGCCTCTGGTTCACTTGCCTACATAGGTCCTGTAATTCTTAACTTCCCAGTAAACCAAAATCTGCCCTCTTTGGCCTTGAATACAGTCAATGACTGGCTATGTGGGACTCCCGGAGTGATAATTTGAAATGTGCACATCATACTGCAAATTTCATCTCACCATCCAAAATGTTGTCGATATTATGGATCTTAAGGAAAATATTTAAGAAGATGAATTTCACAATGTTACACCAAGCCCACTAAAGGCATGAACATCAATGATGCTGCAAAGACAATGCATGATACACAAGTGATTATAAAGGAGGTAAGAAGTTGGATTTGGAGACAAAATGAATATAACCATATAACAATTACAGCACGGAAACAGGCCATCTCGACCCTTCTAGTCCGTGCCGAACACATATTCTCCCCTAGTCCCATATACCTGTGCTCAGACCATAACCTTCCATTCCCTTCCCGTCCATATAACTATCCAATTTATTTTTAATAAATGAGGATATTTATTAGATTTGAGAAATTGGATGACTGAGAGTTTGTAAGAAAGAACTGCAGATGCTGGTTTAAATTAAAGGTAGACACAAAATGCTGGAGTCACTCAGTGGGATAGGCTTCGACTCGTCTGAAGAAGGGTCTTGACCCGAAACGTCGAGTTTAGAAGCGTTTGAAAATATGACATGTTGAAGACCTCCTTCGACTATGTAGAAGACCTCCTTCGACCTCCTTCAACTATGTAGAAGACCTCCTTCGACCTCCTTCGATTATGTTGAAGACCAGCTACGACTAACTATGACTAACTTTGGGAAAATTGGACACCGAATAGTGGAGAGTGAAGACGACCTCCCTTCGACTATGATGAAGACTATCTATGACTACCCTCGATTACCCCTACCTATGACTAACATGCCGACCTTCTAGGACCTACCACTAAACCTACGAGTAAAAAAAGTAGCGATTTTTTCCATGGCAACATTTTTTTACTCGCGGGCATTTTTTAACATGTTGAAAAAGTCACGACCTAGCTCAGGCCTTTAGTATGCGAAGACCACTCTCGAGCATGAAGGAGAGTTACGAAGACCTCCTACGATCTCTTGTCGACCATACTGCGAGTTGAGGGCAAACTCGCCAGAATTCGCGAATTAGGTCGCCCAAGTGGGACATGGCCTTTACAAACGAGAGGTGACCATTAAGAAGTGTACTGTTGTAAATCAGTCTAGAATTGCACAGACAAACATCCAAGTTTAAACAGCACATGGACTAATCAACTACAGGTTGAATAGTATGGCATGGTTGCTAATAGGCCAATATAAATTATTTCTCAATCTCTGGCTATTAATAGTGGGGGAGAACCATGTTCAGACTGGAAATTACTATATTAGTTCAATCTCTTTCTTTGGCAGTGAAACATATCCACTAGCATTCACAAAACAAGCCAAATGGAATGGCTTAAGAATTCCATAAATTCCACTATTAGTCATGCAGATGAGATTTTTCTTCTCTCCAGCAGCTTTGTACCAGGTTGTCACTGTTTCCAAGATGGTATTAATTAGGTAGTTGGAGGGGAAGAGTGAGTGAGCTACAGCAGCTCTAAACTTGTTTGTAGTTTACCCGTTCGTTACTTAATTCTAGGGCTGCTTTTGGAGTTAGGTTTGTGCATTGCTAAAACCAGTGCACAAGATTCTGATTGGGAAGGTGTAGAATGTGCCATGAAAAGTTAATTATTTTTTACTTTGAAAATAGGGAGGTGGTAGGAGTATTCAGTATTCTCATTCCTTTATATCTCTAACCTGTTCTGCAAAGGAGGTACCATACAACAAAAACACAATGTCATTAATGATGGACAACCTGCATTTTGCCTTGTACTTTAAAATCCAGGTGCTTAGCTTTTAACCCTTTTTTATTGCCAAACAAACAATTTCACTGTACCTTGGTACACATGACAATAATAAACCCAAACCATTGTCTTAGGTTTAATCCTGTTTTATATGGCGAGTCTAAGCCTGTGCTTAGATTTGGTTCTGTGACATGTTCAAAACCAACTCTTCTGAACCTATATTTTCCTGCTAAATATTTTGGGTAATTAGGTCTTCACTATTTTAATTTTAAAAGTCTCAAAAACATCAACTTCAATTATTTCATGGCCAATTGTGACAAGGTCATTGGGGTGTAAGTTAGCATTGCTACAATACACTTAAGTTATGGGATAGTGGATGTATGAGGTTGCAAAATGTAAGATGCTAAAGAGTTTATGCAGTAGATGACAGCTGCAGGTGTTGTGTACTGAAGGCCTTTAATTAGCCATGTCCAAACTTGATGCTGCACTGCTCATGAATTGACAACTGTACTTAAAGAAATATGCAAACCAGTAAGACAGCACATGCATTCTCAAGTGTGGTCGACACAAAATGCTGGAGTAACTCAGCGGGACAGGCAGCATCTCTACAGAGAAGGAATGGGTGACATTTCGGGTCGAGACCCTGCTTCAGACCTCTTCAGAATGTTCCCAAGTATGATTTTCTTTCAGTTTGATAGAACTCAATAGTTTTAATGGAGAAATAAAATGACTGGTTATATTTGTATTTTTCAGTATGCCACTGGAAGTTATAATGCAAACTCAAAATTTGTAGATAAGAAAATAAATATTTTAATCGATCATTTATTTGGCTGTAAATGTAGGTGGATGGGCAGAGTAGTATTAACATGGTGATCAAAGGAACGTTTTCACAGAACAGGTAGGATGTGGAAAAGTTGAAAACAAATGACCACTCAAGACTAAGGTAATCAACTATTTAAAAAGAACAAAACACGCACATGAAAAAGGCAATTACTTAAGGGCACTCAGCAATAGAATTAGACTGGGGAACTTGTGAGAAAAAACTCATTTAGATAACAGTATGATGTCTTCTGTACCAAGATTTGATTTAAAGACATCTCTAACATTATACCACAAAGATCTGGAATGTTTTCACAAGTCATGTGTGGATGATTTCAAAAATTAACCTATTGATAACACAATGAATATTCTTGAACACAGCTTATGTAAACCAATCTACAGCTAAGGGTGATGTTTCAATGGTGAGTAGGCGATGGGAGGAGTAAAGTGATAGTGGAAAAACTAGCTAAATAACCATATAACCATATAACAATTACAGCACGGAAACAGGCCATCTCGGCCCTACAAGTCCGTGCCGAACAAATTTTTTTCCCCTTAGTCCCACCTGCCTGCACTCGTAACATAACCCTCCATTCCCTTCTCATCCATATGCCTATCCAATTTATTTTTAAATGATACCAATGAACCTGCCTCCACCACTTCCACTGGGAGCTCATTCCACACCGCCACCACTCTCTGCGTAAAGAAGTTCCCCCTCATATTACCCCTAAACTTCTGTCCCTTAATTCTGAAGTCATGTCCTCTTGTTTGAATCTTCCCTATTCTCAAAGGGAAAAGCTTGTCCACATCAACTCTGTCTATCCCTCTCATCATTTTAAAGACCTCTATCAGGTCCCCGCTTAACCTTCTGCGCTCCAGAGAATAAAGACCTAACTTATTCAACCTATCTCTGTAACTTAGTTGTTGAAACCCAGGCAACATTCTAGTAAATCTCCTCTGTACTCTCTCTATTTTGTTGACATCCTTCCTATAATTTGGCGACCAAAATTGTACACCATACTCCAGATTTGGTCTCACCAATGCCTTGTACAATTTTAACATTACATCCCAGCTTCTATACTCAATGCTCTGATTTATAAAGGCTAGCATACCAAAAGCTTTCTTTACCACCCTATCTATATGAGATTCCACCTTCAAGGAACTATGCACGGTTATACCCAGATCCTTCTGTTCAACTGTATTCTTCAATTCCCTACCATTTACCATGTACGTCCTATTTTGATTTGTCCTGCCAAGGTGTAGCACCTCACATTTATCAGCATTAAACTCCATCTGCCATCTTTCAGCCCATTTTTCCAAATGACCTAAATCACGCTGTAGACTTTGGAAATCCTCTTCATTATCCACAACACCCCCTATCTTGGTATCATCTGCATACTTACTAATCCAATTTACCACACCTTCATCTAGATCATTGATGTACATGACAAACAACAAAGGACCCAACACAGATCCCTGAGGCACCCCACTAGTCACCTGCCTCCAACCCGATAAACAGCCATCCACCATTACCCTCTGGCTTCTCCCATTCAGCCACCGTTGAATCCATCTTGCTATTCCTGCATTTATACCCAACAGTTGAACCTTCTTAACCAACCTTCCATGAGGAACCTTGTCAAAGGCCTTACTAAAGTCCATATAGACAACATCCACTGCTTTACCCTCGTCAATTTCCCTAGTAACCTCTTCAAAAAATTCAAGATTAGTCAAACATGACATTCCAGGCACAAATCCATGTTGACTGTTCCTAATCAGATCCTGTTTATCTAGATGCTTATATATATTGTCTCTAAGTATCTTTTCCATTAATTTGCCCACCACTGAAGTCAAACTAACAGGTCTATAATTGCTAGGTTTACTCTTAGAACCCTTTTTAAACAATGGAACAACATGCGCAGTACGCCAATCCTCGGGGACTTGGGAAATAGTAACATAAGCAAGCATTTGAAGTTCGCAAAAGAGGTTGTAAGCTTGTTGTGCTGAGGGAAGTTGCTGCAGAAATGGGATACCTTGTCTGAAGAAGCGATGTCTGCTGAAAGATAAAAGGAATGCAAAATAAAAGTGTAAATTTGTTAAGGATGAGAGGGTTGTTGAAGGGGTCACACATTACAAAGGTGCGATGGATATTACGATCAGGTTTGGGGATGATGTTGGGTATTTTGTTGATTTGCAGCATATATGTCTGCAAAGGAACCTTCCTGCTTTTGTTTTCTTCTGTTTAATCAAATGAAGATTCTGGCAGTTTCCTTTACAAGGTCTTAATTTGACATGTCTTGTTTTATGATTTAAGCGGTGCCTGAATAATTGAATACATCAGGGACCAAATCCATGAAAAATTCCCTTTCTGGCTTATCAAGGTTATAATAAGCAGTTGCAGAGAGTGGCTGATGGTCAGGAGTCTGAAGAAGGGTCTCGACCCGAAACATCACCCATTCCTTCTCTCCAGAGATACTGCCTATCCTGCTGAGTTACTCCAGCTTTTTGTGTCTATCTTCGAGGCAAATCAGCTCATGGTTGCCGTGAGAATGGTGGTAATGATAATAATGGTATTGAAACAAAGATATCTTGTGAATCATCAGTTCTTGGTCTATCTTTGAGAGTCTGATCATTTCCAAAGTTCTTAAAGCTAAGTCCTCACAAAAAGACCCTGTGCTGTCAATCTTGTTTTGGTGAAAGCTGAAAAAACTGATGTTCGGATTCTCACCCTGAAGTGACAGGTGTCTACTTTTGATAGATTCGCTCACACTTTGCAATTTATGTACTTTTAATTTGACTACAATTAGCAAAAGACAAAATGAAGTGATTTTATACCTGTGTAAAAAGCATGTAATTTGCTGTTAAAACAAATTCATTTGAATCAACTAAATTAGTTTTCCTTCCTCTGGATAGGGTCACTGTTTTAATATAATTGTGAGGGTTTTTTTTAATTTAAGTGTGAATTTGAAGTAGTTGGATAACATTCATAATAATGAACATTTGAAAAGGTTTTTTTGTGTGAAATTTGAGCATTGGGTATGCATTGCACATGAGCAAATAAGCAATTCCTGCTCAACTGGAAAATTATGATATACTAGCTTCTAAATTAGAAGGATATGACTTTAGAATCTATGTCAAAACCCAAGGAAATTAGTTTTCATCACACAGTAAAACCATATTGCTTTGTTATTGCCAACTTTTTGTACCAAGTCAAGTCCACCCGTCCAACTGGTTCCATTGGATGTTGAAAAAAAATCAATGCATTATTTGAAGAGACCATTTGCTCAAGACAAGAGTGTAGAAAGTTTAATAAAAATGAACTGCAGATGCTGGTTTATACCAAAGATTGACAAAAAATACTGGAGTAACTCAGCGGGTCAGGCAGCATCTCTGCTGAAAATAGATAGGTGATGTTTCGGGTTGGTAACTTTCTTCAGACTGATTGTACGTAATAGGCTAGGAACTGTAAAGTCCAAATCCTAATCCAGGACAAATCAGGGCTGGCAACAGATGACAGGCAGGGCAGTTCTGATTGTTGACTAGGGTTGGTGTGATCCCAAGAGGGATGCACCGTTGTGAACTGGGTAACTGGCTTTTAATTGGAGGAGGGGGAGGGGAGTGTTTGAAAATTTTAGGTAACTTATTACACCCAGCGGTATGAACGTTGAATTCTCTAATTTTAGGTCATTTATATATACAAACACTTTCCTGGATTTGTCCTGGTCTTTTTTTTGCTTCCAATTCCTCCTCCCTACAATCAGTCTGAAGAGAGTTCCCGACCCAAAATGTCACCTATCCATTTTCTCCAGTGGTTGGGTGGTGCAGTGGCCCAATGGTAGAGTTGCTGTCTTTCAGCGCCGGAGACTCGAGTTCAATCCTGCCGACTTCAGCTGCTGTCTGTACGGAGTTTGTACGTTCTCCTGCGTAGGTTTTTTCGGGGTGGTCATGTTTCCTCCCGCATTCCAAAGGCGTTCAGGGTTGTAGGCTAATTGACTTTGGTAAAATCTTTAAAATTGTCCCTACAGCATAGGACAGTGCTAGTATATGGGGTGATTGGTGCAAACTCGGTGGGCTGAAGGGCCTGTTTCCACTCTATATCTTTAAAGTCTAAAGTCCAAAAGATGCTGCCTGACCCGCTGAGTTACTGCAGTATTCTGTGTAGAGAGTTTTGTTTATTTCAGCCTAGGCATTTTACTGAAAGCAATGGTTCTGTTCACCGCAGACTGACCAATAGAGGAACATCGAACCATGTTGAGTACTTCATTCATCCTAAATGTAATACTAAGATGGAGGCATGGAATTCTGGTTCAGAACGTATTTAATGTTGTATTTATCATCACTGGAAATGTGTCATCCTTGATAACAATCAGCACGGGAGCACCTCAAAGCTGTACTCACTCTATACTCATGACTGTGTAGCCGGACATAGTGCAAACTCCATCATCAAGTTCGCCGATGAGACCACTATTGTGGGATGTTTAAAGGCTGCAAAAAGTTGTAAACACTGCCCAGTCCATCATCGGCTTTGACCTCCCTACCATCGAGGGGATCTATCGCAGTCGCTGCCTCAAAAAGGCTGCCAACATCACCAAGGACCCACACCATCCTGGCCACTCACTCATCTCTCCACTGCCATCAGGTAGAAGGTACAGGAGCCTGAAATCTGCAACATCCAGGTTCAGGAACAGCTTCCCCACAGCCATCAGACTATTAAACACAACTTCAAACAAACTCTGAACTATAACAGCCTATTGCACTTTATCTTTTTATTTATGTGGGTATGTAAATATTCTATGGTATATGGACACACTGATCTATTATGTATTTATGCTTACAATATTCTGTTGTGCTGCAGCAAGCAAGAATTTCATTGTCCTATCTGGGACACATGACAATAAACTGACTTGATGTGACTTGTAATCAAGTAATCCTTTTGCTACCTGGGTAGCACGCAACAGAAAAGCTTTTCACTGTACCTCGGTATAGGTGACGATAAATTAATAATAATAACCTAATAAAGCTTGGCTCACAGCTTTTTGTCGCCTTTTCATCTCTGGCCAATGTGCACCACCTATCTGCCAATCAACCTTCCTCACCTATCACTTACCTGGCTTTGTCCCGTCCCCAACTCTCCCAGCTTTCTCCCCCTACTATACAGTCAGCTTTCTCCCCCCACCCTCACAACAGTCAGCCTGAAGAAGGGTCCGGCCTGAAACGTCATATCTCCATGTTCTCCAGAAATGCAGTCTGACCCGCTGAGTCACTCAAGCACTTTCTGTTTTTTGATCAAGATTCTGGCATCCCCGGTACTTTGTGTCCACCATTGTTCTAATGGCTTTGATTTGGACTATGATCATTTTCAATGATTTGGATATCTATAAACATAATTGCCCAGACAAATCTATCCACCAGGAAATTTATTATTTGCTGACTACCAACTTATTCTGCCATTTAATGAGGCAAGCTGAGAAATTTGGTTGTATTGTATCTGTTTTGTGATACTCCGATGAAAATTAATTTGTCCCAAGCAGAACAGAAATCAGCCCTGGCATGTATTGTAGCAAATCAACCTTATGCTGATCGGATGTTTTAGTTGTCAGCTGTGCATGTAATTGCATCTTTCTGTATCTTCTTCGGTATGGGCCAGGAGAATCTGGGTCACATTTTTCCAAAGCACATCTCTTGTTACACACAGTCAGCTCCACCAGGTATTAACAGTGCTGTGTTTCTATAGATGTACAGTTTAAAGCCGGCCTCGCTGAACAGGTTCGGCTCACAACATTCACTGACTGGAACTTCCTTCTTTCTGTCTCTCAGCCCTGACTTTGGTTAGAAGGTATTTGGACTGCTACATGGATAGGAATTTTTCTATCCTACATTTTCACACAGAGTGTGGTGAATCTCTGGAATTCTCTGCCACAGAAGGTAGTTGAGGCCAGTTCATTGGCTATATTTAAGAGGGAGTTAGATGTGGCCCTTGTGACTAAAGGGATCGGGGGGGTATGGAGAGAAGGCAGGTACAGGATACTGAGTTGGATGATCAGCCATGATCATATTGAATGGCGGTGCAGGCTTGAAGCGCCGAATGGCCTACTCCTGCACCTATTTTCTATGTTTCTATAAAAGGTTTAGAGGGTGTGGGGCCAAACATGGGCAGGTGGGACTAGCGTAGATGGGGCATCTTGGTCAGCATGAGCATGTTGGGGTGAAAATCCACTTATTGTGCTGGATAACTCTACAAGTGATTCCAAGTCCTCACTCGACTGTTTCTGACATTTGACCTTCCACTTTAAAACTCGGCTTATTCACCAACATTCCCATGAAGATCAACAGTTCTCCTGCTGCTTGGTTCTTCACTGTTCCCATGACCAAAGATTATCTTTTTTCCTTCTAGTTCTTTGTGGTGGCGTAATATAATTTTTTTTAAATCCTTTTGTAAAGCTAATTGGTAACAGTCAATATCTTTAGCTTTGGGTACCACTGAAATAGTAGACAACAATCCTACAACCAAAATTGTTGGCATATTGCTCTGCAAACCGATTGATATGGCACTGAACGTCCTGGTTACGATCTCATGTTGTTAGAAAATATCAATCATGATAGACAAATACAACTATTCTGTTATTCCTGCTGTTTAGAGTTTCGTTTTCAGAACTTTTGTTCCAGCTATATTAGTGAAATATTGTTTATTGCATTTTTATAAATGCATGAAATATTGTGGTATCATCATCTCACAATTACATTGATAACATCTGATCATTTTGTGTAAAGTGAGAATGGGTTTATATTCACCACAGTAAATGACTTTTTGCAAGTAACAGTATTGTTGGATGCATTTTTTCTAATTCATTTCTACTTGCTGAAATCCCTCATAAAAAGAATAGGTTCAATATTTATGAATAGCAGCAGTGAAAATACAATTAGACATATTGATCTATATTCGTTCAATGGAATTAATTTTGTAAGCAGGAGTTGCATTGTAAAGCATAAAAGCAATTTGTCACAATGAATGACATTTGCCAGATTTGTTAGCTCCACTGTTTTCAATGTGTTCTGAATGATTTTATAATCTGCTTAATCTCTTAACTTCTTTTACTGGCCGATCAAAGGATATTGGACAATTGAAAGATTAACTATGGGAGGAATTTTCCTGCAAAAGTTAAGTAATTTGAGCAACATGCAGGTTGAATCTTTCCGTAGAGTTTTTATTGCTATATACGAACACACACGCACACATACACACGCACGCACACACACACACCTGTAAAAAATAAAATGCTCTAGTTGAATTATTTTTCATTTGCTGGGAAATGAACAGAAGCATAATTCTTTCTCGACATATAATGTGTTATGTGTCAAGTGTCACACAGTTACGTGGCAAGAGTCATAGTCACACTGCAGCGAAAAGGTTCCTTTATGCTGGCCAAGTTGTCTATCTGAGATAGTTATTTTTGTATGTATTTGGGCTACCTCCCACTAAAACTATTCCTATTCACATTACTTTCTAAATATATTGTACCCACTCTAAAGTTTACTCTGGCAGCTTGTTCCATATATCGGCTACCCTCTGTGTAAGAAGATTGCCCTCATCTCCATTGAAATTGTTCCCCTCTTATTATAACCCAATTTCAGACTCCCCTACCCTAGAAAAAGACTGTGACCATCTACATTATTAATGCTCCTCATAATTTTATATACCTCTATAAAGTCACCCTTTAGCCTTCTACTCTCTAGGGAAAAATATCCCAGCCTATCCAGCCACTTATAACTCAAGCCCTCCAGTACTAGTAACAACCTAGCAAAACTCATCTGAACCCTTTCCATCTTAATGATGTTCTTCCTATAGCTGGGTGACCAGAATTGCATACAATACTCTAAATGTGCTCTAACTAATGACCTATACTGTTGGAACATGATGCCCCAACTCTTGTACTCATTGCCCTGACTGATATAGGCATGCATGCAAAATGCCTTCTTCAATACTATCTAACATGTCTCTAATTTCAGGGAACTGTACCTTTACCCCTAGATCTCTCTGTTCTATAACAATCTCTATGGTCCTACCTTAAATGTGTAAGTCCTAACCTGGTTTAATTTGCAAAGTGTAACACCTCGCACTTGTCTGAGTTAAACTCCATCTGCTATTATTTGGCCCACTTCCCTGATTGATCTTGATGTCATTCTAATATTAGATAACCCTCTTCACAGTCCACGATATCACCAATGTTGGTGTCATCTGCAAACTTATCAACTATGCTATCGTCCTTGATTATGCCCCTGGCCTTGACGAGACAGCATGAGGTATAAATGCAATCAATAGAAGGGAGGATGGTTGGCGTGATGGCCTGGGCTGGGTCCACAATTCGATGCAATTTTTTTCAATCCTAGATGGAGCTGTTCCCAAACCACATTGTGATGCATCTGGAAAAATGCTTGATATGGTGCATCTGTAGGAGTTGTTGAGATTTGGAGGGGAACATGCCAAATTTCCTAAGTCTTCTAACGACTAGAGGTATTGGTGTGCCTTCTTGGTCGTTACTTCAATATGGATGGTCCGGAAGAAGTTGGTGGTGATATTGACTCAAAGGAATTTGAATTTTTCAACCATCTCTATTTTATTTCACCTTTTTCCACCATCTCGGGACCTACACAATTCTTCCAAGTGAAGCAGCAATTCACTCGCAATACTTCCAATTTAGTGTATTGTGTGTTGTACTCACAATATGATCTTCTTTACACTGGAGGATCCGAGTTGTACAACTGGGGCGAGTACTCCACCCTGCTACCTGAAACCAATGATCAGCTTGTTTGTTTTGCACTTGTTGATGGTGAGGCCGTTGTCTTAAAACCCTCTATTTCCTTCCTGTACTCGTCATAGTATAGAAGTAGATGGGTAATATGCTCGACGTGGGCGAGTCGGCCTGATGGTCCTGTTTCCGTGCTATGTGACTCTGACATTATAAGGCTGTCATCTGAAATATATCATGTTCTTTTCATTGCAGTTCAGTACTACAGCATAGCTTGCAAGGCCATTTCAAAACAGTTCACTCCAGAAACTGAGCATTATGGTTAACTATGGAACACGTTGGTCTCTTGGTAGCGGTTGTGTATTTATATTGTGATACTACTGAACAACAGATGCTCCGTGCAACTGTCTCAGGGAATGTCATGATTTTGCAAATAGTTTGGAATGCTCAGTTTGCACTGTGATTAATAATTTAAATTGTTAATCATCTGTGTTGTAAATAAACCCCTACCACTTTGAGTTCCAGCCATTATATACATCCAATGAAATATGAAGGCATGGGAGTCATAGGAGACTTTGGATTTGCTTTCCGAATGTTACTGACCCAGCTGAGTTTAACAACATTTTTTAAACTTTATAATTAATTTTGCTGATACTAACTTTTATTTCTGGTGAAGTTCTGGATTTGTTTCCAAGGGCAAGGGCAAGGCAGGACAAGAATTATATACTGAAAGATTCAATTGGCCTCTGAAAATTGCCCTTATTGTGCAGGGAGTGGAAAGAGAGATAACTTAGACCTAGTGTGGATGGGTGATTGATGGTCGACATAGACTTGGTAGGCAGATGGGCCTGTTTTCCTGCAGTATCTCTAAATTAAACTAATCAGAGAGCATATTGCCTTGTGTATATGTTCTCTCTCTGTCCTCACCCTGCAACAAAGTTACTTAAAACAATTGTATCCATATGCAAATTAAGATCGGAAGCCATAAACATAATGGTGGATTGAAAATATTCTAACATACTTGAGGTTGCTGATCAGAACTTTTAGGGTAAAACATGTCAGAAGACCAGAATTGTCTTAAAAAAAAATCATCTCAAAGATGTCCATTATACGCATGTACTAAATTTTCCGGCTTGAGCTACGTTTTTTTTTTTAAAAAGGAACAATTTTCTTGAAAATTAATTAAAACTACCTGTTAAAAAACTGCAATTACAAATAAATGAAAGCTAGATAATAAATAATTACAAATTAATGTATTCTTTTTAAAGTCTCAGTTGGCACTTTTTTCACAGTCAACATATTAACTTTGTTCTGTTCGCAAAAGGGCTTCAGGCTTAAGTGTTGAAATAGTCGATCACATTGTTTTCCATTATTATCCATTATTAGATTACTAACAAATGTTAAAGTGTTTAGCAGAATAACATTTGTACTGAATTGTTATAAAAAGTTAATTAAAATCAGGATAATCTTCAATCCCTTCTGCATGTGATGCCTGAAAATGATTGCTAAATTGTATTTACATTACCTTATTATTGGTATTATTTTACTCTATTAAGAGTTTGCATTTTTTTCTATCTTGTAGTATTTTCTAATGATACAATCTTTCGTGTCAGTAAGTTTTTGGCCTTTATTCAGATCTGCTTCTGAAAGGGCACCAGTCTTCTAATTGGATGTTTCAAAATGCAGAGATAAGGTGAAGAGACAGTGGTGAGGGCATTTCTGAAATGTGTATGTTTTGTTTGCTTTGTTTCTGCATTATATGGCCTTTCGAAGATGCCAGTTCAATTTTTGACTTGTCAGACTGTTGAGACAATATTTCAACCCAGAAAAAGATCTATTCAATTTGTTTTAGTGTTACCATTTGTTTAACTGTTTTCCGAGGTGGAGTAAAGCTTTTCCATATCCTCCACCTTTCTTCACCCCAGGCATATTTTGTTGATCTTCAGTTAATGGTGTTGGAGGTGAAATTGGCAGCAACAGAGGCTGAGGATCATTTTGTTTATATATATATATATATATATATATATATTTGTTGATGTTAATGACATACAAAAGATAAAGTTATTCAGATATTAACATTAATTGGGTTTTTTGTAACATTAATCCTGTTTCACAATTTTGCAGCAATTTTCAAATCTTAAATGAAAGAACTATTCAGCAAGAAAGTAATCAAATATGATTCACTGTATGATGGTCAGATGTTCATCTTAGTATTTGTGAAACAAGACATGAGGGTCTGAAGAAGGGTCTCGATCCAAAATGTCACATTCCTTTTCTCCACAGATGCTGCCTGACCCGCTGAGTTACTCCAGCTTTTTGTATCTATCTTTGGTTAACTGGATAGTAGAGCATTGCAGACACCAGGAACTGCAGATACTGGTTTACAAAAAAAGTCACAGTGCTGGAGTAACTCAGCATGTCAAACAGCATCTTTAGGGGACATGGATAGGCAACGTTTTGGGTTAGGATCCAGACGTAGTGGAGAATTGCAATTGAACCAAAGTTCTCTAATTTTTTTCCAGCCAGTAGATTACAAGGACCAGTTGCTAGTAATCTGAAAACCAAAAAAATGCTAAAAAATACCCTGTATTTCAGCTGTATGTACATCATAACTAGCAAATAGAGATAAGTAATGTCTAAAAACTAATCAAACCAAGTAGTGTTGGAGTATTTGAGAGGCAGGATGGCACCTCAGCATGCACACATAAAATAATGTATATATAAAGTTGGATATACAGTGATGATTTTTATCGTTAATTTGCGACATGATCATTGTTTAAAAAATAATCCTCTTGTAAATAATACATTGAGATATGGTGAGAACTAATGCAAATGAGAACTGGAGAATTGATGAGATCTAATGCTGCATGAAGTTTCTAACACTATACCCTTTATGCCAAGACTTATTAAGTCAAGTTGCGTCAAGTGGAAAGTATTGCCATGTCGCTAGTATGTGATGTACAAGTACAGTGAAAAACCTACAGTGAAAAGCCGACTTGGGCAATGCATAAAACATGAAACATACATGAACCATTCATGAACATGAAAAGAAAAAGACTGCATGAACATGATATTAGAACAAAGCAAGTCCATGGTGGTGTAAGAGCTGATCTGTAGTGTTCTGTTGCCAAGGTAGGATTAGGGTTGTCCACTTGATTCAAGGACCTGATAGCAGTAGGAAAGTAGCTATTCCTGTGCCTGGTAGTGTGGGATACCTCCTGCTGAATGATAGCAGCGAGAGAGAGCATGGCCCGGGTGATGGGTATCCTCGATGACAGACCATGCCTTTTTTAGACAGCACCTCATGTAGATGCTTTAGAAGGTGTGGAGGTGATGGACGGGCTGACTCCACCACTCTCTGCAGCCTATAGTGTTCCTGTGGCTTGAGATTGCTTTACTAGGCCTTGATGCCGTCAACCAGTCGATTTATTTTCTTCAGTGTATCTGTAGTAATTCATAAAGTATTTAGTGGTGTGTTGATTCTCTTTGTTTGCATGCTTTAGGCAGTTTACATACTTTGGACAGTTTATACAACCTCTTTTTGTTGGTAAATATTCCCTTCCACTTAAATGATAGTAAACTCCTTTGTAAAACTATTGTGCCACTGTGTTATTGGTTCTGCTCATTTTATAAACTCAATAATTTTATACAAAAGAAAACTCAAAACAAGGTTTCTACACTATCTTCCGTCATTTTGAATAGATTCAATAACTTTAAATGGGTGAGAGATGAAACAGCTCAGCCTTTGTGGCTGAGACCAATTATTTCCTATAAAACAGAGAATGCTGGGTATAATCAGCAACATGTTCAGTCAATGTCCTAGGAGCGAAAAACAGATTTTATGTGCTGGATAATGTTTTAGAATTGTAAATAGAGATACACATTTTAAGTTGCAGAGAGAGAGGTTGGAGCAGAGAGAAGAAAAGGGAAGATCTGTGGGTGAAAAAATAATTTCAGCGTTTGTTAATCAAATCATTAGAAGTTTGAAAAATACTTTTTCGTGAAAAAGTTAAATCCCTGCAACGCGGTGAGGTACACCATGTATGCTACTACCAATGTTCATTGTTGCTCCACTATTTAGATTTCATTGCTACTATTATCAAGTTGATATTTTTAATATTCTAACACTTTGCATTCATTAGAGGAATGATTAGAAGTGCATCTGATTTTGCATATATCATTCAAGCCTCCACACTGCCATTCCTAATATGTATTTTTCTACTTCAACTTTTAATCTGTACCATTGATCCAGATAAATAATTACAAGAATTAATAATATCTGTGGAAGATTTTAAAACCTAATTGCTTGAATCTTCTTTTTCATTGGCTGTAGATTACAACACTTATCAATCACAAAGAAAAACCAAAGAAATCAGAGAAAACTTGGCGAGCAATTCAACGGGTCGGGCAAGCAGTGAGTTTGGCTGTTGGAAGATTTGTCGCTGTTGGTGAAGCCATAGCAAGTGAAAATGAAGAGTTAAAAGAGGAAATGTACTTTGCCTGTCAGGAGGCAAGGCAAGCAGGTATGTCTATCCTGTGATCCACATCAAATTCCACCTTACATAATTTGCAGAGAAAGAAATAAAACCGAGCCATGCACATCATTAATAATGAGTATCAACTTGCAGAGAAACTCTTTTAGTGTCATCTTGTGTTTAATAGTAAGATTAAACGAGTACTTACCAGTACGAAGTTTGATCTGTATTTTATGAGGAGTTACGATGAGGGATTACGTGAAGAACCCTGCCCAGTGCGCAGGTGCGGCATACTTCGAAGCAGCAGTGTGGAATCACAGATAGACACAATATTGAAGTAAACATAGTAAAGATCAGTGAGACATCAGTTTATTAGTTTGATCTATATAATGAGGGTGGGAGCGGAGGGCACGTAATCCCTCATCGTAACTCCTCATAAAATACAGATCAAACTTCGTACTGGCAAGTACTCGTTTAATCTTACTATTTTACTTCGGAGTCACGTGAGTGACAACGTGAAGATTTCAAAGGTCTGTGATTTCAAACCGTGTAACGGTTTTTATTTCACTCACTGCCGAAGTTCTTGAGGGAGGAAGTGTTATCGTAATCAACCAATGGATCTGCTTTCTCAAGAAACAGAAAGGTATTTGTTAACAAGAACATAAATAGCTCCCCTGAGCTTAAATTAAATATTTGCAGTTTGTAATATTCTGTCTGCAATTAAATCAGGCTTATCAACGGTTTACAATAAAAATGCTCTGAACGTCGTTTCCCTTGACCATCCTGCCGTATTGAGAATGTGGTCAACCGGGATGTCCATTCGTTCAGCCGCTGATATCAATGCTGCCCTAGTGGAATGGGATTTAAATGTATTATTATCTATTCCGGCAGCTTTCAGTACCTGTTTGAGCCACCTTGAAGTGGTTTGGCTCGTTACCCCATCTTGGGGTTTCTTGTGGTTGACCCATAGGCTTTTCCTCTCCCTCTAAGATTGTGGGTTGTGTCTATATATTGTTGTAGATGGGTCACCACACTCAACCTGGACTCTGGTGGGTAGGCCTGGAATACCACCAGTGAATTGGGCGTTCCTGGTCGCTTAGGTTTTTACCAGACCTAGAATAATGAACGTAATGCGGTCTGGGGTGATCACCATGTTATCCAGTCTAGTTTTATGGAGTGACTGGACTCTGTGAGCAGATACGAGAGCCATAAGCATGAGCGTTTTTAACATAGATTGTGCAAGGCTGAGGGATCTAGCTGGTGCCATTCTCTGAGATATGTCAATATCACACTGATATCCCATACATGGGTATACCTGGGTTTTGGGGCTTGTTATTATAAATGCCCTTCATAAGTTTTATCGTCAGTGGATGGGATCCCATGCTCTGCTGTCCTGCTGTTTTTAGATAAGCAGACAGGGCGCTTCGTGCTGTATTTACGGCACTGTAACTCACCTTTTCATCATGGTGTAGATGGTCCAGGAACTCCAATATGTCAGTGGTTGAGTAGTTTCGTATGTTGTCCCTGCGTCGTAGCAGTATTTTTTCCATGTTTACTCTTGGTGACTGTTCGCAGGGATGCCGACATGGTGGTAATGGTTCATTTTTATGGCATGGGTGGCTTATGCCTGATACTGGGTGAGCAAACAACCGTGGTCCACTAGGGAAATCCATAGGTGACTCGACCACCATGTCGTGATGAACTGGGAACCATGGCTATGTAGGCCGGTCGGGCACCTTCAATATCCCAGTGGCAGATTCCATCTGTATTGCGAAGTGCCCGACTGATGAGGCAGAAGGGAGGGAAGCAAAGCAGAATTCCCCCTATCCAGCGTGTAGGCATCTACCGCTGCTGCCTCTGATCTGGTTCCTAAGTCACACACATAGGTTACTGGTGATTCCGTCTTGTTACAACCAAATTGATATCTGGCGTTCAAATTGCTTAATACCTTTAGCAGATATTTTGGGTTTGACATCCATTCAATGTTATCATGAATTTTTCCCCCGTGACGTGGTGTCTCCCACTGTGTTCTAGCTTACCTAGGAGATAGGCAGCCGATAGTTAAAAATGTCTTTGACACACCATTGCCAGATCTGTTTGACCAATTTGTTGCACAGTAATGATTTTATGCTCCCCATATGGTTAATATAAGCCACCACCATAGTATTATCAATCCGTAACCGTTTATGCACGTGCTGCATTTGAAATGCATATGCTTTTAACCCAATAGGCAACCACCAATTCCAAATAGTTGATGCCCAGTGTGTGTAGTAACGATGATTCTGAATTGGTCCATCTGTTACCTGTGCTGGATATGGAGTTAGTTGCTCCCCAGCCTAAAGCACTGGCATCGGTTTTTAATAACCAAGTTAGGATTGGTGATAATAATAGGGCTGAAACTGTGCCAAACATTGTCTGCCCACCACTGTAATTCTGATATAGCTTCAGTGGGTACATTCATGATTTGATTATAGTGACCCGAGCACCTTGGCAAAGTAACAGTCATATGGATAGAATTGATATTAAAGCCCAGATAATCCATGGTAGTTAACGGCTTCAATTTTGGTTTATCTGGGTGTAGGATGAACCTCAGTGTTTTAAGGAGCTGTTTCATAGTTAGAAACTGCTGCCACAGCTAATTCCTTTGTTTTTCCTAATATGAGGATATCATCCAATATATGCCATGATTATGCTTGTTTTCTTAATATTTTCATGGCTATTTTTAGTATTTTTGTAATTAGTTTAGGGCTGAGGTTAGACCATTGGGAATGCTCTATACTCCCATAGTTGCCCCATCCAGATAAATTTTAGGTATCTACAATGATCCTTGTGTATGGGTATAAGATAGTATGCATCTTCCATATCAATGCTTGCCATAAAGTATCCTTTGGAGATCAGATGTCTGGCAGTGACAAAACGTCTCCATCTTAAAGTGTATATACTCAACAGATTTATTTAGTGATATTAGGTCAATGATGATGCTACATTCACCATCTTTTGTAGTTTTGGTGAATATATTCGATACAAATTCCAATGGTTCATGTTTGGTTTTTTCCCATGACCCCTTTTGTAATGAGCCTTTCTTGTTCAGCTTGACCTTCTCGCTTCTCTTTCTTAGAGGGAAAAAGCCCTATGGGCGCATTGCTGAACTGGTGGTAATATGCCCAATTTGAATTCAAGTTTTTATCCACTAATACTGTTGAGTATATATTTGTTATTTGTGACAGCACCCCATGCTTCTTTCAACAAGTGTAAATGCCCCCCCCCCCCCCCCCCCCACCCGCAGTTAGTAGAGCACCCTTATGTTGTGTAAACTGGGAGGAACCAGACTACCTACCTCCATGTTCATTGTTTTTTCATGAAGGCTCAGTTTTGCTGGTATGCTGGTGCTGTCGGTGGGGCGGCGCATCTTCCAACGGTTCCGCTCTGGGCCCCTGTCTAAAAAGACCTTTGGGGGTAATAAGCAGCGGCCCCGAGCTTTCACCAGTCCTTGGATGTGGGTGTTGACTGGTGGATGCCGAGGGGTGCTGCCAGCTGGGTGTTGGATGAGATGTCCTGCTCGTTCCCGGGCCTGCCCTCATGAGGCGCACAGGTTTAGCTGCCTCTCTTCCCGCTGCAGCGGTTTTGCATAGCCCCGCATATTTGGGGTTGAGGGCAGGTCTTATATGCCACAAATGGCAGTCGAGTATCCCGCATTTGGGAACATCGTAGGCGTCAGCACACTCGAAGTGCAATGGGATAGCCTCGTCCTGGGAGAACCACCTTGGTGATCATGGCGTCGCCTGCCAGGTGAGTATGATCCATGGAACGAGCAAAGGCGGTGATTTTCGGTGTTAGGAGCTTCAGAATTCGCTGCTTTTTTAGCTCTTGACTGCGAGTCTGCTGACCCAGCTGCCTGCAGATTTGACCTCTAGAAAGGCCTTCTCCTGCAGGGCTTTGTTGGAAAGATGGTTGATACTGGCTGCCATCTGGGTTCCAGTAGTCTTCCTGCGCGTGGAGGTGCCATATAGTGGCCCACGACACCCAGCAGCTCTTCCTGATCCTGCTCCCCTGGCATACTCCTGTTCTCGTCCGCCTGCCCAGCGTTTAAGCCAGCCCAGCCCTAGCCTCCTTAGCTAGCCTCGAATAAAGAGGGAGCAAAAAGGGGGTGCTGTAAATTCTGTGGAGGAGGCATATGCCCTACCTCCGTTGTCCCATCAATCCCTCGACAAGGGAGATGGCTAGTGCAATAGCACTGGGGTAGGAGTGTTAGCTCCCTTGGCATTCAGCCAGTGACCCCTCGTTTTCCTGGAGGTTTTTAGCTCCATGACCTCCTCTGGCTTGGGGAGACAGACATACTTGTTTTTGCTGTCTCCAGCCTGTTCCAGAGTTGGAGGAAAGTTGATTCCTGTAGAACCTGTATTTTTGGTAAGGTTGTCTTACCTGTGTTAGAGGCTGCCTGCCGTTTTTGGGCGGCATTTTAGCGGTTCCCGGGCGGCGATTCTCCTTGTCAGGAGTCTGCAGGGGTGCCGGTCGGGTTTTAAATTTCCCTCCGGTCCGCTGCTGTTAATCGAACAGCTGTTCAGCGGACCGGCATCAGCGCAGCTCCCTGTCAGTGGTCCGCAGCGTGTGCGGTCCCGTTTGCGCCTATCCCCCTCCACTGTCGGCTCCTTCGCTGAAGTCGAACGGGGGCCGCTTCCTCTGCTGCTTTGCTCCCCCTGGAGCAAAAAACACAAGGCCCGATTAAGGTAGGTACTTACCTAACGTTCCTTATTTCAGGCTGGTTTGCGGGAGCGCCCGACTCCCGCTGGGCCGCGTGTGCACAGCTGGACGATAATGCCGCACCTGCGCACTGGGCAGGGTTCTTCACGTAGTCACTCACGTGACTCCGAAGTAAAATCTCCTTTCCACTTTGTTGTCCTTTTCCCCTTTCTCAAACTAATCTTTTTCTTCATTTCTCTTTCTTTACATCCCTTGATTGAATTTACCCATTATAATCATCTATTTACTTACATTTAAATCTAGCTGTATCTTTTCCCTGTTTCTTTGTTCACCAAGGACCCATTAAGGCAGAGTTACCACCTTCCCCTTCCAGGACTAAGAAGCCAAAAGAATTTTGAGTTGAAATCTGCTCACTATTGATGCCATTAGATGCCTTATTTTCAGGGCCATTTTCACTATGGCATCAAATCATCCCCTTTCCAATCTTGCCTCCCCTCCAAAAGCTCAATTCTTCTCTGAGTCAATCCAATATTAGATGTTAGAAACATAGAAACATACAATTTCACAGATTCACCACTCTCTGTGTGAAAAATGTTTTTCTCATCTCGGTCCTAAAAGACTTCCCTCTTATCCTTAAACTGTGACCCCTTGTTCTGGACTTCCCCAACATCGGGAATAATCTTCCTGCAACTAGCCTGTCCAACCCCTTGTTTTTGCTGTTGCTACCAGGATCAATGTAAACTGGTCACGGTGGGAATGTGAAATTTTCTTGCAGTCATACTATGTTTGGGCGTGTATACTCCCAATTTCATATCCCATAATGGTACGTTGTGTAGTTTTTATTCTGATCTGTATATTTGCCCACGCTTTTATTTATATAGAGCTGGATAATGGCTGTCACAGAACATGATTACGTGCCATAGTGAATTCTTTAACAACAAAACAACTTCATTTCTTCATCTAACATTTATTCTAGGTTGTCACTCCAGAATCCTTCTGAACACAATACGTTAACCAAGATTGCTTAGAAGAGATTCCAAGTTTCAGCTTATTTGTTCAGACAGATATTAATGATTAAACTGTATTGTAAAAGCAAGGGAATTTTCATTGTTTTTCTCCTATTAAATGTTTCACTAAGAAAAGATGAGTTTATCATTGATCTGATTTGTTGTTTGCGAAACAGAACAGCTGCTGCATTTGGTAGAACCAAAAATTAATCTATTGTGAATAAAGTGTTTTTGTACACCTACATAATGACACTAAACACGTATTTCCACCCTACTTTCTGTATGCCTCATTCTATTTCACCGTTATCCTATAATACGCACCCAGCTCCTCCAATGACTACTGACTTCACACATCATGAAGTCCCTGGAGAGGCTGGTGCTCACTCACCTGCGACCCCTGGTTAAACCCTGCCTGGACCCCCTGTAGTTCGCTTACCAAACAAAGATGAGGGTTGAGGATGCTATCATCCACCTGCTCTATCATTCCGTTGTTTAAGAGGGAACTGCAGATGCTGGAGAATCGAAGGTTACACAAAAAAGCTGGAGAAACTCAGCGGGTGCAGCAGCATCTATGGAGCGAAGGAAATAGGCAACGTTTCGGGCCGAAACCCATGCTCTATCATTCCGATGCTCACCTCGATAAGCTGAGAAGCGTTGTAAGATTCATGTTTTTTTACTCCTCCAGTGTTTTTAACATCATCCGGCCTGCACAACTAGGGAGCAAACTGTTGAAGATGCGGGTGGATGCTCCATAGGTGTCCTGGATCACCAACTACCTGACTGGATGACCACTATATGTCAGGCTACAGAGCTGTGTCTTGGACATGGTGGTGAGCCACACAGGGGCTCCACAGGGGATGGTCTTCTCTCCCTTCCTGTTCACCATCTACACCTCGGACTTCAGATATAACTCGGACTCCTGCCATCTACAGACGTTTTCTGATGACTCTGCAATTGTAGGCTGCATCAGTGAGGGGAAGGAAGCCAAATACAGAGGTGTAGTCAACGACTTTGTTGACTGGTGTGGGCTGAATCACCTGCAGCTCAACACTGACAAGACTAAGGAGTTAGTGGTGGACTTTAGGAGGAGAGGAACACCCCTATCCCCTTTCTCCATCAATGGTGTGGATGTGCAGTTTACCAGGGAGTATAAGTACCTTGGCGTGTACCTGGACAGTAAACTGGACTGGTCCAGGAACGCTAAGGCCCTGCACAAGAAAGAACAGAGCCGGCTGTACTTTTTGAGAAGGCTCCGGTCATTCAATGTCTGCCGTAAAATGCTGCAGATCGTCTACCAATCGGTGATAGCCAGTACCATCTTCTTCGCTGCCGTGTTCTGGGGCAGCAGGGCAAAGGCCACGGCCGCCAATAGGATTAACAAACTCATCAGGAAGGCTGGCTCCGTCCTGGTGCGGAGTTGGATTTGTGGGAAGTTGGTCTTGGAAGGGAGGATTCTCCTCAAACTGCGGAGCATCTTGGACAATACAGCTCCCTCCCTCCATGACATACTGGTCAACCTGAGGAGTACCTTCTGCAACAGACTGGTTCCACCAAGATGCAGGACAGAACGCCACAGGAGATCCTTCTTCCCTGAGGATATCAAATTGTACAACTCCTACCCCTTCTGTCGCAGGGTAGACTGAGTGACTCCCCCCCCAATCTTTGCACATCCCTAATCCTTTCCACTCGTCACGTTAATTTAATGTTTCATGTATTTTGTGTTTTTATGACTGTTGGCAGATCAATTTCCCTCCTGGGATAACTAAAGTTCTATTGCATCGTATCATAGTAAAGCCTTAATCTTGTTTCACAGTATATGAATCTCTTTTGTCAACATTTGTTTCTTCACATTTGGTCAATCTGCCTATTCTTTCTCTTTCCAACTCGCCCCCCCCCCCCCCCCTCCCCCCCCCCCGCCCAGTCTGATGAGAGGAAGCTTGATGGTTGTTTCATGTCCTTGTTTATATGTAAATATATTTTCGTTTCATCTGTATTATTGATACAAATCGTGTCTTAAAGAGTATTTGGTTCATGTACGCACTTGATCAAAATGTGCTTCCTGGTATGGGCTTCATTTTTTTGAGGGGGAGAGAGAGGTGTAAGGATTGGTTACTGGTTGACAGCTTTTGCTACCATCTACTGAATCTTTGAACTGGTCGCTTTTAAAATTTTATTTTATATCGTCAACAACACGTCTACATTAATATTTTGCCTTTTTTTCTTATTATCATTTTCATAGGACACCTATGTTTTCATCATGTCTAGTGAGATATCATAGAATTGTTAGGTGACAGAAGGAGTCGGTCAATCCATCATGTTTTGTAATCTCCAATGGACATGATGTGCATCATTGACATGGTTTTGTGTGGCTACCCTTCCAGTGAACTGTGTGCACTCTCTACTGCTGAAGTTCTCTGTCAGGAGAGAAGTGTCAGAAAATATATTGTGGTGTATGTTTGAACAATGGAAAAATAATTGAATCCTTTAATTTTGTCCTTCCAAACTTGGGTTTGGTTTAGAATAAATTGCACCGAACGGCACTGGAATGATGTATACAGCCTAGAAAACCCTGTTAATTTAATTGTCAATGCTAATATTGGAAGCAGTATCATATTACAGCATCATACAATCAGAGTATTGGTTTAAATACTTTGCCTGATTGATATGTGCTATTTCAATCATTTTTTTCTTAAACATGATATTCTTTTTACCTTTATTCAAAAAAGTGGCCAAAATTGGTACAATTGGTACAATTTTAATTGTAGTTTTAGTGTGTGCTGAAGTCAAAGAAATTTGGGGTTGTCAGAACCGCCAACACATTAACTGAAGTCAGTCATATTTCTGATTTAAATTAAAATGCATTTGAAATGTTCATCATTCATGAACTGAATTTTAAAAAGACAAATGCAGACATAAAATCAGGCAATGGTATAGCAGGTGCCACATCTATTACATCAGAATTTGAAGGAGAATAACAAATAGAGCTATTCAACTGAAATAGTAAAGTTATGTTACTCCTTTTATTTGCAGCTGTATTTATGATGAATTACCAACCGTTTATCTGAAGAATCCTATGCGTTTAGTTAATATGAACATGATTGAAGCCGAGCATTCTCTATGAATTGAAATTAAAATATTGCTTTGTTGCTGGCATTTTGTACACTCAGAAATCTCGCACAGCCTTTAATGTCTGGACAAGCAATTTGCAATTTCCGCCATCAGCAGCTGTGCTCAGTTGGACACAGATAATGTTACCTGTACTGGGAAATGACCTTTCAGCACATCCATAGTTAAAATTTGTTTTGAATTGTTGATCAAAGGTGACATTTCGGATCTATCTTCATGGTCTGCATATGTAGCGCAACAGATTAGCTTTGGTTGCAGTGAAATTGATTCTTGAAGCATCGTTGATGGGGCATCTGCTGGAGTTCAGAGCTGATTAATGTTGAGAAAGGTTTGAACGGCAATTGAAATAAATACAGTGTGGTAGCCACCAGACAACAAGGGAAATACAGTTCAACTTCTGAGCCAGATTTTAATTCTTGCATTAAATAGCACTTGACATGTGTTTGTAATCATTTCCCCAGGTTATTGTTATTTTTGGCTTCTCCTTTTAAGAATGACAGAAATGCACATTTGAATCTACACAATCTTTTTGATCAGGACCCTGGAAGATTAATGCTTTTTTTGCATGTTTAAGCTTTTAATGGAAGCATTTGATTCTCCTGAGCATTTGGATATTAATATTAAATTAAAGTTTTTTTTCTTTTGATTGAAACATGGCCCTATTTTATAAAATAATCTGCTAAATTAGATGGATTATTTTTCAAAATTTAGCTGCTTGGTGGAAACTGAATTTATGGAGAGCTAAATGCAATGTTGCCCACTTGTTGCAGAACTTGTTGGATCGTGCAAGTCCATTTTTAACCTGCTGTTCTAAGCTGGCATGGGGCTGTGTCAAAAAAGTAGCATTACAGTATATTCAGTTGGATCAGAGAACATTTTATAGTAGGCGTGAAGGAGAAGGCGCCTCAAATTTCCTGCCATACAATCTTAAGATTGGGGCAACAGAGGTGAAAACAAAGAATAAGATACTCTGTCTCATTACAGTCAAATCATCAAAGTTTCAATTAAAAGCTGGAGCCATCTTAAGGACATTTTGAAGCTACACTTAGCAATTTTGCTGTAGAGTTCAGTGTAAAATGTGAAAAGGCATGTTGGTGATTGAATTTATTTGCAAATTGTGGGCATGAACTGCAGGGTCCAACTGCAGCCAGCTTGTTAGTTTCCAGATAAATTAACAATATTGATGATAGGTTTAATTATAACTACACCAAGTGCAGACCCATTGGGCCCGGTCACCCAATACAATATTCCACCACTCACCCATAGCCCCCTACTGCCCAGGCGCGGCTTACAGGTTGCCGTCGTGACACCAGAGATCCCTGTTGTGACGCGAGTCATGGCAACCCACCCCCAAATATGCAGGCGCGGCCAGCAAGTGGGAGCGCGACTGCGTTGCTTTTAAAGTTTAAAATGGCAATAACTTGTAAAATATAAGATCAATGTGAACGCATTTCACTTTCCCTCTTCAGTCCCCTATTCACCTCCATTATCCTCCCTCTCCCACCCTCCACCAACCGTCCTCTGCTTCCTCCGCTCACCCCCTCCCTCCCCTCCTCCCTCTCCTCCATTACCTCACCATCCTTCTTCCTACCCCTATCCTTCTCCATTCTCCCTCATCTCCCAGCACTCCTTCCCCCTCCACTTCACACTGCCTCTTCTTTCCCCTCACCCCTCCCCCTATCCCCCCCCCCCACTCCTCCTCACCTCCCCTACAGCCCTCCTCTCCCTCTATCCCCCACTCCCTACCCCCTCCTCTCTCTCAATCCCCCCCACTGTCCCTCCGCACCTCCTCAGGATCTCAATGTAAACCACCATCGGCCCTGTTTTCTGCACCACGTCGGCGATGAAGTTGTACTTGAGGCGGGGGCTGTTGGGGGGGATGGGCCGAGCGGCCTGGAGCCGGGGAGGGGGAGAGGCCGAGGCAGCGGTCTAGTCCTTGCCTCGGGTCCCGCTCCTCTCGCTTCCCGCGGGCCCAGACCAGCAGCACTGCTGCCCTCAAACCCAGACCCAGCCTCAGCGCCCAAGCCCCGGGTATCCCCAACCCCAGACCCCGCACCGACTACAACCCCAGCCCAGGGCCCGGAGGCAGAAATTATTAGCACTGTGATGTTGTGACACCAGAGATCCCCGTTGTGAAGCACATGGGAACCCTCCCCCAATTGCGCATGCGTGGGTGGCAAGTGGGGGATCTGTTTTAAGTTAATTTAAATTTTAAATGTCAATAACTTGTAAAATATAACATCAATCTGAATGAAACTTGGCTAATGCACATCCCAGGACAATGGTGAGTAAGGTGGGCCAGAAATTGTAGCACTATTGTGTACACTTTTGGCAGAGTTTCCAGAACACACATTTATACAAACAAACAAGATCAGAGTTTTAGTAATGTATATACTAGACCAAGTGCAGACCCATTGGGTCTGCTCCCCCAATACACCCATTCCCTACCAGTAGCCCCCACAGGAGGCATGGTCCTCCAACTCAAGCCGTTCCCGAATGTGTGAAGCTGATCACTGCTGGACGAGCCATTGCGACGTCATCAGTTGAAGCTGGTCATTTAAAATTTAAAATCTTTTGATTTGAAAAAAAAAACTTTAATCAATAATAAGTCGATAAATAAAGCATAAAATGTTCAGTGAAGGTGCTCTCTGCATAGAGGGGGAAAATGTGAATCAGAATATGTAAATATTGTAGGGGTTTTGCGTTTCCCTTTACTCCACTTCGGGCCCAACTGCCCGAGTTATTCTCTCCCTTGTCAGAAGGTCAAACGGCCACCACTCCACTCGAGCAGTTTCCAAGAGAGAGAATACAACAAAAGGGATTCCCCTAGGTTCTAGTCCTCGGAATTATGGTGGGATATGATTAAAAGGTTGAATTGACCAGAGTGTGCTGATGAGAGAAAACAGAAACCAAGATGGACTCAAAGCAAGTCTAAAATTTACAGGCTTCATTAAACAATGAGAAATCAAATCTCACCAACACTACATAATACGTGGCGAAACTTATGCTTTAAACTAAGACTATGGACGGAAAACTATCGGGCACGTCGTCAAACTTACTTTACACAATTTTACCCCCATTTCCATTTATCTTCTCAACCTCTATCCTATTTCGGGAATTTCACCAGGTCACCGGGATACTCACAGCTAGGTTGATGCAGGCTCACGAGCTGTCCAGCAGAGCAGAAAGAGAGAAAGAGTTCTGGCTTGACTCCTGTTTTTATACCTGAGCTTCCTTTGAAACCCCCAGGTGGTCCTCTGGATAAAAGGGTTCTTTTGATGATTCCCAGTTTCGACCTGGCATGAACAATAGGCTTCCGATGATAAGGGGTTTGCTGATGTCATGATCCCTCAGCCTGATCGTTATCCCATCGCCTGGATGGGCTCCTATTGTCTCGATGGATGGGTCATCCAAGATGGTGATTGTGCTTGTGCTGGCCTGTTTATCACCGTCTGCTGAGGCTTGGTTCCTTCCTTTGTGTATCCAAGATAATCTCGGCATCTCCATCTCAGCCCTTCCTGTCCACACCATTTGCTAGTTGTGTGATGCCCAAGTCCACAGGCCAGACAGGTTTGAAACTTGAAACTGCTTCTTTCTGTGGATTGGGATTTTTTCCGTTGCAGCCAGCAAATCTGTCTCTTTAAAATATCCATGTCCTTATCCGAGTTCTTCCATAATTTTGGAGGATTTGCCCCAATAACTTACAATATGTTATTGTTAGTGTTTTTGCGAAGATGTAAAGACACACACATATACACACAAAAAAACACACAAACAAGATCAGACACTCTCCGTCGTCTCCAGGCATTCCATTCTCTAGGCCCCCATCCCCATCATCTTCACTCTACATCTTCATCCCCCACCAGGATGGTCTCAAAGCCCAGAGAACCAACCAATACCCGTCCACTGATACTCTCCTCCGCCTAGCGGAGTAGGTCCTTACCCTTAATAACTTTTCATTTGACTCCTCCCATTTCCTCCAAACACAAGGTGTAGCTATGGGCACGCTCAGGCCCCAGCAATGGGCCCCAGCTATGCCTGCCTCTTTGTGGGGTACGTCAAACAATCCTTGTTCAAGATGTACCAGGGCCCCATCCTCGACTTCTACCTCCGCTACATCAACGATTGCATTGGTGCTACTTCCTGCACCCACACACAACTCACTAACTTCATCAACTTCGCCACTAACTTCCATCTGGCACTCAAATACACATGGACCATTTCCGACACTTCCCTACCATTTCTTGATCTCACTATCTCTATCGCAGGTGTTAGACTTTTGACCGACATCCACTATAAACCCACCGGCATCCATAGCTATCTTGACTACACTTCTTCGCACCCTGCTTCCTGTAAGGACTCCATCCCCTACTCCCAATTCCTCCATCTATGCCGCATCTGCTCCCAGGATGAGGTGTTCCACACCAGGACATCCTCCAACCTCATCTATTGCATCCACTGCTCTAGATGTCAGCTGATCGACATTGGTGAGACCAAGCGTAGGCTTGGCGATCGCTTCGCCGAACACCCCCTCTCGGCCCGCATTAACAAACCTGATCTCCCTGTGGCTCAGCACTTGAACTCCCCCTCCCATTCCAAATCCGACCTTTCAGTCCTCGGCCTCTTTCTGTAGCACTAGTATGGGTGTTGTGGGCCAAAGGGACTGGTTTCCAGAGGGCTAATATGGACATTGTGGGCCAAATGGATTCTTGGGCTGGCAGGTCAGTCACAGGCCTGGCAGTACAGTCACTCAGACGTGGCAGGCTGGCAGCTGAGAAATTGGCAGAAATTCTGCCCAACACAGGTGATTATGTGAGAGAGAAGGGGGAGAGGGTGGACTGAACGAACGTACACACACACACACACACACACACACACACACACACACACACACACACACACACACACACACACACACACACACACACACACACACACACACACACACACACACACACACACACACACACATACACCCACCACTACTAAAATGCCAAGTAACTTCAGAGCATGGTAAGCATATTGAATTATGTTACTAACCATATACTCTATGTAAGAAGTTTGAAAATAAGAACACAGGTGTCTAAACCGAATGATTCAAGCTTTTCAAGCCATTTTTATTCTGAAACACTCCTCTACTGCTGCTGCTACAGCAAAAACGTGCTTTAAATAACTTTCAACAAACACACTCACCATATACATAGCAGTAAGCTCTCTTGAATTACTCAAACGGTTCAGGGTGGCGTGTCCACAGTGCGCCTTCCGCACTCAGCGTCACCTCTCCAATAAGCGGAAACGACGCGCTCAGCGCCACCTCTCCACTAAGCGGAGGTCACGGAATGAGCGGCAATTTTGCATTAAACACAGTCCTGATCTAATAAAACATTTATTCACGGTTTTTCCTTCCAAAAACTGTTGCAAACTTTTCAATAAGGCACAGTTAAAAGGCACATTTTCAAAACAAACCTGTTGCATTTGGCAAAGCAACTTAAATTAAGCAAGGCAACTTTAATTAAGCATAGCAACTTTAATTAAGCAAGGCAACTTTAATTAGGCAAGGCAACTTTCGCATTCTGAAACCAACTTTTCAATTAGACAAGGCAACTTTAGCACTCTCAAACCAAAACACACTTTTAGCAAGCATTTTCAAACCACATTAAGGGCACTGACAATTTAATAGACGTGTTCAGTGGTATTCACGCTCAGACAGAGACGTGGCCCTCTCGCTCCCCCATCTTGCAGAGACTGACTGAGGCACTCAACACTTCCGGGTTTTATAGTCCCTACGGAAGGGGCGTGTCCTTCAGTGGTGAGTAAGGTGGTGAAAAATCGTAACCCTATGGGGGATCGTTTTTACGCAAATTTAATTACAACGCAGATGGTAAGTGGTCGAGATGCGAGTTTTAGTAATAGGATAGATAGATGGATAGATAGATAGATAGATAGATAGATAGATAGATAGATATAATTTATGGATAAGAAGGAACTGCAGATGCTGGTTTAAACTGAAGATAGTCACAAAAAGCTGGAGTAACTGCGGGGTAGGCAGCATCTCTGGAGAGAAGGTGACATTTCGGGTCGAGACCCTTCTAATTTATATTGATTTTTTGATGTGACGTCTAAGATTTGTTTCATTTATTTGCCAATGCAGAATCTCTAATTGTATCTTGACATTTAATTGCTCCTGTGATCTTTGCAAGGTTGGCTGGTGCACACATTTCATAAAACTGTTTTATCGCATTTTATTACCTTTCATCAGGTTTTTTACTTTGAAGGGTACTGTGTAAGTGCAGGTTTTTTTTTAATCTTTCACTGAGATGATCACTTTTTGAAACTCCTTCCATTGCTTTCTGTGTGAGTTTGTACTCTACTTTCCAGTCTTTGAAGACAGGATTTCCTGAGGGACACCCTAGGTCTTAGCACTCCAGGATTTCTTTCGACTGCCCTTCCAGCCTGAACAAATAAAGTAGTGTGCTCTCTTATCCTTTTATCCTCTATTTTTAACAAAGCTAATTTTCCTGGTTGCCACTAAGGGTTGTTTTACGATCTGTTGCTGTGGTTACTGGTTGAGGGATGAATACATCATCTGCAGCTTCTTTATACCAGAACATGGTCGTTTTTTGTTGTTCACTTTTAAGATTGTAACATTTGTTTTAGAAATTAATAATCTGCAATACAATAAGGAGGAAATTAGCCTTTTTATCTCATAAACAGAGAGTTTTTTTTTTCAAAAGACCACAGCATTGTTATTTCATTGACGTTTCCGTACCCAGCATGTACCCAGAAAACAGAAATCATTAACTCAATAATGCCCATTAATTATAATGAAATTTTATCACACAGTAGGCCGTGTGATAATAATGTGCCAGTTGAAAATCTCACCTTCGGCAGGTCAGGACTAGTCAGATACACAACTGTTAGCATATTTCTGTTTAAATGGTAAAGTTCATAACACAGTTCTATCGGAACTGGAAATGAATGATGGTACTCAACTAGAAACCTGTGTTTATTTGTGAGTGCGGCCATGTGTGCCAACAAGCAACTTAACTGGAAGGGACATCTCGAGTATCCTCAAGATGGGTGTTAGAAACATAGAAACATAGAAAAATAGGTGCAGGAGTAGGCCATTCTGCCCTTCGAGACAACACCGCCATTCAATATGATGATGGCTGATCATCTAAAATCAGTACCCTGTTTCTGCTTTTTCCCCATATCCCTTTATTCCTTTAGCCCGAAGAGCTAAATCTAACTCTCTATTGAAAACACCTAGTGAATTGGCCTCAACTGCCGTCTGTGGCAGAGAATTCCACAAATTCACAACTCTTTGGGTGAAAAAGTGTTTCCTCATCTCAGCCCTAAATGGCCTACCCCTTATTCTTAAACTGTAACCCCTGGTTTTAGATTCCCCCAACCTCTGGAACATTTTTCCTGCATCTAGCCTGTCAAATCCTTTAAGAATTTTGTATGTTTCAATAAGATCTCCTCTCATCCTTCTAAATTCCAGTGAATACAAGCCCAGTGGACAGATTCTTTCATCATGTCAGTCCAACCATCCCAGGAATTAACCTGGTGAACCTACGCTGCACTCCCTCAATAGCAAGAATTTTCTTCCTCAAATTAGGAGACCAAAATTGCACACCATATTCCAGGTGTGGTCTCACCAGGGCCCTGTACAACTGCAGTAGGACCGCCTTGCTTCTAAACTCAAATCCTCTCGCAATGAAGGCCAACATGCCATTAGCTTTCTTCACTGCCTGCTGTACCTGCATGCTTACTTTCAGTGACTAATGTAGAAGGGACACTCAGGTCTTCTTCTACCTCTCCTTTTCCTAATCTGACACCATTCAGATAATAATCTGCCTTCCGTTTCTTTGCCATGAAAGTGGATAACCTCACATTTATCCACATTATACTGCATCTGCCATGCATCTGCCTACTCTACCCAACCTACCCAAGTAACCCTGCAGCCTCCTAGCCTCACATTGCCACCTAGCTTTGTGTCACCCGCAAGTTTGGAGATGTTAGTATTTGTGTGATGCTTTTTCATTGGTTTCCATCATTAGTATTCAGAACCTTGTACTTCCGGTGGCGCTGGTGCCAGCAGCCTCCACCTACAGCCCGGTATCTTTTTGTTTTTTTGTTTATTTTGTTATGTTAAAAGTGTATTTTTTTGTGTTTTTTTGTGTTTTTATGTGGGGGAAGAGGGCACGGTGCGGGGGATACCGTCCTTCAGCCGCTTCCTGGTGAGGACGCGACTATTATTCGAGTCGCGTCCTCCCCCCCCCCCCCCCCCCCACAGCGGCCTACCTACCTGGATTGGCGCGGCCTTTCCTGCCGGGATCGACCGGAGCTCCAGCAGCGGCGGGACAGCGCTGGAACATCGCGGGGCTGGCGATGCCTTACCGGGGGTCGCCGTCTGGAGCCCGGAGTGCTGGACCTGCTGCACCAACATCAAGGAGCTGCGGTTTGCAGAGCTCCCAACGCGGGCGGCGCTGATGGACAGCGCGGGGTCCTGTGACTCTGCCCAGCTCGACCTGCGGACTCGGGAGCTGCAGACTCCGGCAGCGGGAGGCGGCTGATCAGAAGGTCCGGGCCGCTGAGGAGGAGGATGCTCACCGTCGGGGCTCGGCGTCAGCGTTCCACCAGCCCGGCGTGAGGGCCTGAACATCGGGCCACCCGGGGCGGCGACTGCAGGTGCTCGGAAGGCCCCGACTACGGATGGACACGGAGGGGAGGCTGGCTGGACTATGGTGCCGTCCTCACCTGGGTGCCATTTATGTTATGTTGTGTTGTGGACTTTTTGTGTTTGTGCTTTTGTTAAATTTTTAATTCAATTTCAATTTTATTTTTTTTTAATATGTTTTATTATTTATTTATTATTTATTTTTATTATTTTTCTTGTGATTTTTTTTAACGATACTGCTGTACGGGAAATTCATTTCGTTGTCTCAAAGTGAGGCAACGACAATAAAATTTGAATACAAGAATACAAGAATACAAGAAACTGCACTTTAGACCTTTATTTGCCTCATCGCAACGTAATTGTAGTGTTCCATTATGTATCAATTTGAAATCGCAAAATGATCATTAAGAACCTTTTTGATTTTTGATTCGTGATAATCTGTTTATGGTTCATAAGTATGCTAATTATACATTGAAATACTATAATTTTGCATGTAATGTAGTATTTTATACTGCTGTGCTCATTCTTGGTTTGACAAAACTTCAGCCTCAGTTCAGAGGTTAAGGGGCTGTCCCATTGCGGCGACCTAATTAGCGAGTTGGGAAGAGTTTAGGAGAGTTTGAAAAAATGTCATGTTGAAGACCTCCTTCGACTATGTAGAAAACCTCCTTTGACTCTGTTGAAGACTAGCTTCGAGAAAATTGGACACCGAATAGTGGAGAGTGAAGACGACTTCCTTCGATCTCCTTCGTCTCCTTTGACCTCCCTTCGAAGCGCGTGCGGTGCTGATCAACATCGAGAAATCCTGGGACCCTTTGCCGAGGGCTCCCAGCGTTGAATCTCTGACCAGCGCGGCCTGTGGACTTTGGGAGCCGCGGACTCCGGTAGGAAGTGGCCAATTCGGATGTCCAAGCCGTTGAGGTTGTTCTCCTTTCCGACGTCGGACTTCCATCATCCCGGTGAGAGGGCCTGAACAACGGGCCGCCCATGGCGGCGACTGCGAGGGGTTCGGGAGCCCCCCGACCACGGGTGAAAAAACGGAGGAACACGGAGGAGGATGACTGAATTTTAGAGCCTTCCCTAACAGTGGGAAATTTTGATTCCACTGTGTGGGGATGTCTGTGTTAAAGTCTATCATGTTCTGTGGTCTTTACTATTTGTATGGCTGTATGGTGACAACACATTTCACTGTACCAATTGGTGCATATGACAAATAAATGTATCTTGTATCTTAATAATAATAATAATAAATTTTATTTTCGGGCGCCTTTCAAAGTCTCAAGGACACCTTACAGAAATTAACAGAAGAGAAAAAACGTATAGTCGGAGTAAAATAAATAATAAAGACATCACCAATACACAAATTAAAGACAGAAATCGCTCCAAAGACAAAAAATCAAAAAAACACAATGTGAAGAGAGAGCAGCGGCAGCTAAAGCGTGCCAGCATCCACTCTCCCTTCCGACAGCCATCTTGGACACAGACTAACATATTAACTTACACACAAAAAAAATCATCCCCCCACAGTGGATACCATTGCTTCCTAACTGGGGACCGCGGCTTCCGAAGCCGACAAGGCCGCGCCGGCTTGGAGCTCCCAGGCTCCCGATGTTAGAGGCGGCGCCGCCCGCTCCGCTCCGCAGACCCGCAGCCCGGAGGTGTTGCTCTCGGCGGTCACAGCTCACCGGAGCTCTAGCGCATCGATCCAGCGCGGTGACCCAGGCAAGGCATCGCCCGCTCCGCTCCACGATAGCGCTCCAGCGCTGTGCCACCAACGAAGCCGAGGTGCTGGGCGGTCTCCGCCAGGAAACGGCGCACCACGCCCGCTGGTCATCTTGTATGTTGACTATGTTGAAGACTATCTATGACTACCTTCGATTACCTTTGACTACCCTCGATTACCTACGAATAACATGCCGACTTACTTCGACTGAACCTACGAGTAAAAAAAGTATCGATTTTTTCCACGGCGGCCTTTTTTTAACCGCGGGCATTTTTCAGCATGTTGAAAAATACGCAAAGACCTAGCTGAGGATAGTACACGGGGCCTACTCTCGAGCATGAAGGATGGTTACAAAGACCTCCTAGGACCTCGTGTCGACCATGCTGCGAGTATGAGTCGAGGGCAAACTCTTCTGAACTCATGGATTAGGTCGCCGCAGTGGGACAGCCCCTTTAGCATGCTCACTTCTTTGTCCATAGAGTGCACTGAAATCTCATTCCAGCAATATAAATATTTAAGTACATTGTGCGGCGTCAGTGCAAAAGCTGTCTACATCTTGGGTTGTTGAAGAAGACCCTGTGGGAACATTGTTCTTCTTTTGTTTCATTGTTTTTGTGTAGTTCTCTTCATTTGTAGCCATCATAACTTCAAAGGGAAATTCAGAAATGAAGCATATTTTTGTGGTTTCAAAGAGGTTTTGTGGTTTAGGAAGAGGATTCAATACGGGTGGTGGTACAGTGGTACAGCGGTGGAGTTGCTGCCTTCCAGCACCAGTGTCACGGGTTTGATCCTGACTACGGGTGCTGTTTGTATTGAGTTTGTACATTCTCCCTTCTGGGTGCTCTGGTTTCCTCCCACACTCCAAAGATGTACAGGGTTGTGGGTTACTTCACTTATGTAAAGTTTAAATTGTCCCTAGTGTGTAGAATGGTGCTCGTGTACATGGTGATCTCTGGTCGGCGTGGACTCAGTGGGTTAAAGGGCCTGTTTTCGCACTGTATGTCTGAAGTCCAAATAAAGAATTGAATTTTCATTATGATGCATAGGGGCTAAATATCAATTAGAAATGTATGCAACTGGGAGAATTTAATGATGGTTTTATTATCATTGGCTATAAAACATTATTTTACGATAACCCTGTGTGACACTATTGTGCAAATGAGGGAATAGTATTATAATTCAGTTGATTAGCTTGGAGGATCAACATGCAGTTGAGAACTATATAAATAATACTGCTGTTGCTGATTCCAACCCGCAGAGTAAATGTCCAATTTGAAATTTAAAAAAAAAAGAATAATAATTACTGCCAAAGTTATGAAATGCCAAAAAATATCAGATTCTTAAGTGCATTAGCTATCTGTATTTGCATTTTATTTTATTGCTTTCGATTTAGGTGTCGCACTTTGAAAGTCGATTGTATGTGGAAAATATACAATTAATGGCAAGATTTTTAACAACATTGATGCACAGAAGGATCTTGGGCTCTAAGACCATAATTCCCTGCAACTGACAGCATAAGTAGATAGAGTGGTAAAGAAGGCATGTGCTGTGCGTGCCTTCATTGGTCGGGGGCATTGAGTATAAGTGTCAGAGAGTCATGATGCAGCTTTATAGGATTTTGAATAGGCTGCATATGGAGAATTGTGGGCAGTTCAAATCGACCCAATCCAGGAAGGATATGGAGGCTTCTCGAAGGATGCAGAGGAGGTTTACCTGAATGATGTCTGGATTAGAAGGTATTAGCTACAGGGAGAAGTTGGACAGACTTTGATTGTTTTCTCTGGAATGCCTGAGGTTGCGAGGTGACCTGATAGATGGATGTAAAATTATGAGTTGCATTGATAGGGTAAACATTCAGAACCTATTACCCCATATGGAATTATCAAATAGTAGAAGGCACAGATTTAAGGTGAAAGGGGAAAAGTTTGAAGGAGATGTGCAACAACATTTTTAGCCCGGAATGCTCTTCTAGGGGTGGGGGTGGTGGAGACAGAAATGATAGCTGCATTTAAGAGGCTTTTGGATAGGTACATGGATATATCAGGAATGGAAAGATATGAATTATGCCCAGGCAGATAAGATTTGGTCTTGGCATCATGATCAGCATGGGCATTGTGGGCCAAAGGGCCTGTTCCTGTGCTGTGCTGTGCTGTCCGAAGTTCTGTGTTCTATTTAACTTATTTAGACACAGTCCCTCGGAATCAAGCATGTCTTGTTTTCACTCTGGTTGTTATGATTCTAGGTATACTGAAAAGACCATTGTGGATCTTGCAGGCTTTACCACAGTAAGTACTTCCTGTGACAGAGCTCAGAATAAAGTTTTTTGGGAAGCAGCTATCTGGCATGCAAATAACGAGCTTGCCCAGTAGAACCAACAGAGTGTAGTTGTGGCCTTGGTGCTGAGGATGTCAGTTTGGAAAAGGATGCTGTCCTTCACTTAGAAACATAGAAAATAGGTGCAGGAGTAGGCCATTCGGCCCTTCGAGCCTGCACGGCCATTCAATATGATCATGGCTGATCACCCAACTCAGTATCCCGTACCTGCCTTCTCTCCATACCTGCCTTCTCTCCCTTTAGCCACAAGGGCCACATCTAACTCCCTCTTAAATATAGCCAATGAACTGGCCTCAACTACCTTCTGTGGCAGCGAATTCCAGAGATTCACCACTCTGTGTGAAAAATGCTTTCCTCATCTCGGTCCAAAAAAATTTCCCCCTTATCCTTAAACTGTGACCCCTCGTTCTGGACTTCCCCAACATCGGGAACAATCTTCCTGCATCTAGCCTTAAGAATTTTGTAAGTTTCTATAAGATCCCCCCTCAATCTTCTAAATTCTAGCGAGTACAAGCCAAGTCTATCCAGTCTTTCTTCATATGAAAGTCCTGACATCCCAGGAATCAGTCTGGTGAACCTTCTCTGTACTCCCTCTATGGCAAGAATGTCTTTCCTCAGATTAGGAAACTAAAACTGTACGCAATACTCCAGGTGTGGTCTCACCAAGACCCTGTACAACTGCAGTAGAACCTCCCTGCTCCTATACTCAAATCCTTTTGCTATGAATGCTAACATACCATTCGTTTTCTTCACTGCCTGCTGCACCTGCATGCCTACTTTCATTGATTGGTGTACCATGACACCCAGGTCTCGTTACATCTCCCCCTTTCCTAATCGGCCACCATTCAGATAATAGTCTACTTTCCTGTTTTTGCCACCAAAGTGGATAACCTCACATTTATTCACATTATACTGCATCTGCCATGCATTTGCCCACTCATCCAGCCTATCCAAGTCAACTTGCAGCTTCCTAGCATCCTCCTCACAGCTAACACTGCCCCCCAGCTTCGTGTCTTCCGCAAACTTGGAGATGTTGCATTCAATTCCCTCGTCCAAATCATTAATATATATTGTAAATAGCTGGGGTCCCAGCACTGAGCCTTGCGGTACCCCACTAGTCACTGCCTGCCATTGTGAAAAGGACCTGTTTACTCCTACTCTTTGCTTCCTGTCTGCCAGCCAGTTCTCTATCCACATCAATACTGAACCCCCAATACCGTGTGCTTTAAGTTTGTATACTAATCTCTTATGTGGGACCTTGTCGAAAGCCTTCTGAAAGTCCAGATATAACACATCCACTGGTTCTCCCTTATCCACTCTACTATTTACATCTTCGAAAAATTCCATAAGATTCGTCAGACATGATTTACCTTTCATAAATCCATGCTGACTTTGTCCAATGATTTCACCACTTTCCAAATGTGCTGCTATCCCATCTTTAATAACGGTTTCGGCAGTTTCCCCACTACCGATGTTAGACTAACTGGTCTGCAATTCCCCATTTTCTCTCTCCCTCCCTTTTTAAAAAGTGGGGTTACGTTTGCTACCCTCCAATTCTCAGGAACTACTCCAGAATCTAAAGAGTTTTGAAAAATTATCACTAATGCATCCACTATTTCTGGGGCTACTTCCTTAAGTACTCTGGGATGCAGCCTATCTGGCCCTGGGGATTTATCAGCCTTTAATCCATTCAATTTACCTAACACCACTTCCCGGCTAACCTGGATTTCACTCAGTTCCTCCATCTCATTTGACCCCCGGTCCCCTGCTATTTTCGGCAGATTATTTATGTCTTCCTTAGTGAAGACAGAACCAAAGTAATTATTCAATTGGTCTGCCATGTCCTTGATCCCCATGATCAACTCACCTGTTTCTGACTGCAAGGGACCTACATTTGTTTTAACTAATCTTTTTCTCTTCACATATCTATAAAAGCTTTTGTAGTCAGTTTTTATGTTCCCTGCCAGTTTTCTTTCATAATCTATTTTCCCTTTCCTAATTAAGCCCCTTGTCCTCCTCTGCTGGGAAATTTCTACTAGTCCTCTGGTAGGCTGCTTTTTCTTGCTAATTTGTATGTTTCATCTTTTGTTTTGATACTATCCCTGATTTCCCTTGTTATCCACGGATGCACTACCTTCCCTGATTTATTCTTTTGCCAAACTAGGATGAACAATTGTTGTAGCTCATCCATGCAGTCTTTAAATGCTTTCCATTGCATATCCACCGTTAACCCTTTAAGAATCAATTGCCGGTCTATCTTAGCCAATTCACGTCTCATACCCTCAAAGTTACCTTTCTTTAAGTTCAGGACCCTTGTTTCTGAATTAACAATGTCACTCTCCATCCTAATGAAGAACTCAACCATATTATGGTCACTCTTGCCCAAGGGGCCACGCACAACAAAACTGCTAACTAACCCTTCCTCATTACTCAATGCCCAGTCTAGAATAGCTTATCTAATAAGAACTTGCTTATCCTTCCAGTTAAGAGGACTTAACTCTTAACACAAGAGAATATGTCTTGTGTTGCCTGGTGTGGGTATTCCATGTCTCAGAACTATGTAGAATGGCAGATGTACTGGCCCTCTCGTCTGGAAGGTAAGTCCCGAATTGGTGGTTCTGTACCGGAGACCGCGGCTTCAGGATGTTGTAAGCCGCAGGTCAGTGGTCAGAGCTCTTCTCCAGGGATCCCCGGCGAGGGATCCCGCTCTGGATGGTAAGTCCACACCGTGCCCGCGGCTAGAAGCTCCGCAGACTGCGGCTTCAAGATGTTTTAGGCCGCGGGCCGGTGGTCGGAGCTCTTCTCCGGGGATCACCAACGAGGGATCCCAGGCTCCGAACGCCGCTAGAAGCTCCGCAGACCATGGCTTCAGGCTGTAACAGTCCGCGGGCCAGCGATCGGAGCACTACCTTCTGGCGACCCCGTTAAGGGCTCGCTCACTCTGTGATTAAATGTCCGCGTTGCGCCCGCTGCTGAAGCTCCAGGATCGACTCCAGGAAAGGCCGCACCAATCTATAGTGTTAGGCCGCGCGGGAGGCAACATGGAAAAAGCCGCCTCTCCATTTAGGAGGCGACCAAACGTGGCTCCCTCCCTTACCTCCCCCTCACCACTCCCCACACAAGACTCACCGAGAGACAATAAAACAAACATTTGGGCACACTAAAAAATTAGAAATGACTAACACGCTGCTGGCAGGGCAGCCGTCTCGCATCGCCCCCACTGTATTGACTTGGCGTGGCCTACTGTCTTATACTCTTGTCCTTAGTATGATTGTACCTGAAATACCTGGTATGGTAGGATTGTCACTGAACGAGATGCAAAAAAAAAAAGAGTTTCACTGTACTTGGGTACATGTGCCAATAAAGAACCATCGATCCATTGAACATTTCTAATTAAATCAGGAAACTGGGCGCAAATTAATCTTGAAATTATGCTATTTATTTGACTTGAAATTGATTCTGTTTTCTGTCTTTTCCTGTTTTAATATTTTTGCAGGCAGTAGTCAATGTTACATTAGAGTGTAAACCTGGTGCAGTTTTATTAGTATGCTGGCATATCAATAGACAATAAGTGCAGGAGTAGGCCATTTGGCCCTTTGAGCCAGCACCGCCATTCAATGTGATCATGGCTGATCATCCCCAAAGTACCCCATTCCTGCCTTTTCCCCATATCCCCTGACTCTGCTATTTTTAAGAGCCCTATCTTGCTCTCTCTTGAAAGTATCCAGAGAACCGGCCTCCACCGCCCTCTGAGGCAGAGAATTCCACAGACTCACAACTCTCTGTGTGAAAAAGTGTTTCCTCATCTCCGTTCTAAATGGCTCACCCCTTATTCTTAAACTGCGGCCCTTGGTTCTGGACTGCCCCAACATCGAGAACAGGTTTCCTGCCTCTAGCGTGTCCAAACCCTTAATAATCTGATATGTTTCAGTAAGAATCCCTCTCATCCTTCTAAACTCCAGAATATACGAGCCCAGCCGCTCCATTCCCTCAGCATATGACAGTCCTGCCAACCTGGGAATTAACCTTGTGAACCTACGCAGCACTCCTTCAAAACCAAGAATGTCCTTCCTCAAATTAGAGGACCAACACTGCATACAGTACTCCAGGTGTGATCTCACAAGGGCCCTGTACAACTGCAGAAGGACCTCTTTGCTCCTATACTCAAATCTTCTTGTTATGAAGGCCAATATGCCATTCGCTTTCTTCACTGCCTGCTGTACCTGTATGCTTACTTTCATTGACTGATGAACAAGGACCCCCAGATCCTGTTGTACTTCCCCTTTTCCCAACTTGACACCATTTTCCCAACTTGACACCATTTTTGCTACCAAAGTGGATAACCTCATATTTATCTACATTAAATTGCATCTGCCGTGCATCTGCCCACTCACCCAACCTGCCCAAGTCATAATGCATTCTCATAGCATCCTCCTCACAGTTCCAACTGCCACGCAGCTTTGTGTCACCTGCAAATTTGCTAATGTTATTTTGAATCCCTTCATCTAAATCATTGATGTATATTGTAAATAGCTGCGGTCCCAGCACCGAGCCCTGCAGTACCCCACTAGTTACTGCCTGCCATTATGAAAGGAACCCGTTAATCCCTACTCCTTGTTTCCTATCAAATGCTCTCTGGAAGTCCAGGTGCACTACATCCACTAGCTGTCCCTTGTCCATTTTCCTAGTTACATCCTCAAAAAATTCCAGAAGATTAGTCAAGCATGATTTCCCCTTCGTAAATCCATGCTGACTCGGACTGATCCTGTTACTGCTATCTAAATGTGCTGCTATTTCATCTTTTATGATTGACTCCAGCATCTTCCCCACCACCGATGTCAGGCTAACTGGTCTATAATTCCCTGTTTTCTCCCTCCCGCCTTTCTTAAAAAGTTGGATAATATTGTCTACCCTCCAATCCACAGGAACTGATCCTGAATCTTTAGAACATTGGAAAATTATCACCAATGCATCCACAATTTCTAGAGACACTTCCTTAAGTACCCTGGGATGCAGACCATCAGGCCCTGAGGATTTATCAGCCTTCAGTCCCATCAGACTACCCAACACCCAATGTGGATTTCCTTCAGTTCCTCTGTTTGGTCTTAGCTAATTTTTTCCTCTTCACATACCTAAAGAAGCTTTTACTATCCTCCTTTATATTATTGGCTAGCTTACCTTCGCACCTCATATTTTCTCCTTCAGTTATCTTCTGTTGCACTTTATACATTACCCAATCCACTTGCTTCCCGCTCATCTTTGCTACGTTGTACTGTCCCTGATGTCCCTTGTCAGCAGCTTACTCCCCTTGGAATCTTTCTTCCTATTATTGGCACAGCAGTTATAGCTCCAGTGACTCTGGTTCGATTCTGATCACAGATGCTACGTGTGTGGAGTTTGCTTGTTCTCCCTGCGACTGAGGCTTTGGTTTCCTCCCACAACCCAAAGTTGTGCCAGCCAGAAAATTGGAATTGATAGGAATGCTCTAAGAGTCCAGATATATTGCTTGTTGTGTCTTATCAAAATATGAACTGAAAGTGGGTTTAATGGCAAAAATAACCATTGTAATTGATGATGAGCATTTCTTCTGAATACTAGATTTTGAGTAACAGAATAAGTATTTATAAAACCATACTGAGCTGTTTACCCACTCTGTTGGTGTGCACTTCGCGGTCTCTACATGAAGTTCTTTAAATGATTTTTTTTTTAATGTACTCATTAGTGCCACTGCAATGGAACAAAATACAGCTCAGTGTGAAGGACTTCCTTGAACTGAAACTCTTCATTATATCACCCTCGTGGTGCAGCTGGTTTCACAAGCTGGGCCGCTTTAGGCAGAATGTCTTTTGAAACCAGTGTTTAACGAACATGGGAAATTGATTTACATAACATTATTTTTTGCTGATAAGGCTGGATGTGTCCGCTTTGGAATAATATCAGCAGAAGGTTAGCCCATGAGGTCTTGGCCATCCTAAATATCCAATTAGAACTTATTTTTGTGCATTCATAAAAGTGAAGGACAAATATTGGTTGACACGTATATAAATGTGTTGTCCATGTGATTGCCCAAATTAATCATAGCTGAAAAATAGGTATCTACTACTTGGTATCGCTAAATTGGAACATCTTTTTCTATTTCAGTTGTTTTAATGACAAAACCTTGCTTAGTCTTTTTTATTGTCCATGTTGTTTTGAAAGTAGACACCAATCTTAATAACTTTTTTGTAGATTTAGCAGATTGAGATAAATAGCTGAAGCTGTCCATGTGAAGACATGAACTTGCTTGCATTTTTCCTCAAGGCAGAATCTAGGTGAAAGCAAAATACAGAACTGAAAGAAATGCATTAAGCTTACGTTAAATGCAGAATTTATAAACCATAATAGAAAACAAAGCCATGTAACAAATAAGAAAAAAATGGAAGGTACACAAAAATGCTGGAGAAACTCAGCGGGTGCAGCAGCATCTATGGAGCGAAGGAAATAGGCAACGTTTCAGGCCGAAACCCTTCTTCAGACTGATGGGGGGAGGCAGGGAGAAGAAAGGAAAAAGGAGGAGGAGCCCGAGGGCTGAGGGATGGGAGGAGACAGCCCGAGGGCTGAGGAAGGGGAGGAGACAGCAAGGGCTAACAAAATTGGGAGAATTCAATGTTCATGCCTGCAGGATGCAGACTCCCCAAGCGGAATATGTGGTGGCTCCTCCAATTTCCGGTGTTGCTCACTCTGGCCACGGAGGAGACCCAGGACAGAGAGGTTGGATGGGGAATGGGAGGGGGAGTTAAAGTGCTGAGCCACTGGGAGATTAGGTAGGTTCTTGCAGACCGAGCGGAGGTGTTCGGCGAAACGATCGCCCAACCTCCGCTTAGTCTCACCGATGTAGAAGCTTGTGCACCTTCGATTTTCCAGCATCTGCAGTTCCTTCTTAAAGAAAGGAATGGAGCTCTTTTTCTTCAAAGATTGATCTTGTGTGAGTGTATTTATTTGAGAACCTGTAGGAGAAAGTATTGTGGTCATCAAAGCTGCTGATAACAACATCACCATGAGATACAAAGTTAGCAGAACTGTAATACGAGCCTGAAGGAGATGGCTCATGGATCACTGGAAGTTGTGTTTTATGTTTGTAATATTATTAAGTGCCCCCATGGAGTTTGTTATTTTGATCCCTGCAAAATTTGCCTGGTTCAGATGTGAATGCCTGCGCTACCTGATTTCATCTATCTTATCTTATCTATCTATATTACTAAAAGTCTGTTCTTGACCGGTTTTGGCCATCTCTGCTGCGATTTCCGAGAAAACGCCGTCATTTTTGGCCACCTCGCTCAGAGCCCCCCCCTCCGCCGCATGTGTGCCGAGGATTTTTCCAGTTGATGAAAAATGACAGAGATATTAATGATTTTACAAAATTCCCCATTCTCTCTGCTGCCCCCGCTGGCAGCAGGGGGGATGGACTATAAAACCAGGAAGTGGTGTGCCTCAATTAGTCTGCAAGCTGGAGGAAGGCAGAGGGTCACGTTTCTCTGAGCTGTGACTAACACTGAACACATGTCCACACAACTGTGAGTAAGTACCCTTAATGTGGTTTGAAAATGAAAATATGGTTAAAGTAAAAAAGCACTGCCTGCAAATGGTTGTTTGGGAGGTTTGGGTTGAAATAAAAAGGCACTCTCTCCCCCCCCCCCCCCCCCTCCTCTCCCCCCCCTCCCCCCTCCCCCTCCCCTCCCCCCCCCCTCCCCCCCCTCCTCCCCCCCCCCCTCTTCTCCCTCCCCCCCCCCCCCTCTCCCCCCCCTCTCCCCCCTCTCTCCCCCCCCCCCCCCTCTCCCCCTCTCTCTCCCCCCCCCCCCCCCCCTCTCTCCCCCCCTCCCCCCCCCTCCCTCCTCCCCCCCCTCCTCTCTCCCTCCCCCCTCCTCTCCTCTCCACTCCCCCTCTCCCCCTCTCTCCCCCCTTTTTCCCCCCCCTCCTCCTCCCCTCCCCCCCCCATCCTTCCCTCCTCCCCCCCCCTCCTCCACACCCCCCTACCCCCCCCCTCCCCCTTCCCCCCCCCCTCCCCCCTCCCCTCTCCCTCCCCCACCCCTCCCCCCTCTCAGCACCCCCCTCCTCACCCCCCCTCCCCTCTCCCCCCCCCCTCCCTCTCCCCCCCCCCCCTCCTCTCCCCCCCCTCCTCCCCCTGTCCTCAACCCCCCCCCTCTCCTCTCCCCCCCTCTCCTCCCCCTCTTTTTCCCCATTTTTCTCCCCTCCTCCCCTCCTCCCCTCCCACCATCCCTCTCCTAAACTCCCCTCCCCTCCACACACACACCCCTACCCCTTTCCCTCCACCCTCCCTACTTCTCTCCCCCTCCCCTTACCTCTCCCCCTCCCCTCACCCTCTCCCCCTCCCCTCACATCTCCATCTCCCCTCACCTCTCCCCTCCCCCCCCCCCTCTCTCCCCCTCACTCTCACCTCTTTTTCTCCTCCCATCCCCCCCACCTTTCCCTTCTCACCCACCCTCCCTCTTCTCCTCCTCCTCATCCTCCTCTCCCTCTTTCCCCTCTCTCTGTGTCTCTGCCCCTTCTCTCTCTGCCCTCTCTCTCTGCCCGCCTCTCCCCCCCCCCCTCTCTAGATGTGACTGCAAGTTGGGGGCTATGCGTCAGTAGATAGGGTGGTTATGGAGTAAAAGGAGCAAATTAATAATATTAATATAATATCAAGGGGGGTAATTAGCGTGAGTGGGGGGGGGGGGATAGTTAGTGTGTGTGTGTGACGCTGCATGCCTCCTCCCCCCCCCCACAACCGCACGTTGGGGGAACAGACCCAACGGGTCTGCACTTGGTCTAGTATATTACTAAATCTCTGTTCTTAACCGCTTTTGGCCTTCTGTGCTGCGATTTCCGAGAGAACGCCGCCACCCAAGGCCGTCATTTTTGGCCACCTCGCTCAGAGCCCCCCTCCGCTGCATGTGTGCCGAGGATTTTTCCCGTCGATGGAACAGACCCACTTGGTCTAGTACATAACTAATACTGTTCTTGTGCTTTTCCGGTTTGTGCGTTTTTTCTATTTATGCAAAAACGGTACATGATAGCGCTACAATTTTTCATCAGCTCACTCACCGTTCTCCTGCACTGCGAGTGCAACAAGTTTCGTTCTGATCGGTAGTATATTGTAAACGTTAGCGAGGTTTAAAAATTGCAAAAACCGCACGTGCACAGATCGATCTCCTTCCTGCCTGTCAGCGCCGCGCAGATTGGTCTCTTCTCCTGTTACTCCCCGGGATGGTCAGCCCCTTCCTGCGCCATCGCGTCTTTACTGGAGCTGGGAATGACTAGCGGAGGTCTCCAACTGGACACAATTTTCAGAAGGACCGGAAGCAGCCTGGCGTGCAGTCGGAGATGTCACCAAACAGAATGCGGAGAGTCTGATATCGGTGGCGGAGAGCATCCAGCACTCGCTGTGAGTCCCAAATGCACCGCCATCACGACGCCCCACAGCTCCAGCCCCTTCCCCTCTGGTCCCCCTCCGGTCCCCCTCGCTGGCTTCTGCCCCCCTCCCCCGTGATACACCCCTCCCACATGACTCTTCCCAGGTCTTTTCTTCGAGCTCTCCCCCACTCCCCACCCACACAACGGGGATCCGAGGCCTGGCTCTAAGGGGCGCCGACGGCTGATGCTCCTCCGGGGCACGCAAGAAGGGAGAGGAGCGGCAACCTCGAGATCCTGGGGAGGGAGAGTGGGGGATGAGAGGGGATAGAGGGAGAGGAGGGGAGTAGGGAAGAGAGAGGAGTTATGGAGGGAGGGAGTGACTGAGGGTAGGGAAAATGAGAGATGAGGGAGGGATTGGGGAAGGGTAGGAGGAGTGGGAAAAGAAAAGGGAGGAGATGAGGTGGGAGAGTAGGGGAGAAGGGGGATTAGAGGGAGAGGAGATGGGGAGTGGGGGAAGTAGGGTGTGGGGAACAAAGGGAGAGGAGGGCAGTGGGAGAGGTAAGTAGGGATCGTGGGAGGGGGATAGGAGGAGGTGAGCAGTGGGGTGGGAGGTTGGGGATAGGAGGGGGTAGGGAGGGGAGAGGAGTTATGGAGGGAGGGAGGTCATAACTGAGGGTAGGGGAGAGAAAGGTGAGGAAGGGATTGGGGGAGGGGAGGAGGAGAGGAAATATGAAGAGGAGGGGAAGAGAGTGCTAGGGATGAGGGGAAATTAGTTCCGCCTGTGCAGTTGGGGGCTATGGGTGAGTGGTGGAATTGAATTGAGGGACTAAGCCTCCTGTGTGACAGGGACCCAATGGGTCCCACTTAGTCTAGTATTAACTTAAAATGAGTAACTTGCTATGTTTTGTTGGTTGTTGCTGTAGGTTTGTTTGAGGACCAGTGGGTGGAGTGCTGTAGACCTAAGCACATCCTAGAATTGAACAAACCTATAGCTAGTTTGAAGTTTATGCCTCCCAAATGTTACCATTGGATAATTTGGTGGTTTGTGCACAAATGGCAGGCAACTGAATGTGGAAGATCTCATTGAAACATATAATATTGTTAAGGGTTTGGACACGCTAAAAGCATGAAACATGTTCCCGATGTTGGGGGAATCCAGAACCAGGGGCCACAGTTTAAGAATAAGGGGTAAGCCATTTAGAACGGATACGAGGAAACACTTTTTCTCACAGAGAGTTGTGAGTCTGTGGGATTCTCTGCCTCAGAGGGCGGTGGAGGCAGGTTCTCTGGATGTTTTCAAGAGAGAGCTAGATAAGGCTCTTAAAAATAGCGGAGTCATGGGGATATGGGGAGAAGGCAGGAACAGGTTACTGATTGGGGATGATCAGCCATGAACACATTAAATGGCGGTGCTGGCTCGAAGGGTCGAATGGCCTGCTCCTGCACCTATTGTCTATTGTTTATTTCAAGAAACATGGCAAAATGAAACTGGATATAAAATCAAATCTGATATTCGAGGTCAAACCCTGGTGTATTCTGGTTTCTAAACAAAATATTTATAGTTGGATAGTAGAAAATTATTGGGAAACGTGAAGAATGCATTAATTCAGGTTTCTGGTATGAACAGGTTTCTTCTAAATCTTTGACCTCTTACCTTAAACCTATGTCCGCTGGTTCTAGACTCCCCTACCCTGCATAAGCGACCATGTGCATTCACCCAATCTATCCCGTCATTTTATATCCCTCTATAAGGTCACTCCTCAGTCTACAACACTCCAAGGAATAAAGACCTAGCCTGACCAACCTTTCCCTATAACTCTGCCATTGAGTCTTGGCATCATTCAGTTCAAATTGGCAGTGGTGGCAGTGGATACAGGAAAAGAATGGTGCTGGTCAGTGGGCTGGGGTTTAACCTCCTGCACACTCGGAGGCACTCGGAGGGTGTTGTGAGGTCGGCTGCAGGAGGTGTATCGGGCCACGAAGGTTGATCAGTGACTGTGTGAGGTGACAGATGGCACATTCGCGGGTCAATGTGTCCTACAGCAGCCGAGGTCTTGAGTGGATCAAGCAGATCAAGCTGTCAGAGAAAGTAGTTGAGGCAGGTGTAGCAACAACAAAACAACAGCATTTAAACAAATATTTGCACAGGTACATGAATAGGAAAGGTTTCAAGGATATAGCCTAATGGCACTAGCTTAGATGGGGCATTTTGTTCGAAGTGGACAAAATGGACTGAAGGGCCATCTGTCCTGTACTGTGCTGTGTTTTCTGTGCAGCGCATCTTTATGACAATCTAATACAAAAGACTTGAGGAAAAAAATGCTGTGGTGTTTGTGCATTATATAAATGTTTGACGCCCCTTAGTATTACTGTTATTAACCATTGTTCAGGCTATTTCCCTTCCATAAATTATCAAATTTTTGCCTCTTCCTTTCCAGTTTGTTACTTAAATCTCATCTGTGAGGCAGGGATATGTTGTTATATCAAACTGTCAACATTTGCTGATACAGGCATGTTCGATGCAAATAAGAACTTGAAATTTAAGATTATGATTAACGTCTCTTACATTGCAACAATAACTTTTGGATTTTCAATTAACTTGTTTCTTCCACTTATGAAAAGGTCATAAACATGTCAGTGCATCTTTGAAGTAGTCTGCATCATTTTGTAAATTACTGGATTAAGTGTATATGAGAATTTATTTGATAAGTAAATGTATTTTTCACTTAAATGGCCTTTAAACCTGATGTTTTAACATCTTAATATATTTAAGCCTGTTTTATTTTATTTTTTTGTCACTTTATAGGGGAGTGCATTGCACAGTTGACTGATGTGGGCTCCTTTGACCAGCCAGAATCAGATGCAAGGGCAACAGTTTACACAGATAAGACTGGAATGATAAAAGCTGCACGATCACTGCTATCTTCTGTTACTAAAGTATTGGTGCTGGCCGACAGGGTCGTCATAAAGCAAATAATCAACTCCAGAAGCAAGGTATGTAACTATTTTAATCGTGCTTTACATCGAAAAGTCATATTATAACATGTACAAAATCTAAATGTGAATCTGAATTATTAAGTGAAGAAATTGGTAACCTAGTATGTAATGCAAAGTGTGCCCCTTTTCAAAATAATACATCTGGTTTTGATTAAAGTAATGCTTTTTCTTGTTAAATATTACAGGTAGTGTTGCATTTTCCATAGTTAGAATGGAAATTAATGGTGCACAAAACTGGCCACAAAGATATTGCACTTGAGAAACGCTCTTGAGAATGAGAGTGCTAATTGAATCAGCTCTATAAAGGGTCCTTTCATATTGCACTCTAATCGGCTGAGTGCCAATGATGTAATGCAGCCTCATTGCCCAAGTAAGCAAGAACAGAATGGCCACATTTGGCAAGATGTCGGGACAAATTCAGAAGCTATTAGTTTTAATTTTTATGTTGGTTTATTATAGTTTAGAAAAATTGTTTCTCCCCAGGCCAAGAATGTTGAATGGCTTCAGCAGCCTGCTGGTTGTGGCTAAGCATGATAACTGTGCACTTTGCTTGTTACTTGAAAGTATAACTATAGGAAACACAAGATTTAATGACAACTGAAATCTTAATAAATTATCCAGGGAAGCAACCTTGAGTCCTTTTTCTGAAACATTTTCCAAACCTAAAAAATGTAGCTACAGGAATGCAACCGAAAACAAATATAACTAGTTACTGTATTCATTTTGTGCCTTCAAAAGGAATTTTGGAATGGAGAAATTGTGATAAATTGCCAAGTACAATACCGATGCCTGAAAAACACCACTGAAGCCTTTTGTAGCTTGTTGCATAACATTCAGTGTTCAAGTCAAATAAAATATACTCTGGAAGGGAGGATGATTAATGGTCAATTCAGCATGTTGAATGTTCCACCGTTCACTTGTATTGTGGCAGAATTATTCAATTATTCAATTTTACTCTTAATTTCCTTACCAGCCACTGCATAACAAAACTTTTAAATAATGATTCTGGGGATGTTGGGAACAATGCCCACCCTTCCTGTTTTTTTTTCTGGATTTCACTCCCAAACACTTAAACTGTAATATTTAGAGTCCATCCCCATGCACTGAATTTTCCTATTGGTGTAAATCAATTTTAATGTATATCACAAAATAATATAAGTATCTATGTAATCATTTCAAGCAAATGTTGATTTAAGATAACTCAAGGAAATGCAAAGTATGTATGTGGAATCTTCCCTTATATTTATGGAAAATATCACCATCATTTTCTCTCTTGCCACAATCCTGTGTAACAAAATTAATTTCAAATCTGTAATATTTTACTTTTTGGGAAAACATCTTGAATGGGACTTTAATTAATTATCTCTGTGAATGTACGTCCATTGTCTATAGATTATTTTTTAATCCAACGTGTAAGTGCCAGTTTTAGCAAAAAAATAACTTGATTAGCGAGGCATGACATTTTTCAGAAGTTCATACTGACTTGCCTTGATTAACTGATATTTGTTCACATACTTGGCCAATGGGTCTGGATAATAAGTTCCAGTAGTTACCATTACCGTAGATTCCAGTTAAATTGACTGATCTGTAAATAAAGTACCAGTGTTTGCAATATTTCAGTCTAACGAGCTTTAGGAAAATTGATGAATGTGTCTGCAATTTCCTTATTTATTTATTTTAATACCCAGGATGGAAACCATTAGGTCTTAGATTTTTGTTCATCTTAAATCACTGCTATTTTGCACTTTTTCCTTCCTGTGAAAATAGATGCAAAATGCTTGTTAAACAAGTCTGCCATTTCCTTACAGTCTGTGGAAAAGGAAGTCGGGTCAACATGTAGGGTTAAAAACTTTTTATTAGAACTGGGATAGAGAGAAATAGTTTAGTTTTAAGTTGCAGAAAAATAGGGAAGAAATGGATGGGGTAAAGTAATGTCTCTAATAAGATGAGGCCAGAGGAAATGAGATATGAAGAAAAGTTGTAGACCCATACTGTGGATCAGTTGGGACTTTACAACCCCTGAATTTCATAACATATATCTTCCTTTATTTTAAATACTTCTAATAATCTATCATCCATTACTGGGGCACAGAATTCTAGAGATTTACGAACTTCCGCAAGAAGAAATTTCTTTATACCGTTTTAAATGATCGGCCCCTTATCTTGTAAATCTGTCCCCACCTCCAACCACACCCCCTCTCTTTTCCAGTTCTGAAGAAGGGATTCAATCTAAAGCATTAACTTGGCTTTTCATGCCAAAAATCCTGCCAGACCTGTTGAATGTTACCAGTATTTTTTATTCCATTTCAGATTTCCAGCATCTGCTATTTTTCAAAAAATGTTCGTCATTCCCTATCCACGTTCTCCAGAGATGCTGCCTGACTGTAGATGTTGTGTCGGAGGTGTAGACGTTGTATATATGGATTTGAGTATACGGTTGAATATATAGATTATAAGTATACAAGTTGAAAGGTCATGTTGTAGTTATATAAGAGATTGATGGGGCCACATTGGGATTATTGTGTTCAGATTTGGTCACCATTTTATAGGAAGTATGCTGTCAAGCTGGAAAGGGTGCATAGAAGATTTGAAAGGATGTTGCCAGGATTCGAGGGCCTGAGCTTCGGGGAGGTTGAGCAGACTTGGACCTTATAGGAGCTGCATTCGGCCATTAAGTCTACTCCGCCATTCAATTATAGCTGATTTATCTTTCCCTCTTAACCCCATTCTCCTGCCTACTCCCCATAACCCCTGATACCCTTAATAATCAAGAAGTTGTCAATCTGTGTCTAAAAAATACGCAGTGACTTGGCCTCCCCAATAAATTCCACAGATTCACCACCCTCTGACTAAAGAAATTCCTCCTCATCTCCTTTCTAAACATATATCCTTTTGTTCTGAGGCTACTGCGTCTGGTCCTAGACTCTCCTAGAAACATCCTCTCCACATCCACCCTATCCAGGCCTGCCACTATTTGGTAAGTTTCAATGAGGTGTCTCCTTATCCTTCTAAACACCAGCGAGTACAGGCTCAGTGCTTTAAAACGCTCATCATATGTTAACCCAATTATACCTGGGATCATTCTTGTAAACCACCTCTGGACCCTCTCCAACGCCAGCACATCCTTCCTCAGATATGGGGCCCAAAACTACTCGCAATACTCCAAATGCAGTCTGATCAGTGCTTTATTCCTTGGAGCGCAGGGGGATGAGGGCTGATCTTCTAGAGGTGTACCAAAGCATGAGAGGAATATATTGGGTAAATGCACAGAGAGTGTTCTGACCAGAGTAGGGGAATTGTGAACTAGAGGTTGTAAGGTGAGGGAGGAAAGTTTTAATAGAAACCTAAGGGATAACTTTTTTACACAAAAGATTTTGGGTGTATGGTACGAGTTGTCTGAGGAGGTAATTGAGCAGGTACTATAACAATGCTTAAGAAACATTTGGACAGGTACATGGATAGGACAGGTTTAGAGAGATATGGGCCAAATGCAGGCAGGTGGGGACTATTGGAGATGGGGCATGTGGTTAGCGTGGGCAAGTTAGATTGACGGGCCTGTTTTCAGCACTTTGTTTCTTTTTTTTGTAAACCTGTATCTGCAGTTTCTTGTCTTCTTTATTCCCTGTTATATTCACATCTACAATTATTTGCAATGCATGCACAAGCCTCTTTGCCACTTTTTTTTACCCAATGTTACCGATAATTTACCTTTCAGATTTTTTCTCATTCTATTTTGCAGCTCTTCCAAAGTTTGCAGTTTATTTGTTACCTTTAATAACTGTCCTACGCCACTGGATATCCAATTTTATTTTGCATTTGTGTAAAACATTATCAGCAGATAACATTAATTGTATAAACAGCAAAGCAAAACCAGTCAACCAGTCTATGTTGGTGTTTGTGCTCTTTGTCTGGCCCCGCCTTTATTCCCTACAACAATCAGTCTGAAGAAGGGTCCTGATGTAAATTGGCGCCGTTCCACGTTCTCCAGAGACGTTACCTGACCCGCTGAGTTACTCCAGCACTTTTTGTCTATCTTCCAGATTCCCTATTGAATCCCTTGGTAAATATCTGGTATACTGGTCTCTAATTATGCAGCACCATTCTATCCATATCAACTCTTATCAAAATCATTCATTTTCTCTATTAGTTCATTCCTCACAGTTCTTAAGGTCACATTTTGCAAAGTATTTTCACAGCACAGATTAATAACTAATACTTGTGTTTAAGAAGGAACTGCAGATGCTGGAAAATCGAAGGTAGACAAAAGTGCTGGAGAAACTCAGCGGGTGTAGCAGCATCTATGGAGCGAAGGAAATAGGCAACATTTCGGGCCGAAACCCTTCTACTGCTTCCTTACTCATGATTGACTTTTTCATTTCCTGTATCCACTTCAGTACTAAAAGAATTTACCTGGAAAACAGTTGTAAATACATTCTGGAAATTCACTGCTTTTACTGCAAGTGAAAATGCTAATTTCGCACTTGAGGTATATTAATTGTAGGATGGGTCTATGTTGGCGAAGAATTTCTCACAGATGTAACTGAATGGAATGTGAAGGTAATTTAGATATATAACTGGTTGTTGACATTCTTTCGTGAATTTTAAATTTGTCCCTGTTACAGTATTTAGTTTACGTCTAAAAAATTAAACAACACGCTGAAATGGTTGTATGGTACTGCTGATAGTGAAAGTTGAAGAATATGTGGGCAGTTGCCTTCCAATGTCATGAAATCCACAGCTAAATGAAACGACACATTGCAATTTCAGCACCTAATCTTTTTCTCTTCACTGATGTGAGAAGATGTCACTCTATACGGTCTAAATTCCTACCCTGTGGCATTCTCAACTCTGTGGGAAAGAAACATAATTTCATTTGCTTTTCATGTATCAGATAATGGTGCAATGCTTCAATTACCAAACTAGTAGCCCAGAAGCCTTGATAAAAAAATCCAGACCTGGACTCCAACCAACCACAGCAGTTGTGCAATTTAAATTCAGTTAATAACCTGGAATTACTTGAAAACAATTCATTAATAATGATGACCACAAAAGCAATGGAATAGTCACAAAAATGCGTCAGGTTAACTCGGGTTATTCAGGAAAACAAAATCTGATCATTCTTGCCTATCTGTCCATGTACTGACTCCAGAGTCACCGATATGGTTGACTCTCAGCTGCTTTTTGAAGTGCCCCATCAAGCTGCTTAGTTGTACCAGAAGAACCACCTGGCATTGACTTATGGGCCTGTCCTACTTAGGCGATTTTTTCAGGCGACTGTCGGAGTGGAACACACACACACACACACACACACACACACACACACACACACACACACACACACACACACACACACACACACACACACACACACACACACACACACACACACACACACACACACACACACACACACACACACACACACACACACACACACACACACACACACACCACTTCCTTCACCAGCCCATTATGCAGGCGGAGGACAGGGTAAGCGGGGGGAGCGCTGTCTGAATGAAATTCACGCGGTGCAAAGCCAATGTGATACAGACACACACACCGCGATGAACAGGAAGGTTGGCGCTGTAATTAAGACGGTGAAAGCACAGTGTACAGGAAGGGTCATGTAAGTCCTTTAAAAGAGGGGGGAAGGGGGGAGAAGGCATGGAGACAACTTTTAAGAAGCCAGAGATACTCGTCTGTGAAGCTCGGCGGACATTAACATTACCGGTCGGTTATCCTTGGTTCTGAAAGCTACTGCTTACGTTTTTATTCTCCAATGAGCCAATGAAATTCACCGGTCAGCACCGGCTACAACCTACGAGAACCTTCGATCTCCTGGAAACCCACTAGGACCTCCTGGCGACCCACCTACGACACGTGAATTCTCGCTACTCTCCATGGCGGCTTCATTCAGGTCACCGCTAATTTTTCAACATGTTGAAAAATTCGCAGTGACCATAATGAGGCCTCGACTAGTTCCCAGAATGCGGGAAATCCTCACAACCATGAAGGCGACTCCCCGCAACTACCCCCGAACATGTGGCGAACACAAGGTCTCCTGCAGTCGCCTAAAAAGACGCCCAAGTTGGAAAGGCCCATTAGATATCTAATATAAACACAACAAAGTTCCCCCAAGTCCAACCCCCCCAATGTAAATATCAGACATTGTTATACATCTCGGGATTAATATCTATATTGGGTGAGCTGTCATAGAGATTAGTCAAGCACCAACATGATAAATATGCCTCAATACATTCTGCCCCATGAGCAGGATCGTCCCTGTCAAAGATGGTGCAGAGCAAACAAGTGCAAGTCCTCAATGTTGACTGCAGCCTCATGAAGTCTCATGGCACGGGCCAAACATGGGCAAGGAAACCTCTTCCTTACCACCTACACTGTGTAGCAAACAACATATACTACCCCTAGAGAGAAGGCTTTAGTGAGGAAGATTATTAAATATTGATCTGATAATTTCCATTTATTAAATGTCAATTTCAATACTTATTTATTAATTTGGTTTTAAATGTTGGATTTTCTATCTGCTTTGAATTTCATTTGAAAGATAAACAAGGAGTCTGCAATCTACCAGTTAGATAATCATCCAGAACTAGTTAACTGAAGCTAGCTGACGAAGAGCAATGCGATATGATAGAACTTTATTTATCCCATGAGGGAAATTGATCTGCCAAAAGTCTGCATAAAGCAGAAAATACATGAAACATGAAATGAAAGTGACGAGTGGAAAGGACTGGGGATGTGCAAAGATTTGGGCGTGGAGAAAAGGAGGGGGGGGGGGGGGGCGGGCGGGAAGGGGAAAGGAAGGGAGGGTAGTCAGTCTACTCCATGACACACTCCATGGGGGCACTGTCCTGTGCACGGCTGCCCAGCCAGCAGCTGCCTGTCTCATCATTTTTTTTTTTTAAATTTTAGTTAGTTAAGTGTTTTGTTTGGAGGTCTAGACTTTTTTTATGTAGGGGGGAGGGGGGGGAAAGGGGGAAACTATCTTTCATGGTCCCTACCTGGTCGGAGAGGCAGCTTTTCTCCGGGCTGCAGCTTCGACCCGTCCTCGTGGCCTACCAGCGGGCCCGGAGCGGCGTTTCCTGTCGGGGACCGCCCAGAACCTCGGCTTTGGCGTCGGCACAGCGCTGGAGCGCTATCGCGGAGCGGGCGATGCCTTGCCCGGGTCGTCGCGCTGCAGCTCCGGTGAGCTGAGTCTGCAGGGTAAAACATCGCGGAGCTGCGGGACTGTTGAACGACCAGCTGCGTGCGGCAGCGCTGAACTTTACACCGGGAGCCTGGGATCTCTAGATGAGATCGCCAGTTGTGGAGCTCCAACCGGCGCGGCCTTGTCGGCTTCGGAAGCCGCGGCCTCCAGTGCGGAAGCGGCTGTTCCAGGGTTCCCAGGCCGCTGGGAGGACTCTCCCGACGCCGGAGCAACATCACCCGGCGAGAACGGCCTGGAACATCGGGCCTCCGTAGAGGCAACTGTGGAGGCCTCAATGGGCCCGACTATGGGTGAACTGGGGTTGGGGACTGGACTTTGTGTCTTCCGTCATGGTGGGAACCACTGTGGGGGGATGTTCTTTGTGTTTAAGACTTTTATTGGTGTTATGTCTGTATTCTTTTTTGTGTGCTGCAAAATGGCAAAAAGCATTTCACTTCATTACACCTCGGTGTATGTGAATGTGACTAATAAAATACCTTTGATACCTTTTGACAGGGGAGGGGTTGTACAGTTTGATAGCCACAGGGAAGAAGGATCTCCTGTGGTGGTCTGGACTTCATCTTGGTGGAACCAGTCTGTTGATGAAGGTACTCCTCACTGCTCAGGTTGACTAGTGTGTCACGGAGGGGATGGTCTGTGTTGCCCAAGATGCTCCGCAGTTTGAGGGGCCTCCTCCCCTCCAAGACCACCTCTCGTGAACCCAACTCCACCCCCAGGACAGAGCCAGCCTTCCTGATGAGTTGGTGAATCCTGTTGGTATCCGTGGCCTTTGCTCTGATGCCCCAGCGAAGAAGGTGGCACTGGCTACCACCAATTGGTAGAACATCTGCAGCATCTTGCTGCAGACATTGAAGGAGTGGAGCCTTCTCAAAAAGTACAGCCGGCTCCGTCCCTTCTTGTACAGGGCCTCAGTATTCCTGGACTAGTTCAGCTTACTGTTCAGGTACATTCTAAGGGATTTATACTCTTCGGAAAAGTACACATCCACACCATTGATGGAGACGGGGACAGGGGTGTTCCTCTCCTCCTAAAGTCCACCACTAACTCCTTAGTCTTGTCAGTGTTGAGCTGCAGGTGATTCAGCCCACACCACTCAACAAAGTCATTGACTACACCTCTGTATTCAGCTTCCCCCCCCCCCCCCCCCCTCACTGATTCAGACCACATTTGCAGAACTTAGGATATCTTCGAATACAAGTCAGTGGGTTCTGCTGAGGCACAGTGTCGTAAATCCTACTATTGGTCGGTATTGATATTTGTTTATTATTGTCATATACACTGCGATTCGTGGGAAAACTTTGTTTGCATGCAATCTAAGCAAATCATACCATAAAAGTGTACAATCAAGTCATACAAAGTACAAAACGTAGTGCAAAGAGAAAAATTCCAGTCTGCAGAATATAATGTTACAGCACTATAGCATTACAGTTACAGAAACAAAGTGCAAGGTCCGCAATGAGGTAGGTACGAAGGTAAGCTAGCCAAGAATATAAAGCAGGACAGTAAAAGCTTCTTTAGGTATGTGAAGAGGAAAAAATTAGTCAAGACCAAAGTTGGACCCTTGAAGACCGAAAAAGGTGAATTTATTATGGGGAACAAGGAAATGGCAGATGAGTTGAACAGGTACTTTGGATCTGTCTTCACTAAGGAGGACACAAACAATCTTCCTGATATAGTAGTGGCCAGTGGATCTGGGGTGACAGAGGAACTGAAGGAAATCCACATTAGGCAAGAAATGGTGTTGGATAGACTGATAGGACTGAAGGCTGATAAATCCCCAGGGCCTGATGGTCTGCATCCCAGGGTACTTAAGGAAGTGGTTCTAGAAATCGTGGATACATTGGTGATAATTTTCCAATGTTCTATAGACTCAGGATCAGTTCCTGTGGATTGGAGGGTAGCTAATGTTATCCCACTTTTTAAGAAAGGCGGGAGAGAGAAAACAGGGAATTATAGACCAGTTAACCTGACATCGGTGGTGGGGAAGATGCTGGAGTCAATTATAAAAGATAAGATAGCCGCACATTTGGATAGCAGTAACAGGATCGGTCCGAGTCAGCATGGATTTGCGAAGGGAAAATCATGCTTGACTAATCTTCTGGAATTTTTTGAAGATGTAACTAGGAAAATGGACAAGGGAGAGCCACTGGATGTAGTGTACCTGGACTTTCAGAAATCATTTGATAAGGTCCCACATAGGAGATTAGTGGGCAAAATTAGGGCACATGGTATTGGGGGCAGAGTGCTGACATGGATAGAGAAGTGGTTGGCAGACAGGAAACAAAGAGTAGGGATTAACGGGTCCCTTTCAGAATGGCAGGCAGTGACTAGTGGGGTACCACAAGGCTCGTGGTGGGACCGCAGATATTTACAATATACATCAATGATTTGGATGAAGGGATTCAAAGTAACATTAACAAATTTGCAGATGACACAAAGCTGGGTGGCATTGTGAACTGTGAGGAGGATGCTAGGAGAATGCAGGGTGGACAGGTTGGGGGAGTGGGCAGATGCATGGTAGATGCGGATAAATGTGAGGTAATCCACTTTGGTAGCAAAAACAGGAAGGCAGATTACTATGTAAATGGCGTCAAGTTGGGAAAAGGGGATCTGGGGGTCCTTTTACATCAGTCTATGAAAGTAAGCATGCAGGTACACCAGGCAGTGAAGAAATCGAATGGCATTTATAACAAGAGGAATCGAATATAGGAGCAAAGAGGTCCTTCTGCAGTTGTACAGACTCCTAGTGAGACCACACCTGATGTATTGTGTGCAGTTTTGATCCCCTAATTTGAGGAAGGACATTCTTGCTATTGAGCAAGTGCAGGGTAGGTTTACAAGGTTAATTCCCGGGATGGCGGGACTGTCATATGCTGAAAGAATGGAGCAGCTGGGCTTGTACACTCTGGAGTTTAGAAGGATGAGAGGGGATCTCATTGAACCATATAAGATTGTTAAGGGCTTGGACACGCTAGAGGCAGGAAACATGCTCCTGATGTTGGGGGAGTCCAGAACCAGGGGCCACAGTTTAAGAATAAGGAGTTAGCCATTTAGAACGGAGATGAGGAGACACTTTTTCTCACAGAGAGTGGTGAGTGTGGAATTCTCTGCCCTAGAGGGTGGTGGAGGCAGGTTTTCTGGATGCTTTCGAGAGCAAGACAGGGCTCTTAAAAATAGCGGAGTCAGGGGATATGGGGAGAAGGCAGGAACGGGGTACTGATTGGGGATGATCAGCCATGATCACCTCGAAGGGCCAAATGGCCTACTCCTGCACCTATTGTCTATTGTCTATTATCCTACATCGTAGCTTAGGGGAGGACTATTCAGTAGTCTGATCATAGAGGGGAAGAAATTGTTTCTGTATCTGGTGGTATGTGCTTACAAGCATTTGTATCTTCTGTTCGATAGGAGAAAAGTGAATGCTTGCGACATAAATTGTCCTTGATTATGTTGGGCGAAGGGGGAGGGGGAGGAGCGGGTAGGGAGGAGGTTTGACAAGGGGTGCGGGTCTTCGTGATAGACTGAAATACATCCACAACTCTACAATTACTGATGGTCTTGTGCAGAACCATTGCCAAACCAAATAATGATGCATCCTGAAGTTGTGAAGGTTTTCTTCGGCGCATCTCTTGAAATTGTAAGAGTCATTGGAGACATAATCATTAGCCAAGTATGTTTTGCAACATACGAGGAGTTTGATTTGCCATACAGACATAGCAATAAAAAGCAACAGAACACACAAAATACATTTTAACATAAACATCCACCACAGGGACTCCTCCACAATCCTCACTGTGATAGAAAGCGAAAAAAAGTTCAATCTTTCCCTTCTTTGTCCTCTGGCGGTTGGGGGCCTCTAACCTTCCGTTGACGGAACAATCTTAGCCGGCGGCGGGTCTCCTCATCGGGGCGATCAAGCTCCTGCATCGGGGGGGAATCTCAGCTCCCCCGCGCTGGGCGATCTTCCCCGGGTCGGGGCTAGTCGAACGTCGTGCAGCTTTTGGAACTTCCCGACGTCGGTCTCAACCCGAGACTGCGAGTTCCTAGATGTTAAAGTCCGGAGGCCACGGTTGGAGCGTCGATCCCAGGCAAGGAATCGGATCCGATGGTAAGTCCATGTCCCGTGGTTTAGGCTGAAAGTCAGTCCCGAGCAAGGCCTCCAGTTCCACGATGTTAGGCTGCAGAGTGACCGGAGATACGATCCAGAAAATATCGCATCTCCGGCAAGGTAAGAGATTGAAATAAAAGTTTCCTCCACCCCCCCCCTTCCGCCCATCCCCCACATAAAACAAACCAGAGAACATTTACACATACTTTTTAAACACACTAAAAATAACAAAAAAAAGACAGATACACTGTTGGCGAGGCTGCCATCGAAGTGCAACCCGGTGGCTGAACCACCTGAGACAATAGAGGCATTCGTGTGCTCTCTTGGCCGCAGTTGCAATGTGGTTGGTCCAGGACATATTGTTGGTGGTATTTATACCAAGAAACCTCTCTTCTTTGGGAACCAATGATATGCACAGAGTAGAGGAGGTTGTGCAAAGTGTGAAAGGCTAGGTCAAAATTTAATAGTCAGAAACATACAGTGAATAATTTTTCGATTACTACCTGAACGCATGCAAACTTAGACTTGGGTTAGTGGAACTGGGGAGAGGGGTATTTTCTGTTGGATGGGACCAGTGTTTTGTGCAATGGAATAACGTGAGGCTCTGGAAAATATGTTAAATCATCTCGTTCGTTGGAGGATTCTCATGAGGGGAAACTCAAGGAGAAGATTGATCGTGTGGGAACTTAAAGGGGGAACTTCTTTACTCAGAGAGTGGTAGCTGTGTGGAATGAGCTTCCAGTGAAGGTGGTGGAGGCAGGTTCGTTTTTATCATTTAAAAAATAAATTGGATAGTTATATGGATGGGAAGGGAATGGAAGGTTATGGTCTGAGCGCAGGTATATGGGACTAGGGGAGATTATGTGTTCGGCACGGACTAGAAGGGTCGAGATGGCCTGTTTCCGTGCTCTAGGAATAATTAATAATAAAGTAGTAAAGGAGTCTTTAGGAGAGAGTGATGGCTTATTTTGTGTGTCACATGTTTTTTTTTCTGGGTGAGATTTAGTACGTATTATAGGGAAGAAGCTTGTGTTTAGTTTTGCACTCACATGGGGAAGGTTAACTTCGACCATGTGATGTTTAACCGAGACACGAGGAATTTTCTAATGTTTAAGCGATATGCTGGAGTTTGACGAAGATTAAAGTCTATGAGTCGGAGTATAAGGTTGGATGTATACCTTATTGTTTTCTTCAACAATAAAGAAACTATTAATCAAAAGACTGTGTTATGAAGACTTATCTGTGAAGAAGCTCTGAAGGTCTCACGGAGAGCTCACGTGCGTATTACGACATTCTCCATAACCATGTAGTTCAACAGTGGCTAGAGGGAGTAATCTCTTGAACAAGCTACAACATGAGAGACTATTATATAAAGGTCGAAAGTGGTACAGGTTGAACCTATGGTCTTTCTCTCAAGGGTTCAACATTTAGCAAAATTTCTTAAAATACAATTACAACAATCTGACAGATTTGTTCAAACTTTAAGTCTTTGACAGAAGGATGCTGGAAATGATTGGTCACGGGCAACTAAACATTCAAACATCCTCACGCCAACTAAAATTCCAACGCCTTCTTAGCTTCATTAAATTCCATTCTCTAATCCATATATCATGTGTATGCTCAAGAACTGCACCCAAAATTGCTGGATGAAATTTTCAATCTGCTGGACAAGGCAGCCGTGTCGGTTTGGCTGCTTTTTCATTTATCAGGGATTTAAAATGACCTGTTCATTGTTTTGTACAAGGCTGGATAGAAATTACAGAATTAACACAACTTGTTGCTGCATTTCACGCAATGAGTCATATTTGTCCACATTTGTTCATATCTCTTCAGTCCTTTCCTACATGCACTTTTTCGAACAAACCTTAGATAGACATTGACCGTTTCTGCGTGTGTGATTATGCTTGAAAATCAATTGCCTAGCCACGGTTGCACAAGAAAAGCTGATTTACTCTCCTCAGATCTGTTTCATCCTGCATCTACGGCTTCCCTAACATGTTTTCATAATTTCAAACATTTCTTATTTCAGCTTGTAATGTGTATTGATTTCAGCTCTTCTATCTTTTCAAATCATTCCTCTTCGTCTTTTCTTGTACCGGGTAATATAATGATGAATGTGCATCTTTAGAAACTCGATACCCATCTGTGCCATGGGCTCCTGTAGTATTCTGACTTTGTTTTAAACATAGGCTATCATTATCTCTTGGTTTTTAAATTATAGCGCAATAGGTAAACAAAAATCAACTTATTTTATAATTGTCTTATCAACCAGAGGTGCAGTCTTTCAAGTCCTGTCCATTTGTACATCCAAATACATTTACTCTTCTGCAGCAATGGCCCTCTTATCATTTTGAGTACAATTTCTACTGTTGTCTTTTTTTAACAAAATGCATCACTTCACACTTATCAACCTTGCAATCCATCTGCTGCTTGTGTTTGTCATGTTCCTCATTGGTTTTTGTTTTCTCACCACGAGTAACAATTCTCTCATAATCACAGCTGGCAATTGCCTATGTATGTTAAACACAACTTTTCATGTCAGAACAGTGGAATGAACATTTCCATTGAGATCATCTTGCTCACAGCTTCACAGATTAGAAACTCACGGACATGTTCTGTGCCATTGTGCAGTCTAAAATGATGGTTCCATTATGTGTTGCATCAGGGTCTACTTGTTGTTAAGAGATATTTTCAGGATTTTTCAGAGAACAGCTGGATTGCCCAACTAATTGAAATCTAAACTAATTATTTTCCGGCTTAGTTGCTTGAGCAATGTGAAGTGCTCATTATTGCAGCTATTCTGATTCACTGCTTTTCTGTCATCACGGAAACTAATTAGCTGCATACACCCCCCCCCCCCCCCCCCCCCCCCCCCCCCCCCCCCCCCCCCCCCCCCAAAACAAATGATATGAGGGTCATTGCTGCACATCTAGGTTGTGTGTAATTAATTAAACTAAGATAGTAACTTAAATATGGAGATAGAGGTATTAACCAAATGGGAGAAGAGAATACTCCTAATTCGTCATCCAGTTAATGCTCCCTTTAGTTTAAAAATAAACCTGAGCTTCAAGCATGGGAATTACCAGTTTAAAGTCTCACAGAGGCACACACTTGTCACCTGAAATCCCGTTCTTGTTCGTGATCCAGAAAATTACTCAACCAAAGCTCCTCTGGTTCTTGCACACATCATTCATCATAAATATTGAGCTAATTTGGAATTATCTTCCCCTTCTACTGCCCATTATTTTGCTCATTCAGGCCTTTGTGTCCAGTTAATAGGCAGAAGCGTGCTTAAAATCATTGGCCTTCAGCCAGTGCAACTGGAATAAGTCCCAGATTTCCATTGCTTGCACTATGCAACGTGAAAGGTTGGGACTTGGCGATTGTTCTGCAAGGCCAAATTTGTCAAGTCACTCTGCCACTGGAGTCCAGCCACAAACCCCGTCTTGCTGAGATTCCAATCTGGAATCTCCACTGCCTGGGGTGTCGTGTCAGAAGAATGGAGCATAGAAAATGTTGTGTCACTATTTAAGAAGGGCTGTGAAGTAAAAACTGTAATATAGCCATACTGTGTTGTGAAAGTTATTGGAGAAGATTCTGAGAGATATGATATACATGCATTTGGAATGGTAGGGATTGATTTGGGATAGTCAGCCTGGTTTAATGCCTGTGAGATAGTGCACATACCAATCCACACCTATACCCATCAGGTCTTTGCATTGAAATAATGTAATTTAATTCAGCCAGCTTGGCTCACTCTCTGCCATGGCCCCTGCCTATCCTATCTACTGAACATGCTGTCATTGACTTCTGCATTGATTTCCTGCCTCCCACCTGTCTTACAACTGTGTTGGAACCCAATCCCTGTCATCCTAGTTCAAATCCTCCTGAGTAGTATTAGAAAACTGTTACCAGGAGATTGGTTCCCCACCAGTTCAGATGCAACCCGTCCCTCTTGTACAGATCATCTCTACCTCAGAAGAGATCCCAACGGGCCAAAGATCTGAATCTCTGCCTCCTGCACCAACTCCTCAGCCACGCATTCACCTGCTTAATCTTCTAATCCTATCCACATTAGTTTGTGGTACAGGAGTAATCCAGTGATCAAAAGCCTTGCGGTCCTGCTTTTAATCTTTTGTTAACTTCCTATATTCACTCTACAGGACGCTATACTTTTTCCTATCTCTATCACTTGTGCCAACATGCACAATGACATCTGGCTGCTCACCTTCCCCCTTGAGAATATTCTGTAACCACTATCCTGAAAGATTTACAGTACACAAATAAATGCAAACATAGAAAAATTGGTGCAGGAGCAGGCCATTCAGCACTTCGAGCCAGCACTGGCATTCAATATGATCACGGCTGATCATCCAAAATCAGTTCCTGCTTTCTCCCCATATCCCTTGATTCTCTTATCCTAAGAGCTATATCTAACTTTCTCTTGAAAACATCCAGAGAATTGGCATTCACTGCCTTCTGTTGCAGAGAATTCCACAGATTTAAAAATAAATTGGATAGGCATATGGATGAGAAGGGAATGGAGGGTTATGGTATGAGTGCAGGCAGGTGGGACTAAGGGGAAAAAAAAATTTGTTCGGCACGGACTTGTAGGGCCGAGATGGCCTGTTTCCGTGCTGTAATTGTTATATGGTTATTATATGGTTATTGACAACTCTCTGGGTGAAAACGTTTTTCCTCATCTCAGTCGTAAATGGCCTACCTCTTATTCTTAAACTGTGATCCTGGTTCTGGACTCCCCCAACACCGGGAACATTTTTCCTGCATCTAGCCTGTCCAATCCTTTAAGAATTGTACATGTTTCTTTAAGATCTCCTCTCATCATTCTAAATTCCAGTGAATATAAGCCCAATCAATCCATTTCATCATATGTAAGTCTCACGATCCCGGGAATTAACCTGGTGAACTCACGCTGCACTCCCTCAATAGCAAGAATGTCCTTCCTCTAATTAGGAGACCAAAACTGCACACAATACTCCAGGTGTGGTCCACCAGGGCCCTGCATGCTTCTATTCATTGAATGATGTGCAAGGATACCCAGGTCTACTTGCGCCTCCCCTTTTCCTAATCTGACATCATTCAGATAATAATCTGCCTTCTGTTTCTTGCCACCAAAGTGGATAACCTTACATTTATCCACATTATACTTCATCCCACTAGTCACTGCTTGTCATTCTGAAAATAACCTGTTTATTCCTGCTCTTCAGATTCAGATTCAGATTCAGATTCAATTTTAATTGTCATTGTCAGTGTACAGTACAGAGACAACGAAATGCATTTAGCATCTCCCTTGAAGAGCGACATAGCAAACGATTTGAATAAAAAAAAAATAAATAATAAGTGTCCGGGGGGGGGGGGGGGGGGTGATTGGCAGTCACCGAGGTACGTTGTTTAGTAGAGTGACAACCGCCGGAAAGAAGCTGTTCCTCGACCTGCTGGTTCGGCAACGGAGAGACCTGTAGCGCCTCCCGGATGGTAGGAGGGTAAACAGTCCATGGTTGGGGTGAGAGCAGTCCTTGGCGATGCTGAGCGCCCTCCGCAGACAGCGCTTGCTTTGGACAGACTCAATGGAGGGGAGCGTGGAACCGGTGATGCGTTGGGCAATTTTCACCACCCTCTGCAGTGCCTTCCGGTCGGAGACAGAGCAGTTGCCATACCATACTGTGATGCAGTTGGTAAGGATGCTCTCGATGGTGCAGCGGTAGAAGTTCACCAGGATCTGAGGAGACAGATGGACCTTCTTCAGTCTCCTCAGGAAGAAGAGACGCTGATGAGCCTTCTTGATCAGAGTAGAGGTATTGTGAGTCCAAGAGAGGTCATCGGAGATGTTGACTCCCAGGAACCTGAAGCTAGAAACACGTTCCACCTCCGTCCCGTTAATGTGGATGGGGGTGTGCGTGCCACCTCTGGACTTCCTGAAGTCTACAATGAGCTCCTTGGTCTTCTTGGAGTTAAGGGCCAGGTTGTTGTCAGCGCACCATGCTGCTAAGTGCTGGACCTCCTCCCTGTAGGCTTTGCTTCCTGTCTGCCAACCACTTCTCTATCCATGTCAATACCCTACCCCCAATACGATGTGCTCTAATTTTTCACACTAATCTCTTGTGTGGGACCTTGTCAAAGGCTTTTTGAAAGTCTAGATATACCACATCAACTGGCTCTCCCTTACCCATTCTACTTGTTACATCCTCATTAAATTCCAGAAGATTAGTCAAGCATGATTTCCCCTTCATAAATCCATGCTGACTTTGACCGATCATGTCACTGCTTTCCAAATGTGCTGCTCTTTCATCTTTAATAGTCGACTCAAGCATCTTCCCCACCACCGATGTCAGGCTAACTGGTTTATAATTCCCTGTTTTCTCTCTCCCTTCTCTCTTAAAAAGTGGGGTTACATTAGCTACCATCCAGTCCACAGGAACTGATCCAGAGTCTATAGAACATTGGAAAATGATCATCAATGCATCCACAATTTTCCGGGCCACCTCTTCGAGTACTCTGGGACGCAGACAATTAGGCCCTGGGGATTAATCTGCCTTCAGTCCCAACAGTTTACCTAGCACCATTTCCTGACTAATGTGGATTCCCTTCAGTTCCTCCCTCCCACTAGATCCTCGATCCCCTAGTATTTCTGGGAGATTGTTTGTGTCTTCATCAGTGAAGAGAGAGCCAAAGTACGAGTTTAACTGGTCTGCAATTTCCTTGCTTCCCATTCTAAATTCACCCTTTTTCTGACTATAAGGGACCTACATTTGTCTTCACTAATCTTTTCCTCTTCACAGAAGCTTTTACAGTCAGTTTTTATACTCTCAGCAAGCTTTCTTTCATGCTTAATTAACCCCTTTGTCCTCTGTTGAATTCTAAATTTTTCCCAGTCCTCCGGTTTGCTGCTTCCTCTGGCCAATTTATATGCCTCTTCCTTGGATTTAACACTATCCCTAATTTCCATCCTTAGCCACGGTTCAGCCGCCTTGCCTGTTTTTTTTTTACACCAGACAAGGATGAACAATTGTTGTAATTCATCCATGTGATCTTTAAATCTTTGCCATTGCATATCCACCCGTCAACCCTTTGAGTATAATTTGCCAATCTATCCTAGCCAATTCCCATCTCATGCCGTCAAAGTTATCTTTCTTTAAGTTCAGGACCCTTGTCTCTGAATTAACCGTGTCACTCTCCATTTTAATGTAGAATTCTTCCATATTATGGTCACTGTTACCCTTTGCACAACAAGATTGCTAACTAATCCTTCCTCATTACACAATGCCCAGTCTAGGATGGCCTGCCCTCAAGTTAGTTCCTTTACATATTGGCTTAGGAAATCCTCCTCCTCAGTCTGGTTACCAATTTGGTTAGCCCAATCTATATGTAGATTAAAGTCAGCCATGATAACTGGGTGACAGTACTCTTTAAAATTAATTTATGTTGTGCTCATATTTAATTATCTGCATTTTATGTTAACTCCAATGTTAAAAAAATGAATTTGGGTTATTTACTGTTTGAACTGCTCTTTATCACAGCTATCCTGATTCACTGCTTTCCTGTCATCATGGAAACTAATTGGCTGTGCATATATTTGTGAGACATTTAAAATGCCCATCTTTGCCTGCTATCAAGGCTGTTGAGTGCACTTAAGGATCATATCATTGCACTGGATGAGGCCCTGATGCGTTCGTCCAAACCAGTGAGTTTGGAGATGGTTATTACCAAAGGGAAAACCCTTGTCAGATGGAGAAGATGTACGGGCACATGGAGCGTAGGTGTGAGAGATTTAGGCTCTGGGTGAGTTGGGCGATGGGCCGTTACCCGGGGCCACTGGGCCAGCAAAATCCAGTCCTTAAATTGCTTAAATTGTTATACAATGAGCCTGATATTTTGCCATCTTTTAATGGGCCAGTCAATAATACATAAATCATAATCAATTGTCAAACATCAGTGTCCTCTTCCAGGTCAAAGTTCTGATAAAATTCTCTCTTGTGACTCCTGTAAAAGTTACTACCGTGACTAGTGATGTGCCTTAGGGTTCGGCGCTGGGCCCGTTACTGTTTGTCATCTACATCAATGATTTGGATGAGAACATGCAGGGCAAGATTAGCAAATTTGCTGATGATACAAAAGTGGGTGGTTTTGCAGATAGTGAAGATGGTTGTGAAAGATTGCTGCAGGATCCGGATCAATTGGCCTGATAGGCTGAGGAATGGTTGATAGAATTTAATACAGAGGAAGGTGAGGTATTGCATTTTGGGGCATCTAACAAGGACAGGACTTACACAGTGAATGGTAGGCCTTTGGGTAGTGTTGTACAGCAGAGGGATCTGGGAGAACAAGTGCATGGTTCCTTGAAGGTTGAGTCGCAGGTAGATAAGGTGGTCAAAAAGGCTTTTGGCACTTTGGCCTTCATCAGTCAGAGTATTGAGTATAGATGTTGGGAGGTCATGTTGCAGTTGTACAAGACATTGGTGAGACAGCATTTTGAATATATATATATAGATGTTTTTTTTAATTTTTATTTATTAGAAGCAGGGTACAAAAATATAACCAGCGGCATATGACATAATATTGCGTTCAGTTCTCGACTCCATGTTACTGGAAATATATTGTCAAGCTTGAAAGGGTTCAGAGAAGTTTTACGAGGATGTTGCCAGGACTATAGGGAGGGGTTGAGTAGGCAGGGTCTCTATTCCTTGGAGCGCAGCAGGATGAGGGGTGATCTGAAAGAGGTGTATAAATATATGAGAGGAATAGATCGGGTAGATGCACATAATCTTTTGCCCAGAGTAGGGGAATTGAGGACCAGAGGACATAGGTTCAAGGTGAAGGGGAAAAGATTTAATAGGAATTTGCGGGAGTATCTTTTTCACACAAAGCTGCCAAAGGAGGTAGTTGAGGTTGGGACTATCCCAATGTTTAAGGAACAGTTAGACAGGAACATGGATAGGACAGTTTTGGAAGGATATGGATCAAAAGCAGGCAGGTGGGACTAGTGTAGCTGGGTCATGTTGGTCGATGTAGGCAAATTGGGCCGAAGGGCCTGTTTCCACACTGTATCATTCTATGACTAAAAGATAGACATAAAATGCTGGAGTAACTCTGCGGGACAGGCAGCATCTCTGGATAGAAGGAATGGGTGATGTTTCGGGTCGAGACCCTTCAGACCCTTCTTCAGATGCTGCCTGTCCTGCTGAGTTACTCCAGCCTTTTGTGTCTATCTTCGGTGTAAACCAGCATCTGCAGTTTCTTCCTACACATTCTGATAAAAGGTCTTTGACCTGAAACAATAACTCTGTTTCTCTCTCCACATTTGTTCCCTGTGCTGTTGAGATTTTCCAGTCATTTCTGTTTATATTTCAGATTACCAACATCTGCAGTTGTTTAATCTTTTTTCATTGTCAAGCATTGAGGCCTGAGTTAAACTCAGTGCATTATGTTGGGCAGGTGACACCAATTTCAGTAAAAGGGGGACTCAATTGCTACCAGGCAGATGAAGAAAATAATTCATTGCTATCTTGAAGAAATGCAACATCGCCTGGGATTCTCTGGCCCATAACAACTCGAAGAAGAGAAAGAGCATTTGGGATGGTATTGAGAACGTTGAGGCTATACATTGGGAGCTAACATGGGCCTGTGCTAGTGTCACAAGAAGCAATCTACCTAACAAACTATGCCCCCATCGCCCAGTCAGCCACCACACACCCCATATATGGGATCGTCTGTGGTTCCCACACTAGCCTCAATTCCACTGAGTAAAAGTGGTGTAAGCCGCCCTGATCCCAAGTGAATACGTAAGAAGAAGTAGAGTTCACCTGTGTCGCATATACATAGAATATACATACTAATCTCCTTCGCATATACATACTAATCTCATTCGCACATATATACATAATCTCATTCTCCTTCATGCAATCACATATCCTTTCATTGCCTTAATATCCACATGCCTATCTAAATTACCTTTTAAATGCCTCTATCATATCTGATTCCACCATCACCCCTGGCAGCGCATTCCTGGCACCCACAATTCTCTGTGTAAAACAAAAACAAAAATGAGTCTGGTAACAAGTAACATTTCACCCTGTGGAAAAAGATTTTGACTGTATTTGGATTTTGTTCCAGGGCCTCTGTGATTCGGTTTAGCATGTACATGAAGGCAACTGAGCGTGATCCTGAAGTGCAGGCTCTGAGGAAAATGAGCACTAGTTGTTCAGCTGAGAGCAGATATCTTAACATTGGATATATGTTTCAGTTTCAGAGGTTACCATGATGACCAAAATGTTTCCTAAAAAAAAATGCTTTGCAGCATCCAGAACTGTACAGTCTTTCAAATGCTCTATACTTCTTCAGAGTTCTCCAAGTATTCTCATTGAAACATACAGAATAGTGAATGGCTTGGATAGAGTGGATGTGGAGAGGATGTTTCCATTAGTGGGAAAGTCTAGGACTGGAGATCATAGCCTCAGAATTAAAGGACATTAGTTTGGGAAGGAGATGAGGAGAAATTTATTTAGTCAGAGGGTGGTGAACCTGTGGAATTCTTTGCCACAGAAGGCTGTGGAGGCCAAGTCAGTGGATATTTTTAAGGCAGAGCTGGATAGATTCTTGATTCGTACAGGTGTCAGGGGTTATGGGGAAAAGGCAGGAGAATGTGGTTAGGAGGGAGAGATAGATCAGCCATGATTGACTGGCAGATTAGACTTAATGGGCTGAAGGACCTAATTCTACTCCTATTCCTTATGTCCTTATGACCTCATTGTACCAACGACTTCAATAATTGCAACACAACGTTCCATAACGTTTCTGTAGTAACCATAGATAACTCTCTTCATTGTCCATTGCACCATCAATTTTGGTGTCATTTGCAAACATACTCAGCATGTAATTGTTAATGTAGACGTTAAGCAGTGGGCCCAGCACTAATCTCTGCAGCACCTCACCAGTTCCAGCCCTCCAATCTGAATAATAGCCCACAGTCCCACACTTTGATTTCTTCTACTGGGCCCATCATGTATCCAATTGTCCAGCTCACCTTGCATCCTATGTGATCTCAGATTCCAGACACATCTACCGTATGGCACATTGTGAAAATGTTTGTTAAAGTCGATATAGACAACATCTACAGTCCTACCCATATCAATCCTCTTCGTCACCTCTGCAAGAAATAACATTCACCCTGTCCTTAATACTCTCTAATCCAGGCAACATCCTGGTGAAACTCTTCTGCTCCCTCTCCAAAACCTCCACATCATTCCTGGGATGCAGCAGCCAGAATTACACAGCTGCAACATGGTCTTGACTCTTGTGTTCAATGACTTCCCTAATTTTATATTCAACTGCCCAGATTCGGATTTTACACTGAAGGGTTTCGGCCCGAAATGTTGCCTATTTCCTTCTCTCCTTAGATGCTGCTGCACCCGCTTAGTTTCTCCAGCATTTTTATGTACCTTCAGATTTTACACTATGGGTTATTTTCTTTGCAATCTGAATGTTTCATATAACCTTTATTGATCTTTACCATATTAACATAAGCTTTTACATTCTGATTTTATGTTTCTTATTAACCTTCTCTTATATTATACTTTCCCAATCGTTATCAATGTCTTGGTCCTTTGCTGAATTCTAAAATCTAAAACCTTATCCTTTGTACTTTTTCCTTTGTATCTTGAACCTTTCAGGCCACTTTTTTCATTGGATTTTCCAGCCTTAAAGGGATATATATTTATTAAGAAACTATTAATTCTTTAAATGTTAGTCATTGCCTAAAGTCCTCTTATGTACAAGATTGTTAATTTATCCCTTTTCACAGTGTGAGATCTAAAATAGCCTTTGTTCTAGTTAGTTTTCCAGATGTATGTGGAGCAACTGTCTCATGTACATTAGATGCAATTAAAATGATTACATGCGGACCAACAATCAAAAAGTGCTTGGCACCCTGCTGCTATGTGACCCTTGCTTTTTCCAAAGGGTGCACGACAATGTGTTGCCATTTACACATCTTACAACCTTTTTTGTTTTCCAGTCCATTCCTGGCCCATTTTATTGTCTCCATACTCTCTTCACCCCCCCCCCCCCCCCCCCCCCCCCCCCCCCCCCCCCCCACCTCCCACCCGTAGATTTTATAACTCAGGTTGACATTTGGAGACATTTACAGTAGCCAATTAAACTACTAACCCACACTTGTGGGGAAACCCATGCAATAACAAAGAGATCATGCAAACTCCCCACAGAAGAACTTGTTGCCAGGATTGAACCCAGAATGCTGGAGCTGAGAAACAGCAGCTCTGCTAGCTCTGCCACAGTGTTCTGCACAGATTAAGTCATTGCAAAAAAAAAAAACACTTTTCAGCATCCAGTAAAAGTGCTAAATAGAACCATGAATAAATTACAGAAGTAATTTCCGATGGAGTTCCGCATAAACTGGGGTCTTGTCCCTGGAGCTGCAATTACGAAGTGCACAATGTCCCGTTTTCCTATATATGCACTTTCTTGCCATTTATTAGGTCTGCCTCCACCTGTGCAGAATCGTTGCATTTTCATCGCAGATCTGTTTCTTACCTAGATTTGTTGGGTCAGAAATAATATCTGACATTTTTTTCCATCTGTTATCATTAAGATAGTAAACGTCTGAGAGCCCAGTCCAGAATGTTTTCCTCTCAAACTACATTCACTAGTTTCTGCATGTCTAATCATTTCCCAAACAGCACCAAAAGGGTTGAGCACTTTTTTTCCATTTTATAAAAACATATTACCGTGCCCAATAATTTTATGACTGACAGACATATTTTTAGTGATGAATCCTTCATTTTTTTTCTTCAACTGTTATCAGGCTATTTTCTCTCTCCTTTTTTGGTTAGTTGTCATATTTGCTGCCATGCAAACTATTTGGGTGGTTCCTGAATCTAAGGAACTTTGGAATTCATTCTTTGAATTCACTCCTTTTGCTGTTACCTTTCAGAATTTTAAGCTGTTTATTTTACTGCCCCTTATAGTTTATCCTGTCTTTGGTTCCAGGAGAGCTCTTATTTTGATTTGGGCACCTTTTTATATAATTGTAGAATTACTTAAAGTTTTTATTTGTTGCTATCTTTCTATCCTCTTCCTTTTTTTAAAATCAGTTTTTATGTTAGTCATGCCTGTTTTCTAAAATGCCCACAGAAAACTGAGCTTCCCATAAAATTGGATCAGTATGCAGCTTGCAACAAATTACATTTTTCTATCCAGAGACTTTGATACCCTCTGCCCTAGGAGTACAAAAAATGATTTGATGTCAGGCTTTTTATTACACTGCCAGGACAGAGTGTATTAATTTGGGATAATGCGTCACATTGTAGCAAAAAAATCTCCATGGATAATTGTTAAATATTTTGGCAAATATGTGATTTTCCTTTTCTTCTTTACCATTTTCAGGTAAAGGTTTCAAGAAACAGCATTTTATATTTTAACCGGGAGTTTAGAAATCATTGTAAAATTGTGATTTATTTAAATCTTGCACTCATTTCCTCTCAAACTAATCATGAATAAACAGAACTTACTAATCCAGCTCTGTAAATATGAGATATGCTGTCTTAAACAGAGCCTGAGCAACAAAGCTGGAGAGCTAAAATGATCCTTATTTAAAAATGACACAATAATTGTGACATATTGTTTAATGACTGCTTATGACTATATTTATTCAGTTCCTTCAAGCTGTCACTTAGTAATTCCTTGTTGTCCACATTACTATCTGCTCATTCTTCATTAAAATGTGCTCAGAATTAAATATGAATTAAAAATGAACTGCAAAAGTAGTTGTTTAGAATTTGGCTCCTTGCTGAGTGGGAGTAATCAAAGTTTTCAGTTGCTTTGCACGTAATCAAGCTAAAACTGGTAAGTTTTAGAAGGATGTTTTTATTTTTCACCTCATATTTTGAAATCAGTTCCTCAGATGGCAACAGATGAGCTGTAGTAATATGAAACTTAAATCAAACATTGAAATTCTCATGTGTTTGGTTTGCTTTTTGCCTTTTCCTTGGCTCAGAGAAAGAATGTAAATGAAAGGAGAACAAATCAAAGAAGAGGCAAGAAATGAACCAAATCAGTGTGTGCTGAATTGGAGGCTGTGTTGTGTGAGATGATTGTGAGGAAGGTTTCTCACCAGAACAATTCTGGAATAAGCTTGTCTTTAGTTCGGCAAAGCATTGAATGAATTAGTAAACACTAATGCCCTTGAGTTCTGATTTCATTTTGTGTGGATGACTCTATTCCTATGGGGCCACATCTCTAAATGATGATTTCAGGGCTATGTGGCTGAGGTGCTAGTATTCAGGAAAGATTGTCATACTATAATTTTAACTTGCTTAGCATGTCATGGTGTCTTTATATATTAAAATATTATTTTTTTTGTCTTCTTACAGGTTCTTGCAACTTTGGAACATTTGGAAAAAGTTAGCAGCTTTCAGGAGTTTGTACAGATCTTCAGTCAGTTTGGAAACGAGATGGTAGAATTTGCCCATTTGACAGGAGACAGGCAAAATGTAGGTTATAAATGCATTGCAATATTCGAGGCAACTGATTTTTTGAGATGTTATTGAACCTTTTTCAACTCTCAGATCTTTAAAGTGGTTTTATGCAATGAAAGCACTATAAAAGTACAAATGATAATTTGTGTTGAATTTCTTTTTCCATTGCTTTTCATCAGCTGTTGCAGTTCAGCCAAATTCTTTGCATTCTGGCCAAATTTTGCCCAGCCTTCATTTTTAACATGGCTGGGTCCAAAACTTAAAAATTGGATGGGGATTTTTCTGAAAGAGATTTTCTCCATTCACAACGGTTCTGAACTGTACCCATGCCACCTAACTGGTAACTATCAAATTATCTGCTGGAAACCTCCCCAGTATATTCTTCATACGAGTGAGTTGTAATATAAATTTATTGCCTATGTATTTCTTCCTCTTTTGTTGACTGTGTTCATATGTTATGCATACTGCAGGTTTGGATTTTAAATAGTTTAAGATTTTTCATCTTTTTTTATAATAACATAGAAATGTTATTATAAAAAAAGATGAGAAATCTTATACTATTTTAGTCTTCTTGTGTCCTGGGAAAAATTATTGAAGGATGTTAGCTATTCTCTTGCTTTTATGGCTTAGAAGCTATGGACATTAAATATTTTTTTGAAAATCTGCATGTGTGGCATGATGTTGAAAACATACAAAGGCTCCTTTATGAGTGCTAATAACTGAGCCACACCAAAGCTGTTGGAATAAATTTAATTTATTTTGATGAGAGATCCTCTCTGGAAATATTAAAGCCTAATCACTATGTCTCCAGTCACCACTATCTATGCTCATTCAACTTGAACAGTTGATTTCAGAGTTATACAAGTGGATCTATGAAACAGAACTCTTGCAACCAAGACTGCCAATGGAACTTTCAAGGTACAGGTAATTCAGCCATAGGATCTGTTTAATGTACTAATACATAGTCTACATTTTCATGATATTCTCCATAGTGATTTCTGTGAATATGCACCAGCAGAATCCGATTTAAACTAGATAATATTGCCATCAAACCAGTGCATTTCATATAAATTCAGCCAAATTGTTTCAATAGATTAGGGAATTTTCAATCCTCATTGTGTCCAGCATTAGTTGTATTTTTGTCATTAAAATAAAATGTAACAGGCAGCATCTCTGGAGAAAATAACAGTAATGTTATTGAATGTCAAGACATGGTGCTTGGAGTCTTGTTGGAGATGTTTCTTGATTACTGCTTATATGACACCGTTGCTACTTGCAACTTCTAACCCTATGTCTGCATCACAGAATTGCAGCATACATGCAAGGACTGTCTTTATTTCATCTGTTCTGCATGAAATTATACTTTATCCAATTATCAGTTAACATCCCGTTTGAACCAGGCTGTGTTGCAAGCAGTCAGTGTGCTTTCCACTGTATACCTGTAGGAGGGTGGGGGAGCGGTCCTTCTTCTTCTTGCATTTGGCGTGCATAGCCTAAAGTTGCATGTTATTTTGCAAATTGTTCTATTTGATCTTATTTGACTGTGCATGTTGGGTTGATTGCATTAGTTGAAAACAGGGCGGACCACGTGAAGGTTGCAATCTCCCACCCCGGGGAGCGGTCCTGGCCCAAGGCGTCACTGACAAGCGTTCCTCCGGGAAGGGTCCTGAGCCAAACCATCTTTAGCTCCCTCATCGACATATTCAAGGGAGGGAATGCGGGAGTACTGATGGGGAAGCCATCATTACTTGTCCATCACTGTGTGTAAAAGTATGAGAGGCATGGATAGGGTGGACGAATAGGGCCTTTTTACCAGGGTGGAGTTGTCAGGGACTGGAGGATATGGCTTTAGGTTGAGAGGGTCAAAGTTTGTGGGAGATGTGTGGGACAGGTTTTTTTAGAGGGTGCCTGGAACGCATTGCTGGGATTGCTGGTGGAGGCGGATATGATGCTGGCAGTTGAGGGACCCTTGGGATCGGCACATGGTTATGCAGGGAATGGAGGAATGTGGATCAAATGCAGGCAAAGTTGATGTTTTAATTGGCATCATGTTTGACGCAGCCATTGTCAGCCAAAGGGCCTGTTCTTGTGCTGCACTGTTCTTCTGATCTAATTAGGGAGGGAAGGTTTTTAATGATACAGCTAAAGAAGACTAGGTTTCAAACAATGCCCAGAAGAATTACCACAGTAATGCCCAAGGCTGGGTTTCATTGACCTTCAACAGCCATGAGCATAATTAATGAGCAGTGTTTCTGCTAATTGAACTCATTTAGATACAAAGGAAGGTTTATAAAATTTAATATTAATTTTTTTTTTAAATCTAGCTAAATCAAAGAAATTAGTAAATAGTTCAATATAATGTTTTCAGTAATTTAAATTCAGGTCGACACATTTATTCAAACAATTATTAAGGGAACTCCAGTGTTGCACAAGTTCAGATAATGGAAAATCGCCCTTAAGGAATTCACAAATCACAACTAAAAAATAGTCTGGGTCGGCCGAACCTCGCCGCCCCACCGGCCATCCGCTGACCGGGACCTCCTACGCTTTGCCCGCTGACCCAGACGCCACTCCCCGCGGGCCTCCACCATCAACTCTACCGACACTCGCCACTCCACCGCTCTCCAGCAGGCCGCAGCCGTCACCTTACCTGAGTCCTAGGCTCAGCACCGTACCTGAAGTCTCCACGCAGCAGACTCTGACATCACGGGGTCTAACTGTGCTGGGTCCTAGTGCTCACCCCGAACACAGGGAACATCAGTGGTTGTTCCACTGGGTCTTCCCCTTCCCCCTCAAACCATGTGACCCCAGCTCTTCCCCTCCCACACTATAGTCCCCATACCCCCCCCCCTCCCTGACCATCCCCCATCCCCCCCCCCCCCCCCACCAGACATCACCTCGGCCCCAGTCCACTCACTTGCCTTCCTCCAGCCCCAATCCCCATCCTTGTCGTGTGTTCACCATCCCCCCTGACCTCCCCCTCTCGGATACCGAATGGTCTGGCCTCAGGAGAGGCCTCACCTTTGTTCCCCTCCGTCCCCACCTCAATGAGTTCCTCGTCCGCCACGATGTGGAGCTCTTCTTCTCGTCGTCTCCGCATCCAAGCGTTTTTTTTTCCATGGGAAGGAGTCCTCGCCCCCCCCCCAGTGATGACCCCCTTCTCCCGTCTCTAACGAACCCCCTCCTCTGGACTCCCCCTCATGACCATCTACTACGGCTTTAGATCTTTTTATTTTAAACTGCCGACGGGACATCAACCGCCTCAACTTCTCCATTCCCCTGTCTCACTCCAATCTCTAGCACCATCCCCCCCCCCCCCCCCCCCCCCCCGCTCCCCCTGATTTCACCTGATTTCACCTTCTCCCCAAAATCCACAAACCTGACTGTCCTGGTAAACCCATTGTTTCTGCCCGTTCGTGCCCCACCGAACTCATTTCCAAATACCTTGACTCCATCCTATCCCCCCTGGGTAAATCCCTCCCGATCTATGTTCAAGACACCTCACACACTTTTCGGCTCCTCCATGACTTCCGTTTTCTAGGCCCCCACTCCCTCATCTTCACCATGGATGTCCAGTCACTCTACATCTCCATCCCTCACCAGGAGAGTCTTAAATCCCTCCGTTTCTTCCTCGACCGGAGAGTCAACCAATCCCCATCTACTGATACTCTCCTCCGCCTAGCGGTGCTGTTCCTTACCCTTTTCGTTCTACTCCTCCCATTTCCTCCAAATCCAAGGCGTAGCTATGGGCACACGCATGGGCCCCAGCTATGCCTGCCTCTTTGTAGGGTACGTCAAACAATCCTTGTTCGAGGCGTACCGTGGTCATATCCCCGAACTCTACCTCCGCTACATCGACGGCTGCATTGGTGCTACCTCCTGCACCCATACAGAATTCACTGACTTCATCCATTTCACCACTAACTTCCATCCGGCACTCAAATACACCTGGACCATTTCCGACATCTCCCTACCGTTTCTAGACCTCACTATCTTCATCGCAGATATCTTAACCGACATCTATTATAAACCCATTGACTCCCATGGCTATCTGGACTACACTTCTTCGCACCCTGCTTCCTGTAAGGACTCCATCCCCTACTCCCAATTCCTCTGTCTATGCCGCATCTGCACCCAGGTTGAGGTGTTCCAAACCAGGGCATCCGAGATGTCCTCATTCTTTAGGGAATGGGGGTTCCCCTCTTCTACTATAGATGAGGCTCTCACCAGGGTCTCTTCTATATCATGTAACTCTGCTCTCTCTCCCCATCCCCCCACTTGTAACAAGGGCAGAGTCCCCCTTGTCCTCACCTTCCACCCTACCAGCCGTCACATACAACAAATAATCCTCCGACATTTTCAACACCTCCAACGGGATCCCACCACTGGCCACATCTTCCCATCTCCTCCCCTTTTGGCTTTCTGCAGAGAAGCTCCCTCCGTAACTCCCTGGTCAATTTGTCCCTTCCCACCCAAACCACCTCCTCTCCAGGCACTTTCCCTTGCAACCGCAGAAAATGCTACACTTTTCGCTTTACCTCCCCCCTTGACTCCATCCGAGGACCCAAGCAGTCTTTCCAAGTGCAGCAGAGGTTTACCTGCACCTCCTCCAACTTCATCTATTGCATCCGCTGCTCTAGGTGTCAGCTGCTCTACATCGGTGAGACCAAGCGTAGGCTTGGCGATCGCTTCGCCCAACACCTCCGCTCGGTTTGCAATAACCAACCTGATCTCCCGGTGGCTCAGCACTTCAACTCCCCCTCCCATTCCGAATCCGACCTTTCTGTCCTGGGCCTCCTCCATGGCCAGAGTGAGGCCCACTGTAAATTGGAGGAGCAGCACCTCAAATTTTGCTTGGGTAGTTTACACCCCAGTGGTATAAGCATTGACTTCTCCAATTTTAGGTAGTCCCTGCTTTCTCCTTCTTTCCCCTCCCCTTCCCAGCTCTCCCTCAGCCCACTGTCTCCGCATCTTCCTTTCTTATTCCCACCCTCCCCACTCCCACATCAATCTGAAGAAGGGTCTCGACCCGAAACGTCGCCAATTTCCTTCGCTCCATAGATGCTGCCTCACCCGCTGAGTTTCTCCAGCATTTTTGTCTACTAAAAAATAGTTGATTGGAAGCATGCACCATAACTTCATTTTGGAGACTATTGAAATTCTGAGCATGTTCTGCTCCGTGGTTATCAATTGCATCCATAGCAGAAACTCTGTGGAATATGTTTAATGTGGTGGATAACAACGTTTTCAACGATAACAACGATAACAACAGCAATTGGCCAACCACTTCATCCTACTTTCAGAGCCACAAATAATCAGTGGATGCTGACATTTCCGAAGTGCTTTGCTAATGAGTCAGATGTGTTCAGTGTATTTTGGGACTCCACTTAAATTCACTTGGTACTAACTGCTTACCAATAATGTGGTATATTGTTTTGAGTTTACAACACAAAAGCTGGCCACTTATGCATGATCGTTCTCCACACAATCTTCCTCCCACTCTTGCTTGCTTTATTTCTCTTCAGAATAGGTTCCTTTCCTTTCTCCCACACGCAGTTATATTCCTACTCCTTATTTGCACTTGCATTAACCTGCTCCATTTAAAGTTGTCATTTTGTAAATCATGCTAAGTAAAACAATCAGAGATAACTGTGGATAAATTGCTTTAAACGTTTGAATATTGGCGATTTGAAATAAAAACTAGAATATGTTATTAGGAAGATAAATAGGATTGAAGCTTATCAGAAATATTCTAGAAAGTCATTGACACATTTCACTTTCCACACGGAGTATTTCCAGAATTTTCTTTTTAAATTTACAATTACATTTGATCCTCCTATTGTATGTTCCCAAGCCATTCAATGTACATAAAAAAAGTCCTGCATTATAGAAATCTGTGCCTAAAAGATTTTTTGTTATTTAATAAGCTAAGTGCAAGTGTGATGAAAATTCAACGTTAATAAGTGTGATAAAGGTGGTGAAAATTAAACATTGGTTTCCAGGCAGCTAAGTGAACTTTTAGGTTACTTAGGTTATTTTGAAGTGTGCTGATATATATGACTTTGTGTCCAGTTTAATTTTACAATTGAACCCCTATTTAGCTCAGTTGATTTTGATAATATGTTCAAATTATTTCAGAACAACAGCTTTGATTCTGTTCAGATAAGTTGAATATGGGAAAAGTCTGATCCAAACAAAATAGGTATCTCAGGAAAATAGGGCAGTGAGCATCGTAGTCACTGGAACCAGTTTTTGTGCATTTTGTCTCAAGAAGATCAAATATGAGAATATAAAATTCAGAAAATATAAAGGGTGTATTCCTTACAGCTAGGCATTCAAAGTATAATTGAACTGCTCACTATTGCGAGTAATCTTGGAGAAAATATTAATGCTATAGGGAGGAAATGAAACATTCCAATCATATTACATTGGAAAGCAAACCTTAGATGACACAGTGGGCAACATTTGCAGATGGCTGCATTCTTAGTATCTTAAAGTGCTTCTTTTTGTATATATGATTCTCATTTAACAAGCTAAATGGACACGTTGCATGGCAACTGCTTAAACACGTATTGCAGGAGGAAAGGCAAAACATTTAAAATAAGGCAGGTGTGAGACAAGGTTACGTGCAGCAATACATAGTAATGAATTATGTATTACCACAAACATTCATTATTAAGTCAGGACAGCTGAAGTGATTGAATGTGCATTGGGATGCCACCAGCATATTGATACTGATTTATTTTGTAGAATTGTAAGATGATTGATTTAGCATCCTCAAAGTAACTGTCATTCGTAACTCTTGCATCTGTTCATGTGGAGGAAAAGGAAATGAATGTCCTGTTTGGAGCTCTTAAGGTTGATTAATTTAACTATACAATTGTGAAGTGTGCTGCGCATTCCACATTTTGTAATAATATTTTATTAAATTACTCTTCGGTGTGTTATAAAAAAAGTACCAAATACAAAAATATGTAAACTAAATAAACCAATGCCAAAATGCAATATAATTGATTGACATTGTTCTGTCGTGAGTATAAGCAGTGTTATGTTGGGTCAAGTCAAGCAGCCACAATTCTCCACTACTCCCCTTTTGGCTTCTTTTCATCTATTTGTCCACATATTTGCCGATGTAAACTCCCTCATCTGTATCCACCTATCCCTTGCTAGCCTGGATCCCGTCCCCACCTCTTTTCCATCTTTCTCCCCCCCTCCCGACTACAATCAGTCTGAAGAAGGGTCCCAACCCAAAACATGGTGGTGCAGCGGTAGAGTTGCTGCCTTACAGCGAATGCAGCGCCGGAGACCCGGGTTCGATCCCGACTACGGGTGCTGTCTGTACGGAGTTTGTACGTTCTCCCCGTGACCTACGTGGGTTTTCTCCGAGATCCTCGGTTTCCTCTCAGACTCCAAAGACGTACAGGTTAATTGGCTTGGTAAATGTAAAAATTGTCCCTATTGTGTGTGTAGGGGCTCGCTGATCGGTGCGGACCCTGTGGGCCGAAGGGCTTGTTTCCGCGCTGTATCTCTAAACAAAACTAAACTAAACTAATCACCTATCCATGTTTTCCAGAAATACTGCAGAGTTTCTGCGTCACTTTGTATTCCAGACAAATTTATTGATTGGATTGTTGTGATCAGGAAAACTGACATGTAGACTTAAAACTTAGAGGGTTGGACAGGGAGAAAATATGAAGGAAGGCACGTTTCGGACAAATGCATGCACCATGGCATTAATAGTGCTGGATTTCAGTTAACTTATTATTAACGGTGGTTTGACCAATGTAAAATGTATGTAGGGTGCATATTTTCTAAATTGCATTGTTTTTATCCAGTGTGTAGAAAGTCCAATAATGTAGGTGAATTGTAAATTTATTTTTCAGGAATGAGGCTGAGATAAACTTTAACAAATCAGACTGGAAACAGCTACTTGCAGTGTAGAGCAATGGAAGCCATTTCAGAAGGAGATTCAAAGAGTTTACAGAAAACATGTTTCCACCAAGATAAAGAGTGGAGATGACTAATCCAAAGCTTAAGAATACAAAGTACATCGAGGGAGAGATGTAACCTAAAAAGGGAAGCTTACATCACACTCCATGAGCTTAAAGCAGCAGAAGCATGAGAGGAATATAGGAGTGAACTAACAAGGGGAATTCAATAGTGAAGAGTGTTTTATTGTCATGTGCCCCGAAATGGAACAATGGAATTATTACATGCAGTAGCAGCACAGCAGATTTGTAATTTGGAAAATAACTAAGAGAGGGTGTATAATTAGATAACATTTAACATGTTTTTTAACATTTAACTTGTTTTTAAGTGCATGAAGGGGAATACAATAATGGAATGGGATAGGCCCACAAGAGACCAAATGGGCAACGTATGTTTGGAGATGGAAGATGTAGGCCTCAATGAATAATATGTGAGTGAAATTTACTAAAAGGTGGATGATGCTAATATTGTAATTAGGATTATTATTGCCAGATGTACCAAGGTACAGAGAAAAGCTTTATTTGAATGTTATCCAATCTGATTGGGTAATACAATTACATCAAACTCAAGTACTGTAGGTTGAGCAAAGGGAAAGATGCACAGTGCAGAATACAGTTCTCAGTTTTGTAGCGTAATAGTCCCATATACCAAGTTCAATACCCGTTGCCCTTGAAGTGAACTGGACAGTACTCTAGCTTATGAAAGGATTGTTCAGAAGCCTGATAACAAATGGGAATAAGCATTCCTGAATCTGGTGGTGCTGTTTTCAAGCAGGGAGAAGGAGAAATTACCGGGATGGGACATATATTTGACTATGTTGGCTGCCTTAGGCAGGTCATGTGAAGTGTAGATGGAGTCAATGGTGGTAAGTCTGGTGTTTGTGATAGACTGGGCAACATCTACCACTCTCTGCAATTTCTTGTGGTCTTGGATAGAGCTGTTCCCAAACCTAGCTGTGATGTAATCTGACAGTATGCTCTCTATGGTACATCTATAGGGGTTTGGACGAGTCTTAGGAGATATGCTGAATTTCCTCGGTTTCCTAGGGACGAAGATGTGTTGCTGTGCCATCATAGCCATCACATCTATGGTGTTGGTTCCCAACAGATCATTGGAAATATTAACACCAAAAGCTCTTAACCCTTTCCACTTTAGCACCATTTACCACATTTCCTGAGTTGATAACTAGGTCTTTTGTCTTGTTGATGTTGAGGGAGATGCTGTTGTCCTAACACCACATTACTAAACTCTCCAGCTCCTTCCTGTACTCTGTCTTATCATTGTACATGGTCCAACCCGCTACAGCGGTGTCATCTGCAAAAATGTAGATGAAATTAGAACCGAATTTGGCTGCATAATCATGGATGTGTAGGCAGTAGGGGACTGAGAACATATCTTTGTGGGGCACTAATGTTGAGAATTATTGTGGAGAGGTGTTGTCATCTATCCTCATTGATTTTTGTGTCTGTGGGGCAGAAAGTTGAGGTGTGAAGTCGAGGTGTAAACTTTAAGTTTGTAAAGTTTAAGTTTGTAAAGTTTAGAATGGGATGAACATATTAAAATAGGGAGTATTAAGGTGTTTTATTATCTGTGAAAATGACAATTTGCTGGGCTTATTCCCCTTACTATTGGAAAAATTGAAGAAAACGGCAGAGGTTCAAACCAGCATTTTTTTCATTCCACCTCAATCATTGGACTGAACTGAAAGGATTGGAGAACCACTCACATTGTGCTTTCCTTTAGAAAGGAACTGGTAAACAAATTGCAGGCCAGTTATGTGTGAGACTTCAATAGTGGGAAAATTACTGAATTCCATTGTTCAGGGTTAATATAAAAGCACTTCTAAAGATACAGGTAAATTTGAAGCAGTCAGCAAAGATTTGTTCAGGGATAGTAGATTCTGGCTATCAATGTAACCTTCTGACGTGGTAACAAGGAACGTTCATGAGGGCACTGCACTTGATATGGTCTATGTCAACTTCACCAGGAGACGCAAGAAACCGCAGATTCTGGAATCTTGAGGAAAAGGCAAAGTGCTGGAGGAACTCAGCGGGTCAGGCTGCATTTGCTGACCTGGAGCCTCTGCCCATTTACTTTCACAGATGCTGCCTGAGCACTTTGTGTTTTGCTCAACATTAGCAAGGCTTTTGACAGTGCCCTTCATGTTAGCTGTTCAAAGAAAGCCAAAGCCCATAGAATCTAAGGAAGATTGGCTATTTAGATTCAAAGTTGTTTCGGGAACATAATGCAATGGGTATTGGTTGGCTTTCACAAATGAAAGGCTGTTATCTGTGGGCTTCTCAACGGACTCACTACTTGACAATATTTTTCTGTGATATATATTAGACCAAAATAATAGGAGGCATGATAAAAAAGATTCTAGATAACATAAAGGTACTCGACTGTGGTGAGGAAAGCTTTTGGACTGCATGCAAATGTAAACAATGTGGTCAGTAGCGTAGAAAATAATTCAGTATTGTGAAGTAATGCATTTGGGAATGGGGATGCACACAAAATGGCAGGATATTGGGTGGTGTGGAGGAGCAGAGGGGCCTTTTATAGTATCTGACAAATTATGTTTAAAGGTAGCAAGCGATATCGGTGAAGTGATTAAAAAGAAGCGGTGGGTAGCTTTCTGGCGAGGCATAGAGTAATTAGAGCAGGAAGATTATGAAGGGACTATGTAAAATATTAGTTACGTCACAGTATAATTATACCGTTTTGTCACTAGAGGTAAAATTTGGTTGCATTTGAGAGCATGCAAAATAAAACTTAAAGATATTGCTGAATGGAAATATGGAGCCTTGAGGAAAAAATTAATATTACAGGATTGTTTTATTTCAATCGGAGGAAGCTAAGGAAACTTAATTGAGGTGTATAAAGCTCTAGGCAGAGTAAAGAAGAAGGGCTTATTCTCTTAGCAGAAAGTTGAAATGCAAGGGAGTGTTGATTTAAAGTAATTGGTTGAAGGTCTTGATGAAAGATGGAGATATCTTTTTTCCTCATCCACAGTAGATCCTGAACATCATTTGAAGTTTTGTAGAGGGGAAAACACTCATCACATTTAAAGACTTACATGGAGAGCTATGAACTGGTAGGGGTGGGACGAGGTTGGATTGTGACCCTCGTCTACCCCACCCCAACACTTACTACGAGCATAAAGTGTGGACAATAGACTATAGGTGCAGGAGTAGACCATTCGGCTCTTCGAGCCAGCACCGCCATTCAATGTGATCATGGCTGATCATCCCCAATCAGTACTCCGTTCCTGCCTTCTCCCCATATCTCCTGACTCCGCTATTTTTAAGAGCCCTATCTAGCTCTCTCTTGAAAGCATCCAGAGAACCCGCCTTCACCGCCCTCTGGGGCAGAGAATTCCACAGACTCACCACTCTCTATGAGAAAAAGTGTTTCCTTGTCTCCGTTCTAAATGGCTTACTCCTTATTCTTAAACTGTGGCCCCTGGTTCTGGACTCTCCCAACATCGAGAACATGTCTCCTGCCTCTAGTGTGTCCAAACCCTTAACAATCTTATGTTTCATTGAGATCACCTCTCATCCTTCTACACTCCAGAGTGTAGAAGCCCAGCTGCTCCATTCTCTCAGCATATGACAGTCCCTCCATCCAGGGAATTAACCTTGTAAACCTACGCTGCACTCCATCAATAGCAAGAATGTCCTTCCTCAAATTAGGGGACCAAAACTGTACACAGTACTCCAGACGTGGTCTCACTAGGGCTCTGTACAACTGCAGAAGGACCTCTTTGCTCCTATATTCGATTTCTCTTGTTATAAAGGCCAACATACTATTCGCTTTGTTCAAGAAGGAACTGCAGATGATTGAAGATCGAAGGTACACAAAAATGCTGGACAAACTCAGCGGGTGCAGCAGCATCTATGGAGCGAAGGAAATAAACAAAAATGCTGGAGAAACTCAGCGGTTGCTACACAAAAATGCTGGAGAAACTCAGCGGGTGCTACACAAAAATGCTGGAGAAACTCAGCGGGTGCTACATACTATTCGCTTTCTTCACTGCCTGCTGTACCTGCATGCTTACTTTCATAGACTGATGTAAAAAGACCCCCAGACCCCGTTGTACTTCCCCTTTTCCCAATTTGACGCCATTTAGATAGTAATCTGGCTTCCTGTTTTTGCTACCAAAGTGGATAACCTCACATTTATCCGCATTAAACTTCATCTGCCATGCATCTACCCACTCCCCCAACCTGTCCACCCTGCATTCTCATAGCATCCTCCTCACAGTTCACACTGCCATCCAGATTTGTGTCATCTGGAAATTTGTTAATGTTACTTTGAATCCCTTCATCCAAATCATTAATGTATATTGTAAATAGCTGCGGTCCCAGCACCAAGCCTTGCGGTACCCCATTAGTCACTGCCTGCCATTCTGAAAGGGACCCGTTAATCCCCACTCTTTGTTTCCTGTCTGCCAACCACTTCTCTATCCATGTCAGCACTCTACCCCCAATAATGTTATATGTGCCCTACTTTTGCCCACTAATCTCCTATGTGGGACCTTATCAAATGGTTTCTGGAAGTCCAGGTACACTACATCCACTGGCTCTCCCTTGTCCATTTTCCTAGTTACATCTTCAAAAAATTCCAGAAGATTAGTCAAGCGTGATTTCCCCTTCGCAAATCCATGCTGACTCGGACCGATCCTGTTATTGCTATCCAAATGTTTGGCTATTTCATCTTTTATAATTCACTCCAGCATCTTTCCCACCACCGACATCAGGCTAACTGGTCTATAATTCCCTGTTTTCTCTCTCCCGCCTTTCTTAAAAAGTGGGATAACATTAGCTACCCTCCAATCCACAGGAACTGATCCTGAGTCTATAGAACATTGGAAAATTATCACCAATGCATCCACGATTTCTAGAGCCATTTCCTTAAGTACCCTGGGATGCAGACCATCAGGCCCTGGGGATTTATCAGCCTTCAGTCCCATCAGTCTATCCAACACCATTTCCTGCCTAATGTGGATTTCCTTCAGTTCCTCCGTCACCCCAGATCCTCTGGCCACTACTATATCAGGAAGATTGTTTGTGTCCTCCTTAGTGAAGACAGATCCAAAGTACCTGTTGAACTCATCTGCCATTTCCTTGTTCCCCATAATAAATTCACCTTTTTCGGTCTTCAAGGGTCCAACTTTGGTCTTACCTAATTTTTTTCCTCTTCACATACCTAAAGAAGCTTTTACTATCCTGCTTTATATTCTTTGCTAGCTTACCTTCGTACCTCATCTTTTCTCCCCGTATTGTCTTTTTGGTTATCTTCTGTTGCTCTTTAAACATTACCCAATCCTCTTGCTTCCCGCTCATCTTTGCTACGTTGTACTTCTTCGCTTTAATTTTTACACTGTCCCTGACGTCCCTTGTCAGCCATGGTCATTCCTTTCTCCCCTTGGAATCTTTCTTCCTCCTAGGAATGAACTGATCCTGCACCTTCTGTATTATTTCTAGAAATACCTGCCATTTTTGTTCCACTGTTATCCCTGCTAGTGTATCTTTGCAGTCAACTTTGGCCAGCTCCTCCCTCATTGCCTCATAGTCCCCTTTATTCAACTGCAACACTGACACCTCCAATCTACTCTTTTCCCTCTCCAATTGTAGATGAAACCTGACCATGTTATGATCACTGCCTCCTAATGGCTCATTAACCTCGAGGTCCTTATCAAATCCGGTTCATTAAATAACACTAAATCCAGAATAGCCTTCTCCCTGGTAGGCTCCAATACAAGCTGTTCAAATAATCCATCACAAAGACACTCTACAATGTCCCTTTCTTGGGGTCCAGTATCAACCTGATTTTACCAGTCTACCTGCATGTTGAAATCTCCCATAACAACCACAGCATTACTTTTACTCCATGCCAATTTTAACTCCTGATTCAACTTGCACCCTGTGTCCAGGCTACTGTTTGGGGGCCTGTAGATTAGTCCCATTAGGGTCTTTTTACCCTTACAATTCCTTAGTTCTATCCATACTGACTCCACATCTCCTGTTTCAATGTCACCCCTTGCAAGGGACTGAATTTCATTCCTCACCAACAGAGGAACCCCACCCCCTCTGCCCACCTGTCTGTCTTTTTGATAGGAGTTATACCCTTGAATATTCAGTTCCCAGCCGTGGCCCTCTTGCAGCCATGACTCTGTAATTCCCACAACATCATACTTGCCAGTTTCTAACTAAGCCTCAAGCTGGTCCACTTTATTCCTTACTCTTCGCGTATTCATATATAGCACTTTGACCTCCGTATTCACTTCCCCCCTCGCACCGCTCGCAATTGGCCATTGTTGTCCATTCTCGAGCTTTCCTTCGTATTAATTCGAGAGTCTTTTGTAATTTTTCCTGTAGCCACTTCCCCTTCAACTCCATCTTTATACTCCCAATTTGTCAATCCCTCCCCCCCACTATTTAGTTTAAACCCATACATGTAGCCCTAGCATACCTGCCTGCCAGAATGTTGGTCCCCCTCCAGTTAAGGTGTAACCCGTCCCTTTTGTACAGGTCACCCCTACCCCAGAAGAGATCCCAGTGGTCTACAGTGGCAACATCCTTGTAAATATTATCTGCACGCTTTCCAGCTTAATGACATCCTTCCGATAACGTTGTGACCAAAACTGAACACAATACTCAAATGCAGCCTCAACCCGTCTGAAGAAGGGTTTCGGCCCGAAACATTGCCTATTTCTTTCGCTCCATAGATGCTGCTGCACCCGCTGAGTTTCTCCAGCTTTTTTGTGTACCTGCAGCCTCAACAACGTGTTTTACTATTGTAACACAACATCCCAACTTTATGTAGAAACAAGGAAATGCAAATTCTGGTTTACACAAAAGGTCACAAAGTGCTGCAGTAACTCAATGGGTCAGGCAGCAGTTCCGGAGAACATGGATTGGTGACATTTCAGGTTGGGATCCTTCTCCAGATTGATTGCAGAGGGAGGGGTGGGGGAAGTAAGCTGGAAGAGAGGCGGGGCAGTATATCTGCCTATCAAGACATCAGCTATCCCAACATTGTTGAAAAAACAATCTCAATGTTGTGAAACCATGTAGAATTGAACTGTTTTCAAACAAATCATGATTCAAATATGTACAAAGTATATTCTATGTATTCCTGTTGTATAATATTGGTTATTTTGATGGTATAATGACCAATTAAAAAGTTAGATACTTCTTTGATATATCCAAATTAGCTGTGGACTTCTTACTGAGATAACGTGATCTAACATGAAACTATAACTTGTTTTAATATGATTTCTGACAGTCAAAGTCCAGCTTTTCTTATCACGAAACTGCCCAATTTTATTTAATATCCTGAAGATGATAAAAATCTGGGGAAAATTTCATTGATTCTAACGATCAATATAATTTAGTAAACATGTAAAATCTAAATCTAGACTTTATCCAGAAACATTTTGCCATTGAATGACTCACTCATTCATTTCTTTAATTATTTTTGTGCAAATGAGTTTACCAGCACTGGTTGCTGTGTGGGAACAAATAATCTCTTTTTAATCATGTGTTTTCACTTGATACATTTTGAGTTTTGCAGTCGGTCTATATTATTTTTGGCAGAATTGTAAACAGATATGCAAGTTCTGAATGACATTGGCTGGGTATTTGATGGGTCAGCCAGCAGTGCATTGCCAACATATACCCACCTAGTGCCAGCAGCTTTGGACACATCCTGAACATTTTGATTGATCATTGCCTGTAGTTTTATGATACTCGGTGTTTGTTCTCTGATATTGTTTGCCAACTTTTACTCTTCCTTTGCAAATAAAATTTAATCAGGCTATTTAAACTTCAGCCTCCTTTGGCATAGTTCAAAGAATTTATAACCATCTAAATGTATTATTTACTTATCAGTGTCTCAGCAATTTGGAATGTTGTTTTGGTCTTTTGCTTCTCAATTACTAATCAGTTGGCTTTAAACTGACGACTTAAAGTGAAAAAGTGTCCTTGGATTTTTGAACTGCTATTATTACCAACATTAAGTGTATTGCAGTTTAACGCTGCATTATTTTGGAAAGGAACACAAATATAAAGAAATGTAATACTGAACCAGCACTTGTTCCATGCATATTTTATTGTTCCCCGGCAACCAACAATGCATTCTTCATTCCTCAGTTATATGCTTGAGGTAAACCTGTGTTCTAAACATATTACTCCCAGGAAAATAACTTTCATGTACTCTTTGTTGAGATTTTTTGTTTGTGTATTTAAATTTTGTTTCTAAATATTTTTTAAAATCTAGTTGTCAGTTCCATCTACAGTTGTTTTGAAACGGTAGTAACAAGAAACTTTTTCACTGTCAGTTATTGAGTTAATCCAGTGGATACCAATTCATTCTTTCTATAGAAATTTCTTACTTGTTGAATCATTTTATCTCAATCAAGACACAAGGTCACAATTGGTCTCAATGCCTTTGGGTTGGATTGGGCATTAAGTTGCAACATTTAAGTCTGTGTATATGTATGCCTGCGTGTACATATATGTTGAGAAGAGTATCAAGTTATGAAAGTTTCATATTTAAATAGTGCACATGGATTGTTGTTTGTGCAAGTAGGTGACCAAAACTTAAAGTGTTTCTGGATAGCGAAAAGGTAAGTAAAAGGGGAAAATAACATGAATAAAAAAATATAAATGAACAGTTTTGATCCACTATTAAACTGAATTTCATCATGGGATCCAATGAAATTAGTTGTATTGTACAGAATATTTTTTAAAAACGAATTTGTATTATTACATTAAATCCACTGTACAGTATATTCATGTTGAGAGTAAGATAAATAGACAATAAATAGACAAATCAAGATAAAGTGCTTACCTAGCATACAGTTTTTGCATTATTGCCTGGTAATAAAAAGCTACAAATCTTCGAATTGCAAGTTTAGTGCTGTTTCGAACAGAGTAATAATGGTTATGGTAGAGTAATGGTCATATTACTTGGTGCAATCTCTGGGAAGCTTTTGCTTACATTGCAGAGGGCCTAAGTTTGATTCATTGCCATAATGGCAATTTATTTAATTCCCAGAAGCAAGAATTTTTTCCCCCATGTCATTACTTTCCTACCTGTCTTAACTTTTCATTCCATCTTCACATCCAACAGACCAACCTCCACTAGCTTTAACATCTTTGGTGGGATGCTGCCACGAGGCATATGTTCCCCTCTTGTCCTTCAGCATTCCAATGGGACTATTCTTTCCCGTTTGACATATGGTATTGTTCTGTCCTCTTTCTATGGCACGTTCCTTTGCAACTGCAAGAGATGCCTGCCCTCTTACCATCTCTTTTTCTGTTATCTAGTGTCCCATATTATTATGATTTACCTGGTCTTCTGTTGATTAAATATTGTCTACTCAGTGCCCACAACATGGCCCCTTCTACTTTAAAGAGAGCAAATACAGGTTGGGTGATTGCTTTGCAAATGCTTCAGTCCGGAAATATGATTTTGAGCTTCCTGTTGCCAAGTGAGAAATTGTCCTTGAGTTTTTGAAACCGCATTCATCACCATCTCACTCCTGCTTTGGCCCCCCTGATCACTGTTTCCTGCACTGTTCTAAAGAAGAACGAGGAACATATCTCAACTAATACTGAGCAAATAACAGACTTCCAGACTCCATATTGAAGAAAGCAATTACAAATAATCTTCATTCTAGCTATTTTATTTCCAATATTTCTCCCAATTCTTTTGGTAATTTCAGATAATTGTACTGCATTTTAATCCCAATGCATTTGCTACCTTGTTACTTTCACCCTTTGCATTATTTAATCTTACTGTTTTTCACTCTGTCACAGACCTTACCCTTAGTTCTTTCCACCTCCCCTTTTCTTTATCTTTAAACTTGTTTTTTTTCCGCACCATTTTCATAAATCAGATGAATGTTTTTGACCTGAAACATTAATCCAGTTTGTCTACAGATGCAGTCTCACATTCTGAGACGTTCCAGCATTTTCTGTTTAGTTGAATCCAAAAAATAAAATAAAAAAACTGGTTTAAGAAAATAAGTGACAATGAACTTTCTGGATTGCTGCAAGATTGCAACGGCCTTTAGGGAAGGAATTACTTTGGTTTTGGCCACTCTGGTCTTAAGATGACTTCAGTCCCATGACAACAGACAAAATTAGTCTGAAATATCCTTGATAATCATTACATTGTTCGTTAGGATGGGAAATAAATCTTGGGTTTTTCCAACATCATGTATATTCCAAGGAATAAATAAAAAGGCAGTTGTTCTTTGCCAATTTTATTCATTACAATAAAGGTCACTGCCCTGGGTTTCCATCTATGATTTCCAAAGTCTTGCAGGATAGATAAGGGAACTAATTTTGTCTGATCTATTAAGTTAACATAAATTGTGTAAATATTCCATTTGTCCTATTTGTTTTTCAGGATTTGAAGGATGAAAAGAAGAAAGCGAGGATGGCAGCTGCCAGGGCAATACTGGAGAAATGTACGATGATGCTTCTCACAGCCTCAAAGGTAACTATCCTTTGGGTAATATCAGCCCGTGAACAACTTTCAGTGCTCATTTCTAATTGTTTATATGTGATTATTTTAAATCATTGAAGCTCCATGAGATGTGGCATTTGAATCATTTTGGCATGAAGCCTCCACTTTACACGGTAATTGTGATTCAGTTTATGGTGTCATGTCACTTGGCACCAGACACACTGCACCGATTGCCGTCCAGTTGATAAATAGGCTGCTCACTTCATAAAGGACAGGAAGAACTTTACTTTTATTGCTACATACAATCTTCTAACACTATTTTGCTTAAGATCTAGTTGACTATAGTATGGAGTAAAAAATCTGATTATTGGAAATTCTAAAGTTTGATCTGTTTCTGAAAGAAATAATGTTAATCTTGGTATTGTGGCGGCTCCTAAGGGTCGTCCCATTATACTGCCGAACCCCTCGGCACAGGAGTGGTGCAGTCCGGAGGCGGTCCTTAGCCGGAGGGTATAAAAGGCAGGGTTTGGGTGCCATCTTTCCCTGGTTTCGTCTTCCCCTGAACCGGGAGGAAATAAAGTAAAGTGCTTCTCAAACTGCGGACTACTTGTCTCATTTTGAGACCCACGCACTACAGTATTTTGGAATCGGCAATGTTGTCTCTTGCTCCTGACCTAGCAGAAAGTAGGCCACAGCGATCCATAAAAACATAGCATGCACATTGCCTCTCCTAACTCTGCTGGTCTATTGCTGGAGTTCACTATCTCTTGTGGCAGGAACCTTTAAGGGCGTGTCCCACTTTGGCGATTTTTTAGGCGACCACAGGAGACTTTGCCACATGGTCGCCACATGTTTGCCAGTGGTTGCCGAGGGGTCGTCTGCATGGTCATGAGTAGTTTCCTTTATTTCGCAACAAGTTGTAATGTCATTTTGGTCGCCAAAATTAGCGGGGAGATTTGTTTTGACCCAATGGATCGTAGCTTGTATTATCGTGATGTAGGTGTGGTGGTAGTAGGTTGCCAGGATGACGTAGGTTGTCGCCAGGTGACGTAGGTTATCGCCCGTGCCTACCATGGTGATTTCCATTGGCGACTACCTACGTCAACCTATGTCAACCGGCGACAGGTACCGGCGACCGAATTGTCTTCAGTTATTGCCGACAGGGTCGTAGCTTGTTGTAGGTTGTCGCGGGTGGACGTAGCTTGACCGGTTGTCGCCTGTGTGGTTGTAGGTTGTCGTAGGTGTGGTCGTAGGTGGATGTCCTAGTGGGTCGCTGGTTGTCCGTAGCTTGCCGTAGCTTGACGTCGACTAGGTGGTAGGTTGTTGTATCTTGTCGTAGACATTGTCGTAAGGGGATCCAGTCGCCAGTTTTTCGACGACCTGCTACAACTATCACAGTCGCCAGCAGTCACCTAAAAAATCGCCTAAGTGGGACAGGCCCTTTAGGAATCTGCCTCAAATACAGTTGATCCCGGCTGCCCTACCTTTCATTAGACCCTGTAATGTGGCCTTCGCTGTCTGCTAATTAGTACATTTTAAGGCTTTATAACATTTTAGTTTTATGAGCAATTTGTCTCTTTGCACACATAGCTCTTCCTTCAGACTCAAACTCAGCAAAATGCTGTTTTCAGGCAGTCGCTGGTTCCTGGAAGAGCACTGTTTCCTTGGTTATCAGTATTAATTCTGAGAAAACCTCTTGAATGCAGTTGAACACATGGTGAATAGATTATTTAGCAGAATGCTTTGTATAAATTTGTCCTTGGGGCTAAAGGTTGCAGCTGGTCCTGCTTCATTGGAGGAAATGGAGGAGGACTGGCCAAATGTTTGTGTCTTCCACCACAGTGATGAATGCTGTGGTGGATGTTTGTGTTACATTTTTTATTGTGGTTGTGTGTTCTTTATTATTGTATCGCTGCTGACAACCTAAAATTTCACCAGCCTGGCTGTGTGGTCATTAAAATACAATACAATACAATACAAAAAATGTTCTCATTACCCTCATCTCATGACATACTACATCATAATCAACCAAGCAATTTTTGTTCTCGCTGAAGAGGCTTCTTGTGCTTCTTTAATGACCCTTGTTTTTCTTTAACTGCTCTCCTTGCCTTTTTCAGTCACTATAAGAATGTGCTGAATGATTGAGCAGCTAACATGCTCTTGGTCAGCCTGTATCTCAGCTGTACAAACATGGAGACCATCATCTGTTGTCAAGTCCATCTGTTCAGCGGCCACACAGAATTGTGTACAAACTTAGCAGCCACTAATATCCTCTTCGGGCTAAACATTTTGATCAATAGTTTGTATCACAGAGCCCTTTAGATTCTACCAGCTGCCATCTTTTCTTGTCTTTCTCACCACGCTCACTTCTTTCCACTAGCTGTTGCATCCATCCCATGGATGTGGGAGGGGATTCTTTTCCCTTGAGTTTGTTAAAATTATATTTTGAAACTCTCATGCCTTTGGCTGTACATCTGCCATGATATATCTCCACCTCAGTTGCTCCTACACCTTTCAATGCTTTCAATGTCCTTACCTCAATTTAATTCTTATTTTCTTCCCACTTTTCCTTTCTTGTCACAGGCCCCAATGTTCACTGTCCCAAATCTAAAAAATATCTCTCCGCAGTTATCCTTTGTCACCTTCCTCAAAGCCAACTTTGTATCCAATTGCCTAGTTCTCTGTGGATCCTATGTGATCTCACCTTCCTGAACAGTGTACTATGTGGGACCTTGTCAAAGGCATTGCAAATTGACCTCATCAATCCTGTTTAAGAAGGAACTGCAGATGCTGGAAAATCGAAAGTAGACAAAAGTGCTGGAGAAACTTAGCAGGTGAGGCAGCATCTATGGAGCGAAGGAAATAGGCGACGTTTCGGGTCAAGACCCTTCTTCAGCCTGATGTGAGGGTGGGGAGGGGGCGGGAAGAAGAAAGGAAGAGGCAGAGACAGTGGGCTGAGGGAGAGTTGGGAAGGGGAGGAGAAAGCAGGGACTACCTGAAATTGGAGAAGTCAATGTTCATACCGCTGGGGTGTAAACTGCCCAAGCGAAATATGCTGCTGCTCCAATTTACGGTGGGCCTCATTCTGGCCATGGAGGAGGCCCAGGACAGAGGTCGGATTCGGAATTGGAGAGGCATTTGAAGTGCTGAGCCACCAGGAGATCAGGTCGGTTATTGCGAACCGAGCGGAGGTGTTGGGCGAAGTGATCGCCAAGCCTACACTTGGTCTCACCGATGTAAAGCAGCTGACATCTAGAGCAGCGGATGCAATAGATGAGGTTGGAGGAGGTGCAGGTGAACCTCTGCCTCACCTGGAAAGAGCTTGGGTCCTTGGATGGAGTCAAGGGGGGAGGTAAAGCGACAAGTGTAGCATTTTCTGCGGTTGCAATGGAAGGTGCCCGGAGAGGGGGTGGTTTGGGTGGGAAGGGATGAATTGACCAGGGAGTTACGGAGGGAACGGTCTCTGCGGAAAGCAGACGGGAGGAGATGGGAAGATGTGGCCAATGGTGGGATCCCGTTGGAGGTGACAAAAATGTTGGAGGATTATTTGTTGTATGTGACTGCTGGTAGGGTGGAAGGTGAGGACAAGGGGGACTCTGCCCTTGTTACGAGTGGGGGGGATGGTGGAGTAAGAGCAGAGTTACGGGGTATAGAAGAGACCCTGGTGAGAGCCTAATCTATAGTAGAAGAGGGGAACCCCCCCGTTCCCTGCAGAATGAGGATATCTCTGATGCCCTGGTTTGGAACACCTCATCCTGGGTGCAGATGCGGCGTAAACGGAGCAATTGGGAGTAGGGGATGGAGTCCTTACAGGAAGAAGGGTGGGAAGAAGTGTAGTCCAGATAGCCATGGGAGCCTGTGGGTTTGTAGCAGATGTCAGTCAGTAGTCTGTCACCTGCGATGGAGATAGTGAGGTCTAGAAATGGTAGGGAAATGTTGGAAATGGTCTAGGTGTATTTGGGTGCTGGATGGAAGTTGGTGGTGAAATGGATACATGCACAAAGCTACTCTGACTATCCCAAATCAGTCCTTATCTTTCCAGATACAAATAAATCCTGTCTCTCACAGTCCCCTCCAGTAACTTCTGCACCACTGATGTTGGCCTCATATGCTGCAATTCCCTGGCTTTTCCTAGCAGCCTTTCTCAAATAAAGCCACAACCTTAGCCATTGTTCTCTTTTCCAATATCTCACCCATGTCTAAGGAAGATACAAAGTTCTCTGCCGGAGCTCTAAAAATGTCTTCCCTTGGTTCTCACAACATATTGGATACACTAGGTCAGGTGCCAGGGATTTATCCACCTCAATAGATTCTATCAGATCAGCTACCAACTACATATATTGATGGAATTCCTTCAACTGCAACAAGGCCTCTGTCACCCACTCATTTAATATGAGTGTTTTGGTTGTTGTTATGACTTTGATGGACCTGATGTTGACATTGTCTCTAAATGAAGATTCTCCATCTGGTGAATGTTTGACACCCTGCTTCACCCAGATTATCACACTGTATCTTGAAGCAAGGTACTCCTGTTGTGTTACTCCATCAGCACGTACATTGATTAGCATGGTATCCTTTGGTGCTTTTTAAATACCTATCTCCATTAATCATTCTTTCTCTCTTTGAATCCCTCTCCCTTTCTTCTTCCACATCAGCTCACTTGCCATTTTCACAACAACCTTGCTGCCCCACATCGTCTTTTGTCCTTTCATCAGCATCCTATCAGGATGCATTACAATGTAGTTTGGCAACTGCTGTGTCCAAGACTGCAAGAAATTGCAGAAAATTGTGGACATAGCCCAATCCATCAAGACGATATGTGTGTTAAATTGTTCTGAATAAATTTATAGGTCTACTGATACATCTGTGAAATGTAAATTGTGTAATGTGAATCTAGATTATGTGAAATGTAAATGATGGTATGACAGTGGTATTGTGCTTATTTGTGATGACCCAGTTTGAGTGAAGAAGGAGAAAATTAAATTAAATACAAGAGGTTAAAAACGAGACTAGAATTGAGTGAATTTAGATCACTGTTGGAGAAGATGGAAATTAATTGCATGCAACGTGAGCATAGATGGAATGAATGAGGTTCAATATCTGGACCTCAATAGCCAACGTAAATTATTATTTTGGAATGGAAATCATGTGTTGATTTAAAAAATAATAATATTTCAAATTAGTGTGGAAAGGAGAATTAGAAAAGTAAGTTATATCAGTTGCTTTTGATTTGTTAATCATTTTAATCGATGAAATGGAAAGATGTATTTTTATGATCAGTGTTTTGAAAAGCAGTGCAGGTTCTTTCAAGGAAAATAACACCCTGACATGTGATAGTTGCTATGCAAATCAACGTTAGCTACACACCAGTAACCAAGTAATTGATTTATTAATTTCACGCCTTTATTCAGAAAGTCACCTGCCAGCACTGCGTTGGATAATGCTTTTGATCTCCATTAGCCCATTAGAGGGGTAGGCTATTTCATGTTGATTGCATGACTTCCTTCAGATCAGTCAGCAGGTGGGCTTCCAGTAAATGTTTATGGCCACAGGGAACTATTGATGGAATTGTTCAACCTTGGACACATGAGACAGAATGACGAAGGATATATCTGTGTCTATGGTGAAAAAATCATCAGGCCCATGACCTTGTGCACACCATTCCAAAAACAGTGATATGGTTAATTGTAGGAAGACTGTGAAAAGCACAGACAAAAATCACTGAATTAGCATCATAGAGTCATAAACATGGAAACAGCCCAACGTGTCCATGCTGACCAAGATGCCACATCCAAGCTAGTTGCATTATGCCCCTATCCCACTTAGGAAACCTGAACGGAGACCTCTGGAGACTTTGCGCCCCACCCAAGGTTTCCGTGCGGTTCCCGGAGGTTGCAGGTGGTTGCCGGAGGTTGCAGGTAGTGGAAGCAGGTAGGGAGACTGACAAAAACCTCCAGGAACCACACGGAAACCTTGGGTGGGGCGCAAAGTCTCCAGAGGTTTCTGTTAAGGTTTCCTAAGTGGGACGGGCATGAGCCTGAACCAGGTCCATATCCATCTGAACCTTTCATATCCATGTATCTGCTCAAATACTTTTAAAATGTTGTTATTGCACCTACCTCAACTGCTTTATCTGGCAGCTTATTCCATATATCCACCACCCTTTGTGTGGAAAAAGCTGCCATTCAAATTCCTATTGAATCTTTCCCCCTCTCACTTTAAACCTGTGTTCACTAGTTCTTGATTTCTCGACTCTGGGGAAAAGACTCTGCATTCAACCTATCTATTCCTCTCACAATTTTATACACCTCTAAGTTTACCCCTCAGCCCCCTGCGCGCCAAGGAAAAAAGTCCTGGCCTACCCAACCTCTCTCTGAAGCTTAGGCCCTCGAATGCTGACAACATCGTTGTAAATCTTCACTGCATTTGTTCCAGCTTAATGGCATCTCTCCTATAGCAGGGTGACCAAAGCTGAACACAATATTCCATGTGCATTCTTATCAACATGTTGTACAACTGTAACATAATGTTCCAACTTGTATACTCAATTCCCAGACTGAAGAGGGTCAGCATGCCAAAAGCTGCCTTCACCACCTTATCTACCCGTGACGCCATTTTCAGGGACTATATATAGCGATGTTACAAAACGTACCTTCAGTGGCGCTGCAGTTCTGCCACTGACCGTGTGCGCGACTTTGGCGCCTTTGAAGGGGAGGGTGGGGGGGGGGGGGACAGGATTAAAATGCCATTTTGTACTGCCTGTCTGAGGCGGATTTCCTCGGGCTGCTAGCTGCTGATGAAAAATCGATCGGACTTCCGTTCGTGCTATATATATTTTTAAAATCGCTGGACAATTTAATATTTGGATTAAAATAAACGCATTCAACACCTACAATGTGACGGATCGCAAGAACGGGACAAAACAAAGGGTAAGTCGTTTATTTTACATATAATCGTGCTTCTTGGGATAGCTTTAATCTAATTTTACGTTGCAAACATGTGATTTGGGCCCCATACGAACCGGCAGTATTTTTACTGCTGATATGGAGTTTAAATTTACCGCATATACAACGTTCCAATCGATCGCATTCCAGAAGCAAGATGATTAAAATGCCCATTTTTTTGGACAATCATGTCATAAGCCGTCCAAATTGTCTATATTTTGTGTTATTCTCTCTCCATGATCGTACTGTTTAAACTAAATATTCACAACAGTTTGAGTCACATGTATTGTGCAAAAAACAATAATTTTGATTATATTTTGAGAGGATGGTACTGGATTAATTTATGGGAATTAAACATTAAATTCCTTCCATCTGGCATATAAATTCATGACAGTGAGATTTTAAAATCATGTTATATTGTGAATTCCTGTGTGAATGGGATTAGTTTGTTATTTGGATACTTAGGCTATTTAATAGAATTATCAATTTCTTAAGAAATTGAATTTACAGGACATTCTTAATTAGTCAGAAAGGCATGTCAGCGTGGTTTGAAGAGCAAAAACCAGTAGTTTACAATGCCAAAATTGAAAAGTTTAGGATAGAGGACTGAGTTGCTTATTGGTTACAATCTGAGGAGTATGATGATGCTACTGATGTACCAGCTAGCAACTGATGTACCAGCTAGCAACTGATCTTCTCCATAAAGACTTGGTCTATTGCTAGAAATTGTAATTTATTTACCTATCTGTTATGGACACAGCATATTATACAATAATATTAAAGTTCTGATCTTGAGAATATCACATTTTTGAATTTTCAAGGCAGTCACAACGGTCAATTTTGTAATTAGCTACAATTAGGTAATTAACTAATTATATGCTTTCAGGTCATCCATGAAATATGTTTTATATTTGTTTCAGAATGCTTCAATCTATAATAACTGAAAATTTCATTCGGTTCTCTTAATTTTTAAGAAAGTTATGGGCTTTTGACTGTCCTCGATCACAACTTTTGTGTTAAGTCAATGGAAAAGCAATAGGAAACAAGATGCTAATTTCTGAGTATGAAAATGGCCATAACTTGTTTAAAACTGAAGATATGAAAGTGAATTAGGTGTCAAATTAAACTTTTTAAGCTTTATCTGATGGGATAATTTGCAGACCTGATTTTTTAAATCTCAAAATGTTGTAACATTGCTACTATATACTTGTACTCCTAGATCCCTCCACAATACAACACTCCAAAGTGTCCTACCATTCACAGTGAAGGTCCGTCCCTCATTTGATTTTGCACAATGTGACGCCTCACACTTTTCTGAAGTAAACTCCACTTGCCATTCGTCGGACCACTTGACTCACTGTCTATTTTCCTGCCATTTGCAAACTTAAATTTTCTGGGAAGCTCCTGAAACTCTTGGGAACATTTGTAAAACCCGTAAATTGACAATAAATTGTTGAACACAAAGTCGCTGGTAATGATCAGTTCTGGTAGCTCAAGTTGATGGATGTTACCAGCTGAGTATTTGACAGGTTGTTACCAGGGCCTCTACATGTCACAATAATTATAACATCTTTGGAGCTTGGAAGAATTCTTTAATGTAACTGAGTTGTAATAAAAGGCAATTGGGGCTGTAACCTTTGTTCAGGTGTCAGTTTGATTCTAGAAAGGGAAATGATTGAATGTCACCATAGGAAGAGGATAAACTAGTTAATAGGAATGGAAGGTCTTGTCACTCTTTATCTTTACTCTTCCTAAAACCCTGCGTCTTTTAAATTGAAATATTAAAAGTAAGTTTATCCTGTAATTTAGACCTGTAGTTGAAAACAACGTGTTAATAAACGTCTGAAGAAGGGTCTCGACCCGAAACATCGCCTATTTCCTTCGCTCCATAGATGCTGCCTCACCCGTTGAGTTTCTCCAGCATTTTTGTCTACCTCCTGTTAATATTGGTAAATCGCTGGATCTTGAGAAATTAGGCAACATAAGACGGTATAAAATAACTTGGGGGTGCGACAGTAAATGCCAGCCTTGCCAGTATTGTTCAAATAATGTGAATAAATAAATTAAAATGAACGTTTTTTGTATGATAATATAATTTGTTAAATTAAGTCAAAGTTAAAGATTACAAAACAGTAAGTTGTTTTTCCAATTGCCAGAAACAAATGGCAAAATATATAAGTGTTACTTAAGAGAATGCCTTTAACCATATAAACCATATAACCATATAACAATTACAGCACGGAAACAGGCCATCTCAGCCCTACAAGTCCGCGCCGAACAACTTTTTTTCCCTTAGTCCCACCTGCCTGCACTCATACCATAACCCTCCATTCCCTTCTCATCCATATGCCTATCCAATTTATTTTTAAATGATACCAATGAACCTGCCTCCACCACTTCCACTGGAAGCTCATTCCATACCGCTACCACTGTCTGAGTAAAGAAGTTCCCCCTCATATTACCACTAAACTTCTGTCCCTTAATTCTGAAGTCATGTCCTCTTGTTTGAATCTTCCCTATTCTCAAAGGGAAAAGCATGTCCACATCAACTCTGTCTATCCCTCTCATCTTTAGGAATCTTTAGGAATAGGATGCAATCAAAATATGAAGTAATGAAAGGTAATTGTTCAGACAGATATTGAAAGTTATTTCTGCATATGTACAGTAGGATACACCAGCCAAGTGACGCATTGGTTTACATTTGAATTTACTTTGAAGAAAACACTTGGAAATGGTGCAGGAGCATCATTATGAATAGACTTTCTCTCACTGTAAGAAACAAAAGTAATGGGGTCAATTTTAATTTATTAGAAAGCAAAATGTTTTAGGCAACGATTTCTAAAATTGATGACACCAGCTTGTGAAAAGTGTGGGTTGAAAGGTCTCATTATTTCATATCACATCATTTTCGTCACGTAAGCATCTGCATTTGTTATTGACATGATTTATCACATCTTAATATTATAATGGAGAATAAAGAGGGTATTCTATTTAACTCCAATATCATAATGCTGTAATGCCTCAGAGGGCGGTGGAGGCGGGTTCTCTGGATGCTTTCAAGAGAGAGCGAGATTGGGCTCTTAGAAATGGCGGAGTCAGGGGATATGGGGAGAAGGCAGAAACGGGGTACGGATTGGGGATGATTAGCCATGATCACATTGAATGGCGGGGCTGGCTCAAAGGGCCGAATGGTCTACTCCTGTACCTATTGTCTATTGTCTATTGTTGGAAAACTTAAAAAACTTTTGGAGAACTTTCATCTCTCTCGCACCCATGATACTGATGACCAGGACAATCAAAACATCTCAAATGGCATATAAACCTTAGTTTTTAGGACCTATTGAGTCAGAACTCTCTCAAACACCCAAAATAACAATCCTGTTGCTGATGTCCAAACTCTGCAGAAGCAGAATTATTGTGGTTAGGTGATGGAAACTTCCACTATACTGAGGAAATAAATCTTGAGCTGAAGGTGATTGGAACTGAAGAAAATGACTTTTGTTCCCAACTGGAGGATTTTGTATATGAAATATGATTTTCTTCAAAATGTTAGTCCTCAAGAGAAGATTCTGAAGAAAATGTTGGAGCTTTTACAGCAATATTTCACTCTTGTCACCAGAACAATTGTTTTTGAGTGATAATGATCACTGTATAATAGTCACTCTGTTTCGTGTGCTTTAGGATTCTAATCATGTGATAGCAATGACTTTCCAATATGGAAGAAAGTTATTCTGATAGTTCTGAAGTTGTAAGCGCCCAACATTACTGATTGGGTACCTGAATGTGATCTGGTACCTGTAAAATTGTAAATTGTTCCAGTGACATACTGACAGAGAGACTTACAGCATGGAAACAGGCTCTTTGGCCCAATTCTTCCATGGCGACCAGGGTTACCATTTAAGCTAGTCTCATTTGCCTGAGTTTACCCATATTCCTCTAAACCTTTCCTGCCGTGTATCCGTTAGAAAACCTTTTTAATACTGTATTAGACTAAGTGGGACCCATTGGGTCCCAGTCACACGGGATGCCTGGTCCCCCAACGCAACCCATTCCCCAATGCAATATTCCACCACTCACCCGCTCCCCCAATGCAACCCGTTCCCCTAATGCAATATTCCACCACTCACCCATAGCCCCTAACTGCAGAGGTACGGCTCATTTCCCCTCATCCCCCAGCACTCCCTCCCCCTCTTCATGTGTGGGTGGGGGGGGGGGGGGAGGTGGGGTGTGAGTGGGCGGGGAGGTGTAGGAGGGTGGGAGAGGGTGGTGTGGGGGGATGTTGGGGGGGGGGGGGGGGGGTGTGGCAGGAGGGTGTGGGGTGGGAGGGGAGGTGTGTATGTGGGCGGGAGGGGTGTGGGGGGAGGAGGGATGTGGGAGGAGGGAGGGGTGTGTGTGTGGGCGGGGGGATGTGGGGGAGGGGGATATGGGCGGGAGATGTGGGGGAAAGGGGGTGTGTGGCTGGGTGGGTGTAGGGTGGGAGGGGGGGTGTGTATGTGGGCAGGAGCGGTGCATGAGGGGGGAGGAAGGATGGGGGGGGGGGGGGGTGGGGATGGGGAGGGGGGGGGTGTGGGGAAGGGAAGGATGTGGGTGTGGGGGTGGGGAGGAGGGGTCGGGGGAGGAGGGGGTGTGTGGGCGGGGGGGGTTGTGGGGAGAGTTGTGAGCTGGGGGGTTGTGGGCGGGGGGAGGGGATGCGTGGGGTGGGGGGAAGGGGGTGTGTGGGAGGGGGCTTGCGTGGGCGGGAGGGGTGGGCGGAGGGGTTGTGGGGGGAGAGGACCTGCCCAACCTCTTCCTATAGCTCAAGCTCTCGAGTCCTGGCAACATAATTGTAAATCGTCTCTGCACTCTTTCAAACTTAATGTCATCCTTCCTATTGTAGAGTGACCAAAACTGAACAAACTACTCCAAATGATGCATCACCAATGTCTTGTACAACTGTTACATAACTTCCCAACTTCTATGCTCAATACCCTGACCGATGAAACCCGATGTGCCACAAGCCGCCTTTACTCTATCTACCCGTGAAGTCATTTTGAGGAAACTATGTACCTGTACTCCTAGAACACATTGCTCTACAAAATTCTCCAGGGTCCTACCATTCACTGTGAAGATCATGCCACAATTTAACTTCCCATGATTTGACTTGTCTGCATTAAACTCCAACAATCATCAATTTACTACATGAGTATGCTAACATTTAAAATAAATCTAAATTCCGTCTTTGTGTCCTGTTCCTGATCTAATTCAGGCCACAGAGTTCACTGAAATACTCTACTGTGTAGTTGACAATCGCAGTCATCAAATTTCATATGAGAAACCTGTCATATCCGTCTGTTTATTTTGTGAAGGGGCTGAAATATGGTTATCTGACTACCCCTTACATTTTCACTTGCTTCCAGTCACTAATATAATTTCATCATATGCTGGAAAAAATATAATTTCCGTTTTTGTGTTTCTAATTTCATTTCAATGTTCACGGCTCTATGTAATTGATCAAAATCAGTTCAGATAAGGCTTCACTTTGAAATGATTTCATGGTGTGTTTAGGTTGGTTCCACAATGGTTTTGTGCTCCTGTTCCTAAAGGTTTTGCTTCTAAATTTATTCTGTTAATCTTTATGTTCCTTGTGAATTTGATTTTTTCGCTCTGCTTGCCACTGGGTTTGATCCTGACTATGGGTGCTGTCTGGATGGAGTTTGTACGTTCTCCCTGTAACCATGTGGGTTTTCGCTGGGTGCTCCGGTTTCCTCCCACACTCCAAAGACATGCAGCTTTCTAGGTTAATTTGCTTCAGTAAAATTGTAAATTGTTCATGGTGGGTAGGATAGTGTTAATATGCAAGGTGATCGCTGGTTGGCGCAGTCTCTGTGTGCTCAAGGACCTGTTTCCGCACTGTATCTCTAAAGTCTAAAGTCTAGCTCCAATAACCTTTACCAAAATGAGGCAACACGATACTGCACAGGCGACTTAAAAATAGTTCAACAGATGTCCAGTGCCAGAGGAGGGAGAATTTGAGGACAGTGATCAAATTACTACAGGACTATGCTAAGATTTTGTGTAAATGGAAAACTTATCTAAATCATAAGTTTGCAAGGAGTGAAATTGGATAAGCAGTTAGCAAATTTCCCTTTTTGTTTTAATTATTTTAGTTTGTCAGCCAGGGTCATTTGATAGCATATTCTGAGTAAGGAGATAATGGGTCATTCTCCTGGGATCAAGTGCATTCCTGCAGGAATTTAACACAACAAATATATAGGCTGACTGTCCAGTGCATTATGGAGGGACTGCTATATTATCGGAAGTGCATCTTTTGGATGAGATGATCAACTGGGTTCCTTTGTGCTTTGTGCATTGGATTTTAGTAAACCAATGACAGGAGCTTCAGGAGAGACAGGAGTGAGGGAAAAAGAGGAGGGGGTTGCATTGTTGGTTAAGGAGGATGCCACGGCTGTGTTCAGAGGCAACATTACGGACAGTTCGTCTAGTGAAATTATATGGGTGGATCTGAGGAACATGAAAAGGTACTACAGACCCCCGAATAGCCAACAGGTGTTAGAAGAAAAAAATGTGCTGGGAGATTGCAGACAGCTGCAGGTCAAATAAGGTTGTTGTAGCAGGGGGTTTTAACTTTCCCAAAAATCATAGCGTTAAGGGTTCAGATGGGGTGCAAGTCCTCAAAAGTGTTCAGGAGAGTTTTCTTAAGCAGTATGTGGAGGCCCCCACACATGAGTGGGCAATTCTGGATCTAGTATTGGGAAATTGGGACGGGCAAGTTAATGAAGTGTGTTTGGAGGAGCCTTTTGGGACCAGTGACCACAGTTCGATTAGGTTTAAGATAGTTATGGATAGGGACGGAGAGAGTCCACGTGTTAAAATGCTCAACTGGGGTAAGGCCAACTTTGAGGGTATGAGAGATGATCTCGCTCAAGTTGACTGGAGCAGGTTATTTGAGGGGAAAGGAACATCGGCCAAGTGGGATGTTTTTAAAAGTGTACTGAAGAACGCTCAGGATGTCTACGTCCCCGTTAAAGTGAAGAGAAAAGCAGGTAAATGTAAGGAAGTTTGGCTGTCAGGGGAAATTGAGGCTTTGGTCAAAAATAAGAAGGATGTATGGGACAGGTATAGGCAGCTGGGATCAAATGCATTGGAAATCAGAAGGGCAAAAAGGGGCCAGGAGATAGCACTGGTGGGAAGTATTAAGGACAATCCCAAAAGATTTTATAAATACATAAGGGGGGAAAGGGTAACTAGGGAGAGATTGGGATCTCTCAGGAATCAAAGTGGTCACCTCCGTGTGGAGCCACAGGAGATGAGCAAGGCCCTAAATGAGTATTTCTCTTCTGTATTTACTGAGGAGAAGACAGTAGGACGGAGGAAATTGGAGCAGTCACTGGAAGTATCTTGAGAGCAGTCAGGGTTACTGTCGAAGAAGTACTGAAGGTACTGCCGTGTTCGATGGTAGACAAATCTCCGGGGCCTGATCAGATATATCCAAGGACATTGTGGGAAACTAGAGAGGAAATGGCAGGAGCCCTGGTTGAAATTTACAAGTCGCCTTAAATACAGGAGAGGTGCCGGAAGACTGGAGGGTGGCAAATGTTGTACCTCTTTTCAAGAAGGTCTACAGGGAAAATGCTGGGAACTATAACCGAGCTTAAACATCTGTAGTTGGTAAGTTACTGGAGAGTTTTCTGAGGGATAGAATATACAGGCATTTGGATGGGCAAGGGCTGATTCAGGATAGTCAGCATGGTTTTGTACATGGGAGGTCATGTCTCACAAATCTGATTGATATTTTGAAGACGTGACCAAAAAGGTTGATGAGGGCAGAGCTGTAGATGTTGTGTACGTGGACCTCAGTAAGGCGTACAACAAGGGTCCGCATGATAGGCTGCTCTGGAAGGTTAGATCGCATGGGATCCAAGGAGAGATAGCTGAGTGGATAGCAAATTGGCTTCATGGAAGGAAGCTGAGGGTAATGGTGGAAGGTTGCTTCTCAGACTGGATGCCTGTGACTAGTGATGTGCCTCAGGGTTCGGTGCTGGGCCTGTTACTGTTTGTCATCTACATCAATGATTTGGATGAGAACATGCAGGGCAAGATTAGCAAGTTTGCTGATGATACAAAAGTTAGTGGCTTTGCAGATAGTGAAGAAGGTTGTGAATGATTGCAGCAGGATCTGGATCGATTGACCAGGTGGGCGGAGGAATGGTTGATGGAATTTAATACAGAGAAGTGTGAGGTGTTGCATTTTGGGATGTCAAACAAGGGCAGCACCTACACAGTAAATAGGAGGCCTCTGGGTCGTGTTGTAGAGTAGAGAGATCTAGGAATACAGGTGCATGGTTCCTTGAAGGTTGAGTCGCAGGTAGATAAGGTGACCAAAAAGGCTCTTAGCACTTTGGCCATCAGTCAGAGTATTGAGTATAGACGTTGGGAGGTCATGTTGTAGTTGAAAAAAAGATGGTGGTGAGACCGTATTGTGTTCAGTTCTGGGCACCATGTTATAGGAAAGATATTGTCAAGCTTGAAAGGGTTCAGAAAAGATTTACGAGGATGTTGCCAGGACTAGAGGGTGTGAGCTATAGGGGGAGGTTGAATAGGCTAGGTCTCTATTACATGGAGTGCAGGAGGATGAGGGTGGATCTTATAGAGGTATATAAGATCATGAGAGGAATAGATCAGGTAGATACAAAGAGTCTTTTGCCCAGAGTAGGATAATCGAGGAGATAGGTTTAAGGCGACGGGGAAAAGATTTAATAGGAATCGGAGGGGTAACTTTTTCACACAAAGGGTGGTGGGTGTATGGAACAAGCTGCCAGAGGAGGTAGTTGAGGCTGGGATTATCCCACCGTTTAAGAAACAGTTAGACAGGTACATGGATGGGACAGGTTTAGAGGGATATGGCCCAAGCCCAGGCAAGTGGGAGTGTGTAGCTGGGACATTGGTGACCGGTGCGGGCGAGTTGGGCTGAAGGGCCTGTTTCCACACTGTATCACTCCATGACACTATTTGAGAATGATGTGTAGTTACCACAAGTGCCTACACCCTTTAATATGTTCAAGAAAATGCAGATCATTGATTATTATCATGTTGTTTGGACCATGCTGTGTACAAAATGGCTGCATTACATTGGTTGTAAAATGCCTTGGAATATTCAGAGACCTTAAAGAGTGCAATATAAATGCAAGTCTTGCTTTGCTTTACTTCTATTAACTCCAAGATCATAGTTATATATGGCACAAAAACCCTGCCCTTCAGCTATTCATGTCTATGCTGTATTTTTTGCTCATTGCCATCAATCCCATTTCTGGTTTGAGATACAGCATGGAGTACACACTCACCGAGTACATTCTGACCATCACACTAGTTATCCCACTTTCTCATCCACTCCCTAGACTTGGGGCAATTTACACAGGCCAATTAACCAATAAACCCGCACGTCTTTGGGATGTGGGAGGAAACCAGAGCGCCCGGGGAAAAGCCACGGTCACGGGGAGATTGTGCAACTTCACACAGGCGAGGTCATGATCGAACCCAGGTCTCCGGCATTGTAAGGCAGCGGCTCAACCCGCCGTGCTACTGTGCCGCCCTGTCACCTCTGCTGGAGGGGAAAAATAAACAACATGGTGAATCTGTGGAACTCTTTGCCACAGAAGGCTGTGGAGGTCAAGTCAATGGATATATTTAAGGCAGAGATAGATAGGTTATTGATTAGTACAAGTGTCAGCAGTTATGGGGAGAAGGCAGGAGAATGGGGTTAGGAGGGAGAAATAGATCAGCCATGATTGAATGGCGGAGTAGGCTTGATGGGCCCAATGGCCTAATTCTACTTCTATCACATGATCTTACAGAAAGACTGCAGCCAATACCTGTTGATTAAAATTGCCAATAGTTGAAGAATAATTCCTCCAACTACCTAATTTGCTCTCCTCTGGAAAGGCAACTTGCTTCAATTTGTTTTTCATGGAGCTAATTCGGGCATTTGGAATTTGCGGGTTTTGTGTGTGATTGCTGGGCTATTTTTCAATGAAAGAACACCACAAAATGCTGAACTAGCAGCTGTTACAACTCCTCAGTTAGGCTAATTGGCAAAAGTCCAGGTGGTTTGTCAGTCTAGAAGTAATTGCTCTGATGCCTGTCATTCCATGAAGCAGAGTAAGACTCGTTTATGACCACCATTCTCAAAGCACTATCATGTTGCAGCAATGCTGACATGTTATAGCACAGGAGGAGGAGGATTGTGGATGAGACCATAAACACTATAAGACTATACTTAGATGACTTCAATGCTCCCTCCGTTTTTCAGGATGCACCAAAGGGATTTCAGCTCTTCAAAACCACTGACGCTGACCCTACCAATAGCCAGCAGTTTTACACAGATATAGCAGGGCAAAATCTTCTGCTGACCCTGAGCTTCTGATAGCCTGACCTTAGGAACATTGTCGCTTCTAGGCTCTGGTCTCCCACCAAAAGACTGGCTCCCAGCTGCGGGAAGAAGCCCAGTGTGGCACCATGCCACACGGCAGCATTCCGATCATACAGAGCCAAAATGGCACTAAGAACTGACGAGGCTGGTGTCCAACTCACTGAGCTTAAAAGTTTGTGAATGATTTTTGCCATTTGGAAAAAACTAAAATTGCTGCTCTTTTAATTATAATTATAATGCTAAAAATACTTGCACAAAACAAATAAATTAATTAAAATACTTTGTTATTGTAAATAGTGAACAATCCAGATAGATTGGCCCTTTAACAACATTTTGCTGAGTATCCCTAATTAACCCCTACTTCTCCAAGTGCAAATGAATTCTGTATCATCAAACATTGTTCCAACATTGTCCCTATCTCTGACATTTGATTCACTGTCCTGTAATTACCTGGTTTATCTTTGTGCCCTTCTAGAATACATGTTTCACATTCACTGTCCTCAAGTTATTTAGCATCTGACCTGTGGTCTGAAGATAATAACATTTCTGACAGAGCCTCAGCAATCTCCCCCTAATGAGATTGTTAAATCAGAAACAATGGTTCTGAACTTAAAGAAAGGTAACTTTGAGGGTATGAGACGTGAATTGGCTAAGATTGATTAAATTAATTCTTAAAGGGTTGATGGTGGATATGCAATGGAATGCATTTAAAGACTGCATGGATGAACTACAACAATTTTAATGACTGGTGTACCATGACACCCAGGTCTCGTTGCATCTCCCCCTTTCCTAATCGGCCACCATTTAGATAAGTCAGCTTTCCTGTTTTTGCCACCAAAGTGGATAACTTCACATTTATCCACATTATACTGCATCTGCCATGCATTTGCCCACTACCCAGCCTATCCAAGTCACCTTGCAGCCTCCTAGCATCCTCCTCACAGCTAACACTGCCCCCCAGCTTCGTGTCATCCGCAAACTTGGAGATGTTGCATTCAATTCCCTCATCCAAATCATTAATATATATTGTAAATAGCTGGGGTCCCAGCACTGAGCGTTGCGGTACCCCACTAGTCACTGCCTGCCATTCTGAAAAGGACCCGTTTACTCCTACTCTTTGCTTCCTGTTTGTCAGCCAGTTCTCTATTCACATCAATACTGAACCCCCAATACCATGTGCTTTAAGTTTGTATACTAATCTCTTATGTGGGACCTTGTTGAAAGCCTTCTGAAAGTCCAGATACAACACATCCACTGGTTCTCCCCTATCCACTATACTAGTTACATCCTCGAAAAATTCTATAAGATTCGTCAGACATGATTTACCTTTCGTAAATCCATGCTGACTTTGTGCAATGATTTCACTACTTTCCAAATGTGCTGCTATCCCGCGGGTCCCTGGAGGGAGACCGCTTTTCAGGGCTCTCGCAACGGAGACTTCTCCTGCCTGAGTTGCGGGGTCGAAGAGCTCCTGGAGCGGGGCCTGCAATCACCGCCCCGCGCGGCTTGGAATGGCCGCGGGACTCTGCGAGCGCACGCCGGGGGCTCTAACACCAAGACCCGGTGTGCGACCTCGCACCACCTGGCGTGGCTTTAATAGCCGCGGGACAATCGCCATCGCCAGCCGGGGGCTTTGACTTTGACTCTGACATCGGGGGGGGGGGGGGGGGGGGAGAGGAGTGATAAGTTTATTTGGCCTTCCATCACAGCAATGTGATGGATGTTTATGTAAATTATGTTGTGTCTTGGGTCTATCTGTTTGTAATGTATGGCTGCAGAAACGGCATTTCGTTTGGACCTCAAGGGGTCCAAATGACAATTAAATGTATCTTGTATCTTAATAACTGACTCTAGCAGTTTCCCCACTACCGATGTTAGACTAACTGGTCTGTAATTCCCCGTTTTCTCTCTCCCTCCCTTCTTAAAAAGTGGGGTTAAGTTTGCTACCGGCCAATCCACTAGAACTACTCCAGAATCTAAAGAGTTTTGAAAGATTATTACTAATGCATCCACTATTTCTGGAGCTACTTCCTTAAGTACTCTGGGATGCAGCCTATCTGGCCCTGGGGATTTATCGGCCTTTAATCCATTCAACATCCCTAACACCACTTCCCGGCTAACCTGGATTTCACTCAGTTTCTCCATCTCATTTGACCTGTGGTCCCCTGCCATTTCCGGCAGATTATTTATGTCCTCCTTGGTGAAGACGGAACCAAAGTAGTTATTCAATTGGTCCACCATGTCCTTGTTCCCCATGATCAATTCACCTGTTTCTGACTGCAAGGGACCTACATTTGTTTTAACTAATCTTTTTCTCTTCACATATCTATAAAAGGTTTTGCAGTCAGTTTTTATGTTCCCTGCCAGTTTTCTTTCATAACCTATTTTCCCTTTCCTAATTAAGCCCTTTGTCCTCCTCTGCTGGACTCTGAATTTCTCCCAGTCCTCTGGAGGCTGCTTTTTCTGGCTAATTTTTACACTTCATCTTTTGTTTTGATACTATCCCAGATTTCCCTTGTTATCCACGGATGGACTACCTTCCCTGATTTATTTTTTTGCCAAACTGGGATGAACAATTGTTGTAGTTCATCCATGCAGTCTTTAAATGCCCTCCATTGCATATCCTCCATCAACCCATTAAGAATCAATTGCCAGTCTATCTTGGCCAATTCACGTCTCATACCCTCAAAGTTATCTTTCTTCAAGTTCAGGACCCTTGTTTCTGAATTAACAATGTCACTCTCCATCCTAATGAAGAACTCAACCATATTATGGACACTCTTGCCCAAGGGGCCACGCACAACAAGACTGCTAACTAACCCTTCCTCATTACTCAATACCCAATCTAGAATAGCCTGCTCTCTCGTTGGTTCCTCTACATGTTGGTGTAGAAAACTATCCCGCATACATTCCAAGAAATCCTCTTCCTCAGCACCCTTGCCAATTTGATTTACCCAATCTATATGTAGATTGAAGTCACCCATTATAGCTGTTTTACCTTTGTTGCACACATTTCTAATTTCCTGTTTGATGCCATCCCCAACTCCACTCCTACTGTTAGGTGGCCTGTACACAACTTCCACTAGCGTTTTCTGCCACTTAGTGTTTCGATGAGATATATCCCCTAATAGCCTGGGATACATCTCATTCTGCCCCAAAGTTTTATCCATCTTTCAGCCACCTGAGACATCTACTACCTCTTACTTTTCAATGATTATTTGTTATAACATTCTACTCTTAGCCCTCCCCCCTTCCCCCACATTCTCCTCATGCAATGTTCTTCACCTGAGATGAGAAGACTCATAGCAACCAGACGATTCTCTGCATGCTGTCCCAGAAACAGATCTGTAATCATTCATTACAATCACTTCACTTTTTTTAAACCTCTACTTCTGTAGATTCCGGTTCTAAACTTACCCTCCTAGTCTGGTTCAGTCAAACATCGAATACGAGTACTAGAATCCAACTCTCTTTTATTGTACACAATATCGTGGGACTGATCCTCGTTACTACTTATTCGAGCCCACACAGCCTTGTGCAAATAGAACAGACCCTGGATGATCGGCACACCCCAATGTGCTCCCCACTCTTTTATACCCATACAAACTAAAGGCGCGAAAATACTTGGGGGAGGCAACCCCTACAAGCCAATTACCGATACATGCTATTAGTACATGGAATGATCGTTCCCTAACCCAATCATACAATAACACATAACATAGTTTCAACACAAAGCACTTAGGGGGAGATACTTCCATTAAGTAAAGAAACATTATCATTAGATAAAGAAACATCTTTGCTGAGGCCACTCTCCTGGACCAATCACAATTAGTGGCGGGAAGGCTCTGCAACATAATTGAAACCTAACATTTCGCCAACCAATCCCAAGCATGCTTTTGCAGCAGTGCATAGCTCCTTCTGCAGAATCCCATCTTATTAACACCTTGCAGGCCATCTGGACAGAAACCCCTTCCCAGACTTCAGACTTTCTCTAGCCATCCATGTCACATGGCTCGGCAGCTTTCTTCAAAATATGTCAAGCAGGTTTCACAGATCTTTAAACAGACATCCTCCATTTTCCCAAGTACCCAAAATTCCTGATATTAACACTTCAACAACAGCATTTCTTACTCTCCCTTTATCCTATGTCTGTGCATTGTGGACAGCTCGATTGTAATCATGTATAGTCTTTCTGTTGACTGGATAGCACACAACAAAAAGCTTATCGCTGTACGTCAGTACAGGTGACAATAAAATAAACCACTGAAATCTCTACCTCTGTCTTGCAGCTTCACACAGATGGCCATCTTAGTCTTTAATAGGCCCAATGTCCCTGCTCACCATCTTACCCCTAATATGCATGACATGTTTTGCTATTTTGCTTCATCTTGCACACCAGTGATATTTTGTGCCTCTTCTTCATGCTCCTCATTACTGTTTTAAGCCTCCCGCCCCCACCCTTTGTAGAGCTGCTTTTGTTTTTAGTTCTGTAAAACTACTGTAACTACTTTTATTTTTGCCCTTTGGCAAGCAGGGTTCCTTGCATTTGTTGTCCTTGCCTTTCATTTGTAAGGGAATACATCAAAGCCTCATCTACACGACACACTGGGCCATATGTGCATACCTGCAAGTAGTTTCTCCCAGTCCACTTTTGCCATATTGTAATCTGCCTTCCTATGATTCAGGAAATTAATTTCCAGTTCTTGCACGTCTTCACCCATAACTACCTTAGAACCTTTAGTGCACTCAACTGTGTGTTTACTTGTTCTCGGTTGCTCCCAGTTGGCACAATATATGAAGCTCAAGACAAATGTGCAGGCAGCATATTATATGAGCTGAAGTGTTTTGGGAATTACAGTTGTACTGTACAGAATCTAACAAAGGATACATAGTTTCCATTTTTTGTTCATGCTCCATAAATATCTACATTGTTTTGATATACTTTTTTTAAATTGTGCCCTTATAAGGAATACAATAAGAGATCAACAATACAGGCCTCTTGTTTAGCAATTAATACATTTGGTTGAACAATCCTTTATCATGCATACAATCTACATTCAAAACCAAGAACACTTTATAATGGAAGACATAAAGTGCTGGTGTAACTCAGCAGGTCAGGCAGCATCTGGAGTTCCTTGTTTCAGCACTTTATACAGGAATAATTTCAGCAATCATACAAAATATCTTAAAGGTGTATATTATTTATTGTGTAGTTACTCTGGGATATTGTTTTCACCTCAAAAGCAGGAATGTTATGTTAAACAGTTGCATGGAGCGAAATAGTGGAATTACCTAGCACTCATTAAGAGGAGAATTTGTTGTGATTGTGATTATGAAAGTCGTTGAAAATGTACACAAAATTAGAATTTACTGTGAAGCACACCCCAACATGCATCATGTAAGAAATCTAAAATATGTAAACAGAAGAACATTGACATTTAAAACTGGTTTGTAAATCACATGGAGGCCATGTCAATGGACAGTCAATGGATATTTTTAAGGCAAAGATAAATAGATTCTTGATTAGTACAGGTGTCAGAAGTTATGCCAAGGAGAATGGGGTTAAGGGGGAGAGAGATAGATCTGCAATGATTGATGGGCTGAACGGCCTAATTCTGCTCCTATTACACCACATGAGCATTATAGAATTCTAAAATGATACGGAAATGATTCATAACTATAGGAGTACAGTAGAACCCACAATCCAGAGATGCATGCAGCATGGACTTAGAATGATGCCAGTGTGAGTATTTGATATTAATGCAATTTTATATTTCCTAGACTTGCCTTCGGCATCCAGATTGTGAATCAGCAAGAATAAACAAGGCTGGTGTTTTCCATCGCATGAGGTTGGCCTTAGACCAGGTGATAGAAATTGTCACCGATTCAAGATCAAATGGTGAACACAAAATCCATCCCACGAGCATCTACGCTGACATCAATGAATTTAAAGTAAGAAAGTTCATCTCAAATTAAGATTATAAATTGCAGGCTCTTTGTGTCAACTACACGGAGCAAAGATACAAGAATCCTTATTCAAAACACACAGTACTGGAAGAACTCGGGGGTCAGGCAACATCTGTGGAGGAAATGGGCAGGGGACATTTCAGGTCAGGACTCTTCTTCACATTCCAGTTTGAAGAAAGGTCCCAACCCAAAATATTGCTTGTGCATTCCTCCACAGATGCTGCCTGACCTGCTGAGTTCCTCGGGCACTTTGTGTTTTGATCAAGGTGCTAGCATCTGCAGTTTTGTGACTACAAAAGTCATTATCGCAGTTTCTGATCTTACTGGACAAATGCTTAAGGTATTTATTTGGCTTTCAACTGTGCATCATGTTCACAAGGATGATAACCAAGTTATCTGTAAGAGGTTAATGTATCTGATGAAATAGTGGACAGTTGCACTTTAAATTTTATGCAATTTTTAAAAATGCCTTCAATTTATTATTGCTTGAAATCTCTTGTTTCCGTTTTGAAATAAACATTGCTGAACTAACAGAACTGTAGAGAAGCTAATTCTCTGCAATTAAAAATAGCCATTACTATGTGGTTTGCTCTGCAATAAAATGTGCAAACATGTGGCTACCTCAGAGAATAGTTTAGCTCATTGCTTTTGGGATTGTTTGTCAAAAATGTGGAGGTGTTAACAATGTATATTGATCAGAAACACAACCTGGAGTTTTGTATCACTATTAAGTTCACATCCTAAAATGAGACTACAGCTGGTAAATACATTGCAGCTTAAGGCTACTTGGTCAAGAATATAAATAATTGCACTAAATCTCTCTAAGATTCAAACCCTTTATTGTTTTTGTACTGACCCAAATGTTGTTGTTTTGTGTGAGACAATTAATTGTATATTCTACTATATAGAGTGTACTTAATGTAAAAACATCAAAGTGTTTGAGTAACTCAGCAGGTCAGACAGCATATGTGGGGGGAAATGGACAGATGACAAAGGCACATTTCATTGCAGAGCAAACTACATACGAACAGTCACTTCAACTAAACCCAGCTAGGGTTAAATACAAATGCAAAACGTAACTACATTTTATAAAGAAAATCAACCATCAAGCCTTTAAAGACCCCCCTCTCACAATATTATCAAATTCAATGTTCTGTGTAAGTAGGCCTCCTCTCCAGACCCTTTTCTACTAACTCCACCCAACATCCAATAAGGAACAAGTTGACAATTGATTTTTAAAATGTCACAAAGTGTTTAAATCAAATGAAATACTTTGGGAGTGCAGTCAGTGTTGTATTAGAGGAAGTAAGTCAGCCAAACATATTCCAAGCTATTGTTAAAGCCGAATCTATGTAAAATCTTTTAATATCAACCAGCTTGTTTGACAATGGATTTTAAACTTGGTATTTTTTAGGCGTATGACTTGAGGGTGGGAGGAAGATTGGATGAGTCATGACGATAAACAATAGTACAGACTTCACTAGCAGAACAATATGTTCCTGTGTACTATGATTCTCAGATGAAAGATGTTATTGATTTGTGCTTATAAACACATCATAATTAATAATAGACAATTTGACCAATTCTGAAGCTGTTTTCATATATGTATTTCAGAATATATTTTATAAATTCCAATTAGTTTTTTTTTGCAGTTAGGTGAGGAAATATACCAAAATTGCAATTTTTGTCTTTATTGCATTTTACATGTACCACAATGGTACTTTACTATGTGCGACACTTAATCTATCTTAGTTTCCATGAACAGTCTCACAACGTATTAAGGATGGCTGGATATGGTATAATTTATTCTCAGAAGACCACTTCCTAAGTACATCTGTCATCTTTACAACCTACTTGACTGAAACTACTAATTTAGTGCCAAATTATGAACAGTTTAATGAGTGAGTCTGTATTCAAAGAGAGCGAGTTCAAACATTTCCAAACCAATTTATATTAAAGGTTGAGCGACAGAATATTTATCATCAACTTGATTTTGATTGAATCTCTTTCCTATCAGATACAGCGTATTAAACTGTTCCAAGCAGTTTCTGGAAAACGATTCAATCTCTTATCTAACCCAGATTTGAATCAAATATAGAATTAACCATTATTTTACTTAAAATGGAGAAAACTAGACAAAGTATGTCTAATATATTAACATGCTGTTTGAAGAGTAAAATGTAATCTAAAATTGTTCGTATATAGATTAGCTTTCTCATTCCGATCATTCATGGGTCATTGCCCTGTAGCAATGAAATGGTTCCAAAGAACGTGTGTGGAAATCTATTCACTTTTATTTCTGTTTTATATCTCTGTATATGATGAAGAATAGTTATTGGGCAGGGAAATGTAATTGGAGCACGATAAGTATTTGATAATAGTAAAGGCAATAAGTATTGTAATGCTACACAAATCCTGACTAGAAATGTAAAAAGATAAGTAGGAATATGTCATTCAGTCTTCAGAGCTTGCTTGCCTTTCAATACCAGCATGGTCGATTCTCTACCTTGGTACATTTTATTATATTCTCTGATTAAACTTTAAATATTCTTCACTAATTAAGCATCCACATATTTATCATTTGTTTTTCATGCTTACCAGGCATCCTGACTCTGAACTCCTAAAATCTTACTTTTAAACACTTCCCACTTAGCACTTGTTGTTTTCCCCTCTCTCAACCTTCTTGAGACTACATCTTCTGTGGACAAATACTTCATCGTACAAGTTCACAACAAACAATACCTTGGAGTTCATCTTGATCACAAGCTTTCATGGAGGGAACAAGTGGACAACACGGTCACTAAAGCCAACCGGACACTAGGATTCCTTAGACGAAACCTCTGGTTCTGCCCAATGGAAATGAAATCCACAGCATATACAACATTGGTTGGACCCTTACTGGAATACGCTTCATGCGCCTGGGACCCATACAAAACTGGTCATATCAACAAACTAGAAGGGGTACAGAGAAAAGCAGCACGCTTTTGCATAGGGAACTACAATAGAGGTAGCAGTGTCACCTAGATGCTGTCCGACCTGGAGTGGGAAATGCTGGAAACAAGAAGGGCAAGGAACAGACTAGCCATGTGGTACAATATTCAAAAGGGGATCGTGGGCATCTGCAGATAGATACATAACATACTCAACAGAAAGGAGAACAAGAAAGAGAAATGATATGCAAATAGAAATCCCATTCACCAGGACAGATATTTATAAGATTCTTTCTAAGAACCTTGAGGGAGTGGAATAAACTAGACAACAATATGGTCAAATCACCTTCACTAGACAGTTTTAAGGGGGCACTAACAGCACGTTAGTATGCACAACACATCCAAGTTGGCGATATGAAGGGTACTGCCCTGCCGACTACAAATTCAGAAGGTTCAGAAGGTTCAACTGCTCTCAGTAAGCCTCTCCTCCTAGATCCTGTCTTCCACGATCAAAATCTGCCTTTAGCGCCACAATTTGAAGATGATTGAAACTTTATCCTTTTCCATTACTATCATGAATCTTAACTATCTATGATCCCTATTCTCAAAGGGTTCCTTCACAGACACATCAATCGTTTGCCTGTCCTGATTTCCTAAGATGTCAAGTACAGCCCCCACCCTAGTAGGACTCCCTACATACAACTTCAAAAAACTTTCTTGAATACCTCTCCATTTGACCCCCTTGCACTACAGAAATCCCAGTCAATATCGAGAAAGTTAAAATCCACTACTACTACAATGCTGTTGTTTATTCTGGGTCTGAAGATGGGTCTCGACCCGAAACATCACCTATTCCTTCGCTCCATAGATGTTGCCTCACCCGATAAGTTTCTCCAGCATTTTTATCTACCTTCGATTTTAACTACTACAACCCTATTGCTTTTAGAGCCTTTTGTATCTGCCCATATATTTGTTCTTCTAATCCCCACTGACCTTAGGGAGGCTTATAATTTACCCTAGCTCAATCAAAGGGACCACCCCTTTCTTTATCTCTAGGTTTTTACCATATAGCTTCAATAACTGCTGCCCCCAGCATATCCAGTCCTCTATAATGCTCTCCCTGCTAGGTTGTGCCATACCACCCCCACTCTTGCAGCCGTTTTTGTCATGCCTGAAATTTCTATACCCGAAAATATTAAGCTGCCAATCCTATCCCTCAACCATGTTTCCATGATTGCAGGAATATCATAATGCCATGCAATGATTCACATTCTCAGCTCATCGGTCTTATCTGTGAGGCTCCTTGCATTAAATGAAATGCAGATACAGTAAGCGGACCAGCCCTCTCTTGCTTTCCTTCCTACTTTTAACTTTCTCCTTAACTTCCCTTTGCAGAATCCCATCTCTTTTCTTACCTCTGCTGTTAATGCCATTATGAACCACATCGCTTGCTGCTCATCCCCTCCTTTCAGAATGTTACATGCCTGCTTAAACCTGCCTCTTTTAGTAGCTTTTGTTGGCTTTACCTCGCTTAGCTTTGTTTTCTGTTAGAATCTCTCTGGTAACAAATACTGCTGCTGTCATTTGTAGGCATAACCTTGCTCCCTCTAGCTTTCTTTTGCAATCATAGAATCATACAATCATGGGATCTTCTTTCATTCTACTCTGAAATATATTCAGCCCCGATCAAGCCAATTTCACCTTGTATGACACTCCCATCATCCCAGCAGTTCACCTGGTGAAACTTTGTTGCACTCTCTTTTTAACATGTCTAATCTTTCATAGTTAAGCCCCTGTCCCACTTTCATGACCTAATTGGCGACCTCTGCCGAGTTTGCCCTTGACTCATACTCGTAGCAGGTTCGCCACGCGGTCGTAGGAGGTCTTCGTAACTCTTCCTCATGCTCTTGAGTGGTCTCCGCACACTCGTAGCCTCAAGTAGGTCGCAGCGTTTTTTCCAGCCTGATAAAAAATGTCCACGAGTAAAAAAAGGTCAACATGGAAAAAATTGATACTTTTTACTTGTAGGTAGGTCATAGATAGGTCGTGATGGTAGTCGTAGATTGGTAACTGGCCCGAGAAAAAAAATGCAAACATGTCATAGAAACATAGACATCATTTTATCATGTGATTATTTTCCACTCGTAGCTAGTAGTAGTTGTGGAAGACTGAGGTTGAGGGGGGTCGTAGGATGTCGTAGACATTGTCGTAGGAGGTTGTAGACATAGTCGTAGACATAGATATAGGAGGTCGTAAGAGGTCTTTTACTTCGGTGAGTCAACACGACTTTGACATTTTTTTCAACTTGTCTAGGGTCTTCTAAACTCATGGATTAGTTCGTCCAATTGGGACAGGCCCTTTATGCAGACCAGAGCTGTGCCACACTCCACAATAATCTAGGTGAAGTCTCACCAAGTGTCTGTAACTTGGTGTGACTTTCTCTGTAACTGTGAGGCTATAATGCTGTAACACTATATTCTTCACTCTGGTATTTTGCTCTACCTATGTGCATGGTTTGATTGCACTCGTGTATAATATGATTTGACTGGATAGCACACAAACACAGCTTTTCACTATTTCTATGTAAATGTGATAATAATAAACCAATATCAATAACTTAACTGGCCAACTCTCAAGCTCAATCTGTATTACAGCGTTCTGCTCAGCATTGATCTGGCTGCAGAACCTCTGATGTACTTGGGTGGTGCTCTCATGGAATGTCCACAGATCTTCCAGCTCTTAGGCTAGTATGTCTGCTGGTTCAACCCACAGAAAAATAACCAGTAGCTATTGCATCAAGCTTATTCTAAAGATTGGCAGAAATCAGCTGCTGGGAGAAAAGTTACGAAACGTCATTTTAATTTTGAAAGATTTAATTGTACAGTATATATGTGTATATTGTTACTCTTTCAGAATGTTAAAAAATCAATATATTTTTGACACATCTGATTAGTGAATACTTGAATGTCAAACACAAATATGGGAAAAACAGTTGAAACAATATGTTGGACAGGGTGGCATTGGTGCAACGGCAGAGATGCTACCTCACAGCGCCAGAGATTAGGATTCGATCTTGACCTTGGGTGCTGTCTGTGTGGAGTTTGCACATTCTCCCTGTGACCTTGTGGGTTTCCTCTGGGCATCTGGTTTCCTCCCACATTCCAAAGGCGTGTGTTTGCAGGTTAATTGGCCCTCTGTAAATTGTTCCAAGTGTGTAGGAAAGAACTAGTGTATGTGTGATCACTGGTCGGTGCAGACTCAGTGGGTCAAAGCGTCTGTTTCTATGAAGTATCTCTAAACTAAACAAAATGCCAGCCACCTGGGCAATGGTGGAACTCATTATGGACAAGCAGTAAGACCTTAAAGCTCGCCACTCACACTGGCAGTCCTGCACCTCACCAATGTGCAGGGATCCCTAATCTCGGCAGAAGACTGTGTCTTGAAAGAAACTGTGATCCACGAGGCAGAAGATCAGTAAACTTGAGTTAGCACATGATATGTGTCAATGCATTACCATTCACATTATTAATTAACCTCTTTTGTTAAGATGAAGGTGGAAGGTTTACGAGACAATTTACATGGAATTGCAAAAGAAAACCTGACGACAATGCTAGAAATAATCCTGGAGCATACAGAGGACTTTACAGACTCTGCATATACAAGCCATGAACACAGAGAACATATATTGGAACTATCCAGACTGGCCCGAGTGGAGCTGGAGCAGCTGGTTGCTGTGTGGAAACAAGCAGTAAGATTTTGTTCATGTATAAAGCTTGAGTACTTTTGCCAATTTAATCTGGTTATGTTTTCTTTGTCCTTTGGTGCACAATATGTGGGTTTTCTTGCACAGTTGGATCATTGTCGTTTTAGTAGAAAGTAGAAATGACCATAAAACAATAATTTAGAGTGGGTTCACCAAAATGATATTTAAAGGAAGTCCATGATTATGGGAAGCAACTTTGGACTGAGTATACTTCCATTGATGTGGAGAAGATAAATAGAATGTTTAACAAAGATCTTTAAAATTGTATAAGTGTTTAAGAAGGAACTGCAGATGCTGGAAAATTGAAGGTGCACAAAAATGCTGGAGAAATTCAGACTGAAGAAGGGTTTTGGCCCGAAACGTTGCCCATTTCCTTCGCTCCATAGATGCCGCTGCACCCGCTGAGTTTCTCCAGCATTTTTGTCTACCTTCTTTAAAATTGTAAATGATTTTAACAGATTGATTCTTGAAAAAAATCTGTTTCTTTGGTTGAGGGGTTATCAATCTGAAATCATCATAGAAAGCTATGGAGAAGATTATTTTAAGTATGATTGGATCTTGAAAAGCTTTGCTACAAGGTTGAGTACTGGTGGAAGATATTTTAGTCCAATTGAGAAGTTCAGAAGTCCCAAAGCTAATAAGCTGCTGAACTTACACAGGAGGCTGCAAAACTGCTCTCGTTGAGAATTATTTGATAAATGCACATTGATATTTCTGTGCAGGAACGGATACATGGGAATGGAGAAGAGAAGGTTTCAGTGAGTTGTTTATGATTGATCTTGCCAAGAATTGATCAAATTCATTCATGGTCGGATTATTTATGCTATTCAGATCGTTCTGGAGAATTCATTGCAAAACAATGAAATAATTCTCACTACAGAGAGGAAAACTTTGTTCCCTGACCATTTAGACTTCATATTTCAGTTTGCTGTGGCGGAGACTGGTATAGAGATGAGAACATATATAATTGGAGCTTGGTGAACATTTGACAACAAAGGTCAATGTTAATGTGGATAATTATTAAAGTACCACATAAATCAGAAGATTGGTTGAGAATTCCATTGAATTCTAACTGATTTGAGCCAATCAAATGTTAAATGATCATTGAATCAGTCATATCAAATTGCTTCTGTGCTATAAAATTAAATGACTAATAAAATTTCCAATTAACAGTACATTACATTTAAAATCATCTTACCTCAGGGTTCGTGGACTACATTGTGTCTTCTGGATATCGGAGGACTGGGAGAAATTCAGAGACCAGCAGAAGAGGACAAAGGGCCTAATTAGGAAAGGAAAAATGGATTATGAAAGAAAACTGGCAGGGAACATAAAAACTGACTGCAAAAGTTTTTATAGATATGTGAAAAGAAAGAGATTAGTTAAAACAAATGTAGGTCCCTTGCAGTCAGAAACAGGTGAGTTGATCATGGGGAACAAGGATACGGCGGACCAATTGAATAACTACTTTGGTTCCGTCTTCACAAAGGAAGACATAAATAATCTGCCGGAAATAGCAGGGGACCGCGGGTCAAAGGAGTTGGAGGAATTGAGTGAAATCCAGGTTAGTCGGGAAGTGGTGTTGGGTAAATTGAATGGATAAAGGCTGATAAATCCCCAGGGCCAGATAGAGTACTTAAGGAAGTAGCTCCAGAAATAGTGGATGCATTAGTAATAATCTTTCAAAACTCTTTAGATTCTGGAGTAGTTCCAGAGGATTGGCGGGTAGCAAACGTAACCCCACTTTTTAAGAAGGGAGGGAGAGAGAAAACGGGGAATTACAGACCAGTGAGTCTAACATTGGTAGTTGGGAAACTGCTAGAGTCAGTTATTAAAGATGGGATAGCAACACATTTGGAAAGTGGTGAAATCATTGGACAAAGTCAGCATGGATTTACGAAAGGTAAATCATGTCTGACGAATCTTATAGAATTTTTCGAGGATGTAACTAGTAGCGTGGATAGGGGAGAACCAGTGGATGTGGTGTATCTGGACTTCCAGAAGGCTTTCGACAAGGTCCCACATAAGAGATTAGTATACAAACTTAAAGCACACGGCATTGGGGGTTCAGTATTGATGTGGATAGAGAACTGGCTGGCAAACAGGAAGCAAAGAGTAGGAGTAAACAGGTCCTTTTCACAATGGCAGGCAGTGACTAGTGGGGTACCGCAAGGCTCAGTGCTGGGACCCCAGCTATTTACAATATATATTAATGATCTGGATGAGGGAATTGAAGGCAATATCTCCAAGTTTGCGGATGACACTAAGCTGGGGGCAGTGTTAGCTGTGAGGAGGATGCTAGGAGACTGCAAGGTGACTTGGATAGGCTGGGTGAGTGGGCAAATGTTTGGCAGATGCAGTATAATGTGGATAAATGTGAGGTTATCCATTTTGGTGGCAAAAACGGGAAAGCAGACTATTATCTAAATGGTGGCCGATTGGGAAAGGGGGAGATGCAGCGAGACCTGAGTGTCATGGTACACCAGTCATTGAAGGTAGGCATGCAGGTGCAGCAGGCAGTAAAGAAAGCGAATGGTATGTTGGCTTTCATAGCAAAAGGATTTGAGTATAGGAGCAGGGAGGTTCTACTGCAGTTGTACAGGGTCTTGGTGAGACCACACCTGGAGTATTGCGTTCGGTTTTGGTCTCCTAATCTGAGGAAATACATTCTTGCCATAGAGGTAGTACAGAGAAGGTTCACCAGACTGATTCTTGGGATGTCAGGACTTTCATATGAAGAAAGACTAGATAGACTTGGCTTGTACTCGCTAGAATTTAGAAGATTGAGGGGGGATCTTATAGAAACTTAAAGATTGTTCCCGATGTTGGGGAAGTCCAGGACAAGGGGTCACAGCTTAAGGATAAGGGGGAAATCCTTTAAAACTGAGATGAGAAGAACTTTTTTCACACAGAGAGTGGTGAATCTCTGCACCTCTCTGCCAGAGGGTAGTTGAGGCCAGTTCATTGGCTATATTTAAGAGGGAGTAAGATGTGGCCCTCGTGGCTAAGGGGATCAGAGGGTATGGAGAGAAGGCAGGTACGGGATACCGAGTTGGATGATCAGCCATGATCATATTGAATGGCGGTGCAGGCTCGAAGGGCCGAATGGCCTACTGCTGCACCTAATTTCTATGTTTCTATGTTTCTGCACTGGCAGTTAAATTCAGATGCTGAAGTCCTGGTCTAATTTTTTAAGCAAGAACCTAAGTTGGTTACTGCAATATGCAGATCAGTAAATGCGGTGAATAGTACTCCCAAAGTATTTACACATGTGAAAAGAACCACTAAACTGTTTGGGTATCTTTTTTGATTATTTTTGGTATTGGAAGTTACCACCATGGAATGGAAAGCTATTTCTACTCACATCTGGTGGGAACAACAATCATTTTTTTTTTTTTGTTTCAATTCTATCAGAATGACATTCATATTTTCTTCAGCCTTTTTTAACTAGTTCATTTTCTAATGACAATCTTGTACTTCCATAGCCCCAAATATGACATGGCTTCAGAATGAAGGGACAGAAGTTTAGTAACATGAGGGGGAACTTCTTTACTCAGAGAGTGGTAGCGGTGTGGAATGAGCTTCCAGTGGAAGTGGTGGAGGCAGGTTCGTTGGTATAATTTAAAAATAAATTGGATAGGCATATGGATGAGAAGGGAATGGAGGGTTATGGTATGAGTGCAGGCAGGTGGGACTAAGGGAAAAAAAGTTGTTCGGCACGGACTTGTAGGGCCGAGATGGCCTGTTTCCGTGCTGTAATTGTTATATGGTTAAATATGAATTTTTGGAAAGCATCCATCCTGTTTTTATATTAGAGTTGAATGTGAACACAAGGTGTGTGGTATCCCAGTTTGTTTGGTCACAAGTAGTCACTTTTTTATCCTATTCCAATATTGTCAAGCTGCGGCTTAATCATCATCAACTGAAAATTGGCCAAGTAAATAATTTATATAACAAAATATAAACTCTTCAATTTAGCATAATTAAGTGTGGGATTACAACATCATAGCCTCTGCTGTGCTTATCGAGAAAGTTCAGCTTTGAAGATTATAGAACCCTGCTTGGCAATGTAGGCTTTTTCCGTTAGTGGAATGAATCAATGGATAACAGTCTTGATTTTCCTATATATGTATTTAATTTAAACACTGTTAACAAGAACTTCGAGGGTTTTTTTGTATTTTGATAGCATATCAGCTGCCAAAGGAAAACAGTTCCATCTGTTCTTATCTATTTAATGCTGTTTGAATGATAAACTGTAGAAAATTAAAACCTAGAATTGAGGAAAATGTTCATCTTTCAACTTTCAATTGGAACAGTATGACATTTAATCTGTATCATTAAACCTTTAGTAAGATTGGAATAATCAGACTAACAGTATCTGTGAAAAGGACATAGTTAAAGCCCTGTCCCACGGTACAAGTTCATTCCAAGAGCTCTCCCGAGTTTGCCCTGATTCGAACTCGGAGATTTACGGTAATGGCCACTCGTCAGTACTCGGGGCTCTCGTGGACATTTTTCAACATGTTGAAAAATCTTCACGAGTCTTCCCGTGCTTACCTGCCGTTAGCGAATCTTCCCGAGTACCTGCCGTTAGCGTAACGAGCTGCTAAGAGACGTCCCCGAGCTCCGACGTACCCGCTACGTTTATTCTCCGTAGTTTAATTTTTTTTTATACTCGGGAGAGCTCTTGGAATGAACTCGTACCATGGGACAGGGCTGTTAGTCTATAGTTCCAAAATGCTACAACTCAAAAAGTCAGGCTTTTGTTTTAATTACTTATGGACATTACTAGCAAGATCAATATTTATAGTCCATCTGTAGATGTTGGTGAGCTCCTGTAACACAATGAGACACAGGTAGGATGCAGTAGCCTTGAGATTTCTCAGCTAGGTGGACAGGTCCGTTCGTGTGGCCTTGAATGCTCGCACCACTGCCTACAACTCTGGCCTGGCATCTGGAAATATGAACGTCTACAAGGTAGAGTCCTACCGACTGCGAAGGGTGGTGAAGGACACAAAAAGGAGGTACAGGGACAAGATGGAGTCTTCAACACGATAGTCCCCACCAGACTTGCTGAGAAGCTGCTGGAATTGGTATCCAACACCCCCCTGTGTGCCTGGGTCCTGGACTTTCTCACCACCAGGCCCCAGGTAGTCAAGATGGGAGGAAATACTTCAGTCCCTCACCCTGAGCACAGGATCCCCCCAGGGTTGCATCCTCAGCCCCCTACTGTACTCCCTGTACACACATGACTGTGTGGCTAGGTTCAGCTCCAATTCTATAATCAATTTGCTGATGACACTGTGGTGGTGGGCCTGATCTCCGATCCAGCATTCAGTAACTTTCCACTGAGAAACAGGTTTCCTTATCTCTGTCGCATGCCCAGACAAGAGAAAACCAGGTACAATGTCAATTCTAGAAGGAATAATGCGTCTGACACTTATTTTGCCAAATTCCCATGACCTTCTTCTGCACCTGGTCCATGAGAGATGCCAATTGCCACTGCACACCCTTTCGTTACCTTGTTTAATTCTGATCAAAATTAAGTAAGAAAGGATTGTAATTTGTGTTCTTCACCAGAACAAGGGGTCACAGTTTAAGGATAAGGGGGAAATCTTTTAGGACCGAGATGAGGAAAACATTTTTCACACAGAGAGTGGTGAATCTCTCGAATTCTCTGCCACAGAAGGTAGTTGAGGCCAGTTCATTGGCTATATTTAAGAGGGGGGTTAGATGTGGCCCTTGTGGCTAAAGGGATCAGGGGTATGGAGAGAAGGCAGGTACAGGATACCGAGTTGGATGATCAGCCATGATCATATTGAATGGCGGTGCAGGCTCGAAGGGCCAAATGGCCTACTCCTGCACCTAATTTCTATGTTACTATGTTTCTACACAGCTATAGTCAGCAGAAGTCATGGAGTGATACAGTGTGGAAACAGGCTCTTCGGCCCAATTTGCTCACACCAGCCAAAATATCCCAGCTACTCTAGTTCCACCTGCCCGTGTTTGGTCCATATCCCTCCAAACCTGTCCGATCCATGTACCTGTCCAACTGTTCAATACACCCACCACCCTTTGTGTGGAAAAGAACATAGCACAAGTGCTAAATAGATAAAGCCTCTTAGCTTCTTCCTGAGATCCCCACCATCAGAACAGCCTGTCTTAAGACACTTTGAATTACTCCACATGTTTGGCAAACAGTTGAGAGCACAGGATACAGCAAACTCTGTAGGGCCAGACAACATCTCAGCTGCAGTGCTGAGGATCTCTTCTCCAAAACAACATTGTGCCCACATTCAAGTTGTTACAATGCTGTTACAATATTGCCATCCACACTGGCACTAGTATCAAGAAGATTGCTCATGTATGCCCTGTTCATGAAAAGCAGGGCTACTCCAATGTGGCTAACCACAATCTAGCATGCTTTCAGTTGTAAGTGTTGGACAATGAAATCAATAGAGCTATCAAATGGGGCTTGCTCAACAATACAATGCTCTTTGATGACCAGGTTGGGTTTTACAAGCCACTTTGTTACAGACACAATCACATATCTGGCTGAATTCCAGAGGTGAGGTGAGCCTGACTTTGATATCGGCAGCATTTGCCTCATTGTGGCTTCAACTAATATAATTTTCGACAGATGAATAAGAACCAATGAAGAACTGCAAAATTGATTTTTTTTTTTTCAAATCAATAATGGTCTAAGTCAATAGGAAGGTTGACCCGAGTTCAAAAAATCAGGATGTAGAATTGGTTTGGATGGGATTAAAAATAATAAACACAAAACTTTCACCTTGCGAGTGGTGTACATATCCAATGACGGTAGAATCATAGTCATACAGCGTGAAAACAGGCCTTTTGGCTCAGCTTGCCCATGACAACCAACAAGCCCAATCCACACTAGTCCCACCTGCCAGTAGGCACATATAAGGTATGTATCAAGTAAGCAATGACATGAGCTTGTCAGCAGGGTATGGCCATAATCATGAGGGATGTTGGTCTACGATTAGACTGATAGGCAAAGATAAGCTTGATGAGTTTAGTTTGCAGATACAGTGTAGAAACAAGCCTTTTGGCCAACCCAATCTGCGCAGACCAGCAATCCTCATTTACTAGCACTATCCCACACACTAGGTATAATTAGCCAATTAACCTACAAACCTGTATGTCTTTGGAGTGTGGGTGGAAACCCATGTGGCTGCGGGGAGAACATACAAACTCCATACAGACAGCACCGGCAGTCAGGACTGAACCCCGGTTTTGGTGCTGTTGGGCAGCAACACTACTGCTGCACCACCATGCTGCTTTTCTTCAAGTAATTCAAGTTTTTACAGGAGAGTTGCTTAGATTAATATATTCTGGCCATCAAGAGAGTAAACTTGGTACTGTGTAGCAAGGTATGGAAAATAAATAGCATTGTCGTGAAAACATCCCTCTTATGATTGAATTTAAAAGTCAGTCTGAGGGGAAAAAGGGTCCCAGGCTGGTATTTCAAACGTAAATAAAGGAAACTGTAAGGACATGAAAAGAGCAAGCTAAAGTGACTCAGCAAGTTACATTAACATCAAAAATCAATGGTAAGCATTTGAGAGGACATCTCAAATGCATGGAACATATGCAATGTAATAAGAGAAAAATTCAACGGGAGGATCCTCCATCTGTGATTAAGAAAGTTAAGGATTATGTTGAGTCAAAAAAATATATAATTGTGCAAAGAAAAGTGGTTTACACTGTTAGCATTGGTCTAATAGAAAGTGAGTTTGGAGAATTGATGAAAAATAAGAAGGTGGCCGATGAATTAAATGGGTATTTTGAATTAGCCACTATAAGGATATTAGTAACACATGGGAAATAGTGGTAATGTACGAGTCGGAAGGGAGAAACTTAGGAGCGTTATAAATGTCAGGGAAGAGGTGCTGATCAAACTGTAGAAGTTACTGGCTGTCATGTATTTTGAATTCAATGCTAGGAAGAAATAGGTAGTGAGATAGGTGGTACCTAAATTTTCATTTAAAAAAAAGTCTCTATATTCAGAGGAGGTTTCTTTGATTGGAAAATAATGTATGCAATCCCTTTAAGCATACATGGGGGGGGGGGGGGGGGGGGGGGGGGGGGGGGGGGGGGGGGGGGAAGGGGACGACACATCAAGCAGAGTCTACACAGTTGGCATAACATCCGAAAGAAGGGAAATGTGAGAATCTTTATTGTCAACATTACCTTGACATTTTCTAAGTGCTCTGCTATCATCAGGCAAAGATGACGTCTTGTGAAAGGAAAATCGTATGTGGCCAATTTATTAGATTTCTTTGCAGATATTTATAGCTAAATTTGCTGATGGCACAAAAGCAAGTTGGAAAGTAAATTGCGAAGAGGATAATGGGAGGCCTTGGCGTTTAAATAGGTTATGCGAATAGCCAACAATCTGGCAATAGCATGAGATGCGGGGAAATAGTAAATGGTCCTAATAGCAGAAAGAATAAAGAAATGCATTTAAATAATGAGAGGTTGCAGAGCTCAGAGGTGCAGAGGGATCAAAACATCCTGATGCATGAATTACAAAAGATATAGTAGGTGTAGCAAGGAATATGGAAAGCATTTGCTGTTAGAGGATTCAAATAGATGTTTTATTCTTAATTGTTTACTGTATGTCGTGTTGTTACTTGCGAGCGGAGCATCAAGGCAAATTCCTTGTATGTGTACATACTTGGCCAATAAACATTCATTCATTACTTCATTCATCATTCATTCATTCATGAAGTTGTGTATCATTATGTAAGTTGTGAAGTTCAGCTTTATTTTGCCATTTACATGCAAACATATTTGGAGTACTGTGTCCCCTAGAGGCCTCCTTATTGAAAGAATTATGGAAATTCTGGAAGCAGTTGAGAGAAGATTTATCAGATTGATATCAGGAAGTATGACTGGTTTGCCTTATGAGGGAAGGTTGGACAGACTAGGCTTGTATCCAACAGAACTTAGAAGAATGGGAGATGAGTTGATTGGAACATCTTGTAGGTTTTCAATATAGAGAAGATGACAGAAGATCTGTGTGCAATGTCCCACAGGTCTCAACATAACTGTCAAAGTTTGGGATCCTTGCAGGTGTACACCAACATGCAGCTCACACTATACATAAAGCATCTTGTGGAACCCAGTGGAGGAGCACTGGGCAGTTTCCCAGCAGTAATCACATGAGGTTTGCCCACTGAATCTGTGCTAGGTTGAGCAACTCCACTCATTTCAAGGAAGATGATGATTTGGAGGAAAAGAAGCAAGTTTCAAGTCATCTACATTTTCTCAATTTGTGAAGGAATTTGTGGCATATATTTGCCAATAGCTGTTGCTGGCTTCTGGAGATAGAAGCCCATTTGATCAGGCAACAGCGTGTACTGAAAACCTGAACAGCAAATACGGAGCTGTGTCGCCGTTGTTTGCGAACTGGACACGAAAGGCCGCAGATCCGTCTATACATGGGACTGTAGTTTAAAACAGCTGTACAAATCGTTTAGAGTTTGTCCAGTTATCTTTGTGTTGTATCTATGGGGCAAGATGGCATCCTTGATACATAGGCTGACTTTCGACAAGAACTGTGAAACCTTTACCTTGTACTGTGAGCGAATGGGAATGTTTTTTATTGCGAATTACATTATTGAAGCTGAAGAAACAGAGGATGATGATCAAGTGCAGGTAAGAGCACAAAACAAGGCCATCCAGGAACAAAAGAAAGCCATTCTATTAACTGAAATTGGTCTTGAATGTTTATGAAACTCTCACCGACATCCTAGCCCCAGAGAAAGCAAGGAATGTTTCATTTGGGACTGTCCTTTCAAAACGTGATGCTCACTTTAACCCTAAGCCCATAGAGATTGCAGAAAGTTACAAACTCCACACAAGAAACCTGAAGTCTGGTGAGACTGGGTGAGTACATTATCTCATTGAAGAAGTTGTCTCTACACTGCAATTTTGCACCATTTATGGAACGAACTTTGCATGATAGATTTGCATGTGGAATGCTGGATGAGCGAATCCAATCAAAATGACTGAACACACCAGCCCTTATCTTTGATTTGGCATGCAAAACTGCTTTGGCCATGGAGATGGCATGTCAAAGTGCACACGTTTCAACCAACACATGCTGGCACAGTCAACAGTCAAAAGGCAGTTCCAAAACACAAGCATGACAAGACAGGGATAAGGACTTCACAGCAAAGTTCTGGGTAAAGCGCAGATTTGTGCTATCGATGCAATGGTCAACACAAAGCAAATAAGTGCCAGTTCAAGGATTCTACATGCCACAACTGTCAAAAGGTCATATTGCATCAGCATGTAGAGCATCATCACAGAACAAAGCAAAACAATAGGCTTGACAAAACCAAATGCGTGGGATTCACAAACTTGAAGCAGTCAGAGAGTAATGAACGGACTGTACGGCATCTATACTATGAACGGCGGGTCTGGAAAGGAAGACTGTCAAACAAAGGTCAAAGTGAACAATCAATACATTACTATGTGTATTGATACCGCAGCTGATTGCACAATTATAAGCAAAGACACCTATGAATCCATGTTTAGCAATATGCCTATCACAGAAACAAACCTTCAGCTGAAAACATACTCTGGAGAAGTATTGGAGACATGTAGATAGAAACAAGCACAGGGTTTCAGTACACACTATTTCCAGTGGGGATCTTCTTTATTTCACTCAGTTCTTAAAGTTACAGTTACCATTATATACACCAGTTTCTTAATTTGTTTGTGGTTTTGTAATATTATAATTTCGGCTACATGGAAGTGGTGGAGGGGAGAGCAACCCTTTTATATTAAGAATAAGGGTTCCAGTATATTTTTACGTTCTCTGGAATTAACACATTGGATAAATATGGTGATGAAACATAAATAGTTTCTAATTCTAACTCTAGTTTGAATGGTCAGGAATATCTATCACTGGAAAATTGAAAGGTCAGTCGCAAAGATCTATGAGTAAGACATATTCTAATTTTAAATCTGTTGCAGTTGGAGGCAGACAGACAGTTTGACCGAACTGTTATAAAGTCTAATTAAAGTTTTAAATTCTCTCTTTCTACACTTGTGGTAAACTGTGGAAAATGAATAACCTAAACAGTCAGATCATTCTTAAATATTCATTACTATTCCCACTGTTTGTATGGAGTACTTTTCCTGACTTCAGTCCTTCACAGGGATGTAAATGGCAAGTCTGTCTACATGCCATTGATATAAGTGCTGCACTGTGGCTGATCTAATGACGGTTGTGGTTTTTGAAACACTTAAAACTAAAGTCTTTAACTTCCAAACTCATGTGGTTAAGGTTTAAATGTGTCAACATCCTGTCTTTCTTATTATTGCATTAATATTGAAAATATTCTGAATTCATATATTAATGAATATTTGGCAGAAGGCTGCTATAATAGAGGATTTATGTTTGATAAGTAAGTGCATTAAAATGCATTCTCCAGTCAGCTAAGCAGAAATGAGGCGTGATGGTGTTGCTTGGATGTAAGGAATCAGAATGCCAAATTATTGATCCTGTTTTATAGGCTGCAGCTTTATGAAAGCTTTTCTAGTGGTTTGGCAGAGTCTTTATTTTGTAGCGTGTTATGAAGAAACCTCAGTTTGAAGAATTTAACTATTATCTTCACCAAACCTTTCCAATGAATGTGGGGAGGAATACGTTCTCAGTAAAGCAAAGAGTCTGATAAAACATTGACAGCATTCAGCTCATTTTAAAGTTTTTTAAGCTATGTACAGAAAGAGTGGTTTAATTTTGATCAGCTTTCAACATGCCCTATCCTCTTCAACAGCAATGCCTGAAAGCCAAAGAAGCCACAAACGATATGGAGTTGGCCATTATTAAGACAAGACAGTGTATGAGTGAACTGAGGAGAGAGGTAAGTGATAAATCATTCTGAAGTAAGCCTAAACCAACAGGAGCTGGAATCAGCTCTGCTCCTAAACCTGAGATTTTAGATACAATCTCATATAATTTACGATTGTGGTTGAAAATGCCAGCGGAATATTTGTTCACACTGCTGAAACTGATCAGAGGTCAAGTTGATAACCAGAGTAAAATGATGCTGAGCTGCTGTGGTTTATGATGTTAAAATGTAAAATTGTGCTTTTAACCATTTAGATTTAAGTTATGAAAAATGCATTTATACCCTGGTTAGCTGAACTTTGTGTATAGTTCTTTCTCTTAAATGAACTACATGTAGCAATTGTTCGTAGAACTATTATCCCAAATCCTGCTGATAACATAGAAGATCAGAGGCTGCACAATGTCTGTGCCAAACAAGATAAAGTAATATAATCTGTCAGAATATAATCCCCATCCCTCCATTCCCTGCATTTTCTCATGCCTATCCAAAAGTCTCTTAAACACCACAATTTTATCGGCCTCCTTTATTACTTCGAGTAGGATGTTTTAGGCACCGACCACCTCTATGTCAAAGAGAAACTTATATACGATACGATAAAAATGTATTCATCCGCAGAGGGAAATTGGTCTGGCGACAGTCGCAACACACAGGTACACAAAAACTTGAAATTAAAAGAAAAAGACACGGGACTGTTGGCTGGCTGCCATGTGCACAATGTCTTCACCGGAATAAATAAACAAACAAACAAACAAACAAACAAACAAACACAGACTTATCCCCTGGGCAGAGGATTCTAAACTCGAGTGCCCCCCCACCCCCACCCCAGGCCTCTTTGTTCATCCACCGTCCTTCACAGCGGTCTCCCACGCCGGGTCCTCCATTGTTCTTCACGATGGTCCCCCCCATGGCGGGTCCCCATTGTCTTCCCCTTCCCCCCTCACGCTCATCGACCGTTGATCTGCAGGTCGACCGCGAGGTTCCCGCTGCCACCGAGGTCCACACTGCCATTGAGGCTCTCGTTGCAGCTGCTGAGGCACCCACTGTCACCGCCAAGGCACCCATCGCTGCCGCCACTGAGGCTCCTTCGCACCAGCCAGGCCTCTCCACCCAGCTTCACCACAGCCCCCTGGGAGGCCTGTGAGGCAAGTCGGATCTGCCGGGACGCGTTCCGGATGGCGGCGCGGTTCCCCGGGACACTCCCGCTCTCCATCTCTAAAGTATGGCCCTCTCGCCTTAAGCTAGGTCCTCGAGTCTTTGATATTTTCATCCTGGGGGAAAATTGTTCTGTCTACCCTAACTATGCCTCTCATAATGTGATACACTTCTATCCGGTCTCCCCTCAACCTTCGGCATGCCAGAGAAACCAATCCAAGTCTGTCCAACCTCGCCTTACAGCTAATACCCTCAAATTTATCAGTCTGGTTTATGTTGTGCACATGGAACATGTAAAACTCAGGTTTATAAAGCCAAAGCTAATCTCTGGAGCATCGTCTTATAGACAATAGACAATAGGTGCAGGAGTAGGCCATTCGGCCCTTTGAGCCAGCACCGCCATTCAATGTGATCATGGCTGATCATCCCCAATCAGTACCCCGTTCCTGCCTTCTCCCCATATCCCCTGACTCCGCTATTTTTAAGAGCCCTATCTAGCACTCTCATGAAAGCATCCAGAGAACCTGTCTCCACTGCCCTCTGAGGCAGAGAATTCCACACTCATCACTCTCTGTGAGAAAAAGTGTTTCCTCGTCTCCGTTCTAAATGGCTTACTCCTTATTTTTAAACGGTGACCCCTGTTTCTGGACTCTCCCAACATCGGGAACATGTTTCCTGCCTCTAGCGTGTCCAAGCCCTTAACAATTTATATGTTTCAATGAGATTCCCCTCGCATCCTTCTAAACTCCAGAGTGTACAAGCCCAGCTGCTCCATTCTCTCAGTCTCGATGGAATCCCCCAGTATTTCCATTGTTTATGTTTGGATAAGATTAATTTGAAGCCTAATATCCATAATTAGGATTATTTAAAATTAGATGACAATTCAAAAATACTAATTCTAATAATAAAAATGTTTTTATTTTGCTCAGCTGGTGCTATATGTTTTTTTGATTGCATAGATGTGCATTAATCCTTCAAGTTTTGTTCCTCAGCTTCAAAACACTGCTGTGGAGTCAGCAGGGGAGCTTCTAAAATGTTACGCAGAGCACATTGTCCTCAAAGCCCTGAAGGCAGCAGGGGTTGAAGGAGATTTGGAGGCGCTAGCAGAAGGTACCAGCAAATTGTCTGAACAGAAGGAACAGCTCTCTGAGGTGGGGGTTGAAACATGTTTGTTGTCTGAAAGTACTGAAAATGCATGCAGAATAAATCTGTGGAATGTGTTATGGATCTTAGCCTCTGCACTGGGATTCCTGGCTCTGACAAATCCCACATTTTCCCAAGATCATCTTTTTAGAATTAATTAGTGATAGCATTTATTTCCTTTGAGAAGCTAGTGCTGCTTTTTAAAATCAGGACTGCATCTCTTAAAAGTTTTTGAATGTTAGCATTCGTTTTTTTCTGGAGTGAGTGAATAAACACATGCAGGACACAGTGAAGTAATATTTTCAGCTGCAACCCAAAGTCAAAGAATCTGCCCGAGAACTTTGTGAGTATATCAGTACCATCATAGGCCTGTCCCACTTAGGCGACTTTTTAGGCGACTGCAAGAGACTATGCGGTCATGTTAAACATGTTAAAAAATTAACGGTGACCAGAATTAAGCCACCATGGAGAGTAGCGAGTATTCTCGTGCTGTAGGTGAGTCGCCAGGAAGTCCTAGTGGTTTGCCAGGAGGTCGAAGGTTGTCATAGGTTCTTGTAGGTTGTAGCCAGTGCTCACCGGTGAATTTCATTGGCTCATTGGGAAAAAAACGTAAGCACTAGTTTTCAAAACCAAGGATAACCGATGTTAAATGTTCCCGAGCTTCATGGCCGTGTATCTGTGGCTTCTTAAAAGTTGGCTTCACTCCTTCTCCCCCCTTCTTCCTCTTCTCCCCCCTCTTTTAAAGGACTTACGTGACCCTTCCCGTACACTGTGCTTTCACCGTCTTAATTACAGCGCCAACCTTCCTGTTCATCGCGGTGTGTTTCTGTATCACATTGGCTTTGCAACGTGTGAATTTCACTCAGACAGCGCTCCCCCTGCTTGCCCTGTCCCCCGCATGCATAACGGGCTGGTGAAGGAAGCGATGTGTGTGTGTGTGTTCCACTCTGGCAGTCGCCGTTCCAGTCGCAGTTGGCACAGGTGGAGATAGGGACAAGGGCTGGGAGATGATTAATGAAAAAAAGGATTAGTGCTTTGCAACCCAGAGCTCAAGATGGCCGTCTGTCCTTGACCTCTTCCGATCTCAGGGTGAGGCTAATCGCAAGTTACAGGAATGGCACCCAATATTCAGTCTGGGTACTCTATAACCCGACATTGTGAAGATTGAATCTTCCTCTGTTGTTGCAGCCTGGCACACTGAGTAGCTTGTATTTACGCTCTGGATCCCACCATATCCAATCTTGGGTATCTGTGTTGTAGATGGCACTTACAGCACAAAATTGCATAGCATTTATATCTGAGGAACAGCCTCTCACACCCAAATGTTTGATTTTTGCTCCATTTTTACACCTCCTGATTTTATTTAATATTTACATTTTCTGAGATGTTGCACAAAATAATGGTGTGCGCGCATGCATATAAGAGAGAGAGAGAGAGAGAGAATTCCAACCCAGTTTTGAGAAATCCCCAACTTAAGTTCCAATGGCCCTGACCTCCCATCCTCACCTTTGAATTACCTTTATCAGACTTCAATATTATATCTTTTCACTAAATGTTGTACCCTTTATCTGTGCACTGTGGACGCTTGATTGTATTCATGTGTAGTCTTTCCTTTGACGGATAGCACGCAAACAAAAACTTGTCTCTGTACACGTGACAATAGTAAACTAAACTAAATTAGATGAGGAGCCAATTGATTCTTCTTGATCATTTCAATGCCATGTGTCAGGCTATTAACTACCTATCTGGATCATAAATGATGTACCAGGGTATTACTAAGACTGAAAAGTTTTAGCCAATTAAAATAATTTCATCAGTTTTAGATTTTAGAAATACAACGCGGAAGTGGGCCCTTTGGCCCACCGAGTCCGTGCCGACCTACAATCATCCCATACACTAACACTATCCTACAAGCTAGGGACAATTTACAATTTTACCAGAGCCAATTAACCTACAACCTGGACGTCTGTGGAGTGTGGGCAGAAACCGGAGAAAACCCATGTGGTCACAGAGAGAATGTACATACTTCGTACAGATAGCACCCGTAGTCAGGATCGAACCCAGGTCTTTGGGACTGTAAGGCAGCAGCTCTACTGCTGTGCCACTGTGCTGCTCCATATTTCTGTGATATTTCCAAGATGGGAACAATGTCAGTATGAGAAAGGAGTGGGTAGTTGAGGTTGTTTTCTTTGGGACACAGATTGAAGTGAGATACCATAAACTGTACTTCCATGTTTCCATGGGGCCTCACTCTGGCAAAGGAGGAGGGCCAGGATAGAAAGGTCTGTGTGGAAATGGGCTTGATTTGTTCTTCTCCCTTCTAGCAATGCAGAATCGTTAAAAAGTTCTGAAACATGTCCCTTTACAAAACCTCCTGAAACCTCAATCAACTACATTAATAATTGCTGATCCCTGTGCTCCCTAACACGAGTGGTTAAAGTATTCCCTCTTCCTGTATAATTCCAGAGCACATATAAATTACTGTAGCTGGATCCTGTCATTTTATCTGTTCGTCTATAATTCATTTTTACAATGTACACTAAGTAGACTCTGCACTGGGTGGTAAAACTGAGCCAGCCTTTGATCAAAAGACAGACAGGGGAATCTTAAGCACTGCAGGAGGGTACGTATTAAATGATTAGCTGTAGCGAGGCAACAATGTGATTCTTCAGCGTCAAATGTGTTTTTGACATAATTCACCAAATTCAAAACAGCAGGGTCCTAAGACCAGAAATGTTGTTGCTGTCATATGTTTTGGCCCAATATGCCCATGCCAACCAAATGCCCCACCCTGCCTGTGTCTGATGCATATCTTCTTAAACTTTTCCTATCCATGTACCCATTCAAATTCATTTAAAATTTCTTTATAGTACCTGCCTCAACTACCTCCTCTACATCTTGTACCCACCACCACCACCACCACCACCAGTATAAAGAAGTTTCCCCTCGGGTTCCTATTAAATCTTTCCCTTCACTAAGATAGGAGGGGTTGTGGATAATGAAGTAGATTTTCAAAGTCTACAGAGAGATTTATGCCAGTTGGAAGAGTGGACTGAAAGATGGCAGATGGAGTTTAATGCTGATAAGTGTGAGGTGCTACATCTTGGCAGGACAAATCAAAATAGGACGTACATGGTAAATGGTAGGGAATTGAAGAATGCAGGTGAACAGAGGGATCTGGGAATAACTGTGCACAGTTCCCTGAAAGTGGAATCTCATGTAGATAGGGTGGTAAAGAAAGCTTTTGGTGTGCTGGCCTTTATAAATCAGAGCATTGAGTATAGAAGTTGGGATGTAATGTTAAAATTGTACAAGGCATTGGTGAGGCCAATTCTGGAGTATGGGGTACAATTTTGGTTGCCTAATTATAGGAAGGATGTCAACAAAATAGAGAGAGTACAGAGGAGATTTACTAGAATGTTGCCTGGGTTTCAGCAACTGAGAAAGGTTGAACAAGTTAGGGCTTTATTCTTTGGAGCGCAGAAGGTTAAGGGGGGACTTGATAGAGGTCTTTAAAATGATGAGAGGGATAGACAGAGTTGACGTGGATAAGTTTTTCCCACTGAGAGGAGGGAAGATGCAAACAAGGGGACATGACTTGAGAATTAAGGGACAAAAGTTTAGGGGTAACATGAGGGGGAACTTCTTTACTCAGAGAGTGGTGGCTGTGTGGAATGAGCTCCCAGTGAAGGTGGTGGAGGCAGGTTTGTTTTTATCATTTAAAAATAAATTGGATAGTTATATGGACGAGAAAGGAATGGAGGGTTATGGTCTGAGCGCAGGTGTATGGGACTAGGGGAGAATACGTGTTCGGCACGGACTAGAAGGGTCGAGATGGCCTGTTTCCGTGCTGTAATTGTTATATGGTTATATGGTTCACCTTAAATCTGTGTCCTCGGGTTCTTGATTCCCCTACTCTGGATAAAGGACACTGTGCATTCCCCTCATGATTTTATCCACCTCTATAAGATCACCCTCAGACTATGCACTTACATTCCTAGATCCCTCTGCTCTTAAAAAAGAAACTTCCTAGGGCCCTGCCATTCACTGTGAAGGTCCCACTCAGGTTTGACTTCGCGAAATATAACATCATTTAGAGGAAAAAAAAGATTTGGCGTGATGAGAACATTTAAAAATAATGTATCTTTTGAAATTAAAGTATTTTCACAATGCATGTAACGCCAAAAGAAATGATGTCCAGAACTTAGCTGCTTGCTGGCTAACTTCGGAGGGCCTTAAGAACAATTTATCTGGTCCAGGCTCTTGTGTAGATCTGGCAGAAGGGTGGTGGTTCACTTTTGTGAATAATATTGAATCAATTAGCTATTTAATGACCTGGTGGTTTTCAGTCTTTCTGGTGCCAGCCAATAAATGGAACACTTATTAAATGCAGTTTTACAATATGCCATTATACGATTGGAAATTGTTAAGTTCCCCTCCTGTACTATATATGATGGGCAAATTAATGGAAAAGATACTTAGAGATAATATATATAAGCATCTGGATAAACAGGGTCTGATTAGGTACTGTCAGCATGGATTTGTGCCTGGAAGGTCATGTTTGACTAATCTTCTTGAATTTTTTGAAGAGGTTACTAGGGAAATTGACAAGGGTAAAGCAGTGGATGTTGTCTATATGGACTTTAGTAAGGCCTTTGACAAGGTTCCTCATGGAAGGTTGGTTAAGAAGGTTCAACTGTTGGGTATAAATGCAGGAGTAGCAAAATGGATTCAACAGTGGCTGAATGGGAGAAGCCAGAGGGTAATGGTGGATGGTTGTTTGTCGGGTTGGAGGCAGGTGACTAGTGGGGTGCCTCAGGGATCGGTGTTGGGTCCTTTGTTGTTTGTCATGTACATCAATGATCTGGATGAAGGTGTGGTAAATTGGATTAGTAAGTATGCAGATGATACCAAGGTAGGGGGTGTTGTGGATAATGAAGAGGATTTCCAAAGTCTACAGAGTGATTTAGGCCATTTGGAAGAATGGGCTGAAAGATGGCAGATGGAGTTTAATGCTGATAAATGTGAGGTGCTACACCTTGGCAGGACAAATCAAAAAATGACGTAGATGGTAAATGGTAGGGAATTGAAGAATACAGTTGAACATAAGGATCTGGGAATAACTGTGCATAGTTCCTTGAAGGTGGGATATCATATAGATAGGGTGGTAAAGAAAGCTTTTGGTATGCTAGCCTTTATAAATCAGAGCATTGAGTATAGAAGCTGGGATGTAATGTTAAAATTGTACAAGGCATTGGTGAGACCGAATCTGGAGTATGGTGTACAATTTTGGTCGCCCAATTATAGGAAAGATGTCAACAAAATAGAGAGAGTACAGAGGAGATTTACTAGAATGTTGCCTGGGTTTCAACAACTAAGTTACAGAGAAAGGTTGAATAAGTTAGGTCTTTATTCTCTGGAGCGCAGAAGGTTAAGGGGGGACTTGATAGAGGTCTTTAAAATGATGAGAGGGATAGACAGAGTTGATGTGAATCAGCTTTTCCCTTTGAGAATAGGGAAGATTCAAACAAGAGGACATGACTTCAGAATTAAGGGACAGAAGTTTAGGGGTAACATGAGGGGGAACTTCTTTACTCAGAGACTGGTAGCGGTGTGGAATAGGCTTCCAGTGGAAGTGGTGGAGGCAGGTTCGTTGGTATCATTTAAAAATAAATTGGATAGGCATATGGATGAGAAGGGAATGGAGGGTTATGGTATGAGTGCAAGCAGGTGGGACTAAGGGAAAAAAGTTGTTCGGCACGGACTTGTAGGGCCGAGATGGCCTGTTTCCGTGCTGTAATTGTTATATGGTTATATGAGGCTCTCACTAGGGTCTCTTCAATACCCCGTAACACTGCTCTCTCTCCCCATCCCCCCACTTGCAACAAGGGCAGAGTTCCCCTAGTCCTCACCTTTTACCCCACCAGCCGTCACATACAACAAATAGTCCTCCGTCATTTACACCAGCTCCAACGTGACCCCACCACTCGCCACATCTTCCCATCTCCCCCCTGTCTGCTTTCCGCAAAGACTGCTCCCTCCGTAACTCCCTTGTCAATTCTTCCCTTCCCTCCCGCACCACGCCCTTTCCGGGCACTTTCCGTCGCAACTGCAAGAAATGATACACTTGTCGCTTTACCTCCCCCCTCGACTCCATTCAAGGACCCATGCAGTCATTCCAGGTGCATCAGAGATTCACCTGCACCACCTCCAACCTCATCTATTGCATCCGCTGCTCTAGATGTCAGCTGATCTACATCGGTGAGACCAAGCGTAGGCTTGGCGATCGTTTCGCCGAACACCTCCGCTCGGCACGCATTAACCAACCTGATCTCCCTGTGGCTCAGCACTTCAACTCCCCCTCCCATTTCGAATCGGACATTTCTGTCCTGGGCCTCCTCCATGGCCAGAGTGAGCACCACCGGAAACTGGAGGAGCAGCACCTCATATTCCGCTTGGGCAGTTTGCACCCTAGCGGCATGAACATTAACTTTTCCAATTTCTGGTAACCCTTGCTGGCTCCTCCCCTTCTCAGCTCTCCCTCAGCCGTCTGGCTCCTCCTCTTCCTTTCCCCTTTCTTCCCCCCCCCCCCCCCCCCCCACATCAGCCTGTAGAAGGGTTTCCGCCGGAAAACGTTGCCTATTTCCTTTTCTCCATAGATGCTGCTGCACCCTCTGAGTTTCTCCAGCACTTGTGTCTACATTCGATATTCTAGCATCTGCAGTTCCTTCTTGAACATGTTAAGTTATGTAATGCTCTTATGCATTAAATTTGAAATATTTATGTTGTGTGGAAAAAATCCAAGCATTAAGATTAGCACATTTGCAGATTATACGAAAGGGATGGTTTTGCAGATAGTTAAGATGGTTGTGAAAAATTGCAGCAGGATCGTGATCAATTGGTCAAGTGGGCTGAGGAATAGTTGATGGAATTAATGCAGAAAAATATGAGTTGTTGCATTTTGAAAAGTTTAACATGGACAGAACCTACACAGTGAATGGTAGGGCTCTGGATAGTGTTGTGGAGCAGAGGAATCTAGGAGTTCAGGTGCATAGTTCCCTGAAGGTGGAGTCGCAGGTACAATAGATCGCTTTTGGCACATTGGCCTTCATCAGCCAGAGTATTGAGTATAGAAGTTGGGAGGCAATATTGCAGTTGTATAAGATGTTGGTGAGGCCATATTTAGAGTATTGTGTTCAGTTCTGGGCATCGTGTTATAGAAAAGATGTTGTCAAGCTGGAAAGGGTACAGAGAATATTTACGAGGAGGTTGCCAGGACTAGAAGGTCTGAGCTATGGGAAGACGTTGAGTAGGCTGCGACTCTATTTCTTGGAGCACAGGAGGATGAGGGGTGATCTTATAGTGATGAATATCATGAGAGGAATAGATCGGGTAGATGCACGGAGTCTCTTGCCCAGAGTAGGTGAATCGAGCACCGGAGAACATAGGTTTAAGGTGAAGGGGAAAAGATTGAATAGGAATCTGAGGGGTAACTTTTTCACACAAAGGGTGGTGGATGTATGGAACAAGCTGCCAGAGGAGGATGTTGAGGCAGGAACTATCCCAATATATAAGAAACAGTTAGACCGGTACATGGATAGGATAGGTTTGGAGGGATATGGGCCAAATGCTGGCAGATGGGGCTAGTGTAGCTGAGACAGATTGGCCGGTGTGGGCATATTGGGCTGAAGAGCCTGTTTCCACACTGTATTACTCTATTAATAATGTGAAAGAGTTTATTTTTAATGAATGGAACCTGGAAACGCATGCAGTTTATTTAATTTGTTTTATTATTTAATTTGTGGTTATCTGAGCTGGGTTTAGTGAAACCTGCGGAGAGATTTGAACATGCATTTCGTAAATGCATTTCGTTGTCTCTGTACTGTACACTGACAATGACAATTAACATTGAATCTGAATCTGAATCTGACATGAGGTCTTAAAACGTTGTACTTTCTTCCATCACCTCACCTCCCCCCTCCTCCTCCACCCTAAACCATGCAGACTTCTCGATTACTGCGACACGTTTCAGGAAGTGAACCCTTGGAAATTACTTGTTTACATGCAGAAGAAACATTTCAGGTCATTGGTCCACAGGTATGAGTTATTCACTGTTCATCATTTTCCAGTAGTGGCATGGTAATTTGTGGTGATATGCATGTTGTTTGATTTGAGAACTTGGATTTACATCTTTAATTTAGTTCAGAATTTGTTTTAGTTTCTCATTTTGACCATCTATATTGTAAAGCGTACATTTAAGCCTTCCGCTTTTTTCCAGACACCATATGAACAAAGACCATTGAACAGATTAGCACAAGAACAGATCCTTTGACCCACAATGTCGGTGCCGAACATGATGCTTAGACCATCACTTATCCATTTGCACATAACCCATATCCATATGCCTATCCCAAAGTTTTTTAAATGTCACTAACATATCTGCTTCAACCACCACCATAGGCAACGTGCTCCAGGCACTCATCACCCTCTGTGTAAAAATAATTTGCCCTGCACATCTCCTTTAAACTGTGCCCCTCCTACTTTAAAGCTTTGCCCTCTAGTATTTGATTTTACCATCCTTGGAAAAAGATTTTTAATGTTCACTCAATCTATGACTCATAATTTTATATAGTTCTATCAGGTTTCCCCACAGCCTCCGGCATTCCAGAAAAAACAACCCAGTCTGTCCAATCTCTCCTTAAAGCAAATACCTCCTAATCCAGGCATCATTTTGCTAAACGTCCTCTGCACTCTTTCCAAAGTCTTCACATCCTTCCTGTAATGCGACATCCAAAACTGCACACAATACCCCAAATGTGGCCTAATCAAAGTCCTTTAAAGCTGCATTATGACTCTTATACTCAATGTCCCAACCTATGAAAGCAACCATACCATATACCTTGATAGATACAAAAAGCTGGAGTAACTCAGCGGGATAGGCAGGATCTCTGGAGAGAAGGAATGGGTGACGTTTCGGTCGAGACACTTCTTCAGACCATATGCCTTGTTTAGCACTCTATCTACTGTGTTGCCACTTTCAGGGAGTTATGGACTTGCACCCAAATATCCCTCTGTACATCATTGCTATTAAGGGTCATGCCATTAATTGCACATTTTCCCCTTACAATTGACCTCCCAAAGTGCATTTGACCTCCTTCACAATTTCTCTGATTAAAGTTCATCCGTCATTTCTCCACCCATTTCAGTAGCTAGTCATTATCCCGCTGTATACTTTGACAGTGGGACGACAGATGGCGCAATGGGCTAAGTGTTCGGCTGGCGACCGGAAGGTAGTCGGTTTGAATCCCGCTTGGAGTGCATACTGTCGTTGTGTCCTTGGGGCAAGACACTTCACCCACCTTTGCCTGTGTGTAAATGTAATGTAATTATGTGAAGCACTTTGGGGTCAATGCAAGTTGACTAAAAATGTGCTATATAAATAAGATATTATTATTATTATTATTATTATTAGTCTTCCTCGCAGTGTGCAACCCCAGTAAACTTGTTGTCTACAAACTAATTAACAAGCCCAAATTCATACAATCAAGTCACTATTAATCTTGTGCATTCTAATCTTCTGAATCAGCCTATCATGGGGGACTCTGGGAGGTCAATTGTAAGGGATTGTGGTGAACAGGCAATCTATGCCTAACATTTATTCACATTGCTTCAGCATGAGTAATGAGTATTCAGAAGATGTATGAAAGAAGACCAACTAATGAGAACAATTAATATTGCTTTTAATGAAGTGGTTTAATTTTGCTTAATGGTTCCTTATAGGATGAAGGGATGGGCATTGAGGTGAAGCAGAATAGCACTGCTTCATAACATAGATTGTGATGTTTTATTATCTATGTTAATGTTTGCTTTAATTTTACTCCCATAGTAATACCTTATGATTGCCACACTTAGGTGCCTTCTGAATTCAGTCCACAGCTATGATGCAGATCTGAGCACACTTTATTTAGAAACATAGAAACATAGAAAATAAGTGCAGGAGTAGGCCATTCGGCCCTTCGAGCCTGCACCGCCATTCAATATGATCATGGCTGATCATCCAACTCAGTATCCCGTACCTGCCTTCTCTCCATACCCCCTGATCCCCTTAGCCACAAGGGCCACATCTAACTCCCTCTTCAATATAGCCAATGAACTGGCCTCAACTACCTTCTGTGGCAGAGAATTCCAGATATTCACCACTCTGTGTGAATTTTTTTTTTCTCATCTCTGTCCTAAAAGATTTCCCCCTTTATCCTTAAGCTGTGACCCCTTGTTCTGGACTTCCCCAACATCGGGAACAATCTTCCTGCATCTAGCCTGTCCAACCCCTTAAGAATTTTGTAAGTTTCTATAAGATCCCCCCTCAATCTTCTAAATTGTAGCGAGTACAAGCCGAGTCTATCCAGTTTTTCTTCATATGAAAGTCCTGCCATCCCAGGAATCAGTCTGTTGAACCTTCTCTGTACTCCTTCTATGGCAAGAATGTCTTTCCTCAGATTTACTATGCGAATGCAGGAATCTTTGACATGCAATGTTCTAATGTTTACTATTTTTACATCTTTAATAATACCTGGTCAATAATAGATTTCCTTTGTACTGTCAAGTGAATTATTCTGCTTTGTCCAGATCATTTCGGCTGCACAGACCTTGGCTCTTCACCCTTCAAGTAAGATTGCCAAAGAAAATCTGGAAGTCTTTTGTGAGGCCTGGGAGTCACAACTGAACGATATGTCCATCCTGTTGAAGGAAATTAATGATGTGTTTGAAGGACGAAAAGGTAAATAATCTGAGGTTTAAATATTCTTTGTATTAGAATTGGATTTAGGTTCTGTGCACTAAGTATAAGATGAGATCATAAGCGAAATAGATACAGTAAATGCACAGTCTTTTATTCAGAGTAAGGGAATCAAGAACCAGAGGACATAGGAACTAGGGACAACCTTTTTACACAATGGGTGGTGGGCATTTCGAACAAACTGCCAGAGGAGGTAGTTGAGACAGGTACTATCACAATGTTTAAAAAACAGGCACATGGATACAATGGGTTTAGAGGGATATGGGCCAAACTTAAGCAGGTGGGACTAGTGTAGATGTGGCATGTTGGTCGGCATAGGGAAGTTGGGCTGAAGGGCCTGTTTCCATGCTGGATTACTATATGGATGAACAACAGTGAATAATTGCAATATTAATATTAGATGATAGTAGTAAATAGCATATAATTAAATTGACTGAAAAATCCTGGGGTCTTTTAATCAATACACGTGGCACTGGTTAACTATTTGCAAGGCATAGCATCAGGAAGAGTGGTCGGCTTGAATTTGGAGTCTGAGATAAGCCACAGTTTTTATATCCATTGTTTGTATTTTTCAAAGCAGTTCTGTTTAATTTATTGTCACATGTACCGTGAAAAGCTTTTGTTGCGAGCTATCCAGTCAGTAGAAAAGTCTGTATCAAGCAAAGTCCGATCAAGGATACTCCGAGGGTCACCAAAGAGGTAGATAGTATTTCAGCACTGCTCTGGTTATGGTAGGATGATCAAGTTGCCTGATAACAGCTGGGAAGAAACTGTCCCTGAATCTGGAGGTGTGTGTTTTCACACTTCTATACCTTTTGTCTGATGGGGGGGGGGGGGGGGGGAGTTGCCAGGGAGTGGCATAGACTTTTATATCGTACTGAGGGATTAATTATAATTCTAAAATAAGGGCATATGTTACTACTAAATTGAAATAATGATCACAACATCTGGCTTAACTGAGGTTGATACGAATGGTGCACAAGAAGATAGAAGCAGTAGCAGGTCACATTTGGCCCACTTAGTCCTATCCTGCCTTTCCATAGGAACATGGCTGATCTATGCCAGGCCTCAATTCCTCCTCTGTGCTGGATCCCCATAGCCCTTAATCTTCCTATCTTACTAAAATTGTATCTGCCTCCACTTTAAATACTTGTAATGATTCAATCTCCTCATCTCTCTGGGGTCAAAAATTCCAGAAGTGTATTCTTCTCTTCAAGGGGAAAAAAAAATTGTGCCTCAGTTTTAAAGACCAGTGCTTGAAATTCTGTAAACTCGTTTGAGACTACCCATGAGTGAAAACATCTCAACATCCATGTAATGAACCCACGTGTGATGTTGTGTAATTCAGTTAATCTTGCATCCCACGGGATACATGCTATGCTTTCTTTTGCCTGCAACTTTTGATTTGGCACCAACAGTTTTCACTGAGGAGCTAACAATATTTAGAGTCAATAACCAGCCACCCCACCCCACTAATATGATCCACTTTATATTTTTTTAAATCCCATCCTGTATAAGGAATGTCGAAAATTAGAATTTTTCCTGAATGTGACTTCCTGGTTTTACTTGTGATCTGCATGCCGAGCCTAGGCTGCAAGTGCACAGAACATTATTTTGGCTTGAGTAACCAATTTTTCTGTGAAAACATCAGCCTGAAACCAGCTTCATTCCATTCTTTGGAAATTGATCACATTTTTGTGCTGCTTATCTGAAGTCCAATACTAAATTTAGCTCGTAGTTGACACAGACCAAGTTGAGTTTCTACCACAACTCTCTTCGTGATTCTTGTGGCTTTGCTTATCATGATTGATTTGTTCTGTTGAAAAAATAACAGGATGACGCTTGCCATATCTCTAACTGTGAAAAGAGTTCCACCCTTCAAGGGCAGTATCAAAGTTCTCTGAAATTTATGTAACTATTTAATTGAAGTTTGTTATTTTCTTGAGCATATTGAAATCTCAGTAATGCTATGCAGTTGGCATGGCTTCCACGGAATATCTTTTAGAATACAATTTTAATACTTGCAAGACCAGAATAAAACTTTAGAAACAAAGAACTGCATGTGCTGGTTTACACAAAATGACACAACTTGCTGGAGAAAATGGATAGGTGACATTCTGGGTCGGGACACTTCCTTAGACTGTGCAGAAGGGTCCCGATCTGAGACATAACCTATCCATGTTTTCCAGCCTGACCTGCTGAGTTACTCCAACACTTTGTGTCCTTCAGAAGAAAACTTTAGATGAAATGACTTTTCTGCCTCATTCCTGTCAAAATGATTGTTTCACTCTAAATGTGACTCTATTCTACTTAAATACATCATTATGCATTTTCACATAAACATGGTAAGATCCCTGTATCCCTACAATTAGTCTGAATGTTGCAATTAATTTCTATAAGTGTGCACATTTTAAGAGGTGCAAAAAGTAAGGAAAATTATACCAGATTTTGAGAATAGTGAAAATTTACGCTGAAGTACTTCATTTCATTAGTAGTGCTGTACCTGGTGTAATGGGTCAGAACTGTAGCAACAACTAGTGTTTAATACAGTAAAAAATACTTTGTCAAAAAACACATTATTGTAGATTATTAGAGGCTACCATGTCATTCTGAGTTTACTGTGTTGCTTTGAATTGATTCAAAGGTAATTCCAAATCTTATCTTGAAATGTTGTATGCTGTATAATAATATTAGAATCCATGGCAAACTTTGCTGTAGATGAGGGAAATATTCATGTGATGCTCTGTTTGTTGTGAACAAAGTAAAGATAGCCTCAGGATGAAGAATGGAGCCACTGCAAATGAGTGTTGCTGTGTACATTTTTCACAGTGCAACATCTCCATCTACTGGAACCATCACAGCACTTAACTAGGAATTGTGCTGAAAAGGGACAAAAGAAACTCCTTTAAGATCTCTTCCTTTTTGAACCACAACCAATCAAACATGTTTAATGTACCTCAATTACTATTCCCTCTGGAGCCCAAGTGCTCCCCAATTTCATATATCAACTATATCTTTATGCCTTAATAATGAAGATAGACACAAAAAGCTGGAGTAACTCAGTGGGACAGGCAGCATCTCTGGAGAGAAGGAGTGTGTGATGTTTTGGGTCAATAGACAATAGACGCAGGAGTAGGCCATTTGGCCCTTCGACCCAACACCGTCATTCAATGTGATCATGGCTGATCATCCACAATCAGTACCCCGTTCCTGCCTTCTCCCCATATCCCCTGACTCTGCTATCTTTAAGAGCCCTAACTAGCTCTCTCTTGAAAGTATCCAGAGAACCAACCTCCACTGCCCTCTGAATCAGAGAATTCCACAGATTCACAACTCTCTGTGTGAAAAAGAGAGATTCACAACTCTCTGTCTGAAGCGCTAGTATGGATATTGTGGGCCAAATGGATTCTTGGGCTATCAGCTCAGTCACTCAGGCCTGGTAGGCTGGCAGCTCAGTCACTCAGGGCTGGTGGGCTGGCAGATCAGTCACTCGGGGCTGGTGGGCTGGCAGTTCACTCACGGCTATTCCTTAAAATTCCAAGCAGAATGCAGGCCACCAAATTCAATTTCATAGCATTTCAAGCAGAGTGCAGGTCACCAAATTCAATTTCACAGCATTTCATGGAGAGTGCAAGCCACCAAATTCAATGTCATAGCATTTCAAGCAGAGTGCAGGCCACCAAATTCAATTTCATAGCATTTCAAGCAGAGTGCAGGCCACCAAATTCAATTTCATAGCATTTCAAGCAGAATGCAGGCCACCAAATTCAATTTCATAGCATTTCAAGCAGAGTGTAGGCCACCAAATTCAATTTCATGGAGAGTGCAGGCCACAAAATTCAATTTCATAACATTTCACGGAGAGTGCAGGCCACCAAAATTCAATTTCATAGCATTTCAAGCAGAGTGCAGGCCACCAAATTCAATTTCATAGCATTTCAAGCAGAGTGCAGGCCACCAAATTCAATTTCATAGCATTTCAAGCAGAGTGCAGGCCACCAAATTCAATTTCATAGCATTTCAAGCAGAGTGCAGGCCACCAAATTCAATTTCATAGCATTTCAAGCAGAGTGCAGGCTACCAAGTTCAATTTCATAGCATTTCAAGCAGAGTGTAACCTTTTGTAACTTTGTCGGTGCCAGAAACGTGGCAACTCTTTCTAGGTGAGGTCTGCTGTATGATTTTACTGGGTTGTATGCAAAACAAAGAAATTCACAGTACCTAGGTATATGTGACAATAAAGTATAATTGAATTGAATCAAGACAATCAAGCAGTCCACCATGCACGGATAAAGGGTACAACATTTAGGGCAAGGTATAACATTGATATCCGATTGAAGATCATTCGGTCTCCAATGAGGTAGAAGGGAGGTCAGGGCCACACTCTAGCTGATTCTAGAAGACCATTCAATTGCCTAATAACAGCTGGGAAGAAACGGAATCAAGAGGTATGCTTTTTCAAACTACTGTACCTCTTGCCTGATGGGAGAGGGATGAAAGAGTGATTGGGGTGAGACTGGTCCTTAATTATGTTGAAGTATGAAGTGTAAATGAAGTAAAAGGAAGGGAGGCTGGTTTGTGCAATAGTCTGGGCTACGTCCACAAATCTCTGCTATTTATTGTGGTCTTGGATGGAGCTGTTTTCAAACCAGGCAGCAACACGTCCTGATATGATGGTGAGAGTTGTTGACATACCGTACTTCCTAAGCATTCTAAGGAAGTAGAGGTGTTGTTGTGCGTTCTTGATTATAGCTTTGAATTAGATGGTCCAGGACAAATTCTGATGATATTTATTCCAATAAATTTGAAGCTTTCGATCATTTCTACTGCAGCACCATGATTGTAGATAGGGGTGTGTGTACTGCTTTGCTTCCAAGATGCCCCTAGACCTCCCTGCAATAGATGATAGACAAAAGTGCTGGAGAAACTCAGCGGGTGCAACAGCATCTATGGAGCGAAGGAAATAGGCAAAGTTTCAGGACAAAACCCTTCTTCAGACTCAACCCGCTGAGTTTCTCCAGCACTTTTGTCTACCTTCGATTTTCCAGCATCTGCAGTTCCCTCTTAAACTCCCTGCAATAGATGTTTGCTGACTGATTGGATTTAACATAAACTTTACCCATGTATCAAGTAGAAGCATTGCGTATGCAACATAATTTCCAGACCACGTGCTTGTAAACTTGAATCCTTACATTACTGCATGAAGATTAAGTGATGTGTAAAAAGTGCTTTATCTGCCCATTTCGCACCTTGGAATAATTTTTGTTTTAACATTTTTCACTGTAATAAATAATTCATTCCTCATTGGCTCTTTGAGATTAAATTTGAACCAAAATGTTGATGCCAATAAGTATGCACATGTTTGAGTGCAATTATAACTCTATCTTCTTTAACATGGAGATTTCTTAATGCAGCTGTTTACTCAAGGTTGTCAGCTGCACATCATTTCACGAAAATATATGCCTGAACACATTCTGTGGGATAATGGCTTGATTTGAAATTGTGCTGACAACTCAAAACACCATATATCATAATCTAGCAACCTATGTGGCATGTAGTCCATCATTTATCATTTATTTAAAATACTGTTTCAGCAACAATGCTAATACTGGATTCCAAAACGGAATAGCTAAAGATTTTACAGAGGTATTAACCTGGTGTTGATATTAGTTTCTAGAGTCATGTGTGCATCATCTCTCGTGACACTGAAACACTACAGATGCCCTCAAAAATGTACATAATCTTTATCTAAATTTTATTTATAATTTGGTCAAGAGTCTATTTGTTCTTTAACTCTTTTAAGAACCAGTTCTTCAGATTGTTAAATTCAGTTGTTTCCTTTAAAAGAGACAGGTTAATAATTTGTTACAAGGAGTGGTCTTTATTATAAATTCCTGAAATTCTGAATATTTTGTTCATGAATTATATCTCACAGGAATCCAATTTAATGGTCAGGTTGTCAAATTTTGATAATAAATAATCTCATGATATATATAAATAATAAACCTTCTTTATGGTTTCTTATACAATCTGGGGCTTTTCTGTGTGTCAGCTAAATGTTTCCTTTCCAAGATGTAGACCCAGTTCTTTCTTTGCAAACTGTGCACTGTAATGCAACGGGATGAGGAACACAATGTGATGGGCAAAGAAAATGTTTGGAAATTGCTTTGCAACATTATTCTGGTTGGTTTAACAAGGGGGATTTTCAGTACACAGTTGCAGCACTGTCAAAATAACAACATTTAAATAAGGGCACAATGTGCTCAACCTGAATGAGGGACCAGAAGAAGAATAACTCAACCAGAAGAAGAGTCCCAATCCAAAATGTCACTTATCCATATTCTCCAGAGATGCTGACTGACCCGATGAGTTACTTCAGCACTTTGTGTCCTTTTGTGTAAACCAGCATCATTAGTTCTTTTGTTCAACATTTGAAAGACATTTGGACTAGAATATAGATAGAAAAGATTTAGAGGGATATGGGCCAAACTTGGGTGAATGGGACTAGCTTGGTTTGGGCATCTTGGTCGGCGTGGACAAGTCACACCGAAGGGCCTGTTTCCATTCTGTATGACTATGACTCCAAAAGAAAATAATGTGAATGAGGAACAATTAATATTTAAGTTCTAAGTTAGGTCACTGTACTGCATTGTTGCCATAGTACCTGACAATTACAAGTCCATTTTGGCAGATGCCGTTTTAGGCACTTGTGTTCAGTCTCGGATATGTCCAATGCAGTGAGTGGTGTTACTTTTAATGCTCTGTGAAAAGTTGGTTATGTTTGACAGTGTGCCTTGGGCTACCACATTTATAGAATGTATTTCCTATCCAATTTTCACGCTGTTCGCCCAACTAAAACTGTGTTATAGAGAAAGAAATTACAGATGGGTGATATTTGACAGAACGCATTTAAAAAATGTAATTTATTTTTATGATTTGCACATCAGATTAAAAGAAAATTCGATTTAGATTTAAAGAAAAACATTCTGATTATGATGATAAAATATTTTGAGAGTATCTGTCAAAAATTGCCATATATAAGTAACAATATGTTGCAATAAAAATTGCTCTGTGATCAATATTTACTACTTGAAAGGTTTTAAAAGTTAAGATTTAGCAAAAATAACTGAAAATATGGATGCATTTCTTTGCATTTAATTTGTCTCATTCACATTTGTTTATTTGCATGTGTGTTCTAGGAGAGAAGCGTGCATACCTTTCACTACCAAGACCAGGGGTGAGTTTACAAAGTTAAAGTTTTCAAGTTAAGATAAGTTTTAGCTTAAAATTCACTTTCAGACATCACACACAATTAGGTAATTTAGACTTTGTGCCGTAACATAAAACAGATGATTGCAAATCATCAGACCCTTTTATGCAATCATTGTGTAATGGGCCTGTCCCACTTAGACGATTTTTTTGGCGACTGCCGGCGACTGTCTAGTCATAGTAGGTCGCCGAAAAACCGGCGACTGAACCCCCCTACAACAATGTCTGCACCAACCAACCACCAAGCTACGGCAAGCTACCGGTGACCCATTAGGACTTCCACCTACGTCCACCCACTACAAGCTACGACAAGGTAAGACAATTGAGTCGCCGGTACCTGTCGCCGGTTGACGAAGGTAGTCGCCAATGGAATTCACCGAAGTCAGTACAACTTGCGACAACCTACGTCATCCTGGTGACAACCTACGACTAGCCGACTGGCGCCGAAAAGCTTTGAACATTTCAAAGTCCAGCGGCGACCAGAAATATGCAACGATTCTTTGAGTGACTGAAGAGACATACAGGTGACACCCCCGGCAACCATGTGGCGACAGCCTAGTCGCCTGTAGTTGCCTAAAGAATTGCCTAAGTGGGACAGAGGCATTAAGTGGGGCAGGTAAGGCCCTGCTCCAGGACCCGGAGCAGGGCCTTACATCACCCGGCGCGGCTTTAAATGGCTGCAGACTTGTTAGCGCCCACTGGAGGCTTTGACTTTGACTTCGGGAGAGGAATGGAGAGCAGGAGAGAGACAAGACTTTGCCTTCCATCACAGTGAGGAGGAGATTCACTGTGATGGATGTTTGTGTAAATTGTGTTGGTGTGTGGCTTGGTTCTTTTCTTGTATGGCTGCAGAAACCAAATTTCGTTTGAGCTTCATGTGAGGTTCAAATGACAAATAAACGGTATTGTATTGTATTGTATTTGCATGTTCAGAATTGTCCACACATTTGCTCAACTTTGGCTTTCGGCTTCTCTAAAGAACTTGTTACCTTTTCTTGCAGTTAGATGTGGTTTCTGAAAGCAAGGGTTTTTCAATGAATTGCGTTATGCACTTATCTGTGAAATATGTGAGATGTTGTGTCCCAAATTAACAAATCAACTGCAAAATGTGAGGATTACTAGAGATCATGTGGGAGATGACCAGGTTGTCATGGCAGTGCAATTCTCAGGGTAGCCCATATATGAGTGACGTTTATTTACAAATGTCATATATCAAGTTTGTTTTAGGTAAAATAGCATAAAACACATGACTCAGTAATTCTATAATCGTAGGTACTGAAATTATCTCCCACACTCAGATGTGATCAGTGAACGCAAGGAAAACGGAATAGAATTACCCTACTTATTCTGCTTGAGATAAGGTAGAGCTACTAAGTGGAGCAAATTAAGTACCAACTAAGAAACCTCCAGCAACAACCATTAGAATCTGTAACTAGTTTTTGCAGCTATTAAAGTTATTTCTCCAGACGTCATTATTAGACAGTGATGTTAATGGGATAGACTAACTTGACAAGTAGCTTCAAATAACCTGTGAATAGTGCCGTGGAAGATTAACTGATATTATGTAAAATGCTTCTGTATTACAATGAGATTTGATGGTGATGGGATGAGATAATAAATGTCATAGAACTTGAATGAATTCTTGGCTTATAAAGTCATAAGGAGCAGAATCAGGCCATTCGGCCCATCATGTGTACTCTGCCATTCAATCGTGACTGATCTATCTCTTCCTCCTAACCCCGTTCTCCTGCCATTGCGACATAAACCTGACACCCATACTAATCAAGAATATATCTACCTCTGCCTTAAAGATATCCTCTGACTTGGCCTCCACAGCCTTCTGTGGCAACAAATTCCATAGATTCACCACCTTGCTTAGCCTGCTAGTCTCCTAAGCTTGCATGCTTAGATTTTTGTCAGTTGTTTCTCTCTAACTTAATTTGTCCAAAATCATCCAAATCGCACGATAGACAAATTATTTTCAAACACGATATGCACCTAATACATTTTCAGGTTTGACATTCTTTTATGAAAGCTTACAAAACATTACTCTGGAATCCCAGACACCACTCTGATGGAATTAATCACCAGATTTAATGTTTTGCTTATATTAAGACGAAGACATTTACCAAGAAATCACATGAAGACTTACTATAGTAAATCTTTTCAGTCATCTTTTGCACTCTTTTAAAAATTGAATGTTGTATTCTTATGCTTTTTATATTTTTTGTCTTTTGAAACAGAAGCACTCTGCAAATCTGAAGGTAGTTAAAGCAGTCAAACTAGATGCTGAGGTAAGAGTTACAGCTTTGTTTTCGTCTTGCAGGCATTGATTGTGTAGGAATTCAAATAACTGTGGGGAAAGAACAGGCGAGTGTGGCCAATTGGGCAGCCTCTTTCAACCAGCAGACACACATTAACCTGAATGGTCTACTCTGTACAGATGCAATGTATTAGCTATGCTAGTTGAAATTAGTATGTACAAGACATCGCCAGTTTACATATGTTCGACTATGAGAAGCATAGGGTAGACAGTCAAAATGTTTTTTTCAGGGTAGAAATGTCCACCACCAGAGGGCATAGTTATTAGGTGAGAGGGGGCAAGTTTTTCAGTCTGAATGGTGGAGTCCTGGAATTCTTTGCCATGGGGAGGTGGTGGAGGAAGATGATAGTGGCATTTAAGAAGCTTTTAGATTGACACATGGAAGTGTGGGGAATAGAAGGGTATGGATAAGGTACAGACAATTGAGATCAATTTAACTAGGCATGTTCGGCACAAACATTGAGGGCCAAAGGGTTCATTCCTGTGCTGTACTGTTCTATATACAGCCTGTGCATTTGATGATCGTTTGGGAGACGGGAGGGATAGACTTGCTGGCTGCTGCAGGGCTGCAGACGACTGTTCTTGACACTTGCTGGAATAAGCGAGTTTGGTATTCTGAAAAATGCAAGGAATCATGGGATTTGTCAAAGGTCATTCACCATAAAGAAAAAGTGAACGAAGCGCTGACTGTATAAACTGTGTATAAATTTGTATCTTTATTCATGATTTACATGTAAAAATATATTTAATCTGAGGAACGGAAATGCCAGGTAGCGGGAGAGCAGGGTGTAACAGCAAGATAGAGGGGGCAGATGTGAGTGGGAGACGGGGGGGGGGAAGAGACTGGACCGGCGGAGAGACATTCTCAGCAGCTGCACGCACACAGACCCGCACCTCATCCGCAGCCAGGATCGAACCCGGGTCCCCAGCACAGCAAGTGCTGCCGGACGGCCACTGGACCTTCCCCGCCTCGCTCATTCACCGAAGCATAGATCAATAAAAACTACAAAATTATCTTAGCTTTTAACAAAGGACCAATAAATACAACTAATTCATAGTTTGAAAGCAGTATTTTCTTAACTTGAAGAATCAAAGCTGTAAAAAAACAGATGAAATGTGTCCACAGCTCCACTGCAATGTTTATGCAGAGTGACCTTTGACCTGGGCATGCGCAGTCAGAATACCGATCTCGCTTATTTGCCACATTGCATCCAGAAAGAATAGATTCTGGTTAACATGTCCATTTTGCAAATCCTATTCAGACACCCCATCCGGGCCAGCAGAAGTGTTCTTCTTACAACTATGAATAGCATTTAAAACCTCACCTGCAATAAAATCTTTTAACAGAATATCATTATTAACTTAGGCTAAATTTATTAATATCAGCTTGGTTAATAAGAATGGGAAAAGGAGATTTAAAATACTTCTCCAGTCTATGTATTCCTATGGAACAGCCTACCTCTGTCGGCATTTTCTGCCGTGTGGAACTCCATTTGTGACCATATTTCAAACTTGCAAATTGTTCAGGTTATGAGGTTCTCAGGAAGAGAAGCATGCTGTAACCTGGAGAGGACCTGCAGTACTTTCCAGTCCTATTTATTCTGTCCATATTTAATTGAACCCACTTGTTGCCTAATGACGTCTGGAATGAAAATATTTTTGTTTTAAATATAGGAACAGGCAAAGATAGCAAAATTAGGGTTGGAGCTGCGATTGCACACGTCAGATGTAGACGCAGAAACAGAAAGATGGGAGGACCAAGAGAATGAGATTCTTCGGCAGGCGCAGAGTATGTCTAGTATGGCATATTCGATGTATCTTTTCACAAGGTAAAATTGACAACCCCACACAAATGTCGTTGGTTTATTAAAAAAAAAAGATTAATATCTTGATACAACTGAATGAAAAAATAAATTAGTTGGAAATAATTCATGCATTCTCAGCTGATCTTTAGTGAACATAAGACTACCCCTACAAAACTTTACAAATTATTATAAGAATAATCATAAAACTGAATGATGTAGAAATTAAGACATCCTATAATGAAATGTCGCTGAAGGAAAAAACAAATGCCTGATGTTATTTTAAATGTATGGATGCAGATTAAAGGCAATAGGTGTGCGGTTTTCCCATTACTATCTTCTACTAGCACCAGATCTCTGGTAGTTGATCTGTCTTTGGCAACTGGCAACGATGGCATATCCTGCTTCAGTCAGAGACTCCCAGAATACACTAACATTTCTTAAGTATAAACAGGTTCGACATACTAGTTTCTAACACTTGCTCAGTCAGGTTGCTGATCCTTGCATTCAGCTGTGATGTTTTTAGAATGTAGCTGGAGCTTTTCTGAACCTTCAATGGGTTCAGGCTTGCATTGCACCTTCCAGCTATATCAGACTGTCACATTATTGATAAATTAGACCAAGTAGCTTTTTACAGTTTTACTGTTGTTTTTTTTGACAGAAAACGTGAGACACAGGCAGGTTTAGCTTAGTTCATTATTGTCACGTATACTGAGGTACAGTGAAAAGGTTTTTGTTGCGTGCTATCCAGTCAGCGGAAAGACTATACATCGAGCTATCCACAAAGGGAATGTTTAGCACAAGCTAAAGTCCGATTTAAAGATAAAATCATGTCTATTTAGGGGTTTAGATATATACAAACACACACGCAGTCCATCTCTGTCACACATCAACGCTGTAACGAGTGGGCATCGTATAGCAATCTACCATATAACCATATAACAATTACAGCACGGAAACAGGCCATCTCGACCCTTCTAGTCCGTGCCGAACACATAATCTCCCCTAGTCCCATATACCTGCGCTCAGACCATAACCCTCCATTCCCTTCCCATCCATATAACTATCCAATTTATTTTTAAATGATAAAAACGAACCTGCCTCCACCACCTTCACTGGAAGCTCATTCCACACAGCTACCACTCTCTGAGTAAAGAAGTTCCCCCTCATGTTACCCCTAAACTTCAGTCCCTTAATTCTCAAGTCATGTCCCCTTGTTTGAATCTTCCCTACTCTCAGTGGGAAAAGCTTTTCCACGTCAACTCTGTCTATCCCTCTCATCATTTTAAAAACCTCTATCAAGTCCCCCCTTAACCTTCTGCGCTCCAAAGAATAAAGCCCTAACTTGTTCAACCTTTCTCTGTAACTTAGTTGCTGAAACCCAGGCAACATTCTAGTAAATCTCCTCTGTACTCTCTCTATTTTGTTGACATCCTTCCTATAATTAGGCGATCAAAATTGTACACCATACTCCAGAATTGGCCTCACCAATGCCTTGTACAATTTTAACATTACATCCCAACTTCTATACTCAATGCTCTGATTTATAAAGGCCAGCACACCAAAAGCTTTCTTTACCACCCTATCTACATGAGATTCCACTTTCAGGGAACTGTGCAGTTATTCCCAGATCCCTCTGTTCACCTACATTCCTCAATTCCCTACTATTTACCATGTACGTCCTACTTTGATTTGTCCTGCCAAGATGTAGCACCTCACACTTATCAGCATTTAACTCCATCTGCCATCTTTCAGCCCACTCTTCCAACTGGCATAAATCTCTCTGTAGACTTTGAAACTCTACTTCATTACCCGCAACCCCACCTATCTTAGTATCATCTGCATACTTACTAATCCAATTTACCACACCATCATCCAGATCATTGATGTACATGACAAACAACAGTGGACCCAACACAGATCCCTGTGGCACCCCACTCGTCACTGGCCTCCAACCTGACAAACAACCATCCACCATTACTCTCTGGCATCTCCCATTCAGCCACTGTTGAATCCATCTTGCTACTCCACCATTAATACTCAACCATTGAACCTTCTTAACCAACCTTCCATGAGGAACCTTGTCAAAGGCCTTACTGAAGTCCATATACACAACATCCACTGCTTTACCCTCATCAATTTCCCGAGTACCATCTTCAAAAAATTCAAGAAGATTAGTTAAACATGACCTTCCAGGCACAAATCCATGTTGACTGTTCCTAATCAGACCCTGTTTATCCAGATGCTTATATATATTATCCCTAATCTGTTTTGGAAGCATCGTTGTTTGTTATAAACATTAATGGCTTGGATGTGAATGTGTGAGGTATGATTAATAAGTTTGCAATGTACATAACAAATGATGGTGCTGTAGACAGTCTTAGACTACAATAAACAATAGGTGCAGGAGCAGGCCATTTGGCCCTTCAAGCCAGCACCGCCATTCAATGTGATCATGGCTGATCATCCACAATCAGTACCCCGTTCCTGCCTTCTCCCCATATCCCTTGACTCCTCTATTTTTAAGAGCCCTATCTAGCTTGCTCTTTAAAGTAACCAGAGAACCTGCCTCCACCACCATCTGAGGCAGAGAATTCTACAGACTCACCACTCTCTGTGAGAAAAAGTATTTCCTCGTCTCCGTTCTAAATGGCTTACTCCTTATTCTTAAACTGTGGCCCATGGTTCTGGACTCCCTCAACATCGGGAACATGTTTCCTGCCTCTAGTGTGTCCAAGCCCTTAACAATCTTATTTGTTTCAATGAGATACCCTCTCATCCTTCTAAACCCCAGAGTGTACAAGCCCAGCTGCTCCATTCTCTCAGCATGCGACAGTCCCGCCATACCGGGAATTAACCTTGTAAACCTACGCTGCACTCCCTCAATAGCAAGAATGTCCTTCCTCAAATTAGGGGACCAAAACTGCACACAATACTCCAGGTGAGGTCTCACCAGGGCTCTGTACAATTGCAGAAGGACCTCTTTGCTCCTATATTCGATTCCTCTTGTTATAAATTCGATTCCTCTTGTTATAAAATTTGATTCCTCGTGTTATAAAATGATATACAGAATGATGTTGATCATCTGCTAAATTGTGCAGAGCAATGGCAGATGGAATTTAATCCTAATAAGTGTAAGATGCATTTTGGATAACTGGTTAAAGGTATGAGTAGGTACCATCAGTGTAATATCTGATTTGAATGCTTAATAAAAGCAGAAAATAATGGATGCACTCAGGTCAAGCAGCATCTGTGGAAAAATAAATATACATTTTAGATTCAAGACACTTTGTCAGAACCAAAGATTCTGCCAGCATGTTCTGTTTTTAGTTCTGATTTTCAGCATCTGCAGTTTTTTTGCTTGTGTGAGCAGCTTTTTTTTCAGCGCCATTATTAAGCCAACATCAACTCCCACCATTATAAATCCAATTTTACTTTTAGCTTAATAGGATAATTGCCATAAAGAACAGGGAGATTCTTTTTAATTTGTTCACATTAGAAAGATCTTTATTACATATATTATACATCTATTAAATCTAGACAGCCTTTTAATATGTTTAGATCTCCCACTGTGATACACCACTTCTCAGTCATCAGGAAGTCAACTTTCACCTAATTCTTGCTGATCTCTACTGCTGGATAATAGTAATTCAGGGTAAATTTTGTTCTGACTTTTCTTTTGCACTTCCACTCTCTATCAATAGTTTTCACCCTTTGTCATTTCCTTCTTCCAACACAGCTGAGATCGGGAACTTGCAAGGCTGATCCCTACCGCTTAGCAATATACCTCATTCAAGCATTGTTTTGTTGTATTAACAATCTTAGCAAATTTTATTAGCTCTTTCATCATTATACATTTAGTCATCTTATGTTGGCATTTTAAGCTAGTTAAAATAATTACATTTACAATACATTCTAAGAATGTTGCTTTTATATTTAACAATTCTCTTATTATTTCAGAGGGGAAGGCCTTTTGAAAACCACACAGGATTTGTTTCACCAAGCTGAAGTAAGGATGCTAATTACTGTCTTATCTTTCTTGAATAAACTTCAAACATTCTTGCCTCCAACCTGGGATCGATTTAAGTAAGAGGCAGCCATTTTTAGCACAGGTACAGGTACAGGTACTTGGCCCACAATGGCAGTGTCATCCATGATGCCAATTACAACTAATCTCATTGGCTACACATGGTTTATATCTAGGGTTGCCAATTTTCTCACTCCCAAATAAGGGACAAAAGATCAAAATAAGGGACAAATTCCCGACGGCAATTCGTTGACTGACTCGGCCGTGGCTGGGTGAATGATGAGTTGGCCAGGGTGCTGGAATGCACACAAAGTCCAGCCGGCGGGCCAGCTGAGGAGTTTTGGCCCGGGCACGTGCAACATCTTGCGCAAAGTGCGGTACCCAATCTAACTCATGAACCGATGATCGGCCATGAGAAGGAGGGGTGGTGGTGTCGGCAGTAAGCGGAGGTCCAAAGGTCGGACAGCTGGCTGGACTGCCGATTGACAGAGCCACGGGTGAGGCGCTGCTGCTGCTGCACTCCATGGGCTGCACTATGTCGGGATGGGTGAGGCGGGGCGCGCCGACCCGACAGTCCCCTCAACCCGAGTAGTAGCAGTCAAATACGGGACAAGGGCAGTCCTGTATGGAACAAACCAATTTAGTCCAATATACGGGATGTCCCGGCTAATATGGGACAGTTGGCAACCTTATTTATATCTCATCATTCCCCGCCTGTTCCAACAAATGTTGCGTTTGTACCTGAATATTGGAACACTGAGGTATCCTTTGCTGTTTTGCAAAATAAGTCTGAAGAACGGTTTCAACCCAAAACATCACCTATCAATGTTTTACTAGGTATGCTGCCTGGCCTGCTGAGTTACTCTAGCACTTTGTATCTTTTATTAATGTAAACCAGCATCTGCAGTTCCCTGTTTCTACATTATATGTTAAAAATCGTTATGAATAATTGCTTATAAAGCATTTTTAGTAGAGCAACTTATGTTTTCCAAAAGCTGGTAACCACTGGATTTGAAAAATATATTGGTAGCCATCATTTGGATATAATAGAAAAGCAGAAGTTTTGTGATGAACTGTTACATCTGGATTAAAGTAGTGATCAGAATGCAGGGAATGATGGGATATAAATAGGGTTGCCAACTGTCCCGTATTAGCCGGGATAAAGTTGGTGATCAGAAGCAAAGATCCTAGAGGATCTTTGATCAGAAGAGTTTCCTGTACTCAATTTGTTACATGCATGAAGTATAATTGTATTGAGGAAAAAGCATGCGTAATCACTAAGTACTGTATCTCTTCTGTGACAGCAATGTAACGAGTAGTTAGATGCTACAGTCATGCACCAAGTCCTTGGCAAAAAGAGCAATACAACGATATCTTTAATTGTTGCTGAACATGGCTGTACCTGATTTATACCACCAAAGGCATGCAAGTAGGAATATGAACTAGTGACAGTCACATGGGTCAAAATGAGATTGCAATGAGAATAAATGAAGTTGCAAGATCCTTGGAATTAAATTAATAGAATTAAATCCACCTGAAAATCAGGTCACTGTTGGTAATAAATAGCTACTCCATTTTAAACTATTGTTTGCATACTCATTGTGATTAAAATATTAGTTTCTTGTCTTTATTTAAAATTTTTCTAACTAGTAATCACAAACACAATAAGTTTGTATGAAAATGTAAACTCTTGTCATTCTCAACGAACAATTCCAAGGACACCTAAAAAAAATGTATCACTGAAAATACATGTATAACATCAATGCTAACATTATATTTTGTGGAAGATTGTGTGAATAATTTGCAAATATTTTGTGTTTCTCAGATCTTTGCTGAAGAAGGTCTCAGACTGCATTCATCACTTCATTCATTCTCAAATCAGGTACATTAATGGATTTTAGAAATTACTCAAGTTTTACCTAATATGAAATATTTCTGCAACCTATCAAAATATCAGTTCCTTTGTGTCTATATATTTAAATATATGGGAATAATTAAGATCTGGTTAGACTCTTAAATAAACCAGATGATTAATTCAGGTGTTCACCCTCATCATATTGTAGTCAACATTTTCTATATAAATTGGCATTTCTTTCATTTTCCTAATTTTGTTGTTACATAAAAGCACTTTAAATATTTTGCATGAAAATATTTTTAAAAGCTGGAAAATAAAATGAACAGTTCTGTACCAATTTACCAAACTCCTGCTGGTACTCATTCCCTGTGGAGTAATTTGACTAATAAACTTGCATGTGAATGTTATCTCTTTGAAAATTCATTAGAATCCTGTATTTTAAATCACGTTAATTCACTTTATGACTTGTCTGATATATTTACTATAAGGCAAACAGTATATTCTTATTTATGCGCACGTATAATCTATGAAAAATTGCACGAGAAAATTATCATCGGAAGCTATTCTTGACTTTCATTTAATCAACTCCGCCTGTGTGTTTATTAGCTGTAAAATCTAATATGTAGAAACTGAGGTTTATTCAATATAACCACAGCTTGAAGGTTCTTCAACATCTTAAGTATTTCATTTAAATGTCAATATTCAAATATTAAATTCTGATAGTAATGAGCTCAAAAACATTCCTCTGCATTGTATTCTGATAGTTATAAAGAGCCTGAACTAAATGTGTTTCTCTCTCCTCAGCTGGAAGAGGATGAGAAATCATCTTTGCTGGTGGAAGCTGAGAGGTTTCCTGCTTTATGTCAGCAACTGCAAATGACCTGCCGAACCCCTGTTCATGGCAAAGCTGCCACCTTTACCAAGGTCTGTTCTTTTTCTATACAAAAAGATGCATGGGTGGATCATGTTTGGTGTGCAAATACGTATCTATGTGCAAATTTCACAAGTATGGGTGCCCCTGTACACAGTTAATGCTGCTGATTCACAGCTCTGGGATCTCAGCTTCACTTGTGACCACAGATTCTGTCGCTGTGGGGCTTGCATGTTCTCGCCAAGATTATGTGTTTCCTTCCTTGTCCCAAAAGATGTTAATTGGCTCCAGTATATTACCCTTTAGTGTAGGTCAATGGTAAAAAAGAATCAAATAGAGTTAACAGGCATGCGCAGGAAGGAATAAGCGTGAGAATGGAATCAATAGGAAGTGGTGTGGACCCAGTGTCCTCCTGTGTTGTTAAATGTTTCAGATAGTTTACATTTACAACACACCACAGATGCTCTGATCTTTATCTTCTCTGGAAGGCACTATTCTATCCTCTGCAAGTTCTGTCGTGACAGATTATTATATCATTGAAGGAATCTTTCCTCTAGCCACTTTGATTGAAGACAGGGGTTAGGAGATTATATTGATAGGCATTCACGAGCTCTCCAAAGACATTCAATGCTGTCGAAAGAAAAATCTTCAAAACAGTCTCTTGATTAATTGTTTCTTTATTGTCGTAGTAAAAACAGTAAGATATTCATCCAAACTTCTTCTTGTTTAACATTTTGATCTTACTCGTTGTCAAACTCGTGCATTGTCGAAAGCTGTGACCACTCCCCCATGCTTCTTCAAACTAAACTAAAAACTAGTAGCGTCTGCGCGAGAATCCCAGCCACAAACATGCCTCCGACGACGTAATAAATACCACCCACATAATTACAGGCAGATAAAATTTAAAGGTAACTGTTTATAGTTATAACATACTGAGTTAAGCTATATGGCTACTACAAGTTCCAAGGACTAAGACATTTGAACTGCATCCAAACCGCATGATGATGATCTTCACTATCATTCGATTGTTTTCAGAGAACACATTTATTTAAAAACTAATTCTTATGTTAAATCCTTGCTTAGGCATGGCTCGACAGCTTTTGTTCTTGCTGAGTTATCTGCACTTTCCAACCTCTTGTGCATTTTAATTATTATACTATTATGTCTGTATTGTACCAGATCCCAAATTATAGAATTTCCCTCCATTTGCAAATGCTTGTTTCCTTAATATATTCCTATAAAATCTCATCCTTTGACCAAGATGTTGTAATCTGTTAAGAAAGAAAGCAAATTGATTAGGGCCAGACCAGGTAATTTAGCACCCAATTTAGGATATCGAGCCATAAATAGCGGCAAACCATTGATCCAAGGAGCATTGAAATGGTCCGCTCATCCCATCAAGAATCCATCCATATTTATCCCATTCACAATCACTTGCTTTGTAACCCCGACTTGGTAATTCAAGTGCTCAACTTGATGTTACTTGTATGTTAATGAGAGTCTCCATATTCTTTATTCGTTCAAGTAAAGTGCATTCAATTCCAATCACCATTTATGCAAAATAAATACTTTCTCAGATCCCCTCAATCTCTTTTCCTTACTATATACCCTGTAGTCTTAGACACCTCAGCTATGTGAAAATATTTCTCACTTTATACTCCATCTATGACCTATTTTACTTTTATACGTCTGTACCAGGACCTCCCTAAATTATTCTGCTCATAAATACAGCTTATCAATAATTACAAAAACACTTCTTTCTGAGCAACATCTGATGAATTCCTTCTGCACCTTCTCCAAATGCAATCACACTCTTCCTATTGTAGGAGCGTAGAATAATATATCACGGGAAAAGTTCCTTCGGCTGACAATGCCAAGTTCAATTCCTCTGCCAGCATATGATCTATATGCCCCCAGGTTCCAGCCTATCTAAAAGCTTCTTAAGTGCCACTCTTGGATCTGTCCTGACCACCACCAGGGGGAGTCAGGGATGATCTAAAAGTAGTGTAAAAAAATCAAGAGAAGAATAGAAAGGGTGAATGCACAGATCATTTACCCAGGGTCGGAGAATCAAGAACCAGGCGACATGGGTTTGAGGTGGGAGGGGCAAGATCTAATTGGAACTTGAAGAGTAATTTTTTTCAGAAGATGGTGGGTATATGGAACAAGCTGCCAGAAGAGGTAGTTGAGGCAAGACTTTAACAGCATTTAGAAGACACATGGACAAGTACATGGATAGGAAAGGTTTGGAGGGAAATGGGTCAAATGGGACTTGCTTACATAGAGCATCTTGGTCGGTATGAATGAATTGGGCAAAAGGGCCTGTTTCCGTGCTGTAAGACTATGACAACCCCTTCCGGCCTGTTCCAGATACTCACCACTCTGTAACAAAAACCTGTCTTGCGTATCTTTAAATTTTGCCCCCCCATCAGCTTAAATCCAGTTTTTTTAAATATTTCCCCCCTGGGAAAGAGATTCTGACTACCCTTTCTGTGCCATATAATGTGTTATATTTCTATTAGATCTTCCTTCCAACGCTCCAGAGAAAACAATCTGTTTGTCCATTGTCCAATTTCTCCTTATAGCTAATGCCCTCTTAATCCAGATAGCATTTTAGAATAGCTCTTTTGCACCCTCTCTAAAAACCTTCACATCCTTTCTTGCAATAGAGCAACCAGAAATGCAGACAATACTCTACTTGTAGCCGAAGGGCCTGCTTCCACGCTGAATCTCAAAACTGAACTAAATTAATAACTGTGTAGAGGGATTTCATACTGCTGACCTTGACCCGTGACCCTGGTGTTTACACCGTACCTCGGTACACGTGACAACAATGAACTGAACTACTCTCCTTGTATCTCGACTTTCCCTCTCCCCTAACTCTTAGTCTGAAGAAGGGTCTCGACATAAGAGACGTCGCCCGTTCCTTCTCTCCAGCTTGCTGTTTGTCCCGCTGTGTTGCTCCGGCACTTTGTGTCTACCTTCGGTGTAGACCAGCATCTGCAGCTCCTTACAGCCAAAGGACAGGACAGGACACGTTAGGAGGGAGATGGACCAAACGCGGGCTGGTGGGATTAGTGTAGCTGGGGCATTGTTGGCCGGTGTGGGCAAGTTGGGCTGAAGGGCGTGCTTCTACACTGTATCACTCTATGACTCTAATGCCTTCTACTCCAGTCAGCATTCTGATATGTCAAACATATAAAATTCTTAGAGGATTGGACAGGGTAGATGCAGGAAAAATGTTCCCGATGTTGGGGTACTCCAGAACCATGGGTCACACAGTTTTAAGAATAAGGGGTGGGCCATTTAGGACTGAGATGAGGAAAAACTTTTTCACCCAGAGAGTTGCGAATCTGTGGAATTCTCTGCCACAGAAGGCAGTGGATCCCAATTCACTGGACATTTTCAATAGTTAGATTTAGCTCTTAGGGCCAAGGGATATGGGGAGAAAGCAGAACGGGGTACTGATTGTGGATGATCAGCCATGATCATATTGAATGGCGGTGCTGGCTCGAAGGGCTGAATGGCCTACTCCTGCACCTACTTTCTATGTCTATGTGGTGGTGTCAGGGAACATGGTGATTTTCCCATGCACCTGCTATCCTATATCACATTGGTATATCATACTATATAATAGTGGTAGAAACCATGGGTTTAGAAGGTGCTTTTCTTGGCATAGTCTTGGCAAGGAACTGCAATATGTGATGTACAGTAATCAATGCAAATCTGAATATTAAAGTAACAATTAGTAAATTGTATTGCAAAAATATGAATATGTTTGGATATGACAGCAGTAATGCAATTGATGGGTAAACTGTTTAACAAATTGATTATAGAAGTTGTCATATTCAGTGTGCAATAATTCTGGAACACCTCTCCCTTTCTAGGTTGATACTATAATTCAGGAAACGATAAACATGATGACTGTATTAATGAAAGCTCTTTCTCTTTGTTACAAACTGTTAAAAAAGGTAAGAATATCCTAACCAAGGTAATATAGTGAATCCTGAAATTAATCATTTCATAAAAATAACTTAAATATTTTGGAAAGTCCTGTTTCACTAGAGGAATCTAGCACCTGCCTATTCTTGAAGGAAGTAGTAGACCCACCACTTCATTTGTGGCCATATTATAAACAGTTGTCAAGTAGGAAAATTTGCTGGCATTTTTGTAAACATCCTTCAGGCAAGAGAAGCCATAAATTATTTTCAAAATCTGGATGGGCATATAGATCACACAAAAAGACTCAAAGTGCTGCAGTAACTCAGTGGGTCAAACAGCATCTCTGGAGAACATTTGAAGGTGATGTTTCAGGTCAGGACCCTGCTACGGACAGGTCCCGACCCGAAACGTCACCTACCCAAGTTCTATAGAAGATGCCGCTTGGACCGTTGATTTATTCCAGCATTTAGTGTAACATTGCAGATCTAATTACCAGATAACAGATTAACTTAATGAATTCAAGCTTTGGCAATTATTTCAATTTGAGGAAACGTTTGAGGAAACGTTAAGAATGCTGTGATGGAATATGATATTCTATGTCCAATAAAGGTTTATCATAAAAAATTAGTTCAGACTCGGATTATTAGGTTCAACAATAGCTCCAACTTTTGTTCACCATCAAAATTGATTCATTGGCTATTCTTTAGATAAATATTTATATTTAAAGCACAATTGTAGACAAATAGTAATTCAGTAATTGAGCATAAGAATAGCCTACATAAATATAATCCATGACCACCACTGCGAAACAGATTAGCAGACAATTAAACAACATTGATTATTTGATTGCATACATCTGCTGATACAAGTTCACAAATCATAGGATTAGAATTAGGCCATTCGGCCCATCGAGTCCACTCCGCCATTCAATTATGTCTGATCTCTGCCTCCCAATCCCATTCTCCTGCATTTTCCCCATAACCCTTGACATCCGTTCTAATCAAGAATTTGTCCATCTCTGCCTTAAAAATATCCACTTACTTGGCCTCCATGGCCCCTTGTGGCAATGAGTTCCACAGATTAATTACCTCTGACTAAAGAAGTTCCACCTCACCTCCTTTCTAAAAGAGCACCCTTTAATTCTGAGGCTATGACTTGTGGTCCAAGACTCTCCCACCAGTGGAAACATCCTTTCCACATCTACTCTATCTATGCCTTTCATTCTTCTGTAAGTTTCAATGAGGTCCCCCCTCAACCTTCTAAACTCCAGGGAGTAGAGGTCCAGTGCTGTCAAATGCTCCAGCATGTGCTAATCCACTCATTCCGAATCATTCTTGTAAACCTTCTCTGGACCCTCTTCAGAGCCAGCACACCCTTCCTCAGATATGGGACCCAAATTTGCTCACAGTACTCCAAATGCAGTCTGACTAGTGCCCTAGAGCCTCAGCATTACATCTCTGTTTTTGTATTCCAGTATTGAATCTACTTTCCTTACTACTGATTCGACTTGCAAATTAACTTTTTAGGACTCCTGCACCTCCGATTTCTGGATTCTCTCCCCATTTAGAAAATAATCTACAATAAGGAAATGTTGCCAGGACGAGTGGAGAACATAATGAGTGCTCGTGATCCAACCAGAATGAATAAAGGAAAAATTAATCTGCTGTGTTAATGCAAAATATTACACCTTTATTAGATCAAACATAATAAAATGACTATGTATAACCCAGATTAGATAATTTTGAAAAATTCAACTGTCCATGGGAAAAATATCTCCTTGAAGGTCGAGTCGCAGGTAGATAAGCTGATCAAAAAGGGTTTTGGCACGGGCCATCATCAGTTAGAGTATTGAGTATAGAAGTTGGGAGGTTATGTTGCAGTTGTATAAGACGTTGGTGAGACCGCATTTAGAATGTTGTGTTCAGTTCTGGGCACCATGTTATAGGAAAGATATTGTCAAGCTTGAAAGGGTTCAGAAAAGATTTATGAGGATGGTGCCAGGATTAGAGGGTGCGAGCTATAGGGAGAGGTTGAGGCTGGGTCTCTATTCCATGAAACGCAGGAGGATGAGGGGAGATCTTATAGAGGTGTATAAAATCATGAGAGGAGTAGATTGGGTAGATGCACAGAGTCTCTTGCCCAGAGTAGGGGACTAAAGGACCAGAGGACAGGTTCAAGGGGAAAAGATTAAGTAGGAATCCGAGGGGTAACATTTTCACACAAAGGGTGGTGGATGAATGGAACAAGCTGCCAAAGGAGGTAGTTGAAGCTGGGACTATCCCATCGTTTAAGAAACAATTAGACAGGTATGGAGGGATATGAACCAAGTGCAGGTAAGTGGGACTAGTGTAGCTAGGACATTGTTGGCCAGTGTGGGCGAGTTGGGCCGAAGGGCCTGTTTCCGCGCTGTATCACTCTATGACTGACTATGTTAAATATGATTTTGCATGTTTCACATTCAGTAATATGTTCTGTATGTATGGTTCTAATATGATTTATCTTTTACAGTGTAAAGTAGATCAGACATTTATGGGCTCACCCCACAGCTGGAGAGGAAACCAACTGCAGACAGTTGCAAACGGTGAAACCTTAGATGGGAAGAACACAGACACATTTGGCGTGAAATCTCTGGAAAGACACATGGCAAACATGACGTTCTTAGAGAGCAAATGAAGAGGAAAGGTCTAGTGTAGTTGCAACACATACATTGTCAGGTGTACTGTAAAGTCTGTCATTTCATAGTACACTGTAATCAATGTCTGTTGCATTTATAGTACTTAATGTGGATATAAATAGCAGCTATGTCCCTAACATGGATACGAATGTTTTAAGATCTATATTAAACCTTTTTCCAACTCTGTAGTCATCTGAAGTAATACTGAGAGAATAGATAATTTGGTTTGGTATCTTTGAAATGTATTACTGCTGGATTTTTACCTTGGCCGGCTAATGTCTAAATCTCTTGTGAATATTTTACTGATGTGATTAATTCTTTGATGCTGCTAGGGTCACAAATGTGCAAGAACAAAACTGGATCGGACAGCATGTGTGTTACTGCTGTCCAAATTAATTAAACCAAAATTATATTCGCAGTCAAGTTATTGCAACATATTTTATCATTTGGGTACCTTGAAAGAAATAGGTTTTCGCCACTCATTTCTTCTGCTGCTAGGTGTAAATTTTCTGGAAGAAGATAGTCTTCCTCCCAGTAAAATTTATCCAAACATAATCAGATTGCTATTTATGCTCAAGTTTTAGATCTCGTATTTTCCCTTCCCTCCCTTTTCAAATTCTTGATAATGCTTTAAAATCTACGTTAATACATCAAGCAGATCACAAGTTTTAAAACAGAGTTTTTGCGTTGTATCCCTCAAATCTGCTCTTCGCACATGAACTAATCTCACTTTTTCTGGTGATAATACTGCAGTGCAGTGGGGTTTGAATGTTGATGTATGGATTGCTGGAAGTATTGAATACAGTACTTGGACTGGATTTGTATTACCTGTAAAGGCAGTTTTTTTACATTTCTCTGACAATTAACATGCAAAGTTATATTTTTTAAAATAAAATTCTAATTCGTTAATCATCATTACATTGTGTATTGTTCAATGGACTTCACGTACAGAGAGATGTCATATTGGTGATAAATTAATTAAACATTATTTATCTTATTATATGCCTAACAATAAGCCTCATTTTGTGATATTCAAATTTATTTTTGAAACTTAATATGGTGTAACTTTACTGGAACTCCTCTACCACAGATGGTGATTACTTTCAACACTTTCTATTTTTAAAACTGGAGCCACAAAATCCTTTGAGGGTGTAAGGGACAAACCTGGTTACTCAAAACAATTTTAAGGTCCAGCTCGACACATGATAATAATCACTAAAATGCATTTCCTATGTTAGCAAGGATTTTCAGCTGTCTACATATCAAATGTCTTGGAATTCATCATGCCAGCCATTAGTACGGCCTACTAAATACTTGACCAAAAAAGAGTTTGTTATTCCCAGTTTTTGAATTTATTTTTTTATGCTGAACCTACACATTGCCTATAAATTAAGCAGATAAGTATTAGCCAAATGAATACCAAGCCTTTCATGAAGTTCCTGCCAATTTTTATTGTCATGCTTGATTTTACTTTTATAGATTCAGAGTTATACAACATGGAAACAGGCCCTTCAGCCAACTTATTAATGCCGACCTGGTAATGCCTATCCGGGTTGTACCATTTGCCTCGCATCTCTCCAAAATATTCCTATCCATATACATGTTCAAATGTCTTTTAAACATTGTAATTCTACCCACCTCTACCACTTGCTCCGGCAACTCACCCACCACCCTCTGTATGGAAAACGTTGTCCCTCCTGTCCTCTCTAAATAATTCCGCTCTCATCTATGCCCTCTAATTTTAAACTCCAGCATTCTCAGAAAAAGACAACATCCGCCTTATCTTAGCACTTCATCATTTTATATACCTCTACAAGGTCACCCCTCAGCCTCCTACGTTCCAGGGAAAAGCACCCCAGTCTCTCCTTGCAACTCAGAATCAAAATGGTGACCTATATGCAGAAAAAGAGAACAAGGAAAAAAAAAACATTTTTCAATGTCATGTAATTTTGAATGTATTAACAGCTACCTTATTGCATCCTCATGCAAATAATTTGGTTCACAATGAAGTAAAGAATAAATCTGACCAATCATTAGTCCCTATTTTTGGATTTCAATGTTCACATATTTTACCCAGATCTATATCAAGAATCATGTATGTAGGGTCAAATTCATTTTTTTCAATCTAACACTGAAATAGAGCATTTAAAATGAATTTTACAGCTTATTGTTTCAAAATCAGCCAATTGCACAGATGATCAAATAACATTAGCCCATTATATTTTCTCCAAATTGTTTCATTCCTGTGTTTATAACTACAAAAAGTAAATATCAGACTAGAAACTCTAAGAAACAGAGGCAATCAACTAATCTTATCTAGCTAACTACTTCAATCTCATCCAATTGCACTGTTAAAATGCAAGATTGAGGAACAGCACCTTGTCTTGCATTTATGCACCATCCAACCTGTTGAACTTAATATTGAATTCTACAACTATCTTTGAAGGAACTCAGTAGGTCGAGCAGCATCAATGGGGCAGGGGACTGGGAAGTGAAAGGAGCTGCCAATGTTTCAGGGCAAAAGCTGCATCAGGACCTAAAACCCCCACCCTCCCTCCACAGATGTTGCTCAACCTGCCGAGTTCCTCCAGTAGATTGTTTCAGAGAATCACCCAGGTTAATGTGGGACTACAGTGACAGGTTGACTGAAAGGTCGCTGTCCTTATCCAAAGTTAATTGGTGAATCAGATGGGTTTAACATTCATGGTTACTTTCACATATTCAAGACTAAAATAAACTGGAATCTAGGGCACATCATTTTTAGAATACCAAATTGAATAGTTTACATTTGCCACTCAGTATTTTAATTATATACCTTGGTCAATTGTGATTACTGTCTTCACAGACCAGACTGTTGATTGTCATGCAGCCTTCAAAATAGTGTGCAGTCTGGTCTGTGAAGCAAATGAGGACAATTGGCAAAGGTATATTGTTAAATCCTGAGCAGCTTTCCTGGACTCAAAGATGAAACTTGTAGTAGACCAGAAGCTTTTCCCTCATAAATTTAAATTTGCAATTCAAAGTGCAAATGTAACCTGGTGTGTCAAGTGTTGATATGCCAGATACATTTTTACTGGATATCATGTTTTATACACTTGCCTCTATTGTACAATAATAAACCTCTATTGTACAACTGTTAAGAAAAACACAAAGTGATGGAGTAGCTCAGCAAATCAGGCAGCATCTCTGGAGAGGTGACGCTTCGGGTCAGGACCCATCTTCAAAAGTGCTATCTGACCCACTAAGTTACTCCGGCACTGTGTTTTATTCAATATTCCAGCATTTGCAGTGCCTTGTGTCTCATTGCACAACTTTTAGTTTATTTTCCTTATTTAAATGAGCAACCATGCAACAATTCATATTAAACATACAATGGAACTAAATTTCTGTTGTGGCATTGCATTATATAAAAGGCAAGCATTTTTCTGCAAAGGTCACACTCGTGCTATGACACAGTGAATCATGGTGTACAATTCTATCACATTTGATGGGAAGCAATAAGTTTCAAGTACATTTTAAAGTCATTTTTTCAGTTACACAAAAAATGTATATACCTTCAGTTGTTCAAACTACGCTGGGGGTTACTGGATCACTGGTGTCAGTGTTTAACTGTTCTGCTGCCAAAATGTCTCTCTTTAAAATAATGTCTTCATACATCTCCTGGTTAATTAAATCTTGGGTAATGCTTTTGCTTTCTTCAAACTTGGGTAGCACAATGGCAATGTATCCTTCTGTGGAGGGCTAAAAATTATGAATGAAAAAGTGTCACATTCAATAAAATTAAGTAGGTACTTAGTCTGCACATTTCCACTTTACCTTTTCTTGTAGAAGGCTGGGGTTCTGGAGAATATTTTCATTTACTTCCAATAAACGTCCCCTGATACAGCTATAATAAGAAGGTACTTTGTTAACTGTGGAACACTTTGTACAGCCCCTGTTGTAGCTCCCTGATTAACAGGTACATAGAGAGCTTAGCAATACTAATACTGGCACATCACTGCCTTTATCACATGATTTAGGAATGAAAGCTATTCAGGATGATGTTACACAAAAATAGATTATTGGCAATTATTTGGCAAAGCATATAATTCCACTGTGACATTTACAGTATCAAATGAATTAGTTACCAAAAATCTTCTAAAAAAATCTTACCTGTATATTGTGTACTCCTCACCATTTTCACACATTATCCTGCACAATGGGGCAAGTTCCGTCAGAAACTGTCCACCCTGAAAATTAAGCACAAATAATTTGCAATCACAGAGAGAAATCTGGAATCAATCCCAAAAATTATTCCATGTTCCATTTAATTGATAATTGCCTAACAATGGCTTGAAATGTTATAGTTAATTAGCAATTATAAATTGCGCCTGGTGAAGGTGAATAATACTCTGGAGGAAGTTAATGAGAATGTATGGAGAATAATTAATAGGATTAGCATAGCATTAGAGTAATTTGTTGGTTGATGGTCGATGCAGACTTGGTGGACCATAGGGCCCTGTTTGCACACCACTTATCTTTATAATTCTATGTGAAACCGATAGCAATGAGCAAATTTCAGTGATTGGTAATTGCCAAAATCAATTTTGAATAATTAAATCCAAAACCGAGATCTTGCACGTAAAGAGCTCACTGAGAGTTCTCCATTTGGGGGTTGTTTGTCTGAATTTAATCTTCCACCATTGGCAATTGAGGGCAGACGGGAAAGCTGCCAGAGTGGGTGGAGAAGGGATGGGGGTTGTTAAAGCTGGGGGGGGGGGGAAGACAAAGAATTGTCTTTACATAAGGAGTCAGAGTGTAGTTAGTAGAGGATTGTTTTTCAGATTGACGACATGTGACCAATGATGCGCTGCAGGAATCAGTGCTGGGTCCATTGCTGTTTATCATCTATATTAATGATTTAACAAGGTTAGTAAGTTTGTGATGGAAAATTGGTGATATAGTGAACAGTGAAGGTTGTATCTCAGATGACAAATGAATCTTGATCAACCGGGGATGGGCCCAGATGGAATTTAACTCGGCCAAGTTAGAGATGTAGCACTTGTGCAAGTTAAACCAGAGCAGGACTTGCACAGTAAATGATAAAGCCCTGGAGAGTGTTATAGAACAGAAAGAACTATTTAATTCGATTTAAACCAGCATCTGCAGTTCTTTCCTACTCATTCTTCCAGAGGATAGTAGGTATATAAGAATCAGCCACCAGAGGAAGTTGTAGAGCCTGGTATTAAACAAGTTTGGACAGATACACGGTTAGAAAAAGTTTAATATGGGCCAAACACAAGGAAACAGGACTAACACAGATAAGTATCTTGGTTGACATGGATGAGTTGAGCCAAAGGGTATGTTTCTGTGTTGTATACCAACCCTTGCGTGTGGGAGATGGTACATTTTGGTAAGTCAAACCAAGGCAGGACTTACTCAGTAAATGGTGGGGTGTTGGAGAGAACTGTGGAGCAGATAGACCACAAACAGTTCTAAGTTACCTAGTAATGCTTTTGTTTGTAAATGAAGCTTATTTTTCCTCCAACTTTTCATTGGCCAGCCTTTTGGACTTCCTAAATTTAAACACCCTTTCAAACGTTGAAACATAATGGTCATTAACAAAAAAATGTCCCTTCCTTTAAGTTACACTGTTAGAAGTAATATCAGTACGAAATAGTAAAGGTACCTGCAAATTAGTTAATATTGCATCTACAAAAATTGAAATTGCACAATGACAGTTATCATATGTTACATTCTTTACATTTTTCAGCAAAGAGGAGATTCAAATAGAAAGTGCATTTAACTTACCCGTTTAGACTTTCCCGAGACCTTGTTTTGTAATCGGCTGCAGTTGGCACTGATTTGGTAGCTAATACTTTTTATTTTGTTTGTACTCTGTAACACAGGGTGAGATTCTGCCACAGTAATAACGCATATCCTGTTGCAAAGGAAAAATATGTTTTCATTGGAATCTTAGAAAGAAGAATTTCTGTGCATCTACCCAATCTAATCCTGTCTTGATTTTGTATACCTCTATACAGGGTTATGGTCTGAGTGCAGGTAGATGCCGAGATGGCCTGTTTCCATGCTGTAATTGTTATATGGTTATATGGTTATAAGATCTCCCCTCATCCTTCTGCGCTCCATGGAATAGATACCCAGCCGACTCAACCACTCCCTATAGCTCACACCCTCTAATCCTGGCAACATTCTCGTAAATCTTTTCTGAACCGTTTCAAGCTTAGAAACATAGAAACATAGAAATTAGGTGCAGGAGTAGGCCATTCAGCCCTTCGAGCCTGCACCGCCATTCAATATGATCATGGCTGATCATCCAACTAAGTATCCCGTACCTGCCTTCTCTCCATACCCTCTGATCCCCTTGGCCACAAGGGCCACATCTAACTGTCTTAAATATAGCCAATGAACTGGCCTCAACTACCCTCTGTGGCAGAGAGTTCCAGAGATTCACCACTCTCTGTGTGAAAAAAGGTTCTCCTCGTCTCGGTTTTAAAGGATTTCCCCCTTATCCTTAAGCTGTGACCCCTTGTCCTGGACTTCCCCAACATCGGGAACAATCTTCCTGCATCTAGCCTATCCAACCCCTTAAGAATTTTGTAAGTTTCTATAAGATCCCCTCTCAATCTCCTAAATTCTAGAGAGTATAAACCAAGTCTATCCAGTCTTTCTTCATAAAACAGTCCTGACATCCCAGGAATCAGTCTGGTGAACCTTCTCTGCACTCCCTCTATGGCAATAATGTCCTTCCTCAGATTTGGAGACCAAAACTGCACGCAATACTCCAGGTGTGGTCTCACCAAGACCCTGTACAACTGCAGTAGAACCTCCCTGCTCCTATACTCAAATCCTTTTGCTATGAAAGCCAACATTCCATTTGCTTTCTTTACTGCCTGCTGCACCTGCATGCCTACCTTCAATGACTGGTGTACCATGACACCCTTTTTCTCGCTGCATCTCCCCCTTTCCCAATCGGCCACCATTTAGATAATAGTCTGCTTTCCCGTTTTTGCCACCAAAATGGATAACCTCACATTTATCCACATTATACTGCATCTGCCAAACATTTGCCCACTCACCCAGCCTATCCAAGTCACCTTGCAGTCTCCTAACATCCTCCTCACAGCTAACACTTCCCCCCAGCTTAGTGTCATCCGCAAACTTGGAGATATTGCCTTCAATTCCCTCATCCAGATCATTAATATATATTGTAAATAGCTGGGGTCCCAGCACTGAGCCTTGCGGTACCCCACTAGTCACTGCCTGCCATTGTGAAAAGGACCCGTTCACTCCTACTCTTTGCTTCCTGTTTGCCAGCCAGTTCTCTATCCACATCAATACTGAACCCCCAATGCCATGTGCTTTAAGTTTGTATACTAATCTCTTATGTGGGACCTTTTCGAAAGCCTTCTGGAAGTCTAGATACACCACATCCACTGGTTCTCCCCTATCCATGCTACTAGTTACATCCTCGAAAAATTCTATAAGATTCGTCAGACATGATTTACCTTTCGTAAATCCATGCTGAATTTGTTTGACAATATCTTTCCTATAACATGGTGCCCAGAACTGTACACTATATTCTAAATGAACTCACCAGCATCTTATACAACTGCAACATGACCTCCCAACTTCTATACTCAATACTCTGACTGATGAAGGCCAAAATGCCAAAAGCCTTTTTGACCACCTTATTATCTACCTGTGACTCAACCTTCAAGGAACCATGCACCTGTACTTCTAGAACCCTCTGCTCTGCAACACTACCCAGAGAACTACCATTTGTTGTGTAGGTCCTACCCTTGTTCGACATCCCAAAATGCAACACCTCTGTAGTAAATTCCATCAACCATTCCTCCGTCCACCTGGCCAATCGATCCAGATCCTGCTGCAATCATTCACAACCATCTTCACTATCCGCAAAACCCCTAACTTTTGTATCATCAGCAAACTTACTAATCTTGCCCTGTATGTTCTCATCCAAATCATGATGTAGATGACAAACATTAACGGGCCCAGCACCAAACCCTAAGGCACATCACTAGTCACAAGCCTCCAGTCTGAGAAGCAACCTTCCACCATCACCCTCTGCTTCCTTCCATGGAGCCAATTTGCTATCCATTCGGCTCTCTCTCCATGTATCCCAAGCGATCTACGATTCCAGAGCAGCTACCATGCGGAACCTTGTCGAACGCCTTACTGAAGTCCACGTACACAACATCTACAGCTCTGCCCTCATCAACCTTTTTGGTCACGTCTTCAAAAAAATCAATCAGATTTGTGAGACACGATCTCACATGTACAAAACCATGCTGACTATCCCTAATCAGCCCTTGCCCGTCCAAATGCCTGTATATCCTATCCTTCAAAATACTCTCCAGTAACTTACCAACTACAGATGTTATGCTCACCAGCCTATAGCTCCCAACATTTTCCCTGCAGACCTTCTTGAAAGAGGCACATCATTTGCCACTTTCCAGTCTGTATTTAAGGCCGATTTGTAAATTTCCTTTCTAGTTTCCCGCAATGTCCTCAGATATATCTGATTAGGCCCTGGAGATTTGTCTACCTTCAAACACGACAGTACCTTCAGTACTTCTTCGACGGTTACCCCAGGGCTCGAAATTAATGGTTGCCCGGTTGCCAATGGCTACCTAAAGTCCCACCAGGCAACCTAAAAGCCGTGTCATTTGGTCCGGCTTGATACTGCAGGCACTGATTTATACCAAAGATAGACACAAAAAACTGATGTAATTCAACGGCAGGGCTCAAAATTAACGGTTGCCCGGGTGCCACTGACCACTCAAAGCGCCGCCGGGCAACCTAAACACCGAGTCATTTTGCCCGGCTTGGCAACCAGATACTGGTTTATACCGAAGATAGACACAAAAATCTGGAGTAACTCCGCGGGTCAGGCAGCATCTCTGGAGAAAAGGAACGCAACATTTTGTGTCGGCGGTGACGGCTGTATTGCGTGGGAAAGATACTAGGTGCGGGGTGAGGGTGCGAATGAGCAGCAGCAGCGGCCGCGATAGCGGCTCCATCTTCTCCTCCTCCCGCCCGCCCTGATAAGGGCCGCTGCCTGCAAATCCGCCAACGGCGCCATTTTCAAAACAAACCCTCCCGCACACCGAGGCCGGGAAGAGGGAGGGAGGGGGAGGCCTCGGCGTGCGGGAGGGGTTTTTTTTTAAGCGGTTATCGCCGTTAGCGGAGTTCCAAGCAGCGGCCCCTATCAGGGACGAGGAGGGGATGGAGCCGCTTTCGCGGCTGCTGCTGCCGCTGGGCGGGGCCCGTCATTCGCTCCGACCCTTCTGTAGCAGCTGCACCATAGATCCATGGGATCTTTGAGCTGCACCGCTCAGCCCTGCACCTTGCTGTTGGCTGACGGAGGAGGGAGGCAGTGGCGAGGAGATCCCAACGGCCAAGGCAGCGGGGCGATGTCCGAGGAACGCTGACCCTCCTTCCTCCAAACCTCGCCCTCTCTCTCTCTCTCTCTCTGTCTCGTCCCTGTCTCTCTCTCTCTCTCAATCCCGCCCCCCCCCCCCCCCCCCCCCCCCCCCCCCCTATCCTGGGACCCCTCCTCTCCATCGCATAGAAACATAGAAAATAGGTGCAGGAGTAGGCCATTCGGCCCTTCGAGCCTGCACCGACCGCCATTCGATATGATCATGGCTGATCATCCAACTCAGTGTCCTGTACCTGCCTTCTCTCCATACCCCCTGATCCATTTAGCCACAAGGGCCACATCTAACTCTCTCTTAAATATAGCCAATGAACTGGCCTCAACTACCTTCTGTGGCAGAGAATTCCAGATATTCACCACTCTCTGTGTGAAAAAAGTTCTTCTCATCTCGGTTTTAAAGGATTTCCCTCTTATCCTTAAGCTGTGACCCCTTGTCCTGGACTTCCCCAACATCGGGAATAATCTTCCTGCATCTAGCCTGTCCAACCTCTTAAGAATTTTGTAAGTTTCTATAAGATCCCCCCTCAATCTTCTAAATTCTAGCGTGTACAAGCCGAGTCTATCCAGTCTTTCTTCATATGAAAGTCCTGCCATCCCAGGAATCAGTCCCGCACTGATCCCCATTCCCGCCTCTATTCAGTCCTCACTGACATCCACTGTGCTCCCCTCCCCATCTCCCCCCCCCCCAATCTATTCATCCTGCGCTGATCGCCCTATCCACCTCGTATTGATTCTTCTGCCACCCCCCCCCTCCATCCTACACTAGTCCCCCAATTCACCCTGTACTTACCCCTTTCCCATCCATCCTGCACTTCTCCTCCATCCATCCTGTACTGATCCCCCATCCATCCTGTACTAATCCACGCATTCATCCCGTACTGACCCACCCTCCATTTACCCTGCACCTTCCCCTCATTCATCCTGTAGTGATCCCCCATTCATCCTGCACAGACCCTCCGATCCACACTGTACTGACCCCCCTCCCCCCCCCCGCATCCATCCTGTACTGATCCTCCCATTCAAGAAGAATGGGGAGGAACAGTCTGAAGAAGGGTCTCGACCCCAAACGCTGCCTATTTCCTTCGCTCCATAGATGCTGCCTCACCCGCTGAGTTTCTCCAGCACTTTTGTCTACCCCCATCCATCCCGTGCTGAACCTCCCCATTCAAAGCCACTGACATCCCCTCGTGCTCTCCCCTCACAATTTTACCTACTCCAACCAACACGTACTAATTCACCTGCCTCAATCCATCCATTCTGCACTGACTGCCTTCTAACCCCCCCCCCCCCCCGCCATCTATCCACCCCACACTGATTCACACACACCCCCCTCCCTGACCCTATTGTCCTGGGAATGTCTTCAGAGCGAACATTGATTATGTTTGATAATGGAATGCAATCAAATGTGTTTTAATTCCCAATGTTATTATTTGTTTTAATCCATAAAGATGGATTAATTAAATTGTGAACACGTGGAACATTAAAACTGCAGTGTTCAATTGTCACTGCTGCCGTTGACACGTTATTACAGAATTCATTTCAACAGCAAATCAATGCTCTTAATATGGAGTATCAGTACTGTAGTTATTTAATGAGCAACATTCACAACTATACGTACACATATATGTTACCATGGTCCAGGATTTATTGACACAGGTTGATCATACGCTGAATAATCCAACCACATTTTTGTTTGGAAGTGGAAAGAACTAATAGAAATTGCATTAATTGCAATGTGTAAAAAGAGTTGAGATACTGTCTTATAATTTTGCTGCAGGTCATTGTAGGATATATCATGTCTTGATTGGTGAATATGTTTAGTTTGTGACTTTATTTGAAGCAGAAATAATATGTGAATGCTTCATTGAGTATAATTCCGACTGGTAACTACGCACTTCGTCCGAGCACATTATCGCACACGTCATGCAAACCATCTTAAATGACCACCTAAACTGTCATTTGGCAAACCTAAAAAGCTGCCAAGGTTGCCTGGCTGGAGAGGGGGGGGGGTGAGAGAGGGGGGGGGGGAGTGGGGGGGGGGGGGGGGGGGGAGAGAGAGTGGGGGGAGGGGGCAGAGGGGGGGGAGGGAGAGAGAGAGGGAAAGAAAGAGGAGAGGAGAGAGAGGGGGGGGAGAGAGAGAGGGGGGGGAGAGAGGGAGGGGGGGGGAGAGAGAGGGGGGGAGAAGGGGGAAAGAGAGGGGGGGAAAGAGAGAGAGGGCGGGGGGAGAAGAGAGGGGCGGGGAAGAGAGGGGGGGGGAAGAAGAGAGGGAGAGAGAGTGGGGGGGGAGGGAGGGGGAGGGGGGGGGGGGGGGGGAGGGGGGGGAGAGGAGGGATGGAGAGGGGGGGGGGGAGTAAGAGTAAGGGGGAGCGAGTGCGAGTGTCGACCAAAAGGAGCACCAGTTGGGCCGACGTAGTCTTCAACTATAATCTTTGCTGTTCAGTCGACAGAGCGACCTTTTGACCATGGGGGGGGGGGGGGGGGGGGTTAGTGAGGGGTGGGAGGTGACGTCACTCGCAGTGCGAGCAGACGGCAGGCAGGCAGATTCATTGTCACAACATCAGCGAAAAACAGGCATTTTGATTTCAAAGTTTGATCAGATTTGTGAACATTTCCATAAATAACTCAAGAAATAAAGCACAACATTTTCAGGTAAGCCGATATAAAGTGCAAACAGGAAGTGGTCAAGATTAGACTTTTAATTAGATAGAAGGCAAGGCAACTTTAACTAGGTAAGTCAACTTTAATTAGGCAACACAGCTTTAGAATTTCCAAACCAAAGGCAACACAGCTTTAGAATTTCCAAACCAAAGGCAACACACAGCATTTCCAAACCAAAGGCCACACAGCTTTAGCATTTCCAAATTATATTTTCAAACCATATTAAGGGCACTGACAGGCCAGTAAAATCACTCACAGTTTAGTAGACATGTGTTCAGTGTTATTCACAGCTCAGACTGAGAGATGTGACCCTCTCGCTCATCCATCTTGCAGAGACTGACTGAGGCACTCAACACTGGGTTTTATAGTCCCTCCGGAAGGGACTTGGCCTTCAAGAGAGAGAATCTCAACATTTTTTAAACACTAATAGCTCTTTTATTTTTAATTGATGGGAAAAATCCTCTTGTTCTGAGTAAGATAGCCAGAAATCACAGCCGTAATTGGCGGCGTTTTTTCTAAAATCAATATACAGAACAACAGTAAGTGGTCAAGATCAGACTTTTAGTAATATAGATAAGGATAGTTTGCTCTGTTGAAAACAATTGTTGCAATGTAAAACATTTCATAATGTGCTATCAAATATAAAGCACCATATATACTTACCTATTAGAATGTTGCAAGATACAATGATCTTCACAGAGTTTGCCTTTTACATCTGAAAGATCAGCCAGAATTATTTTTTAAATAAAACAAAACTTTCACAATGACTCATTAATGTTATTTCAGATATCTGTTTAAAGAAAAATCCCATTATAAATACTTGAAACTTCACTTTGTGCATCATTTCTCTACAAATTACTTATTTTTCTTGCCTTAAAAAAGTCTACTGCCCCCCCCCCCCCTATCCCTACCCCCCCCCCCCCCCCCCCCCCCCCCCCCCCCACCCCCCCCCCCCCCCCCCCCCCTGCATTAAACTTTCCCCCCCCCCCCCCCCCCCCCCCCCCTTTTCTCCCACCACCATGATACCATTCATGGGGACACAGCAATGTCATCCACATGTAAATGAAAGTAGTCAGGTTTAGTATTTTGTTGCATATCCGTTGCATGCTTGAAGTCTGCGATTCATGGGCATCAATAGGTTGTTGGTTGTCTTCTCTGGTGATGCTCTGCCAGGCCTGTATTGCAGCCATCTTTAACATGCTTGTTTTGGGGGCTAGACCCCTTCAGTTTTCACTTCAGCATATAAAAGGCATACTCAATTGGGTTCAGATCGGGGATTGACTTGGCCACTCAAGACCATTTTTTAGCTTTGAAAAACTAAAGCTTTGTTGCTTTAGCAGTATGTTTGGGATCATTGTCTTGCTGTAGAATGAACTGCTGGCCAATGAGCTTTGAGGCATTTGTTTGAACTTGAGCAGATAGGATGTGTCTATACACTTCAGAATTCATTATGCTACTGGCATCAGCAGTTGTATCATCAATGAAGATAAGTGAGCCAGTTCCTTCAGCAGCCATTCATGCCCAGGCCATAACACCCCCACCACCATGCTCCACAGATGAGGTGGTATGCTTTGGATCTTGGGCAGTTCCTTCTATGCTCCATTCTTTGCTCTTGCCATCACTCTGATATGTTAATCTTCGTCTAATCTGTCCAAAAGACCTTTTTACAGAACTGTGGTTGCTCTTTTAAGTACTTTATGCCAAACAGTAACCCGGCCATCCTATTTTGCAGCTATATGTGGTTTGCATCTTGCAGTGTGGCCTCTGTATTTCTGTTCATGAAGTCTTCTGCGGACAGTGGTCATTGACAAATCCACACCTTCTTCTTCTGTCGTATGTCTTTTAGACCTGCAGCTTCGTTGAGGCGAGCCAGGCCAACGTGTCATCGTCCAGGTCAATCAGACCTCGTTCACCATTTGGTGGCCGGTGTTTGGGACAACTGGTAGGGTCCACTGTCTGTGTTGGGTCCGCACACTCGCAGGAGGTGCTGTCCACGAGGCCCCACCTCTTCATCGCTACTCCATAGCGTCCGACGCCTGTCCTCAAGCGGTTGAGTGTTGTCCACTGCATTCGGGGCAGGTCCTAGCCAGGGACGTCCATGGGGTCATTGATGTAATGGTGTAGCCTAGATGGTTCTGCTGACTTCCACTGGTCTCTCCATCTCATCTTGACCCAGACGGCCTGACTCCTGAAGAGTGTTTCTGATCTGTCGGACAGGTGTTTGGGGATTTTTCTTTATTATCGAGAGAATTCTTCAGTCATCAGCTGTGGAGGTCTTCCTTGGCCTGCCAGTCCCTTTGCAATTAGTAAGCTCACCAGTGCTCACTTTCTTCTTAATGATGTTCCAAACAGTTGATTGTGGTATGCCTAAGGTTTGGCTGGTGTCTCTAACAGTTTTATTCTTGTTTCTCAGTCTCATTATGGCTTATTTGACTTTCATTTGCACAACTTTGGTCCTCATGTTGATAAACAGCAATAAAAGTTTCCAAAGGTGATGGAAAGACTGGAGGAAAGACTGGGTGCTGAGAGCTCCCTTATACCTGCATTAAGGAGTCAAGTCAGTCAAATCAAGTCACTTTTATTTATATAGCACATTTAAAACACAACTCTCGTTGGCCAAAGTGCTTTACATTGGTGGAGGTACTAACGTTATACAACATTGGTTCATAGATTAAGTACATACATAAATACATACATATAGCCCACACTCAGAGGACATCAAGAAAGGCTGAGAGTAAAGATGAGTTTTAAGTTTTGACTTAAAGGAGTCGATGGAGGGGGCAGTTCTGATGGGAAGAGGGATGCTGTTCCACAGTCTAGGAGCTGCAACCGCAAAGGCGCAGTCCCCCCTGAGCTTGTGCCTAGACCGCGGGATGTTCAGTAACCACAAGTCAGCCGATCTGAGGGACCTGGAGGAGGTGTGATGGGTAAGAAGACTTCTGATGTAGGTGGGGGCAAGCCCGTTAAGGGCTTTGAAGACATAAAGGAGGATCTTAAATTTTATTCGGAACCGCACAGGGAGCCAGTGGAGAGAGGCCAGGATTGGGGTGATGTGGTCCTTTTTTCGGGTGCCCACCAGGAGTCTCGCTGCGGCGTTTTGGACTGGAGGAATTGTTTTATTTTAGCAATCTGCCGAAGCTGGAAGAAGCTAGCTTTTACCACGGCATTGACTTGTTTGTCAAATTGCAATGCTGAGTCAAATATCACGCCAAGGTTTTTGACGTGAGGTTTGAGTAATGGGGTAAGGCTTCCAAGGCTGCCTGCTATCATTTTGATTGAGTCTGAGGGGCTGAGAAGGATGACCTCAGACTTACTCTCGTTTAGTTGGAGTCATTTAAACACACATGGGCAATTACAAACACCTGTGAAGCCGTGTGTCCCAAACATCATGTTGCCCTGAAATGGGGAAACTATGTATAAACACAGCTGTAATTTCTACATGGTGAAACCAACATGTATAAAAATACCCTTTCATTAAAATCTGGCAATGTGCACTTTAAAGAATGATTTTTTCTATTACAAATCTCAAATTATGGTGTAGAGGCAAATAAATAAATGATGGGTCTTTGTCCCGAACATTATGGAGGGTTCTGTATTTTCTCAATCTCAGTTGCACTCCATAGAATCCCCTCCCACTTTAAACCTATGGCCTCTGATTCTTCATTCCCCTACCCTGGGAAAAAGACTGCATTCATAGAAACATAGAAAATAGGTGCAGGAGTAGGCCATTCGGCTCTTCGAGCCTGCACCGCCATTCAATATGATCATGGATGATCATGATCATCCTGTACCTGCCTTCACTCCATACCCCCTGATCCCTTTAGCCACAAGGGCCACATCTAACTCCCTCTTAAATATAGTCAATGAACTGGCCTCAACTACCCTCTGTGGCAGAGAGTTCCAGAGACTCACCACTCTCTGTGTGAAAAATGTTTTTCTCATCTCGGTCCTAAAAGACATCCCCTTTATCCTTAAACTGTGTCCCCTTGTTCTGGACTTCCCCAACATCGGGACCAATCTTCCTGCAGCTAGCCTGTCCAACCTCTTAAGAATTTTGTACGTTTCTATACAATCCCCCCTCAATCTTCTAAATTCTAGTGAGTACAAGCCAAGTCTATCCAGTCTTTCTTCATATGAAAGTCTTGCCATCCCAGGAATCAGTCTTGTGAACCTTCTCTGTACTCCCTCTATGGCAAGAATGTCTTTCCTCAGATTAAGAGACCAAAACTGTACACAATACTCCAGATGTGGTCTCACCAAGGCAGCTGTACAACTGCAGTAGAACCTCCCTGCTCCTATACTCAAATCCTTTTGCTATGAATGCTAACATACCATTCGCTTTCTTCACTGCCTGCTGCACCTGCATACCTACTTTCAATGACTGGTGTACCATGACACCCAGGTCTCGTTGCATCTCCCCTTTTCCTAATCGGCCACCATTCAGATAATAGTCTACTTTCCTGTTCTTGCCACCAAAGTGGATAACCTCACATTTATCCACATTATACTGCATCTGTCATGCGTTTGCTCACTCACCGAACCTATCCATGTCACCTTGCAGCCTCCTAGCATCCTCCTCACAGCTAACACTGTCCCCCAGCTTTGTGTCATCCGCAAACTTGGAGATGTTGCAGTCAATTCCCTCGTCCAAATCATTAATATATATTGTAAATAGCTGGCGTCCCAGCACTGAGCCTTAGGGTACCCCACTAGTCACTGCCTGCCATTCTGAAAAGGACTCCTTTACTCCTACTCTTTGCTTCCTGTCTGCCAGCCAGTTCTCTATCCACATCAATACTGAACCCCCAATACCGTGTGCTTTAAGTTTGTATACTAATCACTTATGTGGGACCTTGTCGAAAGCCTTCTAAAAGTCCAGATATAACACATCCATTGGTTCTCCCTTATCCACTCTACTAGTTACATCCTCGAAAAATTCTATAAGATCGTCAGACATGATTTACCTTTCATAAATCCATGCTGATTTTTGCCAATAATTTAAATACTTTCCAAATGTGCTGCTATCCCATCTTTAATGACTCTAGCATTTTCCCCCACTACCAATGTTAGACTAACTTGTCTGTAATTCCCCGTTTTCTCTCTCCCTCCCTTTTTAAAAAGTGCTATCCTCCAATCCTCAGGAACTACTCAGCATCTAAAGAGTTTTGAAAAATTATCACTAATGCATCCACTATTTCTGGAGCTACTTCCTTAAGTACTCTGGGGTGCAGCCTATCTGGCCCTGGGGATTTATCGGCCTTTAATCCATTCAATTTACCTAACACCACTTCCCGAATAACCTGGATTTCACTCAGTTCGGAGGTGCAAAGGAATTTGGGAGTACTATTGCAGGATTCCCAAAAGTTAATCTGCGTTTGCTTTCTTTGCGACTGATTCGACTTGCAGATTAACTTTTTGGGAATCCTGCAATAGTACTCCCAAATTCCTTTGCACCTCCGATTTCTGGATTCTCTCCCCATTTATCCCCAGCCTTTATTCCTACTACCAATATGCATTACTCCACATTTTGCTACACTATATTCCATATCCTTGTTACACTACCTTATGTCCTTGTTCTTTTTGGCATCTATTCACTGTACGTTCTCTGCAATTCCAACCTCATGTCCAATGAACAAAAGTGGAAAGAACGAGTACATTTCCAGGGCAGAACCTTATACGTTAAGGAAATAAGTGATATTTTCCAGAAACATATAGTGACAGGGGGTGAGCAAAATGTGATGGACACAAAAACTCTCAAAACATTTTTTTAAAACTTTCTCACTCTCCCTCCCCAACAACCCCTCTCCCTGTGTATATATTTACACACACATTGAACTTTCGTTCATCATATTGTTTACAGTGAACTGTGTTTACATGTTCTGTTGTGCTGCTGCAAGTAAGGATTTCATTGTTCTATATGGGATATTTGACAATTGACAGGTGACTCTTGACACCCCCATTTCCCCCTCCTCACCCTAACCTCGCCTTTCCATTGGCATGGCCACGAATCTCCGCTGCCAGAACAAGCAGCCGAGAGCCGAGAGCCGAGAGCCGCGCTGACGCTGACGCCGCCGCCGCCGCCGCCGCCTACCTGTTTTGTACCAACGGGTGAAGTAACGATCGACCACGGACGGACACGTTCTCGTCGCCGCCATCTTACGCCGGAAGTAAGGGGATATGCCGGGGCGGTATCCTAGCAACACCCGGGGGCGGGCCGGGCCTCCTCACCTCACCGCCACCATGTCGGTAACCTAGCAACACCCGGGGGCGGGCCGTAACCGTCCGGGCCTCCTCACCTCCAAAGATCCTACGCCTATAGGATCTTTGCTCACCGCCACCATGTCGGTAACCTAGCAACACCCGGGATCTTTGCTCACCGCCGCCATGTCGGTATACTAGTAACCCCGGGGGGCGGGGCGGGCCTCCTCACCGCCACCATGTCGGTAACCTAGTAACCCCCCCCAGGCCGGGCCTCCTCTCCGCCACTGTGTGGATGTGAGGCGGTGCTGGGACTGCGGCGGGAGGTCGGCGCCAGAGCAGCGGCCCAGGGTGGGACCCTGCACCAGGACTCAATTACCTTCGCTGCTCGAGTTGCAGCTTTGTGTTGCTTACAGTTGCGTGGATAATTTAAGAGTTACGCGGCACGGAAACAGGCCTTTCAGCCCAAGACAGACACAAAACGCTGGAGTAACTCAGCGGACCAGGCGGCACCTCTTGTTTCTGGAGAAAAGGAATAGGCGACGACCCGGGTCGAAACTCTTTTCAGCCAGTTTATACTGGCCAGCATGAACCTAAATGAAAATTAGAAAACTGCAGATGTTGTATCTACCAATATTAATCCAATCTTGCACCATTCGACCGGTGTTTTCCTTTATTCATCTAGATTAAATCTCCCTCCGGCAGCGAAGTCCATATTTCATCCATCCTCTGAACTTCCCCAAACCCCCTCTAAATCTTGTGCCCCATACATGTCCTGATGTTATATACATAGATGCTGAGTGAAAAAGCTCGGAAGGGGTCCGGCCTGTGTAAGATTTCAGATAGGGATGGATGAGGCCAGGGAGGTTTTTTTTTTAAATTCAAACCCTGTGTTGGCCATTGTAGGTGAAATACAGGGGAGTTGAATGAACCAGTTAGCGTTCAGGCATCAGTGATTTGGATACATGTTAGATTATTCAAATATATGCAAGGTAGTCGCCCCAAGTATCCTGGCCAATATTAATCCTCACTGAACGTTATCAAAGAGGAAACCTCAAATCTGGAGCCTTATTGCACAATCTCTTGAGAGCTTTGACTTGTTTACTTAAAACGACGCAAGAAGGTCACGGTGGCACTTCGGTAGAGTTGCTGCTGCCTTAGAGCGAATGTATCCCAGATTCAAATTCAATTTTAATTGTCATTGTCAGTGTACAGTACAGTGACAATTAAAATTGAATATGTTCTCCCCGTGACCTGCGTGGGTTTTATCCGAGATCTTCGGTTTCCTCCCATATTCCAAAAACGTACAGGTTTGTAGGTTAATTGGCTTAGTAAATGTAAAAATTCCCTAGTAGGATAGTGTTAATGTGCGGGGATCGTTGGTCGGCGCGGACCTGGTGGATGGAAGGGCCTGTTTCCACGCTTTATCTCTAAACTTAAAAAAGGGGGTAATTCAGCTTAAAATGCAACATGCAAAGACCAGTCCCTTTCCCCATTGCTTTTTTCCCCCACAACTTTTTCATGCGTATGAATTTCCCTTTGATCCTGCCCTCTAGTGCCAGATTTAGACGAAGAGAGGCCCTAGGTTATTCCACTTGTGAGGCCCCTCCCAATCCCCCACGACTAGAGGAAGATGGAAGAGTGTTTTAAATAATTTGAGTAAAGCCAAGGATGATGACGGGTGTTTAAAATTCCGCAATTTGCAATTCCTTCTCTAAAGGTCATAAAATGTTGTTAAATACCGTAGTGATTGAAAAAAAATGCATAAATGTTAAAATTAACACTGAAAAACTTTTGCTATAACAGTACTTTGTAAACATTTTGTGGATGTCACCTATTCCGCTCTATGGTCTTTGATTTCGTCTGTCTGTCCACGCATTCGCTCGCTCTTGATGCCGGCGCTTCTCCCCTCAGACTCAGCCAAACAAACACACACCCACACAGCATATCCGGCAGATCGGTGCGGGCCGAGACCTGGAGCAGGGGGAAGGATGACATCAAACGGGTCATGGCAGCTATCGAAAAAGTCGACCCAAAATATCACCTAGTCTTCTCCAGAGATGCTGCCTGATCCGCTGATTTACTCCAGCCTTTTGTGTCTGTCTTCGGTTTAAGCCAGCATCTGGGGGGAGATGGGGGTGAAGAGGGGAGGGGGGGGGGGGGGGTGGTGAGGGGGGGGGGGGGGGGGGGGGGGGGGGGGGAGGGGGGGGGGGGGGGGGGGGGGGGGGGTGGGGTGGGGGGGGGGGGGGGGGATAGGGGGGGGGGGGGGGGGGGGGGGGGTGGGGGGGGGGGGGGGGGGGGGGGGGGGGAGGGGGGGGTGGGAGGGGGGAGGTGAGGAGAGAGGGGTGGGGGAGGGGAAGAGTGTGGAAGGAGGTGAGGGACTGAAGGGGGTGGGGAGAGAGAGGGAGGGGGGGGGGGGGGGGGAGAAGAGGTAGAGGGGTGAGGAGAGGGAGATGGAGAAGGGTAGGAGAGGGATGGGGAGGGGAGAGAGGAATGGGGAGGGGGAGAGGTGAGGGATGTGATAGTGGAGGGAGGGGTAAGAGTGGAGGGATGGGGAGAGAGGGGAAATAGTGGGGAGGGAGAGTGGAAGGGGGAGGGGTAGGGACAGTCCATCTGTTCCCCATTCCCTATCACCCCCAATCCTCTCTCTATCCCCCACACACGTGATGACGCGCTTCGACACAGGCTGCGGGGGTGGGGGGAGGAGCTGTGGCTGCTACAAAGGCATATGTAAATGGATCCATTCCGATTGGACATCTGTGAGCATTGGGCATTGTGACATCACACGATGGAACGTTCACCAACATTTTATGGGTGAGAAGCTGTTTTTTTTTGAAATTTTGGGGGGGGGGGGGAAGAAGGATTTTATTAAAAATGTGTACATAAACACGACAAAATTTAATCAGGAGTGGATACTTATAATGAAAAGTGAAATCTCTACCAAAATCTCGACGATTCTGCGTCTGGTGTTGGCGTAGCAACGAATCAAAGGCTGGCAGCCACAAGTCAGGCAGACACACACACACACACACTTTTATATTATAGATAGATAGATATTAAGAAATAAAGAAACTACAATCATTAAATACACTAAGACTAAAAAGGTTTTTTTCTAGCCTTCCTCACTGCAAAATCATCCAGAAGTTCATCAAAATTTGTTTGTCTAAGTTTGTCACTCTCAATGCACAGAATACTCAGTGCAGACAACCTCTCTTGAGACATTGTGGCACTTAATTCACTTTTAATTATTTTGAGTCTTGAAAAAGACCTCAGCAGTTAGTGACCATTAAGCTAAGAAACAGCCGCAAGATTGCTTCCACATTAAGGAATACCATCTGATTTTTTTCCTTGTATATAATTGGTAAAGGTCTGTATGAGAGAGAGAGAGTGCTCTTCTGTAGGCCTATGGCTTTGTCTCACGTACGTGAAAGTACAAAAGTTCATCAGTAAGTTTCAGGTCAACATCTTCTGGGTATGCTTCCATCAACAGTTCAACACCTTGCTGAATTTCTTGCTTAAATGCGGTCTGATTAGCAAGAAAGGAAAACATTTGTGCAACATCACTGTACACAGTAGTTCTTCTTAAATTGGTTTCAAGTGCATCTAGTATAGGAATAAAGGATTTTATCCTAAACTTATTTCTTGAAGAGAGTTTATCTAAAGCATCAGGACCAAGGTGCACTTCCATCATTTCCTTGCCGTTTCCTTACTCTTTGTCTCCTTGTGACAGTTTTGTAGTTAACATTTGGCAAGGTGGCCTTTGCTTGTTGCTCAAGCTCATCAAAATCTTTAATTTTGCTTTAAAAATCCTAAAGTGAACTGTACAAACTTGCACAAGTACTCAATAACAGTTTTGATTTCTGAACGGCTTTGTTGATCTTGTGAAAATGACCTAGCACACGGGTCCAAAAATGCAGCATAAACACAAATTCCAGTTCTTCCATTTTCTGCAAAATATTGTTAGCATGAAGCCTGGTATCACTCTTCACATTAACATCAGAGTACAAATGACTGAGGGGATCTGTGGTAGCACTTTAACTTTCCAAAATAGCTTCTGTAGCTTTTGACTGAGGTTGCAAAAATGATTTTAGAACTACCCATTTCTTTGTGGAGGATGAAAAAAAGGTATAAATTTCATTGATAATTCCAAAACAGTTCACTGCATCAAGGCAGCAATCAACAGCCGAACAGCCCACCAAATTTAATGAGTGGCAAGCGCATGGAATAAATCTTGCACATGCGTTTTTTTCAATGATTTTTTTTGCTGCATACCCTTGTACCCACCAGCCATGTTGGCAGCATTGTCATAAGACTGCCCTCAGCATTTTCTAAAGTCAATTTCAAACTCAGTAGTGAGATAGTTAAACACTAAATCAGCCATGCTTTCTTCTGAGTGGTCTTTTAGCTTAGGAAAAGTTAAAAATCTCTCACTTGGTAAACCGTCTTCAGGTGATACATAACTGATAATTAAAGTCAACTGATCAGTATGTGAAATGTCAGGGGTGGAATCCACTGACAAGCTGAAATATCCAGCCTGTTTTCAAGTCAGCCAGAATTGCATTCTTAACTTTTTTTGCCATGAGTTGAATCATTTCCTCAAATACAGTTTTTGACAAATAAGATTTCCTGATCCAGTTTCCATACCGATTGATATGAGCCAGTAAAAATTGATCAAATTTTGCAACTAGCTCTAAAAGACCAAGTTAATTGCTGTTATTTGGAGATCCAAATTGTTCATTGTCTCCTCTGAATGGTAAGCCTCATTCTGCAAGAGTGCATATTACAGCGATAATTCTCGCCATGACATGCCGCCAGTACTGTTATGCTTTTATTTGTTCCTCTAGCTTTGAAGTTAACGTTTGCCCTGGCTTTCTTGCTAAGTAGGCATTCCTGTGCTTCTCTGAGTTTTCATGAGTTTCAATAAGACAGGGGTTTTGCCAATCATCAAACCCTTCAGAAGCTAAAGATGTAGCAGAAGATGCAATGTTTGGAAAGAGTTTACAAACAAAGCAATATATCTGGCCTTTTGAGGGAGAATACACAAGCCACTCACAGCTATATGTTTCTCCATTGACTTTTGTTAAATAAAAAAGAGCTTTTGTGCAAAACCCAGACTGCTTTTTATACACTCGCTTGGAATTTGAAAATGGTTCACAACGATGCTGAACTTGAGAGGGGGCCCCTTTCTACCCAATAGGATACGTCCTCATGTGATAATTCTGTCCACAAACCAACGTCTGTTACAGTAGATCTATGTTTGGCATCATCTATAGCTGGGTCTGGAATACCTTGGACTTGGCCTGCCTTACCAGGTGTGAGCTGAAAATTCTGACTATCCACATTATTTTCTTGTCGCTCTTTAGCCTCTCCCTGTCCATTAAGTGACTCCTGAATTAGTTTTATGTTTTCATTTTGAGCCAGCTTCATGGCTGCTTTCCATTTTCAGCTTGCTGTTCCATGTCCTGCTTTGCTGTTTCTGTTTCAGGGAGGTTTTATTTTGGTTGAATGCTATTAGTTGGCTGGATAGCTCCACCACATTGATTTCCTTGTGTTAGTATCAATGTATCTGCTTCACCGCTGGCACCTGTTGCCTCTGCCAGTGGCTGATCCAAGAAAGCAGTGATTTGCCTTAACTTCTTTACCATATCATTTTCAAGTCTCTTTCTCTTGCGCTTGCTAGCACCACTTTCAAATCTTTTACTCATGCTCAGATTAGAATCTGAAAATAAAAAGTAAAATTAATCTTCAACAGATATTAGAAAGGAAAACATGAAGGGGCGTTCTCACAAAATGAGATCCACTTGAGTGAGATTTTTTTTCTGGATAATATTTGGGAAATATTTCTTAAACAATTGTTCCTTACTGACAATTATATTGAAAAATCTGAATCAAATCTGCTTCCAAAAACTGTTTACATAACGAGTATGCTTTTTCCTATCGTTATCAAAGATGCTACAAATAAGCTTAGTTTTATTACTAACCCGACAGTGGCAGCCACAGCACTACACAATAGGTTTCGAGCAACGATTATCAGCTCTACCCCCTAGCATTGCTCCTTGCCAACTTGCTAGTTCAAATATCTTTGCACTTTCCTACTTACCCCTGAGTTTTGACTTTTGAAGCCTGCAAGTATCCAAAGATGTTCCCCGCCATTGCTGCTTACTGGAGCACGTGTGAAAGTTTGCCGGACCCCAGTGCCACCAGATTGACACTGATGTGCAGCCGAGCATGGCCAATGAGATAAGGGGCTGGAAAGCTGCGCCTTTAAAAAAATTATTTATTGCCAGTGCTAGTGTCGAGTTATCGGCTTAAAACACTATTATTCTGAAATGGTTAAATTCTTCGATTTTCCAGCACCTGCAGTTCCTTCTTAAACTTCCTTATTTCATGTTTACATTCACTATCCACCATTCAATTTCTGCAAGGAAAATTACTGAGACTACAGTGCGTTGTGACAGCATATGTAAGAAAGGCCTATGACAGTGTCAAAAATATTATACACCTTGGCTGGAAGCCCCCTAGATTTTGAGGCCCTAGACTTCAGCCAACCAAGCCTGTAGGTAAATCTGGCACTGCTGCCCCCCAAGGGACAATTTCCATTAGCCACCAGCTCGTGTTTAGGAAGTGAGAAGCAGCTAGAACATTAAGTGTAAACCCACACGGTCACAGTGTGAATGGGCAAACTCCATACAGACAGCAGGTAAGGCAAGGATTGAAACGGAGAACTTAACTAACTGCAGTCCCACCCGTTTAAAAAATAAATTTAAATAAATGGTGGCAATGGATATCTAATGCCTAACCCAAATTTACAAATGTTCTATTTTGGTACAAATTCAACAGTTAAATAGCAAAGGTAGAAATATGGCTTAAAACTTTAATCCAATTTACAAACTGTGTACATTAAAACATATTAAAGTAGAGTGGTAATAGTCATTGCATGTGTCAAAAATAAACACACTCAATCTGGTTCTAGTTAGAAAATAGTTTGGACAGGACAAGTAAATTAGACAGAGTTGAAATGCTACAAAATAAACTAAAAACAGTTGTTTAAGGAAAGAGATGCTGGAACCCTTAAAATAGGAATGGATCAAGTAATGAGATGCTAAGGCAAATTATATTTTCTCACATAAAACATTTGCAGTGTTAGATGCTGATGAACACTGAAGATATACTTTCTTGTCAGCAGCTTTATGCTTGATAAAACTAATGAGTCTTAAGAGCAGTTTATAATTGTCATTGTCAAACATTATGATGATTGAAGACTTGGAATGTGTACCAAATATAGTAGATTTCTGTAGCTGCCATAAATGATGAGCTGAATGGCCTATGTCATTATGAAATATGACATAGGGTGTTGGTGGCAGATTCAATCGTCGCTTACAAAAGTGCTAAGAAAGATTGCACAGGGAAATGATGAAAGAGAAAGAGAATCAGAGTAATTGTAAAGATCTAATCAGTTGGAAGATCTCAATGGATTGAGTGCTCTCCTGTGCTGACTCTGAATCACTTCTTGACGGTAGGAGTATAATGGATGCAAATTATCTTTGTTTATTTTCAGATGTCTCCATAGAACAATGTTGGTGATGGAAACAGAGTGCAGCGAAGCAAGAATTTACACCATGGCATAAAACTGCCAGACTTGGTTATTGAGTTTATATTCCAAACTACCCCCAAATTAGTCTGTCCCAGATTTAATCTGAATCTAATGCAGGGGCTGAAGGCTTCTCAGCCTAATGTACCAAACTGATCAAACTCAATTACAACATGGATCTGTATTCGAGAAACAAGGAACTGCAGTTAAGACACAAAGTGCTGGAGTAACACAGTGGATCAGGCAGCATCCCTGGAGAACATGGTTGGGTAACGTTTCTGGTCAGGACCCTTCTTCAGACTTTATTTCTATAAGGAACCGCAGATGTTGGTTTACAAAAAAAGACACTAAGTAAGTCAGTAGGCTAGACAACATCTCAACATCTCTGGAACACATGATATGTGATGTTTCGGATTGGTACCCTTCTTCAGATTGATTGTGAGGTGGATGGGTGAAGGATGAAAGGGTGGAGCAGGACAAAGCCAGAGAAGTGAAAGGTGGATACAGGTGAGGGGGGTTTATGAGAGGCAGATGATTGAACAAAGGCCAACAATGAAAAGACAAAAGTTGTTATGTTTTCTATCTATTACAGTAAGTAGTTCCCTTTCCAATCTTTGAATAATTCAAAGCTGTATTAAGCTGTTGTCTAATAGTGAAAAAGAAGACCAAAAAATGAAATTATAAAATTCTTTTAATACAATACCAGCTGCTAAATAGCTCAAAGCCTCTCTGGAATGTCAATATAAATTGCCTACTATGTAAGGATGAGTCCATACCAAACCCATTTATAATGGAATATATAACACCTATTAAAGCTTTGTGATACAAATAATATTCAATATCTGGTTTATTTACCCTAATTCAAACAGTATTTTTCTTTTTACAATACTAAATTATTCACAAATAATTCAGTGTAAATTTAACTATGAAAAATAATGAGAATTATGAGTTTTTCACAAACTGTGTGGAAGAATATATAAAAATAATTTCTTACTACATTCTGATTGGAATTGAACAAGGTAATGAAAGGGTATATGAACATGGCAATTGGCATCTCTCATTGACCAGGTGTAGAAGAGGTTCGTGGCTATTAGCAAAGAGAGATTTAGACAGATTTAGCTCTTGTCTGGGAATGTGTTGAATGGTGGATAATGAATGTAAACATGAAATAAGGAAGTTTAAGAAGGAACTGCAGATGCTGGAAAATCGAAGGTAGACAAAAGTGCTGGAGAAACTCAGCGGGTGCCGCAGCATCTATGGAACGAAGGAAATAGGCAACGGTTCGGGCCAAAACCCTTCTTCAAAAGATGTAGGATTTGGGGGGGGGGGGGGGGGGGGGGGGGGGTATAGAAGAACGGAAGAGCAGGAGCCAGAGGGCTGAGGGAGAGCTGAGAGGGGGAGGAGACATTTAGGGCTACCTGAAATTGGACAAGTCAATGTTCATGCCGCTGGGGTATAAACTGCCCAAGCAAAATATGAGGTGCTGCTCCTCCAATTTACAGTGGTCCTCACTATGGCCATGGAGGAGGCACAGGACAGAAAGGTCGGATTCGGAATAGGAGGGGGAGTTGAAGTGCTGAGCCACGGAGAGATCAGGTTGGTTATTGCGGACCGAGCAGTGGTGTTCGGTGAAGCGATCGCCAAGCCTACGCTTGGTCTCACAGATGAAATAAGAAAGCTTGTTTTCTCAGCAGCAAATTACAGTAGACCACCTGCGCCCCCTACCGCTAGTAGCATAGATACGTTGCAATAAATAGGGGTTTATGATAGGCTCAGAGAGAGGATGGTGGCGCGATCTCTTGGAAGATGAGATAGAATAATGTATTGCATTTGTATTAACCATCTATTATTGAATGATTAACATAGATAAAACATGTTATGACCAATGAAATAATTGGTACCAATGTTATAACAGGACAAAGTATATTATCGTATAGTTGTATCTAACAAAAAACAAAAGTTATGCTTTAAGAATAGGGGATCCAGAAATTTTAATTATGATTATGGTAAGGAATAATGGTTTGTCCTTGTCATAACACACACATGCATGCGCGCACACACACACACACCCCTTGTCTGGAAATGCCAAACTTTTCAAGCAGAAATCAGTAAATTGCCATTATCTGGCACAGTCATTCCTATAATATACACAATATTTCTATCATATTTACATATTTTAAGAATAAGAATTTTGTTTACCTCCCTATTAAATTTAACTGCCAAAAAAATCATAAAAGTATATGTAGAAAAATATGGCTGAAAAGTATAATTTAACTTTGCCTAGGATATTGAAAGGACTGATATCATAAACACATTTGAATCTTTTATCATAGTATCACACCATTATGCTTCCATTATTTTCAAAAAATATATTTTTGTCTGCAAAAGATATGTAATTCTAAACCCTTACCATAATGCAACATAGACTAATCATTTCAAACTCAAAATCTAATGAGCAACCCTTAAAGTTCCTGAGAATGCTCAATCTCATATATTAATCTCTGGAAGACTCTGTTGAACTGTCAATACATTAACCAATACAAATGAAGCAATTGGGATATCTCATCAAAAATAACGTTATTACAGTAAGAAAAACAACCTTTGCTATATCAGAATATATGAACTTTATTCCCTTCTTTATATTTCCATAAGTATATAATTTAAACATTTTTTTTTCATGTTGATGAATTAAGCATTTAAATAAATACTTTAAGATGATACGACTTTCAGTCTTAGATTTTTCTTTTAGCATTATCTACAGTATACACTCAAAGAACAATGTGCAACAGGGTCTGCAAACCACAGATTATCTATGTGGGACCACATCTATACAGATTTTGGCACAAAATCCATGAACACTACTACCTTCCATGCCTGAAGACTGCTTCTAGTTTTTGCGGAGTTGAACTTCTTGACATAAAGCAAGAATCATCAGATGTGTATATAGATCTGCATTCCTCCACACTGGTTTCCAGGCATGTAGTTTCATCAGACAATAAAGAGTCAAAAGTCTTTCCTGTTTCAGTGTCGGTATCACTAAGTAAGTCAATGCATTGATCATCTGAAAATCCCACTCGATGTTCTGGTGAGTGCCTAACAATAAATTCAGATGGCCTTAATTTGCTTTTCTGTTCCAGTAGATCAACACTTTTAATAATATTTGCCAGTGATTTCACCTCTTCTTTTACCTCTTCATCTTTCACCTGAACATATTTTCCCTTCATTCGTGCCTTACGATACTTCCGGCATAATCTGTAAAATGCACATAAATATCTTAAAAGATTGCAGAACAAAAGATGTCAAAACTCAAGTTCTAATGAAGGGTTGCCAATCTGAAACATAAGCTCTGCTTTATTGTTCACGTATGCTATCTGGACAGCTGAACATCCCCGCACGTTCCAAAAGTGTGCAGTTGGTAGATTAATTGGCCACAGTAAATTGCCCCTAGTGTGTAGGCGGATGGTACAATTTGGGGAGAATGGGAAAAAATGGGATTAGTGTAGGATTAGTGTTGAATGTGTGGTTGATGGTTGGTGCAGACTAACTATTCACTATTTTTATTAATACATTAGTTAAATCTATGGAGACTCACATATTGAAGTTAGTTGAAGGCATAAAGATGGATATGGTGTAGTCAAGTTGGTATTAATAAATTGCAGAGAATTGTGGACACAGTCCAGACCATCACACAAACCAACCATTGACTCCATTTACAACTCACGCTGCCTCGGTAAGGCCACCAGCATAATCAAGGATGAGTCACACAATGGCCACTCCCTCTTCTCCCATCAGGCAAGAGGTATAGAAGTGTGAAAACGCACATGTCCAGATTCAGGGACTGTTCCTTCCCAAAGATTATCAAGCAACTGAACCATCCTACCAACAACTAGAGAACAGTCCTGAACTACTATTTACCTCATTGGAGACCCTTTGATTGAACTTTACTGGACTTTATCTTGCACTAAACATTATTCACGTTATTCCCTTTATCAAGTATTTGCACACTGTGGATGGCTCGATTGTACTTATGTATTGTCTTTCCACTGACTGGTTAGCACACAACAAAAGCCTTTTACTGTACCTCGGTACACATGACAATAAACTAAACGCAACTCAAGTTTTCAAAACAGGCAAATAGATTTCAATTAAGTGTGAGCCAATCACGTTTCAGCTAACAAACAATAGATCTGAGTATTCTAAACATGCTAAAAAGCTAGAAATAGTAGATTCACAGATCACTGAACGCAACAAAATACTATCAAAAAAGGATAAAGTGAATATGAGAGCAGAGGTTTACAATAAGGGATAAGAGCTTTTGAAGGGCTGGTCCTTTCCAAAGAAGAACTTTTTCAGTGAGTGGTGAAGGCAGGTGCACTCACATTTGAGAAGTATCTAAATGAGCATTTAAGTCACCAAGGTAAAGAAGGACAGGCTCTTGATTATTCGCATTAACATGGTGGGTCAAAGGGCCTGCTTCTTTGATGTAAGTTCAGGTTTATTATTGACACGTGTACAGCAAAAAGCTTTGTATTATCAGGTTAGATAATACTATACAAAATACAATCAAGTCAAACTCAAGTACAATAGGTAAAGGGGGAGACACAAAGTGCAGAATATAGATCTAAGCACTGTGGCACATCAATTCCATAAACAAGGTCTAATGTCCTCAATAGGGTAGAGGTGAATCGGACTATACCGTAGATCATGGAAGGACTATTTAGAAGCCTGATAACAGAGGGGAAGAAGCTGTTCTTCAATCTGATGGAGCCTACTTTCAATCTTCTGTACCTTCTGCCGGAAGGAAACAGGGAGAGGAAGAAGGAGTGACTGGGGTGGAACAAGTTTTTGATTATGTTAGCTGCTTTTCCAAGACAGTGTGTCAATCATAGGAAGTTTGATTAGGGCCACATCTATAACTGGGCCACATCTATAACCGTCTTGCAATTTCTTGTGGCCTTTAGATGTTAGAGATACAGTGCAGATATCCTGTGCCTTGACTGTAGCCTCTCAAACTTTCTCTCCCCCTATTCCCTCCACCTCTCCCCTCTCTTCCTCTCTCATTGAGCTACCCCTTATCTTTATGTACTTTCTCATTCCCTCCTACTAAATAGCTATAGCAATCTGTTACAGACATTTGAATCCTTGACCTCTCGGCCCCCTTCATTCTCGTTTCAAATACCATAGTTTATTAGTGCCTTCTTTAGTAATATATGCATTCTGTCCCATACAATGTATAAAGTATGTTGAGACATGAAGAGAGAGAAAGGAAGAAGAAATTGTGGTCGCAAACAAATCTCTAGAATTAGATAAAATATTAGATGTAAAATAACATTTAATCCTTTACACTGATTCAACCACAACTTCAAATGATTAACTTAAAAAGAATGAAGAGAGAAAAGTTACTCACAATAAAATTAATTAGGAAACTATTGGATGATAATTGAAACCTATTTGGCTCACTCATGTTCCACACAAAGGTACCCCCCCCCCCCCCCCCCCTCTCCCATCCTTACCTAGCCTGGTCTGTATGTGACTGCAGACTCAACAGTATGGATGATTCTTAACAGCCCCCTCGGTTCAATAACAGTTAGGGATGAATAATAAAGGCTGGAGTTGCCAGTTATCCATATCCCCTGAACAAATACACTAATAAAAGAGTGGAGAATCTGGGCTTGTTTTTCTGATAAGACAGCAGGTTGCAAAGGGATTTGTTAGAGATGTTTAAAAACATGACGGGCATGAATAGACCAGTTAGAGGGAAATTATTCCAATTGGCAATAAGGTCACGAACTAAGTGACAAGAATGAATGTGATCGGCAAAAGAACCAAGACTGACGCAGTGAATGGTTACGGTTTAAAATACACTGCCCAGGTAGCAGTGACGAGAAATGTAATTGGAACATTCAAAAGCAAATTAGATAACTAGCTGAAAGGAAATGATCCAGGGAAAGGGAAGAGGTGCAGACAAGCACGACTTTAGTTACAGTTAGATGGATTTGATGTTGACTAGCCAAACATCCTCCTGCTGTGCTATATTTGTTCTGTATGTGATTTTTAAGAAGGCGACTGAGAAGAACAATGAAGGTCCAATCGTGCTCGTGTCCCTCCTATCAATAGTTATAAACAACATACTTAAAACATTTCCGGTGTTTTAGAAATGACTAATACTTACATAAAAATGGTTATAAATAAGATGCAGGTTCCTATTGAAGAGGCCACAGGTAATATCCATGGGTATATAATCCCTGAAAGACAAAAATGATTTTGATTATAATGTCTTTAAACACACTTTACCACGTAACAACTTGTCACTAAATACCTCCAAGACTAAGGAGCTGATTATCGACTTCAGGGGGTCACAGAAGGGGGATTACGCCCCAATCTCCATCTACGGGGACAATGTGGAGAGAGTGTCCAGCTTTAAGTTTCTGGGCACACACATCTCAGAGGACCTCACATGTCCACCAACACCGCTGCGCTGGTCAAAAAGGCACAGCAACGACTTTTTTCTGAGAACATTGAAAAGGACTGGTCTGCCCCAACAGCTGCTGACAACCTTCTACCGCTGCACGACAGAGAGCATACTATCGTATGGCATCTCTGTGTGGTATCTCAGCTGCACGGAGGCAGAGAGGAGATTGGGCTCTTCAGCGCATCGTCCACAGAGCACAGAAGATCATTGGGACACAGCTACCAGCCTTGGAGGGCATCTACCACACACGGTGCCTCAGGAAGGCCGTCAGTATTCAAAAAGACTCCTCACACCCTTGTAATTGGACTGTTCGAACTACTTTCTTCTGGCAGACGTTACAAGGCCTTCTACGCCCGGACATCCAGACTCAGGAACAGCTTCTTTCCCAGAGTTATAGCGGCTCTGAACCAGCCCTGCTGAGTGCCCCCCACCCCCACGGACTGTCTCCCTCCGATGGTCACGTCGAACAGACACATCTGCACTTTAGTCTGTTTTGACTATTTTACCGTTGTAATGTTCTTTGTACAAACCATGTTCTCGGGGTATCTAAACCTAAATTTTAGTAAAAGTTACTTAAGTTATGATGTTGGATGGAAGCTGCATACCCAAATCTGGTTGCACTTATGTGCAATGACAATAAAATATATTATTATTATTATTATTATTATTATTATTACAGTGAAATTCTGAGAATGTTGCAATGCACAATGATATTGACAACTTTTTAATTGGATTTTCCTCCAATGCTGAGTTAAATGGATGTGGATCAATGGATATTTTAAACGCAGTACAGGTGCCAAGGAAGAGATAGATCAGCCATGAATGAATGGCGAAGTAGACTTGATGGGCCCAATGGCCTAATTCTGCTCCTATCACTTAGCTTTTCTATGGCACCCCAAATGCATCGCATAAGGGGGGGATAAATCCCAAAGACATGAATAAGTGTTCCTAGAATGTTGTAGGAACCAAGGGAAGAAATTGCAGGAATGTTGGCTGAGTGATATGATTTATCGTTAGACTAGGGTGAGATACTAGAAGGTTAAAGGGTTGCTCATGTTGTACCTTGATACAAGGGTTTCAAGGAGAATGCTGTCTGATGAGCCTAACATCAGTGGTGGGAAAGTTACCACAGGGGATTCTGAAAGACAAGGTCTATCTGCATTCGGAAAGGCAAGAGCTGATTAGGGGTAGTCAGCACTGCCTTGTGTGTGGATTTTTTTTCTCTCATGAATTGAATGAGACTTTTGAAAAGGTGACCAAAAGGATTTATGATGGCAGGGCAGTACACATTCTCAACATGGACTTAGCAAGGCTTTTGATGAAGCTCTGCAATATAGACTGGCCTAGAAGAGTAGATCACATGGAATCCAGGGTGAGGTCAGCAATTGAATGCAAAATTGGCGTGGTGATGGAGTCATGAGAGGCGTAGGATATTTTCCAAGGAAAGAGGAATATTTTCCAAGGAAAGAGGAATGTAAACCTAGAGGGCAAAGGTTTAAGGTGGAAAGAATTAAAAAGGTACGGAAGGACGTTTTTTCACACGGTGGTATATGGAATGAGCTGCCAGAGAAAGTGGTGCCAGAGTTGTTGACTTACAGTGCTAGAGACCAGGGTTCGATCTTGACCATGGATGCTGTCTATATTGAGTTTGTACATTCTCCCTGTGACCGTGTGGGAACAACAAGATGACAGATGTGCAGCGCCAAGTAAATACGACCAAACATATTGTTCAACCAGCGAATTAGAAAAAACACTTTTTATGAACAATTAACAATTAACAAAATCAAACTTACAATGACATTCCTGTTGAGAGGTTGCACCACTTCTATTGGTAGCTTCATCATGTGGGCAGTTTGTGCATTCAGTCTTTCCATAATGTCGATTAAATGAACCAAAGGCGCAGGGAGTGCAGATTGTGTCTTGTCTTGCACTGAAGTGTCCAGGTGGACATGCTACTGTTTATGGGAAGAACAAATAGCAAGAGTAGAGCAAAAATGCATCAAAACCACAGTTCAAAATCTGATATTAATTGACATAACAATCACCTGCTAGATTTACATATTTTGAACATTCACATTAAAAAAAAAACACTTTGCTGTCCTCCTAAGCAGGCTACAAGAAATAACATATTCACTAATTATGTACCAGGTTCTTTGAAGTATTGAGAATGAGCAGCTAAGCATTTACCTTTTGGCTACTGAGATTTTAATGTGGCCTAGCTATCAAAACTGACAGGGTCACATTCAACTATGGCCAATTGATTAACTCAACAGCTCATTTTACCATTGGAAACATACTCGCAGTTAAGATACAGGCCAGAATCTACTTTTTGTAGTACGTATGATTAGTGGTAATTCAGCTTGCACATTTCCTGCAGGCATTTGGGTTAAAAAGTGCAGGGCAAAATTACATGAAATTGGGTCAATAGTGATATCCGTGGGGAAATTGAATCAGAACTATTTTGACAGAAACAAAAAAATTATTTTCATAAAAATTAAGGGATAGAACCTGTATTCAGAGTAGATGGACAGGAAGATCTTAATATGGACCTGTAGCTGAAATAAGCTGCAATAATAATACATAAGGTGAAATAAAAAAAGTTGAATGTCTGTAGGAATTGAAATGAAGTCACTGTTTAGTGAGTCTGCATCCTCTCTCTTTAAACCACATGCAGGGCGTGCAAGCTGTTCCCATACTGCAGCTAAATAAAGTTCCAGCAAACTTACCCCGTGAAAATATGAGAATGTGGTCATTTTTGTATGGTGTAAGGAACTTAGAGCAAGCAGTGTTCTAAGCTGAAAAAGGTCTACAATTCACCATAATAATAAAATAAGCAATAAATAGAGGAGTAGGTCACTGTGTCTGAGTCACCACTCAAGAGTGTTTGATTGTCATATGTGCCGATAATGGCATAATTAAATTCTTACTTGCAGCAACATAACAGGCATGTAAACGCTATATATATATATATATATAGGCAGTCTATTGTTCATAGTTGAAGTTAGTGTTGTATAGTGTTCAAGAGCCTAATAGCTGATGGGAAGAAGCTACTCTTGAACTTGGTGGTCATGGTTTTCAGACTCCTCTACCTTCTTCCCAAAGGCAGGAGTGAAATGAGAATGTGACCAGAGTGGTGTGAATCTCTGATGATGCTGGCTGCTTTTTTGAGGTAGTACCTCCTATAGATCCTTTCGATGGTGGGGAGGTCAGTACCCGTGATGAACTGTTACTGGGGCAATGTCCACCTCACTTTGTGTTTCTGTAAGATCAGTGCTCATATGGCGTCTAACCTGATTGTACTCACTGTCTGAGCCTCCACAACTTTCATGAGAATTCCAAAGATTCACCAGGCTTCAGATAAAGGAATTTTTCCTCATCTCTGTCCTGAATCGTTGACCCCATATTTTGAGACTGTAACCCCTGGTTCTCGATATGTCAGTCAGAAGAAACATCGTCCACCCCCGCCTTAGCAAACCCTGGTAGAATGTTTATGTTTTAATGAGATAAATTCATATTCTTCTAAATTCAAGAGAATATAATTCAATTAACTTCTGGAGTTCATTGGGTTTTCAACCAGTAGAATAGATGGACATTAGCAATAGTTGTGATGTATTTGGATGTTCAGAAGTTTTAAATGAGGTCCCACACAGGAAATTGGTCAACGGTAATAGTGCATATGGAGCTGGGCAAAGTATATTAATAAAAATTGTTAATTTATTTTCAAATAGAAAGTAAAAGTTAATAGAAAGTAAATTATGGCATTGACTAGTGGTGTACCCATGGAATGCTACTTGGGCACTAATTATTGCATCCTCCTTAGATAGGGAGACAGTTGCACATTGAGTGATTGCACACCATATCAACCTTATTCAAATTAGCTAATATAATAAAATTGAAAAAAAATATTGCTGATTTTAGGAATATAAAAGCCATTCAAACCAAGAACCAAAGTTGAATGCCTCATACATAGCTCCAATAAAGTCCCATAGCTTCTCCCAACTAAAACTGCCCAATTGATTCTATACAAATACAGTGGCTTTTTACTAAACACACAAACTTCATTTGGATTGGCAGCATGTTGAGTCTAAAGTTGGATTTTTGGCCTTAAATTTAAAGACCATGGAAATATATTATCTTAAACAGATCAGTTCAGTTAGAAGGAGAGACTGGAGAAAATCGTTTTTTTTTCTCCTTGGAACAGAACAGGTTATGAGGATATATGATTGAGGCCTATAAATTTATGAGGAGCATAGATATGATAAACCACAGGAAACTTTCCCCTTTGTCTGAGATAAATACAACTAGGTTTAGTGAGAAGAGATTTGGAGGGGATATGAGGGATACTTTCTTCACCTAGAGAATGGTAAAAAAAAATGGAACACACTGCCTATTGACAATGGTTGAAGCTGGGTCACTGATAGCATTTAGAAAATATTTAGTTGAGCACTTACAGTAAATCACTTAGGTATAGACCATGGACCAGCTGCTGGTTGATAGGGTCAATCCAGAAGGTTGCCTACTGATTGATGTGGATGTGCTGGGCCGAAAGGGCCTGCTCTGCTGCTTGGTTATAAATCTATGTGTTGAATTATTACTTACCACAGCACCCTTCACAGTGAATACTCGTTATGATATTTTTGCCAAATCCTGGTTTGCAGTGATCTACTTTCACACCATTTAGAGAGTTGGCAATGTAGTCAATATTTTGGAACTTTCTTTTAAAAGGATAGTAGTCCTCAATGAAAGACTTGATTCGCATGTATGCCTGTTGAAGAGCAAAAATAAACCTATGATATTATATTGTAAATGATATACCTATTATATCTCTCACTCATTTTCTTAGTAATGGCATCTTCTAAGATAACAAAGAATTACATGACTTTAACAGATTTTCTGGTAATAAATTCTGTAAAGTAACAGACATTAGACATCTCATGAATAAAAATAGGCATGAGAACGTGGCTCCAATAACTTTTAACTGAACTGGGTATGGTCTCAGAATATATAGATTTTTGAAGTAATCTTATTTTAAAGATCCCTGCTTTGTCCATGTAAATCTCTCCTCTTAAAATGGACATTGCCCGAAACTAATGGGGGGGAGGGGAGGGGTTGCTTATATGTACCTTTTCTTATGGTTATTGCATATTGTGGATGATAGAAATACTTTCAGGCCAAAAAAACATCCTTTCCTTCATCCAGTATAGAAGGTAATCCATATTGAGTGGGTATGTGCAGTTAGTGCTGCTATCTTCCAACTCCAGGGACTGTCTGTATGGAGTTTCCATTATCATGTAGGTTTCCGCCAGATACTTCTGTTTCCTGCCACATCTCAAAGATATGGTGATAGGTTAATTGGCTTTGTTGTGGTGGGGGGGGGGGGGGGGGGGGGGGGGGGGGGGGAGCTGAAAGGAAAAACAAGATGGGGGGGGGGGAATGAGAAAATGGGATTGACCTGATGGAAGCCAGCTGGAACTTCAATAGCCATGCATAGCAATAAACAATAGCCATGTTTGGTGTCATGAGTAAGAAAGTAAAATTGCTGTAGATCTAAAATTGCTAGAAAACTGAAATAAAACCCTGAGCAAACAGCATCTGTGAAATGAGGAACAGTGTGAACATTTCAGGTCGTACACCCTTGACCAGAATGGGGGAAAGTTACAGAGAGGTGGAGGAGAGATAGATATGACAGTGGAAATATCTGTAAAAGGGTGATAGTATGGTTGCCCCTGTGGATAAATTGTTGACCTCGTCTGATTAATGGGTTAATGGGTTAAAGAATGGAATGGAGGCTATGAAGGCAGCCTGATCCAGTCCTATGAATTTTTTCATGTTCCTTTGCCTGTATTCTCACTCTTTAATTACTCTCAGCTCATAGGTTTTTTACTCATAGCTTTTGTTTTCACAGCTTTTGTTCCATTTTAATTCTTCAAATGCTCATGGTATTTTTGCCTTTATTGTAAAGAGTTGAGATTTAAAAATAGATAAATATTGTTACAATTGTACAGAATGTCGGTGAGGCCAAACCTAGATCACTGTGTACAATTTTGGTCATCTTATTTAGGAAAGGATACGCTTCCATTCGAGGCAGACCAGCAGAGATTAATTATGCTTCTTAGTTAAAGTGGAGTAGAACTAGTTAAAGGGGAGTAGAACGCCTTTAAGGATAATTGTACAAACACCTCTGTCTATTCATTGCATTTCTGATATGGTTCAGATTATTTGGCATAACAGAGTATCTGAAAATGAAAAAAATGAAACTGGAAAACAACAATTATTTCAGAATCCTATTCTGACACCAGAATAATATTCACACCTCTTTTATTCTCACTAATCTGAAGGCATTTTCCAATCAATCTCTTTGCACACTGCTAAATTCCCAGCTCTCCCGACCCTGATCTGTTTCCTTGATGATTGTTGTGGTCCTCCTTACAGAATAAATGCAGGTGAGGGGAAACTAGTATATGAGAAGAGACGATTGGGGAATGCTGATATAGTTTTTATGTGTAAGGAAGGGTGGTCTGAATGGAGCAGAGAAAGCCAGCAGAGACTGGATGAGGGAATGGCCTGCTTCTGTGCTGTATACTCCATGTTACAAAGACGAGACCATGCATTCTGCTAAGAGCCAATACAGTACACAATATTGCCTGGCTATCCTAGAAGCCAGACAACCTCAGCTTGATTATTTCTGTATCAATAGCTTTTATGTAAGTTTTACTAGCATTTCAAAAATAGCTCAATATGCAAATATTTCATTATTTATGACACGTGTAAAGGATTGATTACCCACCTTTCTTGACTGGTCATCATTCTTCAAATTTAAGATTAGGGTCTACAGACCATGGTTTGAAGTAAGCTATACAACCAGGAAAATCAGAGAGGGGCTCATCCCTTTGAGGCTCCAGGCCAAAGCCAAAATATGTGATCTTTCCTTACTGCATGTACAAGACATTCCCTCGCTGTTGGGTTTTCTTCAATTCTTGTTGACTAGAGAACGCATCTAATATAAGATTCTGTGAAAAGATCCATAGATATGTTCCCTTAGAAACCCTTGTCTGCAATTAATCTTTACTGCAAATCAGAATAAATAAAGATAAATATATAACACGTCGCTTCACTGTGAACAAAGAGGTAAATAAAGTCATACAACCTTTAAAAAAGTGCTATTGATAAATGACAGAACTAAACACAATAATGCTTTTGTCACTCATTTTACAGAATGTGCGATTTGTTGAGAAGATCAGTACTTAATATCCATTCATAACTGACCTTGCATTGAGGGTTTTGTTAAGCTATTTTTAAGGATAGTTAAAAGTCAATCATGTGACACCAAAGTCAAAACAAAGTTATGTGTTTGGATTCACATACCGGCAGACTGTATAAGGCCAGATTTGTCTTTGTGTGAATCCTTTAATGTAGTAATGTCTCTTGGTCATCATAAAAATCAAAATAGGCAAAGAGAAAGTAACCAAAGGTAAATTTAAAGAAACAAACTTTGAAGAGGCTTTTTCTAGCTGAGTCATTCAGATTGTACGGAGAAGGGAATTACATTTCTGGGGGAAGAGGCTCTTAGCTCTGACAAGAAATACTGGGTGGAGAAAGTAGGTATACAAAGCGGGATAGAGAGAAAGGATAGATGACACTGAGTGACATTCAAGTCTTAAGGAAGTTAAAAAAAGGAATGAGGCTGTGGATGAATGGAAAGACTCATAGGTAAACTGAATAATTTAAACGTCGTGGTAGCCGAGACAGCATCCAATTAAGGTTGATAGCATATGGGAAATAATGTAGAATAAAATGGTGTATTTTTGGTTAACGCAATTGGAATAGAATGATACTTGACACCAATATTACACAAAACTGTGGTCAGCCCGAACAAGCAACAGAGGGTTAAACTTAAGCCAGTCAGCTTCAGCCTTCCTTCATATCAATATTAAATTGAAAAGTCTCTGCTGTTCAAGAGTTGGATGATCAGCCATGATCATATTGAATGGCGGTGCAGGCTCGAAGGGTCGAATGGCCTACTCCTGCACCTATTTTCTATGTTTCTATGTTTCCAGGTTATACAAGTTCACTGATGGAAATGAATGAATGAATGATTGCATGTATGAATGAATGCATGAATGATTGAATGAATGAATGATAATGAAATTGGGTTGCTAAAATAAGATCTCTGAAGTTTCCAGGGTGACAGAGCAGTTTCCTTTGCACAGAATCTTAACAATGCCTTTTAAGGTCATATGGTCAAGTGACAGGAGTAGAAATAGGCCATTCGGCCCATCAAGTCTACTCTGCCATTGAATCTATCTGATTTATCTCTACCTCCTAACCCTATTCTCCTGCCTTCTCCCCGTAACCTCTGACACCTGTACCAATCAAGAATCTATCTATCTATCTCTGCCTTAAAAATATCCACTGACTTGGCCTCCACAGCCTTCTGTGGCAAAGAATGCCACAGATTCACCACCCTCTGACTAAAGAAATTTCTCCTCATCTCCTTACCAAAAGAACATCCTTTAATTCTGAGGCTATGGCCTCTAGTCCTAGACTCCCACTAGTGGAAACATCCTCTTCACATCCACTCTATCCAAGCCTTTCACAATTCTGTATGTTTCAATGAGGTCCCCCCTCATTCTTCTAAACTCCAGCGAGTACATGCCCAGTGTCCACGCTCATCATAGGTTAACCTACTCATTCCTGGTGAGTAATTTTAAATTGAATGAATTCAGTCACTGAGACCTGATTAAAACCTTAAGCAGTGAAGTTCATCCTTCTTTCATTGGTTATTGGACCATATAGTACACCATACTTTACATGAATATTATAGACTACTTTCATTTTTTTTGCTGGTTTGCAAGTTATTTTACTTCACAAAGATTATATTCTCAATAATTGTCACCAATAGAACTTGATAATTTGTATGCACGGGAAACTAGAAAGGGCAAATGTTTGTGCCAAATTCCTGGCACAGCAATGTTGCCAGTTGCAGATCTCTCTACATTTCTAATGCTTTGATGACTGTTTTTTTTAGTATGGATTCCACCAGTGCTCTTGTTCTTGGGGGTATATCTTGAGCACTAAACAAGATACAACTGATATTTTCTTGCAAGATTTTGGGCACACAAATGGAGTTGATAAAAACCCATTAGAAGTTCTATCTCTAGCTATAATTGCTGCATACAATCAGCTTTTATGTTTTTGTTTGTATAATATTTTTATTAGAAGCATATACATATCGTAATCAAAACACAATTTGTTTATCAATTACATATTGTTAGTAGCTGGGATCCCAGCTATCAAAATAACTGGGGTCCTCGTTTATCAATTACATATTAACACTGCTTCTAATTGTTTATTTTTATTTATAGATAGAAAGAAAGGAAAGAAAAAGATGAAAAAATAGAATAAATTACCAATAATACAGTTTAGGAAATAGGTCCGTAGATTATAAAACATAAATATTCATCTAATCTTGGATTCAAGTTGCAGTCAGGCTTCCGTGCTGGACCAATGTACGTACCCTTTCAGAAAATCAATAAATGGAGACAATATTCTAGAAAATAATTCTGGTTTGTCAATTAAGACAAGTCTATTTGTTTCCAAATGCAAGGTTTCTGACATCTTCATAATCCACATTTTCATTGTGGGGGTTGTTGGGTTTTTCCAAAATTTTAATATTAATTTTTTCCCAATTAATATACTATAATCAAGGAAATTTATTTGGCTTGTTGTATGTTTTAGGCTTTGTTCTGATATTCCTGATATTATTAGTTTTGGATCGGGATCCAATTGGATATTAACAACTTCAGAAATAATTTTAAAAATATCCGTCCAGAAATTTTTAATTTTTATACAATTTACAAAAGTATGTGTTAAATTAGCCTCTGACTATTGACATTTGTCACAGATAGGGGAGATATTTGGAAACATTCTATTTAATTTTGTTTTAGAGTAATGCAGTCTATGTAGTACTTTAAATTGTATTAAAGAATGTCTGGCATTTAACGAGCATTGATGTATATACTGTAGACTTTCATCCCAAATATCTTTCATTATAGGTTGGTCTAATTCATTTTCCCATGCTTGTCTATATAATTCCGTCGACGGGACCTCACTATCTAAAAGAGTATTATAAATGTGAGATATTAATTTATCTGTATTAGGATGTTTATTCAAACATTCTTCAAGTCTCTGATTCTCTAGTTCTATATTCTTGTGTATGCGATTTAACATAATCTCTAAGGTTGTAAATATCTAAAAACAATATTTGAATGTAGTCCATAATTCTGTTGTAACTCCTGAAATGAAAGAAAAATACATTTTCTATAAAGATGTCCCACCTTTTTAATTCCATAATTTTTCCATTGTACAAAACCTTTATCCAACACAGAGGGTTTAAATGAAGGATTATTTACAATGGGGAGAAAGAGTGATAAATTATCCAATTTTAAAGTATTTTTTAATTGTTTCCAAATTCGTATACCACTATATATTATAGGATTTTCACTATAGGTTTTTTTATTCAGTTTTGTGGGAGCTAACAGAATCGAGCCAATTTCAAAAGGCAAACAATCTTCCTTTTCCATCTTTAACCAGTCTGGTTGCTGATCCATATCTTCCAACCAGAAGTTCATATTTTTAATATTAACTGCCCAAAAGTAAAATAAAACATTTGGTAAAACTAATCCTCCATTTGTCTTGGATTTACATACATGTTTTTCACTTATTCTGTGGTTCTTATAATCCCAAATAAAACTTATGACAATAGAACCAACTTTAAAAAAAAAAAAAATTTTTGGGCTATATATATATAGATTGAAAGAGGTACAGTAATTGCAGAAGAATTTATGTTTATTTTTAAAATAATTATGATATTTGGTTTGCACAGTGGCACGGCTTCTGCCTTAGTGTCAGAGTTTCATCATGATGGTGTGCGCTCTATGCATGGAATTCGTACATACTCCCCGTGTCTGTGTGGATTTCTTCCGAGTGCTCCAGTTTCTTCCCATATCTCAAAGACGTGCGGGTTTGTAGGTTAATTAGCATTTGCAAGTTGCCCCTAGTGTGTAAAGTGTGGATGAGAAATTGGAATTGAATAGAACTAGTATGAATGGTGTGGTCTTCGTGGTAATGGTGGGCCGAAGGGCCTATTTCCACGCCGTATCTCTAATCCACTCAAAGAGAAAGAAAAAATCAAAGTGAACCCGACAGACAATGGGAGAAAGAGGAATTATAATTAACTCCATAGATTATTATCATTATTAGGAATGCAAATGCAATCAAATCAAATGGTATAATTTACTTTCACATCTTCGGTCTATAAAAGAGAAGTGCCCTTTTCTAATGGCAGTCGCTGTCCTCTAAAGTGTGAACAGATCAATTTAATTCCAATTTGTAGAATGTTCCAAGTTATCTGAATAAATCTGATGATATGTTATGGATGTCTTTACCCACATAAGTACAACAAAACTATACATCTATTTATCATAAATTGTTTGTGACTTTGCTTTGCTTGTACAGAAAAATTGGAATCCCCTGAGATCTCTGAATATCTGGGTGTAGGTTTTAAAATCAGTGAAGATTCGAATTGACGAAAGCTTCATTTTGCTGCTGTGATTTGAGGGGCCTCCACTGACACTGAGTGAATCTGTTCTCCAGCACTCACATTCATGTACCAATAATAATTTGGTACAGGTATTGCCTGGATGAACTCACAATTGTTGGACAATGGTTGTAATTGGAAAGGAATATTTGGCTGTTTAACACAAAGCCATCCCAAAAAGCTGGAAAGTGTGCAGAAAAGAGTTACAAGGATATTGCCAGGATTCAAGGGGCTGAGTTATAGGGAGATGTTGGAGAGACTGGGAATTTAATCCTTGGAGTGTAGGAGATTGAGGGATGAATTTATAGTAATGAGGGGATTAGTCAGGGTAAATGCATACATCCTTTTTCCCAGGGTTGGGGAATCAAGGGCAGAGATTTAAGGTAAGAGGGGAAAGATTTGATAGGAACCTCGGGGGTAACTTTTTCCACAAAGAGGGAATGAACTGCCAGATGAAGTGGTTGAGGCAGGTACAATAACAACATTTAAAAGGCATTTGGGCAGATAATTGGAAAATAAAGGTTTTACAGGGATATGGGATAAACATGGGCAAACGGGATTAATTTAGATGGGCATCTTAGTCAGCAGGGAGTTGGGCCGAAGGAATTGTATCTTTGCTGTATTACTATGAAAATAAAGGGTACAATATGGAATGCAAGTTACACATGATTTTTGTTTGTCCATTTTTTTCTCTCTCATCCATATAGTAAATGCAGGTTAATTTGAAATAGCTGGATCTTTGTGATTTCTTCCCAATTTTACCTTTGTGGAACTTGAAGAATCTAGGCATAATCCACAACATCAAAGAATTAACAATCTAAATACACAGTTAAAGAACTTCTGCATCTCAAGATGATTTCAAATACCAAGGAAAATATTTCTGATTTTCTTAAACACTTCTTTAAAAAAGATCTGTATGGTTGATTTCATTGGTGAGTTCCTTTATATTGAACAAGTCATTTTGCAATAGTAGTTGCCGATAAAAAATAAATGCAATCTAATGCAAAGGAAAGATCACATAATTCCAGCCTAAATTTTCTTGAGACCTCTGATTTTCCTTGTTTTTTACACTATGTGTTATCAATCAATGAAATGTGATATTTTTGTATATTTATTTGCTTTTAGATACACCACTCCCAAAGTTCATAATTTGTTTTATTTAATTCCAAGTTTGGAACACCACCTTCAATTGTGACCAAGAATTAATCGTTTTCCTTAAATCCCATTTATTGCAGGAAATATCCATGATGTCAGAAAGTTTAGTGTCCCTTTAAGAGCAGAAATATTACGTGTAAGATTCAGAGTTACACAATCAAAAATAGAGGCTGTAATGACCAACTTATAAAGAACATCTAGGAAGGAGAATTATACTGTTAAAAGATGATCATCAGTGACAAAAGTATATATTAAAATATCTGGAAAATCATACTGAAGTCAACTCAAAATGCATGATATGCAGCCAAATCACTTCCAAGCAGAAGCACCAAGTTGGCAATGGTTCCCTTCAATATATCTTTTATTTGATTTGTGTTTTCTGATCCAGTAGGTTTTAGATATTTTAAAGTTTCTATCTTTCTTGCAAAACATCTCCTGCATTGTGCTTTAAATAACTCATTTAAGTTCCTGGGAACCATCATCTCCAAGGATCTTAAATGGGGGGCCACAATTGACTCCACAGTCAAAAAGGCACAACAGAGGATGTACTTCCTGCAGTAGCTGAGGAATCGCAACCTGCCACAGGCAATGATGGTCCAATTCTATACGGAGAATCTGCCCTCACCTTCTTCATCATGGTCTGGTTTGGCTCAGCCACCAACACGACACCCAGACGCTGCAGCGAATCTTCCGATCAGCTGAGAAGGTTGTTGACTGCAACCTTCGCCCCATTGACGAACTGTACACTGCAAGGGCCAGGAAGCAAGCGGGTAAGATCATCTCTGACCCCCCTCACCCTGGCCACAAACTCTTTGAATCACTTCCGGCCGGAAGGCGACTCCGGACTATCAAAGCTGCCACAGCCAGACGTAAAAACAGCTTTTTTCCACGAGTAATAGCTCCTCAATAACGAAAAATCTGTATCCCCCTTTTGCTCTGGCCATTCACATGTTTAATCAATAATGTTTTATTATTAATGTTTAATGTTTCATGTCTCATTCTTAATTGTCACTGCATGTCATGTTGTCACTTGCGAGCGGAGCACCAAGGCAAATTCCTTGTATGTGAACATACTTGGCCAATAAACTTATTCATTCATTAAAATTGGAACAGCATTCATTTCAAATATGATCAGCATAAATGCACAAAAGACTGCTTTCAATTTTCATGGTCATGTAGATGACAGCAAGATTAATATGGGGGAGAAACTAAAAGTTCATAAAAAGTACAATGCAATATTTCACATTTTAATCTATCAGATGTTAAATTGTATACAGTAGGATTACTACAGTAAATGATGCAATTATAAAAACTCATTTTATGAGGTTATTTCTTCCATGGTGAACACAATATTACCTTTTTCACACGGTCTTCAGACTGTTGGTCACAATATGTATCATTGCACTGATCAGCCCAGCCAAGTGCAAATGGAAACACTGTAAAAGATGTTTTTATCTTATTATATATTCTCACTTTATTTCAAACAGGTAATATATTGCTTCACCTTAACAGGGCAATCGAAAGACATTGAACCACCCTAGAAAGAACAATGATCTATAGTGCCCTCCAAAATGTTTGGGACTATAATAAATAAATAAGAAATAAATAATAAATAAATAAATAAATAAATAAATAAACCTATCATTTATTTATTTGCCTCTGTACTCCACAATTTGAGATTTGTAATAGAAAAAAAAATCACATATGGTTAAAGTGCACACTGTAAGATTTTAATAAAGGCCATTTTTATACATTTTGGTTTCACCATGTAGAAATTACAGCGGTGTTTATACATAGTTCCCCCATTTCAGGGCACCATTATGTATGGGACACAGCAATATCATGTCAATGAAAGTAGTCATTTGGTAGACCAAATCTGGAGTATGGTGTACAATTTTGGTCGCCCAATTATAAGAAATATGTCAACAAAATAGAGAGAGTACAGAGGAGATTTACTAGAATGTTGCCTGGGTTTCAACAACTAAGATACAGAGATAGGTTGAATAAGTTAGGTCTTTATTCTCTGGAGCGCAGAAGGTTAAGGGGGGACCTGATAGAGGTCTTTAAAATGATGAGAGGGATAGACAGAGTTGATGTGGACAAGCTTTTCCCTTTGAGAATAGGGAAGATCAAACAAGAGGACATGAAACTTCAGAATTAAGGGACAGAAGTTTAGGGGTAATATGAGGGGGAACTTCTTTACGCAGAGAGTGGTGGCGGTGTGGAATGAGTATCCGTACCTGGAAGTGGTCCAGGCAGGTTCATTAGATCATTTTAAAATAAAGGGCCATATCTAACTATGGATGAGAAGGGAATGAACTGGCCTCAACTACCCTTATGGTACGAGTGCAGGATTCACCACTCTAAGTGTGAAAAAAAAAAATTGTTCGGCATCGGACTTGTAAAGCCGAGATCCCCCTATTTAAGCTGCCCCTTGTTATATGGTTATATGGTCATGTTTAGTATTTTGTTTCATATCTTTTGCATGCAATGACTGCTTGAAGTCTGCGATTCATGGACATCACCAGTTGCTGGGTGTCTTCTCTGGTGATGCTCTGCCAGGCCTGTATTGCAGCCATCTTTAGCTTATGCTTGTTTTGGGGGCTAGACCCCTCAGTTTTATCTTCAGCATATAAAAGGCATGCTCAATTGGGCTCAGATCAGATGATTGACTTGGCCACTCAAGAATTGACCATTATTTTAGCTTTGAAAAACTCCTTTGTTGCTTTAGCAGTATGTTTGAGATCATTGACAGGTCCAGGACAAGGGGTCGCAGCTTAAGGATAAAGGGGAACATCCTTTAAAACGAAGATGAGAAGAACATTTTTTTCACGCAGAGAGTGGTGAATCTCTGGAACTCTCACCCACAGAGGGTAGTTGAGGCCAGTACATTGGCTATATTTAAGAGGGAGTTAGATGTGGCCCTTGTGGCTAAGGGGATCAGGGGGTATGGAGAGAAGGCAGGTACGGGATACTGAGTTGGATGATCAGCCATAATCATATTGAATGGCGGTGCAGGCTCGAAGGGCCGAATGGCCTACTCCTGCACCTAATTTCTATGTTTCTATTGTCTTGCTGTAGAATGAACCGCCAGCCAATGAGTTTTGAGGCATTTGTTTGAACTTGAGCAGATAGGATGTGTCAATACACTTCAGAATTCATTATGCTACTGACATCAGCAGTTGTATCATCCATGGGGATAAGTGACCCAGTATCTTCAACAGCCATATATGCCCAGGCCATAACACCCCCATGTTTCACAGACGAGGTGGTATGCTTTGGATCTTGGGCAGCCTTCTCTCCTCCATACATTGATCTTGCCATCAGTCAGATACAAGCTAATCTTCGTTGCATCTGTCCACACCCTTTTTCCTGAACTGTGGTTGCTCTTTTACAATATAATACAATACAATGCAATTTATTTGTTGTCATTTGAACCCAGAGGTTCAAACGAAATTTGGTTTCTGCAGTCATACAAACACGAAGAAGAACCAAGACACAACACAATTTACACGAACATCCATCATAGTGAATCTCCTCCTCACTGTGATGGAAGGCAAAGTCTTATCTCCCCCCTGCACTCCTCGTTCTCCTCCCGATATCAGAGTCAAAGCCCCCAGTGGGCGATGGTAAATAAGTCCAGCGGCAATTATAAAGCCGTGCCGGGTGATGCAAGGCCGCGCTCCTGGTCTTGGCGTTGGAGCTCCCGGCGTGCGCTAACAAGTCCCGCGGCCATTTAAAGTCGCGCTGGGCGATATAAGGCCCCGCTCCAGGTCATCCTCAACCCCGCAACTCGGGCGAGAGAAGTCACCGTTGCAGAAGCCCCGAAAAGCGGTCTCCCAGCAGGGACCCGCGGGCTCCCGGTGTCACTGTCCACCAGACCTGCGGTTGGAGCCTCCGAATCTCCTGGGTCGGGCCGCAGCAGCTCGCCACCACAGCTCCGAACTCGGGCAGCACCACGATGGTGGGTAAGTCCGCAACTCCGCGACTGGAGCCCCAGGTCATTCCTGTTGGAGGCCGCTCCACGGTGCTCGGCCCCAACGACAACGGAGACCCGACAGAGAAAAGGTTGGGTTCTCCGTGCAGGGGAAAGATTTTAAAAAGTTTCCCCACCCCCTGCCCCCCACACACATACTCAGTTTAAAAAATAAATAAAAACTACATACAAACGAGACAAAAAACAAAAAAAACGACAGGCGGACTGCAGAGGCCGCTGCGGCGTGAGTCGCGCCGCCCACCCGACACTTTATGCCACACTGTAACCCGGCCATCCTATTTAGCGACTATATGTGGTTTGCATCTTGCAATGTAACCTCTGTATTTCTGTTCATGAAGTTTTCTGCAGACAGTGGTCATTGACAAATCCCCGCCAGTCCCTTTGTGATAAGTAAGCTCACCAGTGCAGTCTTTCTTCTTAAGGATGTTCCAAACAGTTCATTGTGGTATGCCTAAGGTTTGTCTGGTGTCTCTAACAGTTTTATTCTTGTTTCTCAGTCTCATAATGGCTTCTTTGACTTTCATTGGCACAACTTTGGTCCTCATGTTGATAAACAGCAATAAAAGTTTCCAAAGGTGGCGGAAAAACTGGAGGAAAGACTAGGAGCTGAGCGCTCTCTCAAACCTGCATTAAGGAGGCATTTAAACACACCTGAGCAATTGCAAACACCTGTGAAACCAAAATGTGTCCCAAACGTTATGGTGCCCTGAAATGGGGGGGTGGGGGGGGACTATGTATAAACTCTGCTGTAATTTCTACATGGTGAAACCAAAATGTATAAAAATGTCCTTTATTAAAATCTGACAATGTGCACTTTAATCACATGTGATTTTTTCTATTACAAATCTCAAATTGTGGAGTACAGAGGCAAATAAATAAATAATGGGTCTTTGTCCCAAACATTATGGAGGGCACTGTAACTGTGGGGTTACTAGCATCATTCACCAAATTGCAATATGCCATTGTTTCCTCATGATATGTAAATAGAAACATAGAAAATAGGCGCAAGAGAAGGACATTCGGCCCTTCGAGCCAGCATCGCCATTCAATATGATCATGGCTAATCATCCAAAATCGGTACCCCATTCCTGCTTTCTCCCAATATCCCTTGATTCCATTTGTAAATTGTAGGTTTATTCTGGAACGAACAATATCATATTGAGATATACGTGATTATTTGTCCCAAACAAGAGAAAATTTGCAATGCAATATAGTGGTCGGCACAGTGGTGCAGCAGTAGAGCTGCTGCCTTACAGTACCAGAGACCCAGGTTTGATCCTGACTATGGGTGCTGTCCGTACGGAATTTGTACGTTCTCCCTGTGACCATGTGGGTTTTCCCTGGGTGCTCCAGCTTCCTCCCACTATCCAAAGACGTACAAGTTTGTAGGTTAATTGGTCTCTGTAAATTGCCCCTTGTGTATAGGGAATGGTTGGGAAAGTGAGATAATATAGCAGGTGATTGATGGCTGGCATGAACTTGGTGGTCTGAAAGGCCTATTACCATGCTGTATGTCTAAAATATTGGAGTACACTGGTGGCACAATTACACAAATAATGGTCATTTCAAAATATGTTACAGTGTGTGGTTTTCAAAATCAGGTATTTACAAATGATTTTCTGATTAATCAGATCGATGGTCAGAATTATATGCATTATGTGCAGCTAAATCTCCAATAAACCTGGCTTTCTGGTTTAAATATTTTTTTTAAATGAAATCTGTTTCCCGACAATGGGCACGTGGGTAATAATTTAGGAATATAATGTCTTTTACCCGCTGAAATTTCTGCAGCCTGAAATTTTCATCTACTTTTAAGGTTTTTTTCTCCACAGAAAAAAAGAAAACAATTTAGTTGCATTATTATTCTGTTCCATAAGTAGTTTCAGAAAAACTAGCTAGACGAAAAGATTTTAAGAACTTTTAAGAACTTCTATGTTTATTATGGTTTTCACACTCTCGGAATTTTGTAAATGCTATTGACCTAAGGAAATACTTCTTGAGTACAATGTACATTATCTTTATATTCAAATACAGCAGCCTCTGCCTGCAGGTTACAAGACAGAAAATATGTTCTTTGCTTTCAGTCATCTTCTTTAATTTACATCTCGTTCAGACAAATCAGCTGTTATTAACAAGCCTTTGCCACTATCATCGCATGTGTCATTTAGAAATTCTCCTATCTAGGACTTCCCTTTTGTTCTCTCTATCCTCTCTTTCTCTGCAATTTGAAACATGTTTGATTACTAACTTTTCCCAGTTTTGAAGAAAGTTCATCAATGTAAAATATTAACTCTTTCATTTCACAGATGTTGCTTAACCTGCTGAGTAACCGTTTTCATTCTAGTTTTCTAGAATTTACAGTTTTTCATTTGTTTTTTGAAAATGTGAATTTTGTTTTACTGCTGGCCTTGAAGGGAGGTAAGTTGTTGAATAGATTGGAAAAGGTCACATATTTCTTTTTGAAGTCCTTGGATTCTTTTTCTCCATCTTAACAAATATGAGTTTTAGTTCAATGCCTCATCTAAAAAAAGCAAATCAATCAATGCACCCTCAGTGCCACACTTCTTCATTGCTCAAGTCGAATGCCACGTTTTACTGCCTCACAGGAAAGAATGCCATGCACAGTGGGTACATTCTACGATTCCACACCATCAACACAGACTGCAATTTTTCTAATGAGTTGTTAGCTTTGCGAAAAGTCTCACAGGATTTACAAGATGTTGTAAGATTTTGCAGATCATTAAAGGAAACGAGTAAATTACAATGTGTTAATTGGTAAATTGGTTATTTCTATCAAAGTTTTTTAGATTTATTAATCACAATTATACATTAATTTATTCTTAATCATTCATACACATATTCAACCAGAAGAACATTGTATTTTCACATCACGTTTTGCATCTTAAAAAAGCAAATGCAGGCTTAAAAAAAAATAGCCAATCAAAAAGTATTATGCACCCTCAGTGCCACACTTCTTCATTGCTCAAGTCGAATGCCACGTTTTACTGCCTCACAGGAAAGAATGCCATGCACAGTGGGTACAATTTACGATTCCACACCATCTACACAGACTGCAATTTTTCTAATGAGCTGTTAGCTTTGCGAAATGACTCACAGGATTTACAAGATGTTGTAAGATTTTGCAGATCATTAAAGGAAACGAGTAAATTACAATGTGTTAATTGGTAAATTGGTTATTTCTATCAAAGATTTTTTAGATTTATTAATAGTTGTGATTACACAATTATTTAAGAAATACTTGTATAGTTATTACTGAGCTGCCATTGGACATTTCACTACATTAAAGGTATTGAATATTTGAAAGTTATTGTTCTGTTGGACAATCACCCAGATAATTTTATTTATGGCTTCACTTTAAGGCATCCTATTATTATGCAAATGTCTACTGATGTTGGACCATATGTTGCTTGTGAACAAATTCAGCTATTTAGTCTTAAGCAGCCTACAGCTGCGTGTGCAAATCATCAGGTGTGTGAAACTGTATCGGACTATGCCGCCACATCTTTATGAAGGAAAAATGTAACATTGCAGGAGAAAATTATTACTTCAATTACAATAAAATTATTATATATTTCAAATTCACGTTATAGGAGTAGAATTAGGCCATTCAGCCCATCGAGTCTACTCCACCATTCAATCGTGGCTGATCTCTGCCTCCTAATCCCATTTTCCTGCCTTTTCCCCATAACCCTTGACACCCATTCTAATCAAGAATTTGTCTAACTCTGCTTGAAAAATATCCACCGACTTGGCCTCCACAGCCCGCAATCAGTTCCACAGATTAACTATCCTCTGACTAAAGAAGTTCCTCCACACCTCCGTTCTAAAAGCACCCTTTAATTCTGAGGCTATGAAGAGTTCTGAGTCTCAGGTCCGAGACTCTCCCACCAGTGGGAACATCCTTTCCACATCCACTCTATCCCATAATATGCAAACCCACTCATTCCCAAAATCATTCTTGTTTTTCACTGAGCCTAATTTCAATCTTATGAAGTATGTAGCTGAAACTGCATTTATTTGAAACAAAGTTTACTTACCAATGAATTGAAAATTAAATATATGGCTCATTGGTGTTTTTGAGGGCTTGATACTGTGGCAGGCAGAATTCCAGTGGTGCACCTCACACTGCAAGTCCTGGACAGCATCTTCTAACTGCTTCTGCAATTGTTTCTCAAACTTAGTAATCTCGTTGTTATTACACTTATTTGTGTAGAAATCTGCTTCCAGGCGGACACTTTTTTTTGGATTGTGATACACTGAAACATATATGAGTAACAACAAATATGTCAGTAATCTGCCTGAAGATGCAACACATTTTAAATTAATTTATAAAATTGCAGAAGCCCTGGCTGAGATATGTGAATCATTGTTAGACATGGATGAGGTGCCAGATGACTGGAGGGTGGCTAATGTGTCTTATTTAAGAAGGGCTACAAGGAAAGACCTTGGAATTATGGATTAGTGAGACTAATATTTGTGAAAGGCAAGTTACTGGAGAGGTTTCTGAGGGATAAAATATATATGCATTTGGATAGACAAGCGCTGATTAGGAATAGACAGCACGGTTTTGTATGTCTTACGAATTTGATTGTTTTTAAAATAGGTAACCAAAAAGATTAACAAGGGCAATGCCATAGATTGTTGTCTCTATAGATTTCACCAAGACCTTTGATAAGGTTCCACGTGGTATGAAGATTAGATCACATGCAATCCAGGGTGAGCTAGCGGACTGAATACAATGGAAGGAAGCAGAGGCAGGTGCTTTTCAGACTGGAGGCCTGTGACAAGTGGTGTGCCTCTGGGATTGGTGCTGGCCCATTGTTGTTTGTGGTTTATACCAACAATTGGGATGGGAATATACAAGGCATGATTGTTTGCAGACGACACTAAACTGGGTGGTATCAAACATGGTTATCAAAAATTACAGTAGGCTTTTGATCAGCTGAGTAAGTGGGCTGTAGAAAGGCTAATGGAGTTTAATGCTGATTCGTATGAGGTGTTGTATTTTGGGAGGTGATCTTCACAGAGAATGGTAGGGAGAAGAATGTAATCAAGCGGGCAGAGCATGATGGCTGATTTGACAGAGAGCTCCGTACAGTCGGATAAATAGACCTCCCCTAAATTCAAAGTAAGCTAGTATTTGTGTTTTAATGAGTACAGTACGAGTGGGGGAGTCAAAACAAAGAGCAGAAAGATGCAAGAAAAGATGCTAGAAAAGCAAGAAACAGAAGGACAGGCTTGAAGCGACACAGACGAAGACAAAAACAAACAGGCTGGTGGAGACGATGTAACAGAGGCCCTTCATGAGGGATTAAAAAGCATAAGTACACAAATCAGCAACTTGAGAAAATAATTAAAAGCGGACTTCACATCATTCAAAGGCGATTTCAAGCGGTAATATGAGAGAAGAGCTGGTCGAATTTAAACATGAAATGAATCATCAGATGGCAGCAAATGCACAAGCAATACAAGACCAAAGAAAACGGAGGAAGCCGCCACCCGAATAGAGGAGCTGGAAACATAGAGTGTCGCTGCAAACACCATACTCCAAGAAACACTGAAAGACCAGAAGTTACTTGTCAACAAATTGAACGATCTGGAGTCCAGATCCCAAAGAAATAATCTGCAAATATACGGTGTGCCGGAGGGTGTGGAAGGTAGCTCAGTACCTCAGTTTGTGGAGAAACTGCTCAGAAGTGAAATGTCAATCTCTGAAATGACAGATTTACATATTCAACGAGCACACAGATCCCAGGTACAGAAACCAAGCCACAGCTCCCCTCCGCAGGGCTGGATTTAGATGAAGAGAGGCCCTAGGCTATTCCACTTGTAAGGCCCCTCCCCCCCCCCCCCCCCCCCCCCCCCCCCCCCCCCCCCCCCGATGAGAGAGGAAGATGGAAGAGTGCACCAGATTGACACCGATGTACAGTTGAGCGTGGACGATGAGATAAGGGCTGGAAAGCTGCGCTTTTTATTTATTGCTAGTGCTAGTGTTGAGTTATCGGCTTAAAACACTATTATTCTGAAATGGAGGGCAAGGAAAATTATGAAATGTTGTCTAGAGACTACAGTGCGTTGTGACAGCATATGTAAGAAAGGCCTATGAGTGTCAAAAATATTATACACCAGGCCTGTATGATGCTTTTCAAAAAGGGGGGTGACATGGCAGGATTACATAAAATGTTATGTGAAATAAGTGCAAAGCTCAAAGACCCTTGCAGCCGGGGTCCTGAGCCCACTTAAGGGCCCTGGAAGCTCTGGGGTTTTATATGCTCTCTGGTGCACTCTGAGCCTTATTTTGGAGCATTTTTGCACCAAGTTTATGACCAATATTTCAGAAATAATTTGGGTTGAGTCAAGAGTAATGAGTAGTTGGAATGGGATAATTGGGGTCATTGTTGTATACATTTTTTTAAATCAAGAATTGAAGCTGTCCTTGTTTTAATAACCAAGTTGTACTGTAAAATGTTATAAAGGAGCATGAAAACACTGCAAATAAAATACTGTGTTTGCAATAAATAAAACCTTTTTTTAGAAAATGTTTTGTGTGTTGATTTGTTTGCCTGTTACTGTTCGACTGTGTTAGTGTGTGCATATTAAAAATATGATGCAAAATGAAAGGCGCAAACTATGGAATACATATTTTTCAGTATTGTTATCAAGGAAAAGAAAGCTGTTCCAATTGTTTGATATTATTCATATGGAGGAGAAAATATAATTGCTCTAAAACCTACCTTAATTTTGAAATCTCACTAAAGATAGCCCCCCCTTCCCACTCCCCCTCCTCCTTCCCCCTTCCTCTCCCTCTACCTCTCTTTCCCTCCCCATCTCTCTCCCCCTCCTCCTCCCCCCCTTCCCCTCTCTCCCCCCCTCTGTCTCAACCCTACCTTTCCCTCTCTCACATCCCTCTCTCTCTCCCTCCAACGCAGCGAGGTTCCGACTCCGCGCCACAGACATCGCAGCCCCCCCCCCCCCCCCCCCCCCCCCCCCCCCCCCCCCCCGGCCCGGAGACACGGGCACTCCCGCAACGCAATATTCCACTACTTACCTGGAGTAACCACGGAATATCTTTGGTAGACACGAGGCATCGAGATGATTGTGTGGCGTGCAAATGGAGATCTGAACCTGCCCGGGCCCACTGCGCACACGTGGAGAGACAGCGTCATTTTGTGTCGCTACCGCGTCACCTGCTTCCCCCAACTGTACAGGCGCGGATGGTCACAATTTTTTCCCCTCAAAACTTCCAGCGGGCCGGGACCAGAATTTAGGGTAATTTCCTTCAAAGTGGAAACGCTGATAGCTCTCCAATTTTTTTTTCTCTGGATTTTTTTTACTACGGGAAAAAAAACACCTTGGCCGTAGGCCCCCTAGATTTTGAGGCCCTAGGCATCAGTCTATGAAGCCTATAGGTAAATCCGGACCTGCCGAGGCCACCCTAGATCTCGAGGCTCTAAGCTTAAACTTGTGAAGCTTAAACGTAAATCTGGCCCAGCCCCTCCAAGATCCATAATTGTCCACTTTCTCCAGTTTAAAGTTAAAGAGATGGTTCTCAAGCAGGCATGGCAAAAGAAGATCCAACTTGGAGAACGAATGTTGTTTTTTGACCATGACTATACTACCGCTGTAGTACAACAACGTATGGCATATAAACATGTTAAAAGCATCCTAAAAGAGGAAGGAATCCGCTTTTAGACACCATTTACCAAGATACGTATTTGTGATGTATGTGATATAATTAGCATATGTTATGTCTTGTGCGAGGGTACGCATGCGCTGGGGAAGACTCAAGGTGGCGTCCTGGAATAAAGAAGCTTGCTAGTTTACTCCCGTATCTGAGTGTTATTTTAAGTCAGTTCCAAGCACCCAAATACATAACAATTGGCGACGAGGATAAAAAGAACAAAGAAGGAAAGAAGGTTACACAGAAAAGCTGGAGAAACTCAGCGGGTGCAGCAGCATCTATGGAGCGAAGGAAATAGGCAACGTTTCGGGCCGAAACCCTTCTTCAGACTGATCAGGGGTGGGGGTGGGTGGGGACAAGAAAGGGAAAAGGAGGAGTAGCCGGAAGGCTGGAGGGTGGGAGGAGACAGCAGGGGAGCTGAGGAAGGGGAGGAGACAGCAAGGACTAACAGAATTGGGAGAAGTCGATGTTCATGCCCCCGGGGTGCAGACTCCCCAAACGGAATATGAGGTGCTGTTCCTCCAATTTCCGGTGCTGCTCGCTGTGGCCATGGAGGAGACCCAGGACAGAGAGGTCGGAGACGGAGTGGGAGGGGGAGTTGAAGTGCTGAGCCACCGGGAGGTCAGCTAGGTTATTGCGGACCGAGCGGAGGTGTTCGGCGAAACGATCGCCCAACCTCCGCTTGGTCTCACCGATATAGATCTGCTGACATCTAGAGCAGCGGACGCAATAGATGAGGTTGGAAGAGATGCAGGTAAACCTCTGTCGCACCTGGAACGATTGCTTGGGTCCCTGAAAGGAGTTGAGGGGGGAGGTAAAGGGACAAGTGTTGCATCTGCTGCGGCCGCAAGGGAAAGTGCCCGGGGGGGGGGTGGACCGAGAGGGAAGGGAAGAATTGACAAGGGAGTTATGGAGGGAGCGGTCTTTGCGGAAGGCAGATATGGGGGGAGATGGGAAGATGTGGCCAGTAGTGGGGTCACGTTGGAGGTGGCGAAACTGACGGAGGATTATTTTTTGTATGTGATGGCTGGTGGGGTGAAAGGTGAGGACTAGGGGGACTCGGCCCTTGTTGCGAGTGCGGGGATGGGGAGAGAGAGCAGTGTTGCGGGGTATGCGGGGTATTCCTTGCTGTCTCCTCCCCTTCCTCAGCTCCCCTGCTGTCTCCTCCCACCCTCCAGCCTTCCGGCTACTCCTCCTTTTCCCTTTCTTGTCCCCACCCACCCCCACCCCTGATCAGTCTGAAGAAGGGTTTCGGCCCGAAACGTTGCCTATTTCCTTCGCTCCATAGATGCTGCTGCACCCGCTGAGTTTCTCCAGCTTTTCTGTGTAACCTTCGATTCTCCAGCATCTGCAGTTCCCTCTTTAACAAAGAAGGAAAGAAGGACTGTTTTGCAACACACAGTATTGTTTAACAGTTTAAACAGTAAATATGGAGTTGTGTCCAGTTGTTTGCGAGCTGGACATGAGAGGCCTGCAGCTGTACAAGCCGGTGAGTTTGTCAGGCTATCTCTATGTTGTGTCTACGTGGCAAGATGTCGTCCTTCGGATTGTTACACATTTTAGACTAAGTTTTCTTTGTCGAATTCCTCAAACTGAATAGTCTTTGTACAGTTAAGTTTTAGGTGAATTGTTACCCCAGAACACACAATTGGCGACGAGGATAAAAGAACAGAAAAGGAAAGAAGAAGGGCTGTCAAGAAACAAAAAGTTAAAAAGAAGAGGTTGTGTTTGGAAACAAAGTGGAACGGCCCCAAGCAAAATGATTTGGCACCAAATGGTTTTGAATTGGCGCCAAAGAAAAGAAAGGTCGGAACGGGAAGCAAAAGCGCAAGGAAAACAAGTGTAAGTAAGTGTCACCGAAGAACGCAGCCGAAAGCTGGAAGCCTAACCAGCAGGACAGCGACGGTCAACTTACGTGGAACGCTTTCCAGGGCCGTGCAGCCACGGCAAAGGGGCAGAAGAGGCACAGCAGCCGCCACCAATTTCAAGTGAGTTCCAGTGCCATGTACCGTGTAGGCCACGGACAAGTCCGGTGACCGCCACCAACTTTGAACATTTTCCATGGTTGTGTAACCCACAGCCAGCCCCAGTAATAGCCACAAACGTCGGGTGAGGGCCCAGTACCATGTAGGCCATGGACAGGTCCGGAGATCCCACCAATGAAAACCGAGTCTTCAGCCCGGCCGGGAGCAGAGTCAGCACGGTCATGAGAGCAAGCCTGGTCGCATGAGACGAAGCAAGAGAAAGCCGGCCGAGAGAGAAGTGGGTCCCCGCGAGAGAAGCGGGACACAGCGCTTACCCAGCCCCCGACTGCGGGACAGTCCCGACGAGCAAAGCAGCCAGGCGGGCCGGAGAGCCAGCGACGAGCCGAGCAGCGGGACCAGCAGCAGAGACGAGCCGTGGAGCCATCGACAAGCCGAGCAGTGGGTCTAGCAGCAGCCAGTTGGGCCGGAGAGTCAACGACGAGCTGAGCAGCGGGACCAGCAGCGGGAGCCAGCAGAGTGAGGCTGCGCCGCAGAGTCGACTTGGCAGGTGAGTCAGCGGTGAAATAGCGGAGGCAACAGCAACGGATGAGCCAGCGGTAGCAGCGGAGATTCGGAGTGGCCAGCAGCAGCGGTATCCTTGGGAGAAGCTCTGGAGAATCCGAGAGGGGCAGGGAGTCCCTCAAAAGACAAACGGGAGGTGCAAAGTGACAAAAGTCAAGGGCAAAGTGACAAAAGTCAAGTGCCAAGTGACGAAAGTCAAGTGCAAAAGGTCAAAGGCAAAGGGACAAAAGTCAAATGCAAAGAGACATTGCCATCCAGAGGGCAACCCTAACTATTCAAGTTGCATTTAGGGGTATGAAGGTATGGAGAGAGATCCGGAACAAACAGAAGGCGGCAACAGTAATACAAGCAGCATTTAGAAGGCAGAGAGTATACCGTCCATACAGGGCAGCTATAATAGTACAAACCCATTATAGGGCACACCTTCAAATAGAAAGTTATCGCAAGACTTACATAAAGGTACGCAGAAGCGTTGTACTGCTTCAGGCTGCCTACCGAGGAATGCTGGTTCGAAAGCAATTACGGTGCATGCACAAATCTGCCAAGGTCATACAGACTTATAATCAGATGCATAAACAGTGTCAGTCTTTCAAGAAACTACGCTGGTCTGCCATTGCGGTACAGCAACTATAGAGAGCTTGCCAGATAAGAAATGTCCAAGTGAGACATTATAATAGTTTGAGAAAAGCAGTCGTTTGTATTCAGGCCTTCTATCGCGGGATTAAAGCCAGAGAATTGGTTGAGAAAATCAAGGCAGCATGCCATATTAAGTTAGTCTTAATGATGTGCATTACAAGAAAACATTTCTTGATGCAAAAGGCGGCTGTCGTCATTCTGGAAGCTGCATACCGTGATACCGTGATTAAGGGTACGCTACAGAGTTGTGCGACAAGCAGTCATTTCAATCCAGAGATGGTACAAAGCATGCAAAATAGGGCATTCCCAGTTTGTGCAATATCAGTCAATGAGGTATGCAACTATTACCATTCAGGCTACCTACAAGAGTATGGTGGTTAGGCAGTGGGTTAAGCAAAAGAGGGCTACTGTAAAAGTTCAGTCAGTACTTTGTATAAGTTGGTATAGGAAAGACCTAAGGAGACAAATAGATGCAGAACAGAAAAGGCTGAAACGATACAAAAGGATATAGGAGAGACTTCCTCAAACTGAATTATACAGCAGTTGTAGTGCAGTCTCACTACCGTGCTTATATAGTAAGAAATCTTAACACAGCGCAAATCAAAGCCACTGTTGTATTGCAAAGACAATATAAATCCTACTTCTTGATGAATAACCAGAAAGGTGATTTAAGAAGACAAATAGATGAACAACAGAAAAGGCTTAAACGATACAAAGAATGGTTAAATAAAGGTGTGACAATGAGCAAAAAGCTGTTAATACAAAAGTCTAAAGAAGAGAGGCTTGTCGGTCAGGACAAAAGTATGCAGGACCGATTGCGATTAGGACACTTCACTATAGTCTAGCATGAAGCCTCCTTCACTGAGCAATGGACAAATGGTTATAGAAATAGAAATTAGGTGCAGGAGTAGGCCATTCGGCCCTTCGAGCCTGCACCGTTATGCATTGCAGAATCTCATTAAACAACAAGAGCAGAAAAATACGCAGCGAATGGAAAATGCAGAGGAAGCTGCTAGAAAACGAAAACTTGCAGCCATGGATCAGATCCCACCTACAAAGAGGAAAACAAAGTAAATACATGAACCAGAAAATGAAAGGCAGAATATCATGAACAGGAAGAAATTTGAAAATTAGATTAGGACATTTAAAAAGGGAAGAAGCCGAGATACAGGCAGAGCTAGAGCAATTCGAAAGTGTTCGCAATTTACACATAAAGGAATGGAAAATTATAACACATAAAGCAAGGGGTAATGTATTTGGTTTAAGGAAGATGAGTGGAATGAAAAATTATGTGCTAAGTTTAGATACGATTATTACAGTTATGAGGATGTAATGTAAGATGACTGTAATAATGCAATTTTGCAACAGTTTGTTAATCAATTATATTTAATGTAATTGACATGGTATTATCCGCCTCCAAGTTAAAGGGGGAGCAGTGTCGTGTATGTGATATAATTAGCATACGTTATGTCTTGTGCGAGGGGACACATGTGCTGGGGCAGACTCAAGGTGGCGTCCTGGAATAAAGAAGCTTATTAGTTTACTCCCATATCTGAGTGTTATTTTAAGTCAATTCCAAGCACCCAAATACACAACAGTATTCACTGGGAAAGCGGACACCAAAACCTACAACAACGCAAGGGAAGGCATGCGAGATCTACAACAGAGAGGCTACAAAGTGGAAGAGCTGCGGGGAGACACGGACATGCCAAACAACTCCGCCAAACAACGCGGTGGCAGATCGTCGAGAGTCATGAAGAATCAGAGACAGTCAGACAGGCATGGGAGCACCTTCAAGAATTACAACAAAAGACTCATGCTTGAATTGAGATATGATTATGAAGGTACGCATAGACATGGATAACACAGTGGCCTCCGCCACAATATGTTAGAATACTGAGCTCTTATGGAATCCTAAGTTTACAAATATGTGTATAGATATATATATATTCATAGACAAATCTGTTTATAAGCCATGTTCTAAAAATATCACCAAACATCACAGACTTCATGTGAATGTAATTAATGTTGATTTAATACATCTTTCTGTATTAGATACATCCGACTGCTAGGGAGATTAGCGAAATATTAGAGCTAGAATGAATGGAGGGACCCATAGAGGGTTGTCCCCCTTATCTACGAGAGGGCCCTTTCTTAGTGTTAGGCTTCCCCCCTCAATTTACAAAGGGATTTGGGATCTATGGAGGAGAGAGAATACCCTTTTTTGGGAGTCCATATATATTTTGATGTTTAGTTTTGTTTTGCCAGGTAAAACACCTTTGTACGTTCATATGTTTTGGTTTGTTGTTCAGAATGGTTCTGGTGTTGAGTTGAGGGGATACAGTGAAATCAATCACACTAAGTGTAATGATGCAATGTCAAGGACTTAAGCTGATGTTTCTAAATGTTAATGGTTTGGGTAATCCAATTAAGAGGGCTAAAGTCATGACTAAATTGAAAAAAGTGAAGATGCATATTATTTTCTTACAAGTCTTTATTCTCTGGAGCGCAGAAGGTTAAGGGGGGACATGATAGAGGTCTTTAAAATGATGAGAGGGATAGACAGAGTTGATGTGGACCAGCTTTTCCCTTTGAGAATAGGGAAGATTCAAACAAGAGGACATGACTTCAGAATTAAGGGACAGAAGTTTAGGGGTAACATGAGGGGGAACTTCTTTACTCAGAGAGTGGTAGCGGTGTGGAATGAGCTTCCAGTGAAGGTGGGGGAGGCAGGTTCAGTGGTATCATTTAAAAATAAATTGGATAGGCATATGGATGAGAAGGGAATGGAGGGTTATGGTATGAGTGCAGGCAGGTGGGACTAAGGGAAAAAAGTTGTTCGGCACGGACTTGTAGGGCCGAGATGGCCTGTTTCCGTGCTGTAATTGTTATATGGTTATATGGTTATAAACCCATTTATCGCGACAAGAGCATGAGAAGCTGAAAAGATTTGGATATAAAAACACATATTATAGCTCACATACTCGTAGTCATAAAAGAGGAGTGGTAATCTTGATATCACAGTTAAATTTGAAATTTTTAAAGAAATAAAAGACATAAAAACAAGAATTTGGTTTTCTTGATGTCTGGAGGAATTTTCACCCTCTAGAAAGAGACTATACACATTACTCAACACCGCACTCAGTTTACTCCAGAATAGACTATTTCTTAATGCAGAAAGAAGACTGTTATAGGGTAACGGATTGCAGAATTGGCGTGGCAGATGTATCAGACCATAATGCCATATACTTAACAATTCAAATGGACAGTAGAAGGAAAAACACAGTGTGGCGATTAAATGTTAGAATACTGAATGATAAAACAACTGTTAATGATATTAAATTGGAAATCAAAACTGATCTAGAGGAGAATGACAATGGGGAGGTGGACCCATCCATACTATGGGACTCATTGAAGGCTGTAATATGAGGTAGGTTAATAGCTAGGGCATCACATATTAAAAAAGTCCAGAATGAAAACATATAATAAGTTGATATAAGACCTGAAGGATTTAGAACAGAAGTACAAAAATAATAAGGACCAGAGAACTTAGAAGCAAATAGAAGATTTGAGGGGACAAATGGATGGAATATTGGGTCCAGAGATGGAGAAAAAAGCAAGATTTGTAAAACAGGCAAATTATGAGCTAGGCCCTAAATCCACTAAAATACTTGCCCGAAGGCTACGCAAACAACAGGCTGACACACCATACACAAAATTAAGGACCCCTGTACACAGAATTTGAAGAGCGATTCAAATGAAATAGAATATATCTTCCAGGAATATTATAAAGAATTATATACACAAACCTCTACAGTAGATGGGGAATCAATGAGGACTTTTGTTTAAGTACAATAGATCTGTCCTGTATTGGGGAGACACAAAATCAAATAATCACAGCAGAAATATCACTGGAGGAGACAGAGAAGACAATTGGTAGGATGAAAACAAACAAGGCCCCAGGCAGCGACGGTTTCCCTATAGAATGGTATAAAATATTTCGGAATGAGCAAAAACCAACTTCTCCTGAGAACCTTTAACTGGATTATCAAAGAAGGCAAAACACCCCCGTCATGGAAAGAAGCAATTATAGTATTAATCCCCAAAGAGACCAAAGACAAGGAAAATTGTACCAACTACAGACCGATGTCAATTCTAAATAGAAACAAAGAAACATAGAAAATAGGTGCAGGAGGAGGCCATTTGGCCCTTCAAGCCAGCACTGCCATTCATTGTGATCATGGTTGATCGTCCCCTATCAATAACCCGTGCCTGCCTTCTCCCCATATCCCTTGACTCCACTAGCCCCTAGAGCTCTATCTAACTCTCTCTTAAATTCATCCAGTGACTTGGCCTCCACTGCCCTCTGTGGCAGGGAATTCCATAAATTCACAACTCTCTGGGCGAAAAAGTTTTTTTCTCACCTCAGTCTTAAATGACCTCCCCTTTATTCTAAGACTGTGGCCCCTGGTTCTGGACTCGCCCAACACTGGGAACATTTTTCCTGCATCTAGCTTGTCCAGTCCTTTTATAATTTTATATGTTTCTATAAGATCCCCCTCATCCTTCTTGTAATGTATTCATACATATTCATTATATGCTAATGAGTTGGTCTTGTATATACAAGTAGGAAATGTTGGGTAATAAATCTGTCTTGTGATCCAGCCAGCCTGTGTGTAAGTTATTGTTTATTCACTGTCCGGAATATAACAAAATTGGCGACGAGGATGGGATAGTCTGTGAACTCATCCTTTAAATACAGTGCAGGACAGTTTTACAACATGCAGGATTGTTTAACAGTTTAAACAGTCAATACGGAGTTGTGTCGCAGTTGTTTGCGAGCTGGACACGGGAGGCCTGCAGATCCTTCTAGACAGGGGGCTGTAGTAAAACAGCAGCTGGAGAAATTGGCAAGAGTTTGTCAGGCTATCTCTATGTTGTGTCTACATGGCAAGATGTCGTCCTTGGGAGTGTACAGCTAAGTTTTAGGTGAATTGTTACACCAGAACAGACAGGAATTTGGGGTTTTGAACGGACCTTTTATTTAATTTTTTTTTAAAAAGGAGAACGACACGATGGCAGCGTCCACAGGCTACATTGGGAACCTTGGAACCTTTGACAAATGTAGAGAGCCATTCAGCTCCTACATGGAGAGAGCAAACATGTTTTTCACGGCAAACAATATATTAGAGATTAGTGGTGAAGGAGAGATAGTGACTGAAACAAATAAGGCCGTTTGCGAACGCATGAAAGCAATTCTGCTCACGGAGATCGGTCCTGAAGTGTACGGCACACTCGTGAATCTCCTTGCACCCTTAAAGGCAAAAGACGTGCCATTCAATGACATTATAAATAGGTTGGAGGAGCACTTCAACCCAAAGCCTCTGGAAATTGCAGAAAGCTATAAATTTGGCACTGGAAACCAGAGGCAGAATGAGTCAATCAATGATTACATTGTTGCCTTGAAAAACTTAAGTTTACATTGTAACTTTGGAACATTTCTTGGACGAGCACTACGAGACAGATTTGTTTGTGGTCTAGTGGATGAACAAATTCAGTCCAAACTGATGAACACTCCAGATCTCACATTCGAGGAAGCATGCAAGATTGCTACCACAATAGAGATGACATCAAAGAATGCTCGCGAGTTTCGTCCACCACGGACTGCAGTGGCCGTTTACAGTCACAAGGCAGTGCCTATGGCCAAACCAAGAGGCACTAAACCAAAACCCAAGTATGGCGGGGAGCCAAGTTTAGCCAGTTGTTATCGTTGCAACGGTAATCACTCATCCCAATTTTGTCAGTTCAAAATGGCCAAGTGCTATAACTGCCAGAAGAAAGGCCATATCGCCTCAGCATGTCGGGCCGAGCATAAAACAGGAAACCAACAATCTGCGGGAATCAAGCAACAACACCGAAGAGGAGTTCACAACTTGGAGGTGAACCCAGATGGAAATGAACTTGGGTTGTACACCATTTATGCAACCAACATCGTTAAGCCTACAACCAGCCAAGGCAAGGACTTTCGAACTAAACCATTGATTAATAAACCGTTAATCGATATGTGTATTAACACAGCAGCAGATTGTTCGGTCATGAGCGAAGACCTGTACGAAACAAACTTCCCACAGATACCATTGTTTGAGAGTAAGGTCAAGCTGAGAACCTACTCGGGCAAAGTTTTGGAGACTTGTGGACAAATGAACTGTAAAGTTCAGCATAATGGTCAGTCAGTAACACTGCCCATCATAGTGGCCAGCTACAGAAATAAACCAACCCTCCTTGGAAAGGATTGGCTGAGTAGAATACAGTTAGACTGGAAGAACATTTTCAGCGTCAATTTGTCCAAATCACGTCTTGAAAACGTCATAAGCAAACATGCAAACATTTTTGCTGACAGTTACACGGGAATAACAGGGTACTCTGCACACATTCGACTTAAGCAAGATGTGAGGCCTGTGTATTGTCGACCAAGACCTGGACCATATGCACTAAAGCAACAAGTGGAGGAAGAACTCGACAGGTTAGAGCGGAATGGAGTACTCGTGAAGACAGACCAGAGTAACTGGGCAACGCCAATTGTGGCCGTACCCAAGGCCGACAAAACTGTTCGACTATGTGGTGACTACAAAGTCACAATCAACCAAGCCGTTGATGACAAACAATATCCGTTACCAACCTCACAAGATCTGTACGCAGAAGTTAGGGCATAAGGGCAAGAGTCTTCACTAAACTGGATTTGTCTCACGCTTACGCCCAACTCAATGTTGACGAAGGAAAGTCAGCAGTACTTGACTATCAACACACACAAGGACTTGTTTTCATATACAAAGCTGCCCTATGGTGTGAAATCATCCCCCAAATTTTTTCAGTCTGTCATGGATCAAATATTACAAGGCATTCCGCACTGTGTGTGCAACCAGGATGACCTATTGATATTCACTGAAGGCACGGCAGAACATCTGGAAATCCTAGAGCAAGTTCTCATAAGACTGAACTGCCACAATGTCAAATTGCGTCAAAGTAAATGTGCATTTGCACAGTCAGAGGTGGTCTACCTTGGACTCAAGGTAGACGCCAATGGACTTCGCCCTGTGAAAGCGAAAGTTGAAGCAATTGTGAATGCTCCAAAACCCAACAATGTGTCAGAGCTACGATCATTCCTTGGGATGGTGCAGTTCTATGCACGATTCCTTCCAGATTTAGCAACTGTGCTAAAGCCACTACATCATCTGCTACAAAAAGACGTGAAATGGACGTGGGGAAAGGAACAGCAACGTGCATTTGACATCTGCAAGGAAAACTTGACAAGTGACAAACTTCTTGTTCACTATGATACGACACGTGAGATGAAACTTGCTTGTGATGCTTCAAGTTATGTTGTAGGTGCAGTGATCTCCCACGTAATGAATGACGGACAGGAAGAGCCTATTGCTTTTGCATCCCACACCCTGTCATCGAGTGAACGCAACTATGCGCAGATTGAAAAGGAAGCACTCAGCATCGTGTTAGGAATCAAGAAATTCCATCAGTTTCTTCTCGGCAGACCATTCACCCTGGTAACTAATCACAAGCCACTATTAGTGATACTGGGTCCCAAGTCAGCTATACCTTCCATGGCGGCATCAAGGATGCAGCGCTGGGCAATTTTACTGTCCCAGTATGACTACAAGGTGGAGTACAGGAGCTCCAAGTGCAACGCAGTTGCAGATGCGTTGTCCCGGTTGCCCCATGAGAACTCTGACGTGGGAAGCGAGAACTCAATCTACACAATGCAAGTGGTAGATGAAGACTTTCCAGTGACTGCAACAGAAATTGCAGCAGAAACAAAGAAAGACAATGTGCTGAAGTGGGTTTATGAACAGACATTGAATGGTTGGACTGAAATCGATAGTGGATTGAACTCAGTTCTGAACTCAGAGCTGAAGCCTTTCCATAATCGACGCCATGAATTATCATGTGAGCAGGGGTGCGTTAAATGGGGTTACAGAGTGGTTGTACCAGAGTCTTTGAAAAACAAAATTATGCAAGAATTTAGAAGATTGAGGGGGGATCTTATAGAAACGTACAAAATTCTTAAGGGGTTGGACAGGCTAGATGCAGGAAGATTGTTCCCGATGTTGGGGAAGTCCAGAACAAAGGGTCACAGTTTAAGGATAAAGGAGAAATCTTTTAGGACCGAGATGAGGAAAACTTTTTTCACACCGAGAGTGGTGAATCTCTGGAATTCTCTCCCGCAGAAGGTAGTTGAGGCCAGTTCATTGGCTATATTTAAGAGGGAGTTAGATGTGGCCCTTGTGGCTAAAGGGATCGGGGGTATGGAGAGAAGGCAGGTACAGGATACTGAGTTGGATGATTAGCCATGATCATATTGAATGGCGGTGCAGGCTCGCAGGGCCGAATGGCCTACTCCTGCACCTATTTTCTATGTTTCTATGAACGAACTTCATGCCGAACATCCTGGCAGAGTAAGCATGAAATCAATTGCCAGAAGTTTTGTGTATTGGCCTGGTATTGACAGTGACATTGAGTCACTGGTGAGCAAATGTAGCGTCTGCCAAAATTGCCGGAGTAAACCACCAAAAACACCACTGCAACCCTGGTCATGGCCAAATAGACCTTTTCAGAGAGTTCATGGAGATTTTTGCAAAAAGGGTAATGATCACTTTCTGGTGCTGGTAGATGGTCATTCCAAATGGATTGAGGTTAAACATATGGGGTCAAGCACTACTACTGAGCGTACCATAGATGAGTTGAGATCAATTTTTGCATGCCATGGTTTACCGGAAGAACTTATTTCGGTGGGGGCGCTGCAAGCCGCAGCAGCGTGTCCATTTTTTTCAACTTTTTTTGTTTTTTTGGTATGTTTTAAAGTATGTTTTTTTGTGTTTCTTTGTGTGTATTGTGTGGTGTGGGAGGGTGAGGGGGAAACCGCTTTGGTCGCCTCCTGCATGGAGAGGCAACTTTTTCCAGGTCGCCTCCCCCGTGGCCTAACAACGAGGATCGGGCGGCCTTTCCCGGAGACGCGCCCGGGGTTTCAGCGGCGGGCGCAGCAGGGACTCTCAGCGTGGAGCGGGCGAGCCCTCGCTGGGGCTCGCTGGAGGGGAGCGCTCCGTTTTGCTGGCCAGCGGCAGCCGGCAGCCGGAAGCCGCGGTCTGCAGAGCTCCAGCTGGCGCGGCGTCTGCAGCCCGGGATCTCACGTTGGGGACCCGGGAGAAGAAGGAGCTTCCACCACCGGCCCGCGGCCAACTTCTACCGCGCACCCAGCGTGGCTTACCATCGCCCCTAGAGGGGAGCTTTGACCGCCGGCCCTGCGGTCTATGGTGCTTCTGGCTGCGGCGAGGACTTTAAATCTACGACCGCCGGCCTGCAGCCTACACCAACCTAAAGCCGCGGTCTCCGGTGGGGAAGAGCCGACTATGGTCCCGACCACGGGGGGAAATGGAGGGGGACTGGCCAATTTTTGTGCCTTCCACCACAGTGATGAATGCTGTAGTGGATGTTTGTGTTAAATATTTAATGTGTATGGTGTGTTCTTTCTCATTGTACTGCTGCTGGCATATTCATTTCACTTGTGACGAATGTGACGAATAAACCCGTATTGTATTGTATTGTATTGTATTGTATTGTATTGTACTGTTCTGACAACGGGCCTCAGTTTCGTTCAGAACAGTTCAAAGAGTTCATGCAGCGGAATGGTGTAAAACACACACTTGTTCCCCCATACCATCCAGCCTCTAATGGGGTGGCGGAAAGGTCTGTTAGAGTTGTCAAAGACGCTCTCAAGAAACAGGTTTTGCAGGGTAGTTCAAAGCTCAGCATGAAACATCCTTTGGCTAGTTTCTTGCTGAAGTACAGAACCACACCACACACAACAACAGGTTACTCACCTGCAGAACTGTTGATGAAGAGAAGGCTAAGAATACGCCTAAGTCTAGTTCAACCCAATTTGGCTTTGAGAGTTGAACAAAAACAATTAAGTCAAAAACGTCACTTCGACTCCCACAAAAAGGAGAGGTACTTCAAGCCAGATGAGCAGGTTCGTGTTCTCAGTCCTCCCAACAAGTCCAGTAGAGACAAAAAGAAATGTGAACCAAAAACTGAACACGAAGTCCTAATCCCGGAGTCTTTATCAGAAAGTGAGTTGGAAGAGCCAACTGTGATTGAAACACAAAGTTCAGTTAGTACAGACAAAGGAACAGATTCCTCTGGTCAAAGTCAGAGTACTAAAACAGAGCCAAACAAGTCTACAGTTGAGTCAACACCTAAACCTGTTACTGTTAGACGATCAGGCAGGATCCGTAAACCAGTAGTCAGATTAGGTTTTTAAGTTAAGTAACTCACTGTCTAGGTAGAATGAAAATGTGTAAATATGTAAAATAAATATATTGTGTTATCATTTAAAATTGAATGAAAACTGGGTTAAATCAAGTATCATAACAAGAAAATTGTAACTGTGTACTTAGATTTAATACTTAAAAAAGGAGAGCAGTGTAATGTATTCATGCATATTCATTATATGCTAATGAGTTGATCTTGTATATAAGTAGGGAATGTTGGGTAATAAATCTCTCTTGTGATCCAGCCAGCCTGCGTGTAAGTTATTGTTTATTCACTGTCCGGAATATAACACCTAAACTCCAGTGAATACAAGCCTAGTCTTTTCAATCTTTCCTCATATGAAAGTCCCACCATTTGGACTATAAATTATACTCTTCAATTATCTCCAAACGATTTGAAAAGTTCATGCCAGATTTAATTAATGAAGACCAGGCTGGTTTTATAATAGGCAGACAAACACAGGACAGTATTAGAAGAACCCTACATATAATACACAAGATTCTAAAGGAAAGTACGCGCGCTGTCCTGATAGGCCTAGATGCGGAAAAGGCTTTCGATAGGGTTAATTGGGAATTCTTATATCAAACACTAGAAAGATTTGGCTTTACCGAAGATTCAATTCAAGTTATTAAAGCAATTTACCAGCAACCTACTGCAAGAGTAAAGGTGAATGGGTCCTTAACTGAGAGATTTGTGTTAGGAAGAGGAAAGAAACAGGGATGTTGCCTTAGCCCTACCCTGTTTGCTATATATATTGAACCATTGGCTCAAGCGATTCGTCAAGATAGGGAACTGAAGGGAGTAACTATAAGAGACAGAAAACATAAAATTGGCCTTTTTGCAGATGATATAATGATGTATCTCACGGAAGTAAACGCCTCATTTCCAAGGATGATGGGGTTCATAGAGACATTTAATTTTTATGCAGGATATAAAGTGAATATTTCAAAAAATCAAACCCTCCTATTTAATTGTGCTCCTCCAGAAGAAACCAAACAAAAGTATAATATTAAATGGGATTCAAAATCAATCAAATACCTAGGGGTACATATAACAAAAAATATATCAATGTTGTATGGGGCCAATTATAATCACATCAACCAAAACATAAGAAAGGATATAGAAAGATGGTCCACCTACCCTATAGATTTTAGTAGTAAGATAAATGTGATGAAAATGAATATTTTGCCAAGGCTATTGTACTTGTTTCAATCTCTGCCAATAGAGATACCATTAAAACAATTCACGGGATGGGATAAATTAATATCTAGATTTATTTGGGGAGGAAAGAAGGCCAGAATTCGATACACTACACTCCAGTTGCCAAAGGACAAAGGTGGAATGGCACTTCCAAATTTTAGGATATATTTCTATGCAGCCCAACTTCGACCACTAATTAATTGGTGTGAGGACAGCTATATAGCTAGGTGGAAAGAGATTGAGACATATACCTAATCTATAGATAGAGACTATACATAGGGTAACCTGACTTCCACATCCAAACACTCTTGGGAGAAAAAGCACTTCCTGGACATATCAGGAGTATAATCGATCCAATAACGATATTTACTTTAGAAATCTGGTTCACTCTTATCAGCCAACTTAAACTGAATAAACGACAAAAAGTTTTAAGATGGATAGCTTTGGATAATGAATTTAAACCAGGGATGTATGACTCAACATTTAAAGAGTGGACAAAGAAAGGAACGACTGCATTTTTGTACTGTTATTGAAAATGGAAACCTAAGAAGGTTTCAGGATTTGAAGGATAGATTTGCACTTCGGAACCAAGACTTGTTTAGATACCTCCAACTGAGAGATTGTTACAATAGAAAAGTAAGAAGGGAGACACTAGAAGAAAAGAATCCAGTGATAGAAGTGATAGTTAATGCGTATCATCAAAAAACATTAAGGATTATTTCTAAACTTATCATCTTTTAATGGAATGTCAAGCTAAAACTACATTTTATGTAAAATTTAAGTGGGAAAAGGAATTGAACATCACAATCTCAGAAGGCGAATGGCATCATATGTGTGTAACACTACAGACATCCACTAATTCACAAAAATGGAGAGAATTTAATTGGAACATTTTGATTTGTTTCTTTATTACGCCTAACATAAAAAGCAAGCAAATTCTAAGGCAGCAAACATGCTGGAGGCAATGTGGCCAAACAGGCGCAAATCATGCACATATCTTCTGGAGTTGCCCAAAAATAGAACCATTTTGGGACAGTGTGAATTCAGAATTAAAGGAGGTATTAGGATATATAGTCTCCAAGAAGTGTTCCATTTTATACCTGGGTAACATAAATGCAGCTGAAGGAAGATCATTACTTGGTTAAAATCCTACTCACAGCTGGCAGAAAGGCCATAACAAGAAACTGGCTTGCAGCAGACACACCCAGACTTAGACAATGGTTAGACATAGTACAGGAAATACTTGTCATGGAGAAAATGACATATTCTCTAAGAGTGAAAGAAGACGAGTTTAACATAAAATGGGGAAAATGGATTAGGTATAGAAATAAAGACATCAACTGTATAATTTTATTGACAATGATGTAAGTTATTGGAAAATGTTTTAATAAGAAAATAGTTCTGTATACGGCATCATTAATTGTAAAGTGTTGCACTGTTGTACGTTTCACTGCATTGTTGTATGTTTTGTTGTTATAAGTTCGCTGATGACACAACAGTGGTGGGTCTCATCAGTGACAACAATGAGTCGGCATACAGGATGGAGATGGAGCTGCTTACAGAGTGGTGCAGATCTCACAATCTCACCCTCAACGTGGAAAAGACAAAGGAGATGGTGATCGATTTCAGGAGGGCTGGAAAACACCATCACACACCGCTGCACATTGATAGTGCTTCTGTGGAGAAGGTCAGTGTGAAGTTCTTGGGACTTCACCTGGCGGACGACCTGACCTCAACGACCAACACCACAGCAGTCATCAAAAGAGCACAGCAGCGGTTCCACCTCCTCCGGAGACTAAGAAAAGCATGTCTCCCTACTGTTCACCTAATGACCTTCTACAGGGGCACCATCAAGAGTATACTGACCTATGTCATCACTTCCTGGTTTGGGAGCTACAAGGCTTATGAACAAAAACAACGTAACAGGATAGTGAAGACAGCCAGTAGGATCATTGGTGCTTACTCCCTTTCCTGTTGGAGATCTATCAGAAGCGCAGCATCCGCAGAGCCATCTCCATTATTAAGGACCTTTATTACCCATCACACCACATCTTCTCCATTCTGCCATCTGGGAAGAGGTACAGGAGCATCAGCTGCAGAACCAGCAGGATGCTACACAGCTTCTCCCCACAGGCAATAAAACTGGTTAACGGACTGTGTCCCCTCCCCATATATCATACACCAACACATCTAACCTCGCCCATACTTTGACAGCTAGACACCTGTCAAAGCAAAGCCACTATTCGGTCTGAATGTCTGTTTTTAGTTCAATTTATAGGTCTATTTTAGATATGTTAATTTTAAAGTTGTATGCATTTATTCTGCTTTTATCAACTGCACTGACAGGAACTGATTGAGAAACAATTTGTTTCCTCTGTGTATGTAAGTACTCAGTGAAAATGACATTGAAGTAAATACAGAATACTGAATATATTTGTATTTTATTTATGTATTCATAAAAGCAATAAAGACTAAAGTGAAAAAAAAGAAAGTGGTGTCACAGGTAGATAGGGTAGTCAAGGCAACTTTTGGTATATTGACCTTCATCAATCAAGGTATTGAGTATAGAAGTTGGGACGTTATTTTACCGTTGTACAAGACATTGGTGAGGTCACAGTTGGAATACTATGTTCTGCTTTGATCACCCTGCTATAGGAAGGATGCCATTAAGCTAGAAAGAGTGCAGAGAGGAATTACAAGGGTGTTGTTTGAATTTGAGGGGCTGCGCTATAGGGAGAGGTTGGACAGAGTAGGAATTTTTTCCTTGGAGCGCAGAAGGCCGAGAGGTAATTTTATAGAAGTGTATACAATCATGAGGTGAATAGATAGGGCGAATGCATAGACTTTTACACCAAGTAGGGGAATCAAAAATGAGGGGCAAGATAGGAACCTAAAAGACAAATGTTTCCATTTATGAGTATATGGAGTGAGCTGCCAGGGGCAGTAGCTGAGGCACACACTATTACAGAATTTAAAAGACACTCAGCCAAGTACATGGATAGGAAAGGTTTAGTGGGATATGGGACAAAAGCAGGCAAATAGGACTAGGTTAGATGGGGCAACTTAGTCAGCTTGAACAAGTTGAGTCAAAGGGCCTGTTTCCATGCTTTATGACTCTACAATAATGAAAACAGATAATGGACATTAAAATCCCTTTCCAATTCACATGCGACAGTCTCCTCCACTGCCAGAGTGAAGCTACACACAAATTGTAAGAACAGCACCTCATATTCCAATTGGGCAGTCTACGACCAATACCTTGAGATTTGAATTCTCCAGTTTCAGGTCATAGTCATACGGTAAAGAAACAGGCTCTTCAGCCCAAATTGTCCATGCTGACCAAGATGCCCATGTAAGCTAATTCCATTAGAAGAATGAAGTGGAGTAAGAGCTTGTAATTATTTTTTAAACATCTTCAAATAAAAACAGCATGGCTTGAAGTTACTGCATTGTGCATTCTAGATCCAGAATTTTAACATTACATTGGGATGTAATGTTAAAATTGTACAAGGCATTGGTGAGGCCAATTCTGGAGTATGGTGTACAATTTTGGTCGCCTAATTATAGGAAGGATGTCAACAAAATGGAGAGAGTACAGAGGAGATTTACTAGAATGTTGCCTGGGTTTCAGCAACTAAGTTACAGAGAAAGGTTGAACAAGTTAGGGCTTTATTCTTTGGAGCGCAGAAGGTTAAGGGGGGACTTGATAGAGGTTTTTAAAATGATGAGAGGGATAGACAGAGTTGACTTGGAAAAGCTTTTCCCACTGAGAGTAGGGAAGATTCAAACAAGGGGACATGACTTGAGAATTAAGGGACTGAAGTTTAGGGGTAACACGAGGGGGAACTTCTTTACTCAGAGAGTGGTAGCTGTGTGGAATGAGCTTCCAGTGAAGGTGGTGGAGGCAGGTTCGTTTTTATCATTTAAAAATAAACTGGATAGTTATATGGATGGGAAGGGAATGGAGGGTTATGGTCTGAGCGCAGGTATATGGGACTAGGGGAGATTATGTGTTCGGCACGGACTAGAAGGGTCGAGATGGCCTGTTTCCGTGCTGTAATTGTTATATGGTTATATGTTATATTATATCTATGAAAGGTGTCAAAAATAAACAGAAAATATATCCGAGAGAGCAAGTACATACAGCATTATTAAAATTAAATAAGATCAACAGATGTTACAAAATAAGGCAAACATTGGTTAGTGTCAATACCGTCTATACTACAAATAAAGGATGGAAACTAATTATTTAAATATATAGTTGATACATGATTAGAAAATTTTCACAACTGCACAGTTATTTTAATAATTGCATGGGGTTCCAGAAATGGTTTAATTAGCAATACTTCCATTTTTCAAATACAGCAACATGGCACAATAGAAACTATTAAGTAATTACACATTCTGAAAATTAATTTAATGAGTAAATGATGGAGAAAAACATATCAACATTTATGAAAAAGTGCAAAACCTACCATAGACTGTATATCTGACCAATCTTGTTTCTTGTTTCAGATCTAGTCTGTATGTAAGGTTGCAGGTATAATTTCCGGAATCAACTACATAAATGGTATCAAACAACAAGTTTCCATTGTTTGTGATGACAAATCTTTGAGATTCTAAATAAAATCAAAACAGCCGTGTTACAACCATCACTTTATAATAAATATAAAAAATTGTGTGATATCATAAACAATTAAAAAAATGAGTTAATCCTAGATAATTCCTAACTACAGCTCAGTTTAGGCTGCCTATGATAGATATTATCTACCTGTACACATTATCTAGCATACTACATTGCTAAAGATAAAAGGCAGATTGTTTTTGGAACAGTAAAAATCCTCATAATCCTGCACATTCAGATTCACATTCACATTCAGATTTACATTTATTGTCACATGCACCATTAAGGTACAGTGATATTTGAGTTACCATGCATCCCTTTATGTAATAAAAGTAGAAATGATGAAAGAACTCAGCAAGTCAAGCAGCATCAGTTGAAAGAGAAACCAGGTTGACCATCCAGGTCAACCTGACTATGTAAAATGTACTATATGTAATGTGTGTTTCCCTCAATATCTATGAGTAACATTCAGTTGCTTGTTCAAATGACGTAAAATGCTGCACAAATATTAAACATAGACCATTTTGTTTAGATTTAGGTCTTTAATTACATTTTCAATTAGTTATTGTTAACACAAAAAAAACGGATTAATTTATCAACAAAGCCTGACAAGGATTCCCATTTTTGGAATTGCCTTGACTAATTGAGCATCTTAGTGCGGTATCTGTTGTAACGGAGACAAAAAACCTCAAGGGAGCCAGGCAAGTTTGATTTAATTTGAATTAATTGCAATTAGTTAAGGTCTTTAAATGCTAAGCCGAGGAAAGTCAGCTGCCAAAACTGCTGTAAACTGCAAGACATCGTAACTATAAATAGAAAATGATGGCAAAATTCAACAGGTCATCCTAATCGGAACCTTTATAATTCTTGTTTGTGGGTTTGTTCTGCAATACACCAGAATCAGATGCCACTTGGGCGGCACAATGGCGCAGCTGATAGAACTGGTACCCACAGCACCAGGGACCCGGGTTTGCCCGACCTTGGATGTTGTCTGTGTGGAGTTTGCATGTTCTCCCTGTGACGGCACGAGTTTCCTCTGGGTGCTCCCACATCCCAATTATATGGAGAAAATAGGTTTAGAGGGATATGGGCCAGACGCAGGCAGGTGGAACGAGTGTATGTTAGTCGACATGGGCCGATGGGCATGTTTCCACGCTGCATGACTATGACTATTCCCTGCATGTTCACATTCAGGTAACTATTTTATTAATACATCTGTTTTTCAGACATTTACAGATATGCTACCATTTGTTGCCCATCCTTTACTGCCCTTGAGAAGGTGGTGGTGGTGGTGGTGTCTTCTTGGATGACTGCAGACTCAGGAAAACAACTCCAGCAATGTGGTTCAGCATTTAAAAGCTAAGATTTGGAATATTGGAAAATTAAGAAATCCACTGGCGAGAAATCACCTTTTGTAAGTTTTTTGTAGCCAAGAAGTAATTGTAAGATTTGATTAAAAAATAATTCTAGCAGGAACATCTGCATTGCGGCAGTCCACCTCTCATGGTACATCAGTAGTCTGAAATAAAACAATATTTTGCCTGTGGCGCAAAATTGAGCAGCATTGCTTATTCTGCACCAAAAGTGCATATTTATACTGATACAGTATTACAACACCATGGGATAAATTGGATACAGAAGGTAGGTGGAATCTGTGGAACTCATTGCCACAGAGGGTTGTGGAGGCCGTCAATGGATATTTTAAAGTCAGAGATAGACAAATTCTAGATTAGAATTATGGGGAGAAGGCAGGAGAATGGGATTAGGAGGCAGAGATTAACCATGATTACATGGCAGAGTGAACTCAATGGGCTGAATGGCCTAATTCTACTCCTATATCTTGTGAACGTGAAAAATCTATACCATAAAAAAATCTAATTGCACTTTGTATTTTTTTTAATATTTACTCAAAATTTACCAAATTTATTTTGTATTTGTGTGTACCAATTTATTTCCAATTTAACTGGATGATATTGTGTATATTGGATGTTAAGTTACAATTAAGTATTTGGTTAAGGTCACGTTTCATTGAACCATATTAAAATACGCCACTCTATTCTTACTTTTAATATAGCATTTTGGTTTATGTAAAATATCTTCAATACAATATCAAAATAATATGAATAGTAAATGTGGAGACTTCCTGGATTCATAAACGGATATTCATTTGCTTATAGAGCGTTTCACTGCCTGATTAATGGCATTATATAATTGTGGTGGTGTCATCGCCTTGCTAATGCATTTTTCCCATGATTGTTAAAAAATTACAGTAATGCTAATGATTATACAATTTCACGTTTTAACAGTGGTATTTTCAATATTATCAGGAGTGTTAATAGTTAGAAACTATTTCTACAAGGTGTAAGATTTAGAGTTGGTATTTTCAGGCGCAAAATTAGAATGGAGATCCTCCCACAGAGGGTGACAGAAATTTGGAACTGATTTCCACACATGACAAATTAAATTAAAAACTGAGATTCTTTTATTTTATTAATATTAAGATATATGGGAAAATGGTGGGTATATGGAGTTAGACTCAGAGGAATTATGAACAGCTGCACTGATCCGAACGAATAAGTGTCCTGCTACAGTTTAAATGGGTTGATTAAAATATTAGGAAACTGTTTGCCATTATTTAATTCCAGTGTTAGAAACAGTACGACTGACATCAGCTTAAATTCACACCAACTATGTAAAGGAGCTGGTATAGTATTATTTGATATGATTGGATCGCATGTTAAACAAAGCTTTTCTCTGTACCTTGGTACATGCACCAATAATAAACCTAAACCCAGTTGTTCTTTAATCACACTCTTGGATGAAAAACATCACAGTAGCAAAATGTGAAGAGTTAAGGGGACATTAATTGAAAACCTGTGCATCAATCACACAAAAAACAGTGACAGTGCTGGTTAAAAGGTCCAGGATGCAAACCATTATTAATTTGTTATTCAGGGATGGTTATATGGTAGCAGCTAATAAAACACTTATGAAAATAACATTTCTGCAAAACCTTTAGTAATTAGTCCATTTGGGCCAATCCACTTAAACTTTGGATCCACGAGGCTTTGAGATAAGAGATCCCTTGTTAGGCACTGAAGAGTCTGGCCGACTGAGTAAACATGGAAGAAAACTGGAACTAGAAATGAAAGATTTCAATGAGTTAAATTCCTGATTAGGATGAGATACTTATAAAAAGAGTTTTTATACATCGATTAATGATTATGTTCTGTTATAAACTCTAGAACACAAATTCTAATTGAACAGATACCAATAAACTGAATAAATTATTTCTACTGTACAATATATATATATATATATATATATAAAAAATCTCACAACATGTGCTAAGAAATTATTTAAACCATTCATAATTTTGAGTAGATACAATTCTTAATATCATCTATATTCCTAATTTGTTAACTATTACAAATACAACTGTAAAATGTGTTTCCAATATATTATAAATTACAAATTCAATATTATTAATTTATATTTTGAATTTTCTTAATGGTTGCCATCTTGTCCTCATCCCCATTATGTCTCACATCGTAACTCTCACTGCTGCTCTCCCAGAACACCAGACCTTTCATTTTACCTGGTGATCCTTTTGACACCCAGGAAATCAGCACCTCTTGGTTTCTAGCCATACCATCACACAACACCTTAAACCCATCACTCTAAATTTATTTATTAACCTCTTGCATAGAACATTATCAAATATTGTATGGAAAATTCAAATACACTATTCTGCTTGAAAAAACAGATTTGTCAAACGTGAATTATTCTTTCATAAAAAGACCTTGAATCTGTCTAATCCTTTTATTATTTTCTAAGTGACCTGTGGTCACTTCCTTAATGAAAGATTTGAACATTTTCCTGAATGATGTTAATTCAACTGGTCAATAGCTTCCTATTTTCCTCTATCCTCCCTTTCTTAAATATTGAGGCACTATACACTGTCTTAAAATCTGTGGAAACTGCACTACAATCTGTCCATGGACAATAGACAATAGGTGCAGGAGCAGGCCATTCAGCCCTTCAAGCCAGCACGCCATTCAATCTGATCATGGCTGATCATCCCCAATCATTATCCCGTTCCTGTCTTCTCCCTATCTAGCTCTCTCTTGAAAGCATCCAGTGAACCTACCTCCACCACCCTCTGAGGCAGAGAATTCCCCAGACTCACCACTCTCTGTGAGAAAAAGTGTATCCTCGCCTCCGTTCTAAATGGCTTACTCCTTATTCTTAAACTGTGGCCCCTAGTTCTGGACTCACCCAACATTGTGAACATGTTTCCTGCCTCTAACGTGTCCAAACCCTTAACAATCTTATATGTTTCAATGAGATTCCCTCTCATCCTTCTAAATTCCAGAGTGTACAAGCCCAGCTGCTCCATTCTCTCAGCATATGACAGCCCCGCCATCCCGGGAATTAACCTTGTAAACATACGCTGCACTCCCTCAATAGCAAAAATGTCCTTCCTCAAATTAGGGGACAAAAACTGCACACAATACTCCAGGTGTGGTCTCACTAGGGCTCTGTACAACTGCAGAAGGACCTCTTTGCTTCTATATTCGATTCCTCCTGTTATTAAGACCAACATGCCATTTGCTTTCTTCACTGCCTGATATACCTGCATGCTTACTTTCATAGACTGATGTACAAGGACCCCCAGATCCCGTTGTACTTCCCTTTTTCCCAACTTGACGCCATTTAGATAGTAATCTGCCTTCCTGTTTTTGTTACCAAAGTGGATAACCTCATATTTATCCGCATTAAACTTATTCTGCCATGCAACTGCCCACTCCCCCAACCTGTCCAAGTCGCACTGCATTCTCATAGCATCCTCTTCACAGTTCACACTGCCACCCAGCTTTGTGTCATCTGCAAATTTGCTAATATTACTTTGAATCCCTTCATCCAAATCATTGATGGATATTGTAAATAGCTGCGGTCCCAGCACCGAGCCTTGTGGTACCCCACTAGTCGCTGCCTGACATTCTGAAAGGGACCCGTTAATCCTTAATCTTTGTTTCCTGTCTGCCAACCACTTCTCTATCCATGTCAGCACTCTACCCCCAATACCATGTAGGTATGTTACAAAACCTACCTGAATCGTCATTGGGAATCTGCCCTCAGCCATGGCCGCGATTTTGGCGCTGTTTGGAGGGGGCGGGTTTAAAACGCGATTTTTACTAGGCTGTACTAATCGCACATGTTCAGCCTAGTAAATCATTAACGAAAAATCGCTGCAAGACCCGGTCGCAAAAGGTATTATTAGTTTTATAGGCCTCGATAATATAGTTCTAATAGTTTTAAAATTACTGTTTCATTCCGCAACCTCTCGCAGCCCCAGGGTTTTATAAAGCAAACAATTAAAGGTATGTACCTTATTTTTACATTAAATGGGGCATATATATAACCCTATATATCAAGTTATCTATAACGAATAGTTCATTTTGGGCTTTTTATATCCCGCAGTATTTTTCTCGGCATTTGAGGGCACTAATCCAGCGTTATGTCAACGTTCTAAACCAGCGCGTTCCACATGAACCCACTAGAAAGCCGATTTAAATGGGCATTTATTTACAGCAATTGAACACTAAATTCCTTCCATTTGGCCTATAAATTAATGTAAATTAGATATAAAAATCATGTTATATTGTGAATTATTTGTGAATAATCTTTGGACACTTAGGCTATTTAAAAATGTTAATCTTTCCTTAAGAAATGGGCTTTTGATTATCCAAGATCACAGCTTTTTTGTAATGTCCATTGAAAATCAATAGGGAACAAGATGCTAATTTCCGAGTATGAAAATGGTCATAACTTTTTTAATACTTGAGATGAAAATGAATTTGGTGTCAAATTAAACTTATTGTTATGCTTTATCTGATGGGATAAATTGCAGACTTGATTTTTTAAATCTCAAAATTTTGTAACATTGCTATACCATGTGCCCTAATTTTGTCCACTAATCTCCTATGTGGGACATTATCAAATGCTTTCTGAAAGTCCAGGCACACTACATCCACTGGCTCTCCCTTGTCCATTTTCCTAGTTACATCTTCAAAAAGTCCAGAAGATTAGTCAAGCATGATTTCCCCTTCGTAAATCCATGCTGACTCGGACCAATCCTGTTACTGCTATCCCAATGTTTGGCTGTCTCGTCTTTTATAGTTGACTCCAGCATCTTCCCCACCTCCGATGTCAGGCTAACTGGTCTATAATTCCCTGTTTTCTCTCTCCCGCCTTTCTTATAAAGTGGGTTAACATTAGCTACCCTCCAATCTACAGGAACTAATCCTGAGTCTATAGAACATTGGAAAATTATCACCAATGCATCCACGATTTCTAGAGCCACTTCCTTATGTACCCTGGGATGCAGACCATCAGGCCCTGGGGATTTATCAGCTAGGTACAGGAAACTGAGTTGGATGATCAGCCATGATCATATTGAATGGCGGTGCAGGCTCGAAGGGCCGAATGGCCTACTCCTGCATCTATTTTCTATGTTTATATGTTTCTATGTTTCAGTCCCATCTGTATATCCAACACCATTTCATGCCAAATGTGGATTTCCTTCAGTTCCTCCATCACTCCAGATCCTCTGGCCACCACTATATCAGGAAGGTACTCAAAAATGCTGGAGAAACTCAGTGGGTGCAGCAGCATCTATGGAGCGAAGGAAATAGGCAACGTTTCGGGCCTAAACCCTTCTTCAGACTGATGGGGGGTGGGGGGGAGAAGGAAGGAAAAAGGGAGGAGGAAGAGCCCAATGGCGGGGGGATGGGAGGAGACAGCTCGAGGATTAAGGAAGGGGAGGAGACAGCAAGGGCTAGCAAAACTGGGAGAATTCAACGTTTATGCCATCCGGACGCAAGCAACCCAGGCCAGCAACCCAAGCAACCAACCCATATGAGGTGCTGTTCCTCCAATTTCCAGTGTTGCTCACTCTGGCAATGGAGGAGACCCTGGATAGAGAGGTTGGATTGGGAATGGGAGGGGGAGTTGAAGTGCTGAGCCACTGGGAGTTCAGGTAGGTTATTGCGGACTGAGCGGAGGTGTTCGGCGAACCAATCGCCCAACCTCCGCTTAGTCTCCCCGAAGTAAATCAGCTGACATCTAGAGCAGCGAATGCAGTATATGAGGTTGGAGGAGATACAGGTGAACCTTTGTCGCACCTGGAACGACTGCTTGGGTCCTTGAATGGAGTCGAGGGGGGAGGTGAAGGGACAGGTGTTGCATTTCTTGCGGTTGCAACTGAAAGTGCCCGGGGAGAGGGTGGTACAGGAGGAAAGAGAAGAATTGACAAGGGAGTTGCGGAAGGAGCAGTCTTTGCGGAAGGCAGACATAGGGGGAGATGGGAAGATGTGGCGAGTGGTGGGGTCACGTTGGAGGTGGTGGAAATGGCGGAGGATTATTTGTTGCATTTGCTGGCTGGTGGGGTGAAAGGTGAGGACTAGGGGGACTCTGCCCTTGTTGCGAGTGCGGAGATGGGGAGAGAGAGCAGTGTTGTGGGGTATGGATGAGACCCTGGTGCGAGCCTCATCTATGGTGGCGGAGGGGAATCCCCGTTCCCTGAAGAACGAGGACATTTCCGATGCCCTGGTGTGGAACGTCTCATCCTGGGAGCAGATGCGGCGTAGGCGGAGGAATTGGGAGTAGTGGATGGAGTCTTTACAGGGGGGCAGGGTGGGAAGACGTGTAGTCCAGATAGCCATGTGAGTCAGTTGGTTTGTAGTGTATGTCGGTCAGAAGTCTGTCCCCTGCGATGGAGATGGTGTGGTCAAGGAATGGCAGGGAAGTGTCGGAAATGGTCCAGGTGTATTGGAGTGCCGGATGGAAGTTGGTGGTGAAGTGGATGAAGTCACCCGCTGAGTTTCTCCAGCATTTTTGTGTACCTTCGATCTTCCAGCATCTGCAGTTCCTTCTTGAACACTTTGTCTACTCCACTGCGATATCTCCTCAAGGTATGCCTACTTTGAAGAAGTTCTCCTCCTCTCTCTGGAGACAGTTTCACAACATCCTCTCTAACTGCACACCCTCTGTGATCCCCCCTGCCCTCCAACTGTACGACCACATCCTTACCCAGACTCGATACCACAGCCACATTTGCTTCCTCGGGGCCTGCCTGCGCCTCCATCTCATACCCCATGGCTTCCAGCTCCAGTTCCCTACCTCCCAGTTCGGACTCCAACCGGACCATCGGTACCGACTGGCTATCCACCGGCATACCCAGCAATTCTCCAACCGGGCACTGAGATCCACCCTGGTCGCGATGCGCCGGCACCAGCAGGACCTCACATCGACACTCCCTGAACTTCAGGCCTCACTAACCCATACCTGCAACGGACCCCAATTATATTTCATCCGCCGGAAGATCCACCTCTTCAATCAAATATTCCTGGCCTACCTTAACTCCACCAAGGACCTTAAATTATCCCACCTCCAGGCCGATCCCGACCCCCGCGACTCGACCACCAGCAGACTACAGGCCCCAACTCTGGCCTGCATCGCCTGCCCGAGTCCCGCAACGCCATCTTGGACATGAGGAGCGCCTTCAATACTCACCAGCCGCCTTCACCGACCTCCACATCGATGCCGCCACCGACTCTCACCTGCCTACCGATGATGCCCAGCCTACGGTAAATAGGACCCCCTCCCCATCACTGATTCCTCTGACCCTCGCCGCCCTCCGGAATCGTCCAGCCTCATCGCCGCCCCGGGCCCATCCGACATCGCCGCCGCACTGGGCCCATCCAGCATCGCCGCCGCGCTGGGCCCGCCTAATATCGCCGCCGGACCCGACCCACGGACCTAACCTACCGGACACCACCGCCGGACCCGACCTACCGGACACCGCCGCTGGACCCAACCTATGGATACAGCCGCCGAACCCGACCTACCCAGCATCGCCGCCGGACCGGGGCTCCCCCAACATGGCTGCCGCAACGCACCCGACTCATCTCGCCGCCCCACTGATATGGCCAACCCGCGCCGTCCCGCCGACTATCCACCCACCGGGACCTCCCACGCATCGCCCGCGGACCACGACTCAACTCCGACCATCGGGTCCGGTGACCCGCCCCACTCCACCCACATCCAACAACCCACAGCCGTCGCCTCACCTGGAGCCTGGACTCTGCACTGGGCCTGGAGCCTCCACGCTGCTCACTCCCACGCTCCTGGACTTAACTCCACTGGGTCCTAGTGCCCGTCTGCCCAGCCTTGCTAACCTCAGTGGCTGTTCCATTGACTCTCCCCCATCCCCCTCCAACTATGTCACCCCCGCTCTTCCCCACCCACATTACACCCCCCACCCCCTGACCACCCACCACCCCTCCAACACCCACAACCCCCCCCCCCCCCCCCCCCCCCCCCCCCCCCCCCCCCCACACATCGCCCTGTCCCCAGTCCACCCACCTGCCTTCCTCTGGCCCCAACTCCCATCCCTGCCTGGTGTTCACCATCCCCTCCCGACCTCCCCCTCTCCCTCTCCCACACCGAACGGTCTGTCCTCAGCAGAGGTCTTACCTTTGTCCCCCTCCGTCCCCATCTCAATGAGTTCCGCGCCAACCATGACTTGGAGCGCTTATACCGTCACCTCCGCCTCACAGCGCACTTCCATGGGAAGGAGTCCTCGCCCCCCCAATGATGACCCTTTTTCCCGTCTCCAATGCACCCCCTCCTCATGGAACCCCTCTCGTAAACCCCGGTTCTGGAACTCTTTATCCAGAACTGCCGCCGCGACGTCAACCGCCTCAACTTCTCCAGTCCCCTGTCTCACTCCAATCTCTCCTCCCCTGAACGCACTGCCATTGAATCACTCCGCAAAAACCCAGATTGGGTCATCAAACCAGCCGACAAGGGAGGTGCCGAGGTAGTCTGGCGCGCCGATCTCTACAAAGCTGAGGCCACGCGCCAACTCTCGGACACCTCCTCCTACTTACCCTTGGACCATGACCCCACTGACGAGCACCAGGCCACCATATCTAGCACCATCACCGACTTCATCAATTCCCACGCCCTGCCCGACCAAGCTTCCAACCTCATCGTTCCCCAGCCCCGCACGGCCCGTTTTTACCTTCTCCCCAAAATCCACAAACCCAGCTCTCCCAGCAGACCCATTGTCTCTGCCTGTTCGTGCCCCACCGAACTCATCTCCACATACCTTGACTCCATACTATCCCCCTTGGTCAAATCCCTTCCCGCCTATGTTCTAGACACCTCAGACACTCTCCGCCACCTCCGCGCATTCCACTCTCTAGGCCCTCACCCCCTCATCTTCACCATGGATGTCCAGTCACTCTACACCTCCATTCCCCACCAGGATGGCCTCAAAGCCCTCCGGTTCTTCCTCGACCAGAGGAGCAACCTATACCCACCCACTGACACCCTCCTCCGCCTAGCGGAGTTGGTCCTCACACTCAACAACTTTACGTTTGACTCCTCCCATTTCCTCCAAACACAAGGCGTAGCTATGGGCACACGCATGGGCCCCAGCTGCGCCTGCCTCTTTGTCGGGTACGTAGAACAATCCTTGTTCAATACATACCAGGGCCCCATCCCCGACCTCTACCTCCGTTACATTGACGACTGCTTTGGGGCCACCTCCTGCACCCACACACAACTGACTGACTTCATCCACTTCACCAACAATTCCCATCCAGCACTCCAATACACCTGGATCATTTCCGACACTTCCCTACCATTCCTTGACCTCACCATCTCCATCACAGGGGACAGACTTCTGACCGACATACACTACAAACCAACTGACTCACATGGATATCTGGACTACACGTCTTCCCACCCTGCCCCCTGTAAAGACTCCATCTCCTACTCCCAATTCCTCCGCCTACGCCGCATCTGCTCCCAGGATGAGACGTTCCACACCAGGGCATCGGAAATGTCCTCGTTCTTCAGGGAACGGGGATTCCCCTCCGCCGCCATAGATGAGGCTCGCACCAGGGTCTCATCCATACCCCGCAACACTGCTCTCTCTCCCCATCTCCGCACTCGCAACAAGGGCAGAGTCCCCCTAGTCCTCACCTTTCACCCCACCAGCCGGCAAATACAACAAATAATCCTCCGCCATTTCCGCCACCTCCAACGTGACCCCACCACTCGCCACATCTTCCCATCTCCCCCCATGTCTGTCTTCCGCAAATACCGCTCCCTCCGCAACACCCTTGTCAATTCTTCTCTTCCCTCCCGTACCACCCCCTCCTCGGGCACTTTCCATTGCAACCGCAAGAAATGCAACACCTGTCCCTTCACCTCCCCCCTCAACTCCATTCAAGGACCCAAGCAGTCGTTCCAGGTGCGACAAAGGTTCACCTGTATCTCCTCCAACCTCATCTACTGCATCCGCTGCTCTAGATGTTAGCTGATTTACATCGGGGAGACTATGCGAAGGTTGGGCAATCGTTTCGCCGAATACCTCTGCTCAGTCCGCAATAACCAACCTGAACTCCCAGCACTTCAACTCCCCCTCCCATTCCCAATCCAACCTCTCTGTCCTGGGTCTCCTCCATTGCCAGAGTGAGCAACACCAGAAATTGGAGGAAAAGCATCTCATATTCCTCCTGGGTTGCTTGCGTCCGGATGGCATGAACGTTGAATTCTCCCAGTTTTGCTAGCCCTTGCTGCCTCCTCCCCTTCCTTAACCCTCGAGCTGTCTCCTCCCATCCCCTCCTCCCTTTTTCCTTCCTTCTCTCCCCCCACTCCTCATCAGTCTGAAGAAGGGTTTCGGCCCAAAACGTCGCCTATTTCCTTCATTCCATAGATGCTGCTGCATCCGCTGAGTTTCTCCAGCATTTTTGTGTACCTTCGATCTTCCAGCATCTGCAGTTCCTTCTTGAACACTATATCAGGAAGATTGTTTGTGTCCTCCTTAGTGAAGACAGATCCAACATACCTGTTCAACTCATCTGCCATTTCCTTGTTCCCCATAATAAATTCACCTTTTTCGATCGTCAATGGTCCAACTTTGGTCTTAACTATTTTTTTCCTCTTCACATACTAAAGAAGCTTTTACTATCCTGCTTTATATTCTTGGCTAGCTTATCTTCATACCTCATCTTTTCTTCCCGTATAGTCTTTCTGGTTATCTTCTGTTGTTCTTTAAACATTACCCAATCCTCTTGCTTCCCGCTCATCATTGCTACGTTGTACTTCTTCGCCTTAATTTTTATACTGTCCCTGACGTCCCTTGTCAGCCACGGTCGTCCCTTTCTCACCTTGGAATCTTTCTTCCTCGTAGGAATGAACTGATCGTGCACCTTCTGTATTATTCCTAGAAACACCTGCCATTTTTGTTCCACTGTCATCCCTGCTGGTGTATCTTTCCAGTCAACTTTGACCAGCATCTCCCTCATGGCCCCATTGTCCCCTTGATTCAACTGCAACATTGACACCTCCGATCTACTCTTCTCCCTCTCCAATTGTAGATTAAACCTGACCATGTTATGGTCACTGCGTCCTAATGGCTCATTAACCTCGAGGTCCTTTATCAAATCCGGTTCATTACATAACTGTTGTAGATTATTTCAACTATCTCCAAGGCCACCTAATAGATTGCATGATTGAATGATACTTTGTCACATGTACTTGGTACAGAGTCAAGTGGGGAGGTATAGGGACAGGTTTTGTATGTCCAGTGGTTGCAGGGGAAGATATGCTGGGGATGATGTGGTTTGGGTGAGAAGGGATGAGTTAACCAGGGAGTTGCAGAGTGAACGGTCTCAGCGGACGGTGGAAAAGGGTAATGAGATGGGACGATGTTGCCAGTGATGGGATCCCATTGGAGGTGCCAAAAATGTCAGATTAATTGATATTCTGCATGCTTCTTTGGACATCAGTTCCAGTATGTCAAAGAATTTTGACTGCATTCCTTAGTTTGACAGCCTGTATACCAAACACCATGCAGCAACCAATCTAAAATAGTCTTTAAATGGCACATTTCAGCCAATGTCTTTAAGCTGATGAAATATTTACTAGCTACCTTCTCTGATCATGAAAAGTCTGGAGGCATTCAACTCAAGTGCCCTTCACATATCCACTAGGACATTGCAATTTGTTTCACAATTAAACTAACTGATGTTTTGCATGTCTCTGTTCCTAGCACTAGTTGTAGTACAGCCATGTTGCTCTACTTACTCTTTCAAATATCAACATTATCACTTGTTCTCACGAATATTTCGCTGTCCATCTAAAGTGCATTGCAAATGGCTACAGCCATTTTCTTGGTCGTACTTTTCCAGATCAACAGCAGATCTGCCACATGAACCATAAAAATACACAAAAGTTGGTGTAACCTTTCTCCGGAGATGCTGCCTGACCCGATTAATGTCCTTGTGTCTTTTTGTGTCCAGCACTTTGTGTCTTTTTTTATAAACCAGTATCTACAGTTCCTAATATCTACCACATAACCACTTGGTCACATTACTGCTGCTTGCAAAGAATCCCATCCTTTCCTCCCAAGCACTTGTTACTGCCTTGAGATTTCTTCAGTATCAATATCCCATTCCTTTTGTCTTTTTAGTGTCGGTAGATTATTATCTATATGGTTAGTGCTTTCAGTAAAATTATTTTATCGAAGACAAATCACATTCTACGACCAGCAGTGGTTTACACAACAATGTATCAAAGGCTGTACACATAATTTTAAAGGCATGTCGAATATATTATCATTATTCCCCATTTTTATGAACTTTTTAAAAAATTGTTTCACTTAATGCTAATTTCTGGGACAGGAATAAATAGGTGGAATTTTCAAATAAGTATGGTTAAAACTTTGTCAATTAATGGAGAAAATGACAATGGTGAAGAAATTAAAAATGATTTAGAAACTAGTAAGGAAATAGTATTCCAACAATCTTTTGAAAAATGAAGAAACATTTTCAAAAGGTAATTTACATATGATTTTTTTGGTTAAAAATTGTGCAATAGTTGCCCGACTTCTGTATCAAAACATATTTCTTTATACATATTGTTTTAATATAATTGTTTTAAAAACATATAATCGGAAAATGCTTGCATGTGTTTATTCATAAAACAGAGTAGTGAAGTACAGTTTTATCTTGATTATTATGTATAACCATCTTACCAATTTCTCCTTCTACACCAATGACTTGTTCTTTGAAGGCTTGTGATGATGTATCTGGTGAGCTGGGGAACGTATTGTCTTCATCCCGCTTTAATCTTGAACTTCTTTTATGTAAACACAGTTCAGTATTTTTCTGACAAATATTTGTATCTGAATCTGAAATTGCGAGGAAGATGAGTGACTCATTTAGTCATACTTTCATTTACAAACTGAAAAATTACAGAGTGCTGCACTTATCAGTTCATTAAATAATAATCTACATTGTTAGGTATTCATGACATGTTGTTTGCTAGGCAAGAGTGCATGCATTTATATGGAACATTGTGCTGGACCACTTTCTGTTTGCAGATATTAATGCCACCTGCTGGATGTTCAGGTTCCTACAGCTTTGGGTTACCTTTCCTGTTAGGCAGGAAGTTGTCATAAACCAGGAAGCCCAGCTCAGGGACAGTACCGCATGGTGCACACTGTAATTCTAGTGTGTAATTTTCTGCCATTCCACCGCACCAGTTTGTTAGACGCATTGTCTGTGAGTAATCATGTTTGTGTAACAGCAGCTTTATACATTATTGTGCAGCATTGCTATTATTAACAGTTAAGAATGTTTCATGTGCCCTGGCTGGTTTCTTACATAAGAGCATTGTATTTAGTGGTGGCATCATAGTTTATGTTTCTATACCAAGTGTATAACGTTACTAAATATGCGGTTTCCCTTTCTGCTTGTATGTTACAGTTTTACAGTTGAAAACAGTAAAGAATCAACGACATCTCGTGTCTACGGGTCTTTATTGGATTAATTGTTTAACTTGCTAGATAGCTGGATAGGGGACATCCAGCGAGTCCAGTATAAACATAATTTTTCAATTTACCTTCTTAAGAAAGAAGCAAATATAGTTGGACAGGGGTTTCTATGAAGCAGAAGGGTGACACAACAATCTTTTGTTACACATTTATGACAATATGCAGGGCCGGCCTTAGGGGGTGCGGGGCCCAATTGGGAACAATTTTGGTGAGCCCCAGGTTCCCAGCCAAGGTCTGTCAGCCCAGTTATTTAGTATATATTATGAAATTGTACACTAAGGTTCTATAGATTATACACTGTCTGAATCTCTCCTGCTCCCGTATGACCGTCAGTAGCTCCGCTGGCATCCAACCTTTACTGTAGCAGCTAATTACCATTAAACTGCATTATGTGATTGGACACAATGCCCTTGGAGACAGCGGCTGATTGGACGGGAGGAGACCTATTTGTTGATTGGACGGTAATTTTAAGGCAAGCTGGTTGGTGATTGGCCACAACCGCCGTAGAGACAGCGATTGATTGGCCGCCAAATAATCAGGCACAAAAAAATTGACAAATAGGAAAACATAAATCGCTGGTCGGTGCGAACTCAGTGGACTATTTGGCTGTATCTCCAAACTAAACAGTATAACATGCAAGTACATTCATTTAAAATAAAATTCAGTGATTATTTCACATGATTTCTCACTGTGTAAACAGCAGTATCTGACCAATTTCTGTTTAACACGTTTGGTCTGCCATGAGCATTTTTCTCTCCCAAAACAGTTCATATCTAGCAATACGATCAACAAACCAAACAGCAGTTGGACGAAGTCATGCGATTAGCATGCGATTGATAAGATTTGATGGGGCACCCTGAGCTTTTTTACACTAGTATTAAGGTTAAGTTATTGAACTTAGTAGTTTCTCATACGTTCTCATACAATCTATGAGTATTGTGTTTACACGCCTGTTATGCTGCTGCAAATAAGAATTTCATTGTTCTGTTGTGTGTAGACATGACAATTATACAATCTTGACTCGACTCTTCATCGTGCATTTATGTAATAGAAAACGGGTAACCATTGCACTCTGCGCCAAGTTAAAGAGTCAGCAGCGAGTCAGGAAGTGACTATTCGCCTCCAAAGAGCAACGATTTGTTCGGTGGCTTCACTAAATGGTGTGACTCAATATTCCTCCAGCAGTTTTTTTTTGCTCGAAATCTGCAGCATCTGCAGTCGCTTGCGATTTAATACTATGTTCCGCTGAGATCCAACTAATGGATGGCCCATGCTGAAGCACACGCAGCATTGAAATGCTAATACGACAATTAGCAAGAATAGAAGCATAGAAAATAGGTGCAGGAGGAGGCCATTCGGCCCTTCGAGCCAGCACCGCCATTCATTGTGAACATGGCTGATCGTCCCCTATCAATAACCCGTGCCTGCCTTCTCCCCATATCCCTTGACTGCACTAGCCCCTAGAGCTCTATCTAATTCTCTCTTAAATCCATCCAGTGATTTGGCCTCCATTGCCCCCTGTGGCAGGGAATTCCATAAATTCACAACTCTCTGGGTGAAAATGTTTTTCCTCACCTCAGTCTTAAATGACTGTAGATTGATGGTGCATGTGAGCCAATCACACACAAGCCAGCATCACTAACTCCACCCCTCTATAACACTTATACTAACACCCGTTCCCAGTACTTCAGTTTGGGCAGCCAGGATACATTGATAACCTGTTGTCCTCAATGCTGCTAAGTGCTCATTAAAGATGTGTTTAAATCACACACTGACTCTGGCTCTTGTTTACATGGCGTCAGAAGTGGTCTGACCCTCATTTTCTGTACAACTTTTTTTTATTATTTGGCGAGTTTTGTTTTGCGTTACAATGGCATCCTCTTGTCGAAAGCCTGACCCTGTCCCCGGATGCCTTACACTCCTCCTCATCCCTCGGTCTCCATTAACCACGGGGCCAACATTGGGAACATTTTTCCTGCATCTAGCTTGTCCAGTCCTTTTATCTATATTACTGAATCTCTGATCTTGACCGCTTTTGGCCGACTTTGCTGACATTTCTGAGAGAACGCCGCCACCTACGGCCGTCATTTTTGGCCACCTCGCTCAGAGCCCCCCTCCGCAGTATGAGTGCGGAGGATCTTTTCCGTCGATGTAAAATGAGAGAGATATTAATGTTTTTACAAAATTCCCCATTCTCTCTGCTGCCCCCGCTGGCGGCAGGGGGAGGGACTATAAAACCAGGAAGTGTTGTGCCTCACTCAGTCTCTGCCAGACCAGGAAGCGTGAAGGTCACGGCTCTCTGAGCTGCGAATAACACTGAACGCACGTCTACTCCACGGTGAGTCCCCTCGATGCGGCTGTAAAGTGCCTGCAGCCCTTTTTAACAAGTTTTTGTTCACAAAATGAATTTTGGTTGTCGGGTGTCTGCGGCCCAATTGTTTGCCTCGCCTTTTTTAACAAGTTTGTGTTCACAAGATGAATTTTGGTTGTCGGGTGTCTGCAGCCCAATTGTTTGCCTCGCCTTTTTAACATGTTTGTGTTCACAATATTGGAATTGATGGAGGTGGAATATTGCGTTGGTGACCAGCCCTCCCGTGTGATGCTGGGACCCAACGGGTCTCACTTAGTCTAGTAAATTTATATGTTTCTATAAGATCCCCCCTTCCTTCTAAACTCCAGTGAATACAAGCCTAGTCCTTTCAATGTTTCCTCATATGACAGTCCTAAGGATCAATCTCATGAACCTATGCTGCACTGCTTCAATCACAAGGATGTCCTTCCTCAAATTAGGAGACCAAAACTGTACACAATACTCCAATGTGGCCTCACCAGAGCCCTATACAACTGCAGAGAACCTCTTTACTCCTATACTGAAATCCTCTTATGAAGGCCAACATTCCATTAGCTTTCTTCACTGCCTGCTGTACCTGTAAGCCAACTTTCAGTGGCCAGTGTACAAGGACCCCCAGGTCTCGCTGCACCTCCTCCTTACCTAACTTAACCCCATTGAGATAATAATCTGCCCCCTTGTTTTTGCCACCAAAGTGGATAACCTCACATTTATCTATATTATACTGCATCTGCCACTCATCTGCCCACACACTCAACCTGTGCAGGTCACTCTGCAACCTGCTAACATTCTCTTCACAATTCACACTGCCACCCAGCTTTGTGTCATCCACAAACTTGCTAGTGTTGCTCCTAATTCCCTCTTTCAAATCATTAATATATATGATAAACAGTTGCGGCCCCAACACCGAGCCTTGCGGCACTCCACTTGCCACAGCCTGCCATTCTGAAAAGGACCCGTTCACTCCTACTCTTTGCTGCCAACCAATTTTCTATCCATGTCAACACCCTACCCCCAATACCATGTGCTCTAATTTTAGTCGCCAGTCTCCCGTGCGGGACCTTATCAAAGGCTTTCTGAAAGTCTAGATACACTACATCCACTGGCTCCACTTCATCCATTTTACTTGTCACATCCTCAAAAAATTCCAGAAGATTAGTCAAGCATGATTTCCCTTTCATAAATCCATGTTGACTTGGACTAATCCTTTTACTGCTATCCAAATGCCCCATTATTACCTCTTTAATAATTGACTCCAGCATCTTTCCCACCACCGAAGTCAAGCTAACTGGTCTATAATTCCCCATTTTCTATCTCGCTCCTTTCTTGAAAAGTGGGATGACATTAGCTATCCTCCAATCCACAGGAACTGATCCTGAATCTATTGAACATTGGAAAATGATCACCATTAATGATAAATCTTAAAGAATGCACGTTCTCCCCAGTTTATGATCACCCAACATATGTACAGCCCAGGTTACACAAAATTTAAGAGGGAACTGCAGATGCTGGACTAATATATGTACAGCCCATATATTGGATCGAGTATTTGGAAAAACAGCAGAATGAATTTACTGTCTGCTGTGGGGCTGCAGGCCTCTTCCACCAAACTTGGTTTTGGTCGCATTTCCAAATTGCAAACTGTTTAGTTTACAAATAGTTTACATGAACGTAATGCTGCTGTAATCTGGGGGTGACCTGCATTGAGAAATAGATGGACCTTGGAGTTCAAGTCCACAGATCCTTAAATGTGTAAACACAGGTAGATAGGTTGGTTAGGAAGATACAAGGGATGAATTACCCGTCATGAATTACAGAAGTAAGGAGGTTATACACCAATCATATAAGATCTTTATCAGATCTCAGCTGGAGTACAGCTAGCAGTTGAGGTCAACGTGTTAGAGGACTACATGATTATTCAGTCACAGTAATAATTTGACTTTGTCTGAAGAAGGGTTTCGACCCTAAACATTGCTCATTTCCTTTGCTCCATAGATGCTGCCTCACCCGCTGAGTTTTTCCAGCATTTTTGTCAACCTTCGATTTTCCAGCATCTGCAGTTCCTTCTTAAACACCCTTCCAGTATTGGGGCAACCAGTACTACCCACAATATTCCAAATGGAACATCACCAAAGTTTTAGATGGCTGCAAATGAATTCCTGACTCGTATTTAATGACCGATGAAGGCAAAAACACCTTATGCCATCTTTACAACTTATCTACTGTATTGCTATTTTCAGTGAGCTCTGGACACATAGAAACATAGAAAATAGGTGCAGGAGTAGGCCATTCGGCCCTTCGAGCCTGCACCACCATTCAATATGATTATGGCTGATCATCCAACTCAGTATCCCCTGTACCTGCCTTCTCTCCATACCCCATGATCCCTTTAGCCACAAGGGCCACATCTAACCCCCTCTTAAATATAGCCACTGAACTGGCCTCAACTACCTTCTGTGGCAGAGAATTCCAGAGATTACACTGGCATGATTATGATTCTTAATGTTAACATATCATATTAGTACACAGTGAATATAATATCAAGAATCTGCCCAAATGCCATCTGAATATTAGCACTTCCAAATAAATATTACTCATTAATAATATTAGCTGTTAGATGCAATTCCTTACTATGATTAAACTTAGTATTCTTTACAAAGATAATAAAATGAATACTTTAAGCAAAGATTTGTACTTGTGCTGAGCACGAATTCCCCATCCCAATACTTATTTTATGCATAAACACAATAGCCAGAATTCACTGGGAAATACAGGCAATTCTGCAAAATTAACCAGCATAAGTTTTCGGAAGACTTGGACTCTTGGATACATTCAGAAGTTGCAAATTTCTGCACTAATCTCAACTTCATACAAGGCATTTTAAACTAAAAGAATTGTCCAATAACTTGTTGGGGCTGAAATAAAACCAACATCATATTTTGATATTTCATATGACAAGGAACGGGTGACGTTTCGGGTCGAGACCCTTCCTCAACCTCGACCCGAAACGTCACCCATTCCTTCTCTCCAGAGATGCTGCCTGGCCCGCTGAGTTACCCCAGCTTTTTGTATCTATCTTCGGTTTAAACTATAATCTTTGGTTTAAACCAGCATCTGCAGTCCCTTCCTGCACTATTTCCGAGCATTGTGAGAAATGTAATTATATAGGCCAACACTTCACAGTATAATAGCCATTGGTTTAAGCCGGTGTTTACGCTCTTCCACCCAACTACATCTCTTCCTTTTAAAAAAAAAGGACGAGGCGGGCACGGCAACATTCATGCTATACCATTAAAATCGCCAAGGCTGTGAAACAATTACATACCTGACGTGTGCAAAAAGTGGAATAGCCCATAGGCAATCGCCGAAAAAATTATTATTGAAGCCATTAATACTTGTTTTAAAGCTTTCTGATTAGCAGCGTGCGCCTTTGTAAATTGAAGGGTGGTTATAATTCTGCGTGGTTCCCACATCGTTCCCAGGTGGAGCTGGCGCTTTATCCCACCTTGTTCTGCTCATTTTCCTCTCAAAAAACAACATTCGGCAGCTGGAACGCTGGGTGGTTCGTTGTCTCAGCAACGGCTTCCCAGCATTCGGGGCCATTGTCCCCCCCTGACCACGCGGGTTTCTCCCGTCAGTGACTTCTGCACAGCATTGGGGAGAAAGAAAGGCAGGTAGAACGGGGGCAGTGTCTGTAGAATTGACATTGTTCGTTTTCTACAGCAAAGACTGTTGTAGATTTTCGTGTTCTTGGAATTAGTTCGCTTCGGTAAAATTGTAAATTGTTCTTAGCATGTAGGATAGTGTTACTGAACAGGGTGAGCGCTGGTCGGCACGCATTTGGTAGTCCAAAGGGCTGATTCTGTGCTGTATCCTTAAAAGTCTGAATGTCTAAATTGCGAAGACTTTGGAGGAGGGGGGAGGGTTAAGTCAGTGATGGTTCATACTTTTTCATCAAATGTAGTTCAGTTTTCACCACTCCCTCTGCAACTTAGTTCACATTCCTTTCTCACCCAAACCACCCCCTCCCCCAGCAACCACAGAAGTAATACCTGTCCCTATACCTCCTCCCTCACATCCATCTACGGACCCCAGCAGTCCTTCCAAGATAATAGAGATTCAATGACCTAATTTACTGCATGTGGTGCTCCCACTTTGGCCTCCTTTACATCAGTGAAACCAAGCGTAGATTTGGCGACTATTTTGCCAAAGGCTCAATTTGCCTAGGCATGCTGGCTCTCCTGGTTGCTTTCCATTTGAACTCCCCTTTCCATAATGACCATTTTGGTCTAGGCCTCCTGTAGGGAGGTTGCACGGCAGTCGGGTCACGACCCATGACCCGTACTGTTGACATGCAACGCCAATTGGAGTGCAAGCGATGAACTGCAGGTAAGCACTTACCATGGATTCCAATGTAGCGGGCCCGTCTTCTGTCCCAGCATCCGGATTCCACGCTGACTGGTTCCACACTCGCGGACCCTGGGCTGTCTGTCCCCGCGGCCGGGGGTGAGGAGGTGGGGTGCCGATGCAGCGCGGTCAGTGACTCTTATTGGTGAAGGGACCAGATTGTCCCCAACTCTGCTACAGCTGACGGGGACGTTGCTGGGTGGTCAGTGGGGGGGTGTGGGGGCGGGTCAGTGACTCTAGGTGGACGGAGGGACCAGACTGCCCCCAACTCTGCTGCCAAGTTTTCGTCCCCATGTGTCTGCTGCCAGGAACTACGGTCCCTCTTCACCCAGCCCCGTGCGTGGTCGCTGCCGACCCACAGCCCGTAATAGTGCGGCCGCACAGGGGGAGGGTGGCCATGGCCAGACAACGCTGACCCCGGGCGGAGAGTGGGGGCTGTCCCGAGGGATGCGCTCCTTCAGCCGCTTACACCTTGGTGCTCGAGTTTAGAGCAAAGATACTAGAGCATTTGCTTCAGAGCGCTCAGTCACATCCACAATTATTTACAGCGCAAAAATTGACCATTTCGGTGATTTTTAACAGGTAAGAAAGTATGTGTTTCGTGTGTTAACAGTGCATGCCGGAAGCTGCCATGTCCTCCAGACGGATTGAGCTGCTCCGTGCGTCACACCCTTTGACCCGATGACCTTATGTGCAAGCCCCTATTGCCAGAGTGAGGCCAGGCACAAATCCTAAGAAAAGTAGCACATTCTGTAGCTTGCACCTGATGGAATGAACATTGTAGACACAAAAAGCTGGAGTAGCACAGCGGGACAGGCAGCATCTCTGGAGAGAAGGATTGGGTGACGTTTCGGGTCGAGACCCTTCTGCAGACTACAGGGGAAATGAGAGATATAGACAATGATGTAAAGATATATAGAACACATGAATGAAGTAAAGTAACAATGATAAATAAAACAGGCCATTGCTGGTTGTTTGCTAGGTGAAAACGAGAACCTGGTGTGATGAGAGTAGGGGAGGGAGGAAATGCAGCAATTACTTGAATTGGAGAGATCAATATTCGTACCACTGGGTTGTAAGCTGCACAAGCGAAATATATGCTGTTTGCGTTTAGCCTCGCACTGACAATGGATGAGGCCTAGGACAGAAAGGTCAATATGGGAAGGGGAATTAAAGTGTTTGGCAACCTGGAGATCAGCTAGGTCCAGGCGGACTTATCGAAGGTGTTCAGTGAAACGATTTGGTCTCGCCGATGTATAAGAGTCCACCTCTTGAACAACAGGTACAATAGATGAGGTTAGAGGAGGTGCAAGTGAACCTCTGCCTTACCTGAAAAGAATGTTGGGGTTCCTGGACATTCGAGGGAGGTGGTATAGGAACAGGTGTTGCATCTCCTGCGGTTGCAGGGGAAGATACCTGGGGAGGGGGTGGTTTGGGTGGGAAGGGATGTTAACCAGGAAGTTGCGGAGGGTACGGTCTCTATGAAATATAGAAAGGAGTGGGATCCTTTTGGAGGTGGCAAAAATGTAGGAGGATTGTGTTGTATACGACGGCTGATGGGGTGAAAGGTAAGGACTAGGGGAGTCTGCCAGTTGTGACTAGGGGGAGCAAGGGCGGAGTTGCGGGGTACCGAGGAGACCCGTGTGTGGGCCTAATCTATGATTGAAGAGGGGAACCCTCGTTCCCTAAAGAATGAGGACCTCTCGGATCTCCTGGTATGGAACTCCTCATCTTGGTAGCAGATGTGGCTTAGATGGAGGAATTGGGAGTAGATGATTTTGAAGGAAGCAGTCTTTGCAGGAAGCAGGGTGGGAAGAAGTGTAGTCGAGATAGTTGTGGAAGTTCTCCAATTTTAGGTAACTACAAATACTAGCTGCCCCTCCCTTTCTGCTCCCTCTCTTCCCTGTTCCCTACCTAACTACACACCCATTTCGCCCTTTCCTCCCCACCATCCCATTCCACCTATATTTCTTTCTCATATTCCTGCCTTCAATTTCGTGCCTCTTCTATCCATATTCACACTTTTTGTCTTCATCTCTGCCCCCCCCCCCCCCATCAGTCTGAAGAAGCGCCCTAAAAACGTCACTAATCCAGGTTCTCCAGAGTTGGTTTGCAAGGTATTAATGTGTGTTTTCAAAATATACAGAATTGAAGTTAATTGATCAATACTTATAAAATAATTTTATTCAAACATTTAAAATTGCAAAAGCATATTTATAAAATGCTTAAAATATTTGCAATGTTTGTAAAGTAATAAACTATGTACAATTTCAGATTTTTTTTTGCATTATGTATTTACTGTATTTTGGGCTAATTCAAAAAACCAGTTCATGAAACTAATGTTAAAGTAATTAAGAATATGTATTATGGATAATCTCGGGGACTGCTGCAAGGAAGTAATATCAAATCTTGGGGACAGCTGTAAGGAAGTAATACCAAAGAGCACAAAAATAGAATCAAAAATTTGAAGCAATTACCACCAATAAATCAAGGAATGGAATTACAATTGGTAACATTCAGTTTTATATTATTTATGGATTCAAGACTAGATTTAAGATTAGCTTCATAATAGTTACAGATAGCTAATGCTGCTTTATGATCTAAAGATTAAGGTTTTTAAGGCATTTATTACAACTTGTGTCTTTAGAAATATTGAAGTTCCTTAAGGAGCTGTAATAGTTTACAGCAAATTGTTGAAAGATTGCAAATTTAATTGTTTGATGTGTAGACAGTAATTCAGACATGGGAATATTGGTACAAGATCTGCTAAAAACATTAAGTGCAAGGTTTGATAAATAAGTCTTGTCAAGAAAAATATTATGTTTTAAATGAAGTACTGACATTATTTTAAATCAGCTTTGCTTTTGACCATAAATAAGTGTACATGTTCATTATAATACATAGAAAGTAATGCATCTGGTGATTTAAAGTAATTAATTTGTTCCAACAGTTGAAAATATTTTCACAAGATCTGTTGATATTATATGACGTGCAAGGTTTGCTAAATAAAAATCTTGTCATGTTATAAATGAAAGAAGCACTGGCATTATTTTACATCACCTTTGCTTTTGACTATAAATATATGTAAATGTTTGTTACAGTACCTAGAAAGCAATGCATTTACTGATTTAGTAGAGTTAATTTATTCCAGCAGTTGAATATATTTTCAAATGCTAATTTTTGATCCCTCAGTAAGATTCCAATAACCTTCCATAAAGACTAACAGATAAAGTACAAGCTATAGTTTAGACATAAACATAGAATGTCAATAACCACCTATTGTGGTTTCTGGAATATTGGTTGCGTGCATGTCTCTGGTCATGTTTGATTTCTCTTTGAGTTTGGCCTGCAGCAAGGTATGCTCCACAACGCCTATTCGGATATCCATTTGAGTTATTTCTTGTTTCAGCTTCGTCAAAGCTTGCTTGATTTTTACTAATGGAGCTGAAATAAAAGTGCCAATTAATTAAGGCATGCAATCCACTTAAATTATAAATTATGTCAGTATAAAAGCTTCAATATTTCACCACCGTAACTCCATAAATTTCAAGTGTATATTCATATGTGTGATCAGTTTTCTCTATATTATAATAGAACACTCCCCAACTTAGGTAAGGTTTACGCCCTGCAGACCCTTGCATAAGTCACATGTTATGTAAATTAGAAACGGAAGTGCTACTGCACATGCAGGAATTTACTATTCAATGCGGAGACCGCGTGGGAGCTCAGATGCGGAGACCATGTAGGAGCATCCACGAGAACAGCTGACTGGCTTGCTGAAACAGGTACACTGCTACTGTGACTACTGAGACGTGCAACTCGGAAATAAAGCAATAGCCATAAAGAGTTTCTAACGTAAGTGTGAGTTTATGTAAGTCGCCTATTAAGTAAAACGGGGAACGCCTGTACACAAAAGCCTGAAGTTTCATAATTAATAAATCATTGTGCATGTTACATATATATATACCAATTACAGCACGGAAACAGGCCATCTCGGCCCTACAAGTCCATGCCGAACAATTATTTTCCCTTAGTCCCACTTCCTGCACTCATACCATAACCCTTGGTCAATGTAAGCTAGCAATAAAGCCAGCAGCATTCAGAAATTATAATAGCATAGTGTAATAAGCTGAGTTACCCAGTTTGCAAAATCAAAATGGCTTGGACTGCTTAACTGTTAATACCTTAAGGAGAAAACTTTCCAAATTACTTGCGGTTACTGAAGTGTTCAGATCTACTAATGTAGTATTACTGTTAGCTTGGGGCATGGGAAAGAGCAAGAGGGTAGCCCAGTGAGAGACAGTGGTTAGGTGTAACATATCATGTGTACACATGCTCATAAATGTACATGATCCCACATGTGCAGCAGGGCCAAGTCTCTAATTGTCGGGCCATCTTGCCACTGGATGGCCACTGGATGACACAAAGCTGGGTGGCAGTGTGAACTGTGAGGAGGAAGCTATGAGAATGCAGGGTGACTTGGACAGGTTGGGTGAGTGGGCGGATGCATGGCAGATGCAGTTTAATGTGGATAAATGTGAGGTTATGCGAGGTGATGGCAAAAACAGAAAGGTAGATTATTATTTGAATCGTGTCAAGTTGTGAAAAGGGGAAGGAGAAAGAGATCTGGGGTTCCTTGTTCATATCACTCACTGAAAGTAAGCATGCAGGTACAGCGGGTAGTGAAGAAAGCTAATGGCATGTGGCCTACATAACAAGAATTGAGTATATGAGCAAAGAGGTCCTTCTGCAGTTGTACAGGGCCCTGGTGAGACCACATCTGTGTGTGCAGTTTTGGTCTCCAAATTTGAGGAAGGACATTCTTGCTATTGAGGGAGCGTAGATTCATGAAGTTAATTCCCGGGATGGCGGGACTGTCATATGTTGATAGAATGGAGCGGCTGGGCTTGTATACTTTGGAATTGAGAAGGATGAGAGGATATTTTATTGAAACATAAGATTATTAAGGGATTGGACACGCTAGAGGTCGGAAACATGTTCCCGATGTTGGGGGAGTCCAGAACCAGGGGCCACAGTTTAAGAATAAGGAGTAAGCCGTTTAGAACGGAAATGAGGAAAAATAAAATTCACCCAGAGAGTTGTGAATCTGTGAAATTCTCCGCCTCAGAAGGCAGTGGAGGTCAATTCTCTGGATGCTTTCAAGAGAGAGTTAGATAGAGGTCTTAAAGATAGTGGAGTCAGGGAATATGGTGAGAAGGCAAGAACGGAGTACTGAAAGTTGATGATCAGCCAGGATCACAGTGAATGGCGGTGCTGGCTCAAAGGGCCGAATGGCCTACTCCCGCACCTATTGTCTATTGGATCAAAAACTTGCTCCATGAAGGCAGTGTGATAGCTGTTGTGGAAGAGTATGCTGCGTTAAAAGAAACCATGCATATGCAGCTTCCATTCCACGATTTGAAGATCGAGATCAGGACTCATCAATGACAGATCGGAACATTATTCCGCTACCATAGCTCAAGAACTCAGATGTTCGGACACTGCTGCACTTAGTATGCCATAAGGACAGAGGATGGCTAAATTAAAGAACAATGTGGTGAGTACACTCTCTGGAGGGACAAACCACGAGGAAAGTAGTCTTCACGGGGACACCTTTTCCTTCACAAATTAACTAGACTGGCTTCTTAGTGATACTTTGGCTCTCTAAAACGAACAACTATGGTCATCACAGCATTTGCGTAACTCTTGAAGATTTAGACAAGGTTAAGGAAGATTTCTACTCCAACCTTGAAAAAACTTGGTCCATATCCTAAAGGGAGAAACTGATTCTTCTAGGCAATTTAAAGGTTTATATTGGAAGGGGCAAAACTCCTTAGAAAGGCATGATCAGCAAGAAAGTAAGGAATGCTAACTTCTATTGACAAAAATCCCATGTCCATCCAAGCATTGGCACCTGTTGGGTTACATCATCAGCTGAACAACGATAAGTCCACCTGACTCATGCCATACCAGACACTGATGATTGCTAATCTGATGATTCTTTTCTACACACACATGTTGTTGACCTAATGGGTTCCTCTAACCAAATGTTTGTTGCTCCAAAATCCAGAATTTCTTGTGTCTCTACTGATTACTGCTGGGCTGACCGCCTATTATGTCCACATATAACCCCTCCAAAAGATCAGAAGCTCAGCCACAAAAAAAATCACCATTGAAACGGTCAAAGACCGTCTTTTCTAATACTATCTCACCTGTCAATTTCAGCCTCCGTATTGAGGCCCTACTGACATTCGGTACAGAAGACCTTGCTCAGACCCAGGCATGGAAATCGCTATCAAAATATGGATGGAGGATACACAAATTTCTTGGCGGCCGCGCGCGCATGCGCACGTTCACACACACACGCAAGGCTTCGGAGGCTCAATCCAGCCATCAATGCAGCTCAACTCTGCCTGTCTCGCCGGGTTAACCTACAGCCCTGCTTGGACTGACAGGACACCAGCGCTGCTTCTCCGCGCTGGCTGTAAACCTGGGCCATATTTCCCGCAAGTCCAGGCAAGGCTGTAGGTTAACCTGGCGAGACTGGCAGAGTTGAGCTGGGTTTAGCGCTGCTTCTCTGCGCTGGCTGTGGGCCTGGGGGCACAGCTTCCGTCTGACTCCCAACGTCTCTGGCCACTCCCGGGCGTGGGGGCACTCGGGTGGGGATGGGACAGCGCCGGAGAGCCAATATCGATCCTGGCTGTGGATGAGGCGCAGGTCTGTGCCGAGAGTGTTTTGGCACGTCTCCCTCCTCCAATCACTGCACTCTATCCTCAGTCCCACCACCCCCCCCTTCCACCTTTGACCGACACCTCTTTCCTCCATTGATTGCGCTGAATCGTCATGTCCCGCCCCCATTGCCTGCTGACCGACGACTCTCTCATCCAATCGGCGCCCTCGATCAGCAGTCACACCCCCACTGTCTCGCGGAAAGCGGAGATTTCACTGGGTTTTAAAATCCGGATTTCAAAATATGATGGGGGATCGGCCCCCACCTCTCAAAACAGGGGGGACGTGTGTCCCCTGGTCTCAGACCTACTGTATGTTAAAGGAAGAAGTATTCAGAAAAAAGGATTTCAAAAATGTTCTTAATTTTCATAAAGAAATGTAACATTCTAACTGATTCCTGATATGCTCTGGCACATAACTTTTCAAAATGAAGAAGCAGCATTCAGGATAGTACAGAGAACTACACTCCTATCCGCCCTATCGGCCATTACCTAGCCTATTGTAACAAAGTCTGGCTCATATACTAGCGTCGTTAGACACTTCACAAATCGGAGTGAACTTAGATCATGCTGGAACCAGATGTACTTGCTCAAGAAGATGATAAAAGGTGGCTGAATAAACTATTGGCTCTCATTCCCCATAACATTTACAATATAAATATCTATTACATCTAAATATCTGTCCACCTTCCCTGCAGGTAATATTATGGAATTTACTGAGTTTAATGTTTCTTCCAGGGTATTTAATGTCCTAACAACCCTCTAAAAAAATAGAATATCCTTCCTCTTCTTTCAATAATATTTTTTTTAATACATGCCCTCTATTTTTCAAGATTATTAAATAAAATCCAACTTTATTAATCGTTTCTATTGGAGAAACATTTCCAACATGCCTTTACTCACCTCCATCAGTCATACTGCTACCCTTTTCTTCCATATCTTGTTTCACTTTTTCCAACTCTTCACTTATCTTAAAGATGGCACACAAAGTATTAAACAAATCAAATTACCTTTACTATTAGAAGAAGAAAAATACAAAACATTATTTGGCCTACGGAGAATGAAAATATGTAACCATTAAACCGTCCAACATTTCCATCGGTAGCCAACTCATGCATTCTGAGTATAATTATGCAAACACACATAATACCACAAATTTCTATGCATTCAAATAAATGATCAGTGGACAATGAAAATATGCAACACATATAACACCACCTTAAACATTTCACAAGTAATAAATTAATGGTTGTATTATTAATTACTAATAATTATTGGTGCTATTCATTAAGTGACAATTAACCAGAATTTTGTTGTCACTGAACATTTTTTGCACATAGAATTATACAGTATCGAAACAGGCTCTTCGGCCCACTTTGTCCTTGCCAACCAAGTTTTTTACCCGAGCTAATCACATTTATGTTTTTTTCCCCATATCCTCCAAAACCTGTCCCATCCATGCGCCTGTCTAAATGCATTTTAAACATTGTAAATGTATCTGCACATGACTTTCTCTAGCAGATTGTTCCACATACCGACCTCCTCGGTGTAAAAATGTTTCCCCTCATGTCCCCTTCCCCCTCTTTCCTTAAAACTATGCCCTCTGATTTTAAACATCCCAACACTGGAAGAAATCTGTGACCATTCTCCTTATCTGCATCCCTTATTATTTTATATACCTCTATCAGGTCACTCACAACCTCCTCTATTCCAGGGTAAAAACCTCCATCCTATCTAATTTATGCTGTCAAGCCCTAGCAACATCCTTGTGGATTTTTGTTCCACCCCTTCCAGCTTAATACATCTAGGTGACAAAAACACACACAATACTCCAAGTGTGGTCTCACCAATGTCTTGTACAGTTGGAATATGATATCCTAAGTCTTGTATTCCATGACTTGGTTGATGAAGGCAAATGTGCCAAATATTTTCTTCACCATTCTCTCTACTTATCTCGTCCCTTTCAGGGAACTATGTACATGCACTCCTAGGTCATCTCTGCTTTCTATAACACTCTCCAGGCCCTGCCATTTACTGTATGTCTTTCCCTAATTTAAGTTAACAAAATGGAACTCTTCATATATTTTTTTCAATGTGATGCTCGGTGCAATCAAGAATTAGAACACTTAAATGATTTTTGTCTGCCTAGTTGAGGGCACAGAAAAAAAAACACGATGCTGGCAGTCAGTTCCACTGAGATCTTCTTGGGCCAGATTAGGAATCAAAATTAGGACCTGCAAAGTACATAAAGCATAAGAAGCAGGACACTTGTCTGCTCTGCCATTCAATAAGGTACAGATTGATTTTTTTTAACACTTAACGCACCCCTTATTTATTGATTTGAGAACTGTGGGTCATTGTAAAATAAATGAAAGCTATTTAAAGTTGAGTAAACTAATTTTAGATCGATAATAAATCCAAACATATTTGTAATTGATCCTATTTCTACCTCAGACAGAAGCTTTGTTCGTTCTGTAACTCCCCCGCTTCCTTGTTGATATCTGTCTTTGGCCTGAAAGATAGTGAAGCAATTTAAATATATATTATCAAAACTTCGAAGTTTAAAAATTGCTAAAATAGAAAACTGCAGGTTACCTCACTCAGTTGAGCTTGAGCAGCCCGGAAGTCTTGGATCAAATTCTCCAACTGGTTGTTGATGTATTTCTCTCTGCTGCTGACCTTTTCCAGAGTTCGACTAATCTCATCTTGAAGCTTGTCCAAGTAGCTCTCCAAAAGTGCAGAAAGTTTAGCAATTAGATATAAATAATACAAAACACTGCAGAATTAGCTAATGGAATGAGTAAAAAAGTGTTGTGGACAAGGATGCTGCTACATTTGCTTGTATAATCTTGGCTTGCTTCTGAACTGTTTTGGAACATTCTGAGATGTGTTAAAAGTGAAATGAAAAGCAAGTGACATTTTCTTGCCAAAATACTCGCGGTCGGGCAAAGTCCAGATCACTTGCTGCCCCACATAGAGTTGGAACCAACACCAGCAAATATGCATTTTAAACATATTGTTAGAAAATGAATAGAAGACTGGCAAAAGGTTCAGTTGATGGGTTCTGGTGTTATATCCCCAAAATGAAAAAAAATATTTAATCTGATAAGATAATAAATAGAAACAGTAACGTTTGCCTTAATCAGAAAGTAAAACAAAACTGAAAATGGACCATGGAAAATAAAAGTGGAATTTTAGGGCTTTGGAATGTACAACTGATGAAATAAAATTCTGATAAAAGTTATTTCCTTTATTTAAAATAATGTGGAAAGTGTCAAAGGGTATGGAATGAAATCAATAATCTGCAGAATCTGGTAAATCCACCAGGTGGCATAAAATAAACAGCTATCTATTAATATCTCTGATGCAGCTGCGCGAAGCTGTTCGAGATTCTCCAGGTGTGTTTATTCTCAGATTGCCAGTACCTTTCTACTGGCTGAGGCGTTCTATTAATTTATGAAATATGGATGTGGCTGGTGAAGCTGGTATTTATTGGCCATCCTTCAATGCCCTTCAGTCACCTAGAATTGTTTATCCCTTAAAGGTAATTCCACAATGTTTAACAAGACCTAATGACAAGGTAGTACATTCTTTAGTCAGGATTGTTTTCAGGTACATCTTGAACCTTGTAAGAAATAAAATTAGTAAAGAATTTTTAAGAATCAAGTTTGTTTTTTTAAAGTAAAATTAGCAGACATAAATCAACCGAGCTAGTCCCATTAGTCCAAATATTTTAAATGTTGTAATTGTATCCACCTCTATCACTACCTCTGGCAGCTCATTCAATGTATCTACACCCTTTGTATGAAATTTATGTCCCTCATGTACCTTATAAATCTTCTCCCTCTCACCTTAAACCTATGACCTCTAGTTTGACTTCCCTACCTCGAGGAAAAGATTATTGCTATTCACTTTATTTATGTTCCTCATGATTTTATAGATGCACAAGTACTAGAAAATGTGACAGTTTTCTTATATATGCAGTTTTTATTTCCCCCAGAAGCATAAAATGAGAAAGATATTGAGCACAAAATGAAGTATGCAAATTTTACCAATGGGAAATTTCAACAGCATACTCTCCAGATCCCTTCCATGTTTTCTATGTAAAATGCCTTGGTTATACAGTCTGAAGGTTTCGGCCCGAAACGTTCCCTATTTCCTTTGATCCATAGATGCTGCCGCACCCGCTGAGTTTCTCCAGCACTTTTGTCTACCTTTTTTTTTACAAACCCTTCTTTATTCTGTGAAACTGAAATATGTCAATACATCCATTTGGAATGCGCAGAATAAATTAACCAACCATCAGGAAAAGAGATACACAAATGCCTGTTTTTGGTCTAATGTAGAATGTGAAAAGTGCTCAGGGCTGCTAACCTGGTAAACTGTCTTGAATAAGCTAGCAGATTGTACTTGAAATAATATAAGCAATAACTCTACAAGTTTGTATCTAGGCTGGGAGAAACTCATCTTGGTTGCCCATCCTAGCAGGATCAGAAAATTAGTCTCTAACATGCATTTCTAAGTATTTTATAGGTGTCTCCTTCAGTTAAGTTTTTGGTCCCACAAGTGGTTGATAGTCAAGGGCCTGTCCCACTAACGGACTTTTCAGCGACTGGCTTTGACAGTCGCTGAAAAGTCGGGGGGCCAAGGAAAGCGGGGGAGCGCTGTCTGAAATTCACACCCGCGATGAACAAGAAGGTAAAAGACGGCTGGCACAGTTACGGTAAGTCCTTTAGAGAGCGCAGAGGGGGGGGGGGGGGGGGGGGGGGGGGGAGAGAGGGGGGGAGGGGAGAGAGAGGGGGGGGGGGGGGAGAAGGAGTGGAGACACTTTTAAGAAACCAGACAACTTTTAATAAAGTTTTTATTTTTTTATTTAAAAAAAAATAAAAAAAAATTATTAGAAGCAATTGTACAAAGATAAACCATTCGGCATCTACGATTATACAATTATTGTAGCTTCATTTTTAACCTTATAACCTGAAAATGAAAAAAGAAAAGAAAAAGAGAACACGAAAGGGAGACGTGAAAAGATAGCTCGAAAAAGAACAAAGGAAAGACCCCTAAACTACCAAAGTAATTTGGCCGAAAAATATAAAGATAAGAAAAGAGAGAAAGAAAGGTGGAGGTATACCTGCCCTCCTCCCCCCTGCCCACCTCACTCAGCCGGGATCGGATTTAAATTTAAATTTGTGTTGCGCCATGCTATTCTTGTAAGAATTCGGTGACGGGTGTCCAGGTCTTGAGAAATTGATCTGGTTTTTCCGCCGACAAGCCTAATGTTTTCGGACATGTTTGTGATCCACATCTTCACTGTAGGGACTGCTGTCTGTTTCCAAAATGTAAGTATTCGTTTTTTCGCCGTTATCAGGCCATAGTTAAGGTAACGTCTTTGAAATAGTGTTAGCTCAGAACAGGCTTCTGACATACCTAGTGTGATCAATTTTATGTCGGGGTCGACTGCCTAGCGACCCCACTCCACTGCACTACAAGTTCAAAAGAACCATGCCAACCAATTTTTACTCACAGAAATTTTTTTCAGCATGCTGAAAAATTTTCCTCCACCAAACTGAGTCTGCCAGTATGCGGAAACTTCCTCGAGCATGAAGGAGAGTTCCAGTGAGCTCCTTGAACCACGTGTCGACCCTGCTGTGAGTTTGAGTCGAGAGCAAACTCTTCTAAACTCGCAAATTAGGTCGCCGCAGTGGGACAGGCCCTTCAGTGATGGTCATGTTAATACTGTTGAATGACCAAGTCTGATAGTTAGTATTTTCTTATTTGAGATGGTCATCACACTTGCCATTTATAGTCTTAGGACTGGGTCATGTTCAATAAAAACACTGGTCACTTCATTATTGGTCTTTTCTCAACTGGCTGGAGTTATTCCATACAAAAAAGCTGATTGTGGTTGTTACAGGTTGTTACAGGTCAATCGTATAACCACAAGAGTTTCTCATTAGAGTGCCCAAGACGAACTATCTTCAGTTGCCGCCTCAATGACCTTACCTCCTTGATCATATCTGAAACATAATATTTATCTACGATTCCGTAAAACTCAATTCTATTCACAACTTCACAAAAATATTTCTTGTGCAAAATCACTTTACTTCATAAATGTTGGCCACAATCATGTATAGCCCATCCAACCACACACTCTTGACCTTCAATGAAATTACCATTACCACATTCCTCACCGTCAACAATTTGATGTCTCCGTTCATTAGAAACTCAAAGATTAAGACACACTACATTTAGAATAAAACCACCTTCTTGATCGGTACTCCATCCAGCACTCATAACATTACTTCAACCATCCTCAAGATAGACACAAAAAGCTGGAATACCTCAGTGGGAGGCAGCATCTCTGGAGAGAAGGAATAGGTGACGTTTCGGGTTGAGACCTTTCTTCAGACTGGTTAGGGATAAGGGAACCGAGAGATATAGACGATGATGTGGAGAGATAAAGAACAATGAATAAAAGATATGCAAAAAAGTAACGATGATACAGGAAACAGGCCATTGTTAGCTGTTTGTAGGGTGAAAACGAGAAGCTAGTGCGGCTTGGGTGGGGGAGGAATAGAGAGAGAGAGAATGCCGGGGCTACCTGAAGTGAGAGAAATCAATATTCATACCACTGGGCTCTAAGCTGCCCAAGCTAAATATGAGATGCTGTTTCTTCAATTTGTGTTTAGCCTCACTCTGACAATGGAGGAGACCTAGGACAGAACGGTCTGTGTAGGAATGGGAAGGAGTATTAAAGTGTCTGACGACCGGGAGATCTGGTAGGTCCAGGCAGGCTGAGCGAAGGTGTTCCATGAAGCGATCGCCCAGTCTACATTTGGTGTTGCCGATGTATAAAAGTCCACATCTTGAACAACGGATACAGTAGATGAGGTTGGAAGATGTGCAAGTGAACCTCTGCCTAACCTGGAAGGACTGTCGGGATCCCTGGACAGAGTCGAGGGTGGAGCTATAGGCACAGGTGTTGCATCTTCTGCTGTTACAGGGGAAGGTAACTGGGGAGGGGGTGGTTTGGGTGGGAAGGGATGAGTTAAGCAGGGAGTTACGGAGGGAACGGTCTCTGCGGAGGGCGGAAAAGGGTGGAAATGGGAAAATGTGGCTAAGGGTGGGATCCTGTTGGAGGCGGAAACTTCAGAGGATTATGTGATCTATGCGACGACTGATGGGGTGGAAGGTAAGGACTAGGGAGACTCCGTCTCCGTTGTAACTAGGGGGAGGGGAGGCAAGGGCGGGGCTACAGGGTACCGAGGAGACATGAGTGAGGGCCTCATCTATGATTGGAGAGGGGAACCCCCGTTCCCTAAAGAATGAGGACATCTCGTATGGAACACCTCATCTTGGGCACAGTTACGAATAGCTAGTTTACTGTGACCATATGTTTTAAACCCCCAATTGCTACATTAAGTAGCTTGGCATGGCAAGAGAGTTTATTGTCATGTGTCCCAGATAGGACTCACTATCTGCATGTTCTCCTAATGTCACCATACTAACTTGGATAATAATCCTTGAATTCATCACTAAAGGGAATGCAGGTATTCAAGAGACAGTTCGGTATTACCTTCTCAATGGCAATTAATAAAGTCCTGTGAGAATTAAGGGTTAAAATGTATACATTTGAGTTGGACTAAAGTAATACCTTTGTCTCTTTAAGAGATGTTTCAATTCCCTCTTTATGCTGGTGCATTTGGTCAACATGAATTCTCCAGTCCTGTTAAAGCAAAGTAATTCATGTTACTACATACAACACTAAAAACAGTTTTTGTTCTTTCGAATAATCATTGAATGATCACTTGAACTACCAAGTACTTCTAGTTTTTTTTGTCATTATTTCAGATACCCATCACCTGCAATATTTTGCTAATGATATACAAAGTTAAACTTGTAACATTCAGTACGTACCATTTTTAGAAATATATTGGATGCCTAAGTTATAAGGACACAACATTCATTGACTAATTTTCTAAAAACGGATTATTATTTAAATTACAAAACAGTTACCACCAAACTATTTCCTGCATTTTATGTGAATTTGAACGAATGGACCTGACCCAAAACAGTGCCTATCCACCGCTTCCCCAGATGTTGCCTGACCTGCTGAATACCTCCAGCACTTTGTGTTTCATTTAAGATTCCAACAATTTCTGTGTCTCCACTATATTTTGTGTGTTGCATGGAATGTGGTTCTTATTATTTCTCTGCAGTGCACAGAATTAAAAAAGGCAAATCAAACAAAATGTGGAATTCACTGAACACCTATGAAGATCTGGCATTCTAATCTTGTATTTCCTTGGACATGGTCTGGCCTTGCTCAGGTTCCACGAAGATAACTTGAATTTCAAAATGCAGGATAACATCCAGTGTTTCACATAAAGATTCTTTAGATTATTCTGAAGAGGAACCAGGATATAACCATTAATTTGCTACTGGTATTCAATAGCCATCCAACCAATCACATGGAATTTTGATTTATACGAGCATTTTGTCTACAAAATGGCTGTCATGATTTCTGCATTACAACAGTAACAGCCTAATTAGTTGTTCGCTAATTCAGGAAAACAACATTATTTTATTGCATTAATATTCCCAAGACAACACAAATGCTTCTGTTGAGATAAATTGTATCCCATTTAATTCCTAGCCTACTAAAAATGTACCTTTTAAAACATATAGAATTGCTTGTAGATCTTGTAATGCACCAACTGTTAATAGAATCTTGTACACAATAGACCAACATATGGAAGGGTGCATTTATTTGTTGCCATCAAACTAAACAGTTTCCTGAAATCATAGTTCTTCCAGAATATGTGTGTTATGATTGTGTTTATAGTTTGTTTGGTTGTTTGTCTTTTTGCATTAAAGTCCGCGAGCATTGCCACTTTCATTTCACTGCACATCTCGTATGTGTATGTGACAAACTTGACTTGACTTGACAATTATTTTTAATATCATGTTATATTATTTCCTTTCTCATTTCTAGGGACTATAGTTTAAAATCCTATTTCAGAATAATGGTGCGACATTCCATGCAATCTAAGAGAAGCACCATCGTCATCTTTCAGTGGTGGTGATGCACTGTTTCCCATTTTGAATGCCTTTAAAACATTTTGCATCGCCTCTGAAGAAGAGCACGCAATTCATCACAACAGTATGAACAGCATTCATCCTTCAAATGCCTAAACCAGATTATCTAATTGTTTATTTCAATATCAGTACATAGTCATAAAGCATAGAAACAGACACTTCAGCCCAACTCGTCTATGCCAACCAAGATGCCCCATTCGCCTGCATTTGGCTCATATCCCTTAATGTTGACATTGTATCTATCCCAACTACGTCCTCTGGCAACTCAAAAGTTGCCCCCCTAGTTCCTTTTAAATCTCTACCTTCCATTTCCTCTGGCTCTTGATTCCCCCACCCTAGGCAAAAGACTCTGCAATCACCCCTTCATTTTATATATTTCTGAACCAAAATTAAGACGATGACCTGGCCCTTGCTGTCTGTCCCAGATATAAAAGCCAGATTCAGGGTGCAGGTCAAACCCACAAATCCCTCCAAGAATAAGGCATTTGTCAAGATTCCTGATCATGGGATAATCCAGAAAATTAAGATGGATGGGATACATGGTGACTTGGAAGTTTAGGATTCAGAAATGGGTTACTCTTAGAACACATAGGGTAGTGGTGGAAGGGTTTTATTCAGGCTGGAGGTCTGTGATATTCTGCAAGTGGTGACGCAGATGCATAGGGTAATGAAGTAGGCATTTGGTATGCTTGCCTTCATAAGCTGTGGCATTAAGAGTTGGGATATCATATTGCAGCTGTACAACATATTGGTTGGATTTGCAACTGGAGTATTGCATACAGTTCTGGTCGCCTCACTACAGGGACTATGTGGTACAGAGTATGTACATGAAATTCACCAGGAAATTGCTTGGAAAAGGGGGATGCAGTTATTGGATCCAAGAACATTGGATAGGTTGGATTTATTCTCACTCTAACAGGAGGCTAAGAGGTGATAGGATAGTCAAAGTTTACTTCCCAGGGTAGGGGCGTTTAGAACTAGTTTAATGTGAAAGAGAAATTTAATGGTGAGTTGTGGTTTTTCCACATTGAGGTCGTAGTTATCTGGAATGAGTGCCAAAGAAAGTGGTAGAGGCTGACACAATTATAAGGTTACCAGACATTTGGTTGGGTACTTAGATATTACCAGGATAGAGGAATACAGGCCTGATGCAAACAAACAGAATTCGAGTAGATAGGCATCACGTTCAGCATGAATGAGGTGGGCCGAAATGGCCTGTTTTTGTGTAGTATGATTCTACGACTCTATTTGAACATGTTATTGTGTAAAACCATTTCCTATGAAACTATGAATGGTGTTGGATAGTGGGATTAGGCTGGAAAGCTTATTCACATTTTTATTTTTGTTGTATATTTATTTATGTTCCTTTCTACTGTTATTAATGATGCCCAATTATCTGTCATTGTTCTTGAAAGTAATCAATTAAATGGTGAGTGTTTGGAAGGTACTGGGGTATTGCTGATGATGTGAGCTGAAAGCCTTACAGAGGAAAGATCTAAGAGTAAAATAAGAGATTAGTCACAGCACTTGACTCTGAAGATGTGAGAGAAGGATCAATGAGTTATAGAGTGATACGGTGTGGAAGCAGGCCCTTCGACCCAACTTGCCCACGCCAGCCAACGTGTCCTAGCTAGTCCCACCTGCCTGCGCTTGATCCATATCCCACCAAATCTGTCCTGTCCTACCTGTCCTATGAGCATGGAAACAGCCCATTCTGCCCAACGTGTCCTTGCCAACCAATGCAAACTAGCATTCTGGGCTTGTCCCATTTGCCTGCATTTGGCCCATAGCCCTCTAAACTCTTCCTCTCCATATATCTGTTCAGATGTTTTTGAAAGTCAAAAGGTTGCGTGAAAAGGTTGCCCCGAAGTCTCTCTTTAATCTCTCACATCTTACGTTAAGCCTATGGCCTCTAATTTTAGAATCTTCTATACTGGGAAAAAGACAATGAGTATTCACTTGATCCATGCCCCTCGTGATCTTGTACACCTCAATAAGGTCACCCCCTCAGTCTCTTGCTTGCCAAAGCAAAAGCTCCCACCCTATCCATCCTCTCTATAACTCAAGCCTATGTTCCAGATAATATTCGGATGAATCTCTTTTATGGTCACTTTAAACAATACCATGGAAGCTGAAGGAATAAGCTTTCAAAAGGATGGACCACTGTGAAACAGAGTGCTGAAAACTAATATTATGGGTTTAGAAGGTGGATATTGTGTCAAATTTGAAAGTAACATACCTTGTTGTCAGTCCTAATGGTAACCTTAAGTTGTGGAAGAACTCGTTCCACCTCCAGATTCCACTCTGCAGCATCTGTTGTTGACTCCAAGATCTCTTCTGGTTTGGAACACTCTAATCCCTCCTAAATATTAAATGTATACTTTGTTAAATGCAAGAGTTTTTTGGTCAAAGTATTTTTTTCCTATTGTCATGACATTAGGACATAGTATTTTTCCTCCTTAATGTAATTGTTAATGCTAAGTCTGGGAGTACCCCACAATAACTGGCAACGCAATAGTATTCCTCCAGCCAACACTATACAGTGGTAATTCATTACATGGTTATCAAGGTCAAAAAGCCCGTTTTATTATGTTAATGAGATGCAGTCAATGATTTTAATGATACGCACAACATAATTCATATGAACCTCAAGAGTTCAAGAGACATTTATTATCACGTGCACCAGTTGGTACGGTGAGATTTGAATGACCATACAGCCATACGAATAAAAAGAACACAATACACGATAGAATTTAACATGAACATCCCCACACAGCAGAATCAACATTTCCCACTGTGAGAGGAGGCAATAAAGTTCAGTCATCTTCCTCTTTGTTCACCCGTGGACGGGGCCATCAGGCCCTCTCGCCGGGATGATCGGAGCTCCAGCGTCGGAACGGAGAACATTCTCAGCGGCTTGGAGTTTCTGAATCAGCCACTTCCTACCGGAGACTGCAGCTTCCGAAGTCCACAGGCCGAGCTGGGTGGAGATCCAATGCTGGTGACCCCCGACAAGATGTCCCAGGCTCCGCGATGTTAAAGTCAGCGCCGCCCACGTCTGGAAGCTCCGCAGACCACAACTCCACAGTGTTAAACAGGCCCAACACTCCGGAGCTCCACACGGCGATCCCCGGTAAGGCATCGCCCGCTCCGCGATGGTAATTCAGTGATGCGCTGCTGCTGAAGCTCTGGCCTGTCTCCAGCAGAAAAGGCCGCGCCAATCCAGATGGTGGGGGGGGGGGCGAAGATGCGACTAGGAGAAAAGACTGAGAAGACGGTTTTCCCCCTCCCCCCCCCACATAAAAAATACAAAAAAAACTCCAAAAACAAACTTTTTGACAGACTAAAAATAATAAAAAGGATGAAAGGCCAAACAGCTGCTGGCGAGGCTGCCGCACGCGGTGCACCTGATGACGTACTATGCTGTTTATTGGTAGACGTGTGTTTGGGATGCCAGGATTATCATGCTGGATTTTATAATACAGTCCATAGCAGTGTACTTTCACCTGGTTGATGAAGTCATAATGGGATATACAGTCTCAACTAGAAGACACATTGAAAATAAAGAACATAAAATATAATTTTCAGGAATCGGCAATACATTTTTGGAATACGAGAAGTCTGCTCAAGTGTCTGATAGCAGCTTCTACTGCACAGTTATCAGACTCTTGAATGGACCTCATATACTAAAGATGTATCCCCAATCCTTTAATCTGCCTCTTTGCAGCCCTTGTACATTTTCTTTATCTGTACTTTCTCTGTAACTGTAGCACTCTATTCTGCACTCTGTTTATTTTTTCTTTTGTACCACCTGTGTACTCATGTATAGTATGATCTACCTGGATAGTATGCAATACAAGGTTTTTCACTTTATCTTGATGCGTGACTATAATAAACTAATCTCAATCATATTTTCACCAAAGTGAGGTACTTCAGTGCGGAAGGGCTAGCAACAAATCACCAGCTACGAGAGGAAAACCCCCCACTCCTTGGACAATCATCAGCTGACCAACGACCTGAACGAGTTCTACTACAGGTTCGATAGACAGAACCCCCCCCCGGTGGACCCCCTCCCTGACCCCTCCCTGAACCCCCCCCCCTATCTCTTCGTCACAGAAACCTAACCCCTGACTCCCCCCTGCCCTCCCTGGACCCTTCCCCCACCCACTCCTCCCCAACCACCACTTCACACCCACTTACAGCCTGAATCCAGTCTGCAAAGACCCCCCCCCCCCCCCCCCCCCCCCCCCCCCCCCCCCCCCCCCCCCCTTGCTGCCCAACATCAGTCTGGCCACTTCCCCATCACTAACAATAGCAATTGAGGAGGTGGAAAAGCTATTCAGGAGACAGAAGAGCCGGGAATCTCCAGGACCAGACAGTGTTTCCCCCTCTACCCTCAAGCTCTGTGCCAAACAACTGGCACCAGTCTACAGCACTGGGAAAGCACATCTCGGACCAGCAGACCATCAGCATAGGAGCACCGCAAGGCTGTGTACTCTCCCCTCTCCTTTACTCTCTCTACACCAATGACTGCACCTCCACAGTCTCCTCTGTCAAGCTTCTCAAGTTTGCGGACGACACAACCGTGATTGGACTGATCCAAGACAGGGAGCAATCTGCCTACAGACAAGAAGTAACACAGCTGGCGTGTTGGTGCGATCGCAACAACCTGGAGCTCAATGTTCCTAAGACGGTAGAATTGATTGTAGACTTTAGGAGAGCTCCACCTGCCCTCCCCCCACTCACCATCAACACCAGCACAGTCCCATCTGTGGAGTCATTTAAGTTCCTTGGAACCATCATCTCCAGGGACCTTAAATGGGAGGCCTCCATCGACTCCACAGTCAAAAAGGCCCACCAGAGGATCAACTTCCTGCGGCAGCTGAGAAAACACAATCTGCCACAGGCAATGATGGTCCAGTTTTATACTGCCATCATAGAGTCTGTCCTCACCTTCTCCATCATGGTCCGGTTTGTGCTCGGCCACCAAGCATCTTTCGATCAGCCGAAAAGGTTGTTGGCTGCAACCTTCCCCCCCACCACCCATTGACGAACTGTACACTGCAAGGGCCAGGAAGAGAGCGGGTAAGATCGTCTCTGACCCCTCTCACCCTGGCCACAAACTCTATGAAGCACTTCCCTCTGGAAGGCGACACTGGACTGTCAAACGCGCCACAGCCAGACATAAAAACAGCTTTTTTCCACAAGCAGTAGCTCTACTCAACAACCAAAAGTCTGTAGCCTCCTTTTCCTCTGGTATTTTATTTCATTCTTCACATGTTTAAATTATAATGTTTTATTTGTAATTGTCTACTGCGTATCATGATGTTACTTGCGAGCAAAGCACCAAGGCAAATTCCTTGCAGGTATACATATTTTGCTAATAAAATTTATTCAATGCAATACAATTCAACTTTACTTTCAAAACACAAACATTTAAAGAATGATGAAAATTTACTGTATTTTGTCCTTGAGCTTTCAAAACCTCCAGATCCAGGAAAGGCTCCCCTTCTTCGTAATCTTCTGTCTCCTCCTCAAGAAAGATATCAGAAAAATAGTTAAATCAATGAAAAAATTCTTCATCATTCTGAAGAAAATTATCAGAGCGCTAACTGCATTTTCCTTATGTACTTCCCTGGAATTCCCTTATGTTCACTACTTCCGATACTTTAATCAAAAGTGATACTGGCAAATGTAGATCATAAAAAATCTAATACAAAATCTAATTTAAAAAAAAGTAGTTTTAAACAACAATCCCAATGTAATAAAAGCAGATTTAATTCTGAAATGAATAGGTTTTTGTAGTTATCTCAATATTTCCTATTGGTCACTCATCGATTTGTAAACACTTTATTTGTCAGCACTTTTGTGAATTATTGAAACTCATGTACAGATACACCTATAAAACGTCAGGTTCCTTAGCTTTTAGAAAGAAAAGGTTCATGCATATCATTCACAACAGTGTCCTCAATATTTATTACTGCTGCCTTCTGACCACTCTATTTGATTAATAAGACAGGATCCTACAAAAATAGGATATAAATAGTGTTCAACTATTTGGGAAAACAATTCTCCAATTGCTAAACTGACAATTTGCCATATTATTTTAAGGACAGCAAAAATTAAAATAAAATAAAAGATTAACTCGTCTTATTTTGATCAGAACAGCAAGAAAATTAATTGTGTTTAGTCTAATCCCTACAAAGGTTATTAGAAATATGTGTATTTAGCCAACAAATCAAAATTCCCCATCCAAACAGAGTAAAAAAAAAACAATATTTCTCATCTTTATTCATAACAAAAGTCATTTTCACTGCAGTTATCAATAAGAATTTTTAGCTAACTAAAAACTATATTGGGTGAAGCTAATAAAAATAAATATTATTGCGTTGCGTCAACCTTTTGGATTGGAAAAGGCACATTGACTCTAAATTACTTTTGCTTAAAATCGGTATAAGTACATTTCAGTAGGTCGAACATACAATCAATTCATCATGCAATTTGTTCAATGTTAATTCGGCATCATCCTCTATTAATGCTTCTTCTTCCATCTCTTCTGCTGGATACACAGGCCTAAAATTGATACAATTCAGTTTAAACCAAGTCTCATTCAAATTTTGCATTCAATCATGAAAATATTAATACAATCCCAATTTTTACACAATGTAATTCCTATAATGAAGTATTTTACCAACGTAATTTTTACCAAGATTATCTAAATAATGGGAACTTTTCTGATTCAAGAGATTACTTGCAAATTCTACAGAAACTGTGTATTGGCATGTACGATCTGATCAGATCCCCGAATTCTGAAAGATCTTTACACTTTTCAGAATGTTGGCCTGGAGGTTCCCGACCATGCTCCCAACTTGGAATTGTACTCCATGCAGACTAAACAATAAAAAGGATACGGAAGTTAACTAATGCCCCTGATTTGTTGTCAATATTTATAGATGTTATATATTCTTATCTTATAAGTAAAATAATCTATCAAAACAAAATAGTTTTACAAAATTGATTCGACTTATTAAGGGGAGGAGGGGGGTGGTACTTTAACCCAAGGTACCATTCCTTTCTAGAACTGCAAAATTCATTAAGGGCCTGTACCACGGCGATTTTTCCGGTGACTGCCGACATCATTGACTGACATATCAGGTCACCGAAAAATGCGTGACGTGATGCGGCGTGATGACGTATTGATGCGCGGTGTTTCCTCAGCTGTCGTAACATTTTTTTTGTTGTGCGCTGGATTTTAAAATGTTCAAAATCTTTTGGCGACCCTGATACGTCAGTCAATGACGTCGGCAGTCGCCGAAAAAGTCGCCAAGTGAGACAGGCCTTTGAAAAACTATCATCAGTATCTGTTTTATTACCTTCCATGTTTAATTGCTCCAATTTCAAATGATCATGTTTCCATTGGCAAAAGCATTCACATAATTTACCATTCAACCTGGCATTGTCTTACTTCCCCCCACCCAAGAATAAATAATTATATGTTTTTAAGTAATTGAACAATTGAACAACAAGTAATTGAACAATAGCATTGAACAAGCATTATAAAAAAAAATAGATCTACTTTAACAGTAGAACTAGCACTGAGGATTATGTTGTTCAACATGAAGTTTATAACACACCTCACATCCCTGTCACAGATTCTTACCTTTTCCAATTAAAACCAGTAAATTTTAGGGCTTCTTCAGCCAAACGATCCAGGACATAACACACCTGCTCCCCATAACCTTGCTTTAGTTTGTTGGGAGGGAAATCCACAGAGGCTCCCTAAAACAAAGGATAGAAAATAACCACATTATTGTTCTACAAACACAATAATAAAATTAATTAACTGAGAATTACAACTTAATGGAAATAATATTTTTGGATGTTTAATCACAAAAATGTTAATAAGGCAATTCTGTCTATTTAATGATGAATCAGTTTAACACTAATACATTTTCAATGAAAATATATGCTAAAATTTAAAAATCTATTACAGGTGCACAACCTTTTATCCGAAAGCCTTGGGACCAGACACTTGTCGGATTTCGGACATTTTCGGATTTCCGAATGGAAGATTTTTAGCGTAGATTAGGAAGGTAGGGCGCGGGCGGCTTGAAAAGTCTGGAGCGGCTGCCTCCTCCCCGGAGACCGGGGAATCATTGTAAATCATTGCATAAATGTTAGTCAGTTAGTTTGGAGGGATTTTATGGGGTGGTGGTGGGGTGTGAAGGGGGAAACTTTAATTCTTAGTCCCCTACCTGGTCGGCGACTCCCAACATCGCGGAGCTGAGGGCTCCGTCCGGCCGCGGGCGGCGCCAGTTGTACTCCGACCCCGGAAACTCTACCACTGGCTGCGCGGCGCTCCAAATCCAGCGCCGCCCGCAGTCCCAGCTCCGCGAATGTAGAGAGTCGGCGGCCACAGAGCTCTGGAGCTTACCGCACGGCGACCCGGTAAGGCATTGCCCGCTCCCCGCTGGTATCCCAGCGCTGAGACGCCGCCGACACCCAACATTCGCGGAGCTGGGGCTGCGGGCGTCCGGCCGCGGGCGGCGGTGGATTTGGAGCGCCTCGCAGCCAGGGGTAGAGTTGCTGGGGTTGGAGCTACAACCGGCGCCGCCCGCGGCCGGACGCCCGCAGCCCCAGCTGGGAGTTGGCGGCCACAGCGCTGCGGAGCTTACTGCACGGCGACCCGGTAAGGCATTGACCGCTCCCCGCCTCTCCGACCAGGTAGGGGACTAAGAATTAAAGTTTACCCCTTCACCCCCCCCCCCCCCTTCACATAAAAGCCCTCCAAACAAACTGACTAACATTTAAGCAATGATTTACAGATGTTTAAGAGGCTCCCCCGCTCCGGGGAGTACAGCTATAGTGGGTACAGACTGGGTGACCGTGGGTAGTTTCGTGTCAAGTTTGGCGCCAAACGCGAGCTTTGGTGTGCAGACAACATCCTGGGGGAAAATGGCCGGTTTTCGGAGTTTTTCGGTTTCCGGAACACCGGATCAAAGGTTGTGCACCTGTATTTCCATACTTTCTAGTGTTATCAAAGTGGAAATCGTTTCAACTAAATGTACGTAAAAATAAAATAAAGCAGCAAAGATGTGCCATAGAAAGTTCCAGGTATAATCCATTAAAGTGCAACATGACTCAGTATTATAACAGCGGCACCAAAACTGACCTATGTAATCTTGGGTTAGACAAGGTAAAAATTAGCTATGAGACGGTTTGATGGAGATTTTTGCATCTTTAAGTAAGATTGTGGAAGACTGAACGATAGCTAATCTTATTCCCTTATTCAAAAGGGGCAGTAGGGATAAGCCAGGAAACTACATTCTAGATGCCTTACATCAGTAGTAAGGAAATTGCAAATTGGACAGGATTTATGTTCACTTGGAAAGGAAGTTGTTTAGGGGAGTGAGTATGGTTTTGTGCAGGGCAAATGCTATCTCATAAATGGTTATTTGAGAACATAACTAAGAAGATTGGCAAAGGTAGGGCAGTAAACATGGCACACTTGGACTTTAACAAAGCTTTTGACAAGATTCCACATAATAGACCAGCCCAGAAGGTTAAACCAAATGGCATCCAAAGCATGTTGGCAAATTGGATCCAACATTGGTGTGATAATAGAAGGTTGAAGTTAGTAGTGGACTGGAAGATTGTACCCAGTGGTATACAAGGGACTGCAGATGCTGGAATCTTTCATAAAACACAAAGTGCTGGAGTAACTCAGCGGGTCAGGCAGCATCTCTGGAAGCCATGATTAAGTGATGATTCTGGTCGGGACCCTTCTTCAGATTAATGGTACTAGGGCAGAGAAAGCGGAGAAAGAGGTGGAAGCGGGACAGAACCTGGAGAGTGATAGGTGGTTGAGGTGGGGGAGTGGATTGGCAGATGGGAGGACAAAAGCTAGAGATGAAATGGACACTAAAGGGGACTAAAGGAGTCAAAAGAATGTCAGATAAGAAAAGACTGGTGAATGTAAAGCCAGAGGGAGGGATATAGGTAGTATGGAAGGAGATGGCAGAGGGAAGGGTGAAAGAATGGTATGGGGTAATTGTGACTGGACATGGTTTATGATGATATGATGGTAAGTTTATGATGATATGAAAATTGCTGGAGTCATTGATAGTGAAGAAGATTGTCTTAGAAAACAGAGCGGCATTGATCCACTGGAAAGTTGGATGAAGCAATGGCTGGTGAAGTTTACTATGAGGTAATGTATTTTGGGATGTCAAATACTGGCAGGACATGCACAGGAATAGAAACAACCTTTGGAGCGTTGATATAGAGAGACCTTGGGATGCAAATTCATAGTTCCAGGAAATTACCAACACAGGTGGTAAGGGGAAGAAGACATTTGGCATGCTTCCCTTTATGAGTCAAGGCACTGAATATAAGAGTTGTAACATCGTTGCAATATACAAAACATTGGTTCCGCCACATTTGGTGTGTCGTGTGCAGTTATGTTGCCACACCACAGAATGTGGTGACATTAGAAAATGTGCAGATGTTAACGCACAACATAGAACAGTACAGTACAGGAACACATGTCTGTGCTGAACATAATGCAAAGTTAAACTAATCTCTTCCTGTATATGATCCATATCCCTCCAAGTCTGCCTTCAACACTCCAGGGAAAACAAATATTTCTTATTTATAGGTCTGACAAAATTATTTGCAAATTAGATTTAAGATTTACTATTACAGGTGCACAACCTTTTATCCGAAGATCCAAATAACGAAAACCTCCGAATAGCGACATTTTTTCAGTCCTTGAAAAAAGGTCCTTGAAAACGTTCACGGAGGGCGGCCCGCAGAGGTGACAGAGGAACCTCCGGTCGGTCCTCGAAGAAAGGGGAACTAAATCCCCATCCATAAAAGAGAAGGTGAGGGTATATTGCGCGGGAGGGTTAATAATTGACAATATGCTGCTGTCTGCCCGCTGAGTTAAAAAAGTTCCCACGGTAGACTCACGATACACAGTGTATCGTGAATCTTGCGTGGGAACTTTTTTAACTCAGCGGGCAGGGAGCTGCAGATTGTCGCTCCCTTCAGTTTCACCCCACCTACACCCCTCTGCTTCCCGGCCATGTGTGTGACCCCTTCCCTCCCCTCTCCAGCTCCCCGCCCATTGCACCGGCGTGGGGGCTTTGTACTGTCTTCACGTCGGCAATGCCAGTCACCGGAGACGTCAGGACCAACGGGACACCGACCCCCAGGCCCACTGCAAGCACGGAGATCCCAGAGACCCACAGCCAGCAGCAGCCCAGCCCCGTTCCAACTCCAGAGGAAAACTGCAAACTAGCGGGAGACATCGGGACCACTAGAAGCCGTTCCCCGATGGGCCGCTACGGCGACAAGTGGCAGTTCGCCCACAGCCCGAGCTGTGCCCCCTCATCAGGACACCGACCCCCAGGCCCACTGCAAGCACGGAGATCCCAGATCAGCAACTCCAGCCCAGCCCCGCTCCAACTCCAGAGGGGCAGAAACTGATGGTGCGCAAGGTGCGTCTTGTTCTTGAGGTCGCGCAGCTCGGGCTGTGGGCGAACTGCCACTTTTCGCCGTAGCGGCCCATCGGGGAGCGGATTCCTCTGGAGTTGGGGGTGGGGGGGAGGGGGAGGGGGGGGTATTGTGCTGTTTGATCGCCCCCTGCTATCCCAGGGACAGGGAAACAGGACGTTCACCGAGGGTGGCCCACAGAGGTGACAGCGGAACCTCCGGTCGGTCCTCGACGAAAGGGGAACTAAATCCCCATTCATAAAAGAGAAGGTGAGGGTACATTGACCGGGAGAGTACGAATCCCAAGACAAAGTTGAGTGAGCGTTCACCGAGGGTGGCCCGCAGAGGTGACAGCGGAACCTCAGGTCGGTCCTGGAAGAAAGGGGAACTAAATCCCCATGCATAAAAGAGAAGGTGAGGGTATATTGCGCGGGAGGGTTAATAATTGACAATATGCTGCTGTCTGCCCGCTGAGTTAAAAAAATTCCCACGGTAGACTCACGATACACTAAGTGTATCGTGAGTCTTGCGTGGGAACTTTTTTATCTCAGCGGGCAGGGAGCTGCAGATTGTCGCTCCCTTCAGTTTCACCCCACCTACACCCCTCTGCTTCCCGGCCATGTGTGTGACCCCTTCCCTCCCCTCTCCAGCTCCCCGCCCATTGCACCGGCGTGGGGGCTTTGCACTGTCTTCACGTCGGCAATGCCAGTCACCGGAGACGTCAGGACCAACGGGACACCGGCCCCCAGGCCCACTGCAAGCACGGAGATCCCAGAGACCCACAGCCAGCAGCAGCCCAGCCCCGTTCCAACTCCAGAGGAAAACTGCAAACTAGCGGGAGACATCGGGACCACCAGAAGCCGTTCCCCGATGGGCCGCTACGGCGACAAGTGGCAGTTCGCCCACAGCCCAAGCTGTGCCCCCTCATCGGGACACCGACCCCCAGGCCCACTGCAAGCACGGAGATCCCAGATCAGCAACTCCAGTCCAGCCCCGCTCCAACTCCAGAGGGGCAGCTGCTACTGGTGCGCAAGGTGCGTCTTGTTCTCGGGCTGTGGGCGAACTGCCACTTGTCGCCGTAGCGGCCCATCGGGGAGCGGATTCCTCTGGAGTTGGGGGTGGGGGGGAGGGGGAGGAGGGTATTGTGCTGTTTGATCGCCCCCTGCTATCCCAGGGACAGGGAGACAGGACGTTCACCGAGGGCGGCCCGCAGAGGTGACAGCGGAACCTCCGGTCGGTCCTCGACGAAAGGGGAACTAAATCCCCATTCATAAAAGAGAAGGTGAGGGTACATTGACCGGGAGAGTAGGAATCCCAAGACAAAGTTGAGTGAGCGTTCACCGAGGGTGGCCCGCAGAGGTGACAGCGGAACCTCGGATCGGTCCTGGAAGAAAGGGGAACTAAAAAGAGAAGTGGAGGGTATATTGCGCGGGAGGGTATATCGCCTACCTGGAAGAAACCAGACATTTTTCCAGGATGTCGTCTGCACACCAAAGCTCACGTTTGGCGTCTCTGCTGCACACGGATATAAGAGTGTGAAAATGTCGCCTTAGGCCGCCTTAGGGCATGAAGCCCCGCTAGGGTGACATGAGTGCGGGAGGTGATTCAATGCTGCGGTCACATTTACAAATTCAGGAATTCATTCAACACACTGCATTTCATACAGACATTTATTCTGCAAGAAAAAAACTACACTGAAGACTCAAACTCGCGACCGAGGAACTGCCGGGATCAAGGCGCAAACTCGCGACCTTGCGGATATGAGCCGGGCACTCTACCACTGAGCCAGCCATTAAAATCTACGCTAAAAAATTTCCATTCCGAAGACCGACAAATTCCAAATTACGAAAAGTGTCTGGTCCCAAGGCTGTCGGATAAAAGGTTGTGCACCTGTACAACTAAATTCCCCTCCACCAGCTTTATGTTAATTAACTTTAAATGCTTACCAATGCACGAAGCTCTGTCAGAATATTAGTTATAGTTACATTTGGATCATCATATTCTTGTGGTTGTTCAAATGTGCGCCCTGTCTGGTTTAGCAGCCAAGCTGCTAACGATGTAAACATGTAGAATTGTTCACCAGGATTTGTGGGTAGAGCAAAGTAGTGTCTGTTCAAATAAACATTTTTATAAATAATTCCTAGATACAAAATATATATTCATCACACTAATTATTGGCTGATAAATCTATTATACAATATCTATTTAAAATGGGCCAGGTGTCTGCATGCTCTAATGCTTCCATTAAGCATGTACAATAATGAACATTTAGTACTCTTGATACTAAAAACGAGGTAGTCGGAGTATAAATAAAAACATAAAAAACAGGACAAGATAGTGCCAATCTGCCTCTCAAGTTCACTGCACCTTGCTATATGACCATTGGTAATTTTACACTTCCTATCCTATCTCTATAAAGCCATGGATATACCTAAATCAGAAACATTAACAGCCTGTCAGAAACATTAATTTTCCATAGCTACCCATATCTCTTTGTGCTACATAAACACCATTTTTTAAAATGTCAATGAAATATTCACATTAATCCCATCCAAAAATTAAATTAATTGAATAAATACTGTATCCAGTCATTAATGAATACACGGAAACATTTTATTATTACTACTACTAGCTTGAAAATGTTAAGATATATATGGAAGAATTTCCATAAAGACATATTTTTGTAAGTCACATCATTTGTAACCCAGGAAGACCTTTTATATGTTTTTCTTGGACAGGGAGACTTAAATAGTACACAATATTCCAGATGTGATCTTATCATAACCCTATTTAATTGCAGTCATTTTACATTTTGTACTCAAATAAAGATTCCATACAAAATCTAGAAAATATGTGCAGGAGTAGGCCATTCGGCCCTTCGAGCCTGCACCGCCATTCATTATGATCATGGCTGATCATCCAACTCAGTATCCTGTACCTGCCTTCTCTCCATACCCCCTGATCCCTTTAGCCACAAGGGCCACATCTAACTCCCTCTTAAATATAGCCAATGAACTGGCTTCAACTACTTTCTGTGGCAGAGAATTCCAGAGATTCACCACTCTCTGTGTGAAAAATGTTTTTATCATCTCAGTCCTAAAAGATTTCCCCCTTATCCTTACAAATCAGTAAAATGATTTTTTGTAAATTTGTTTATTCAGGTATGGGTATTACCAGCAAGTTCAACATTTATTGCCTATCCCTGGATTTGTAACTACAGTATTTTTTGGCTAGTCCACTTGAGTTTTTAGTCATTGCTGGTGTTGATAATGAGAGTTTCAGTCATGATAACACTGAATAATAAAACAACAGTTCAGTCAATGGAAGAGAGAAATGTTTCCAATTGACGGAAGAGCCAAGAACCAGGCATACAGAACAAAAAGCTGGAGTAACTCAGTGGGTCAGACAGCATCTCTGGAGAAAAGGAATAGGTGACGTTTCTGGTCGTGACTCTCTTCAGACTCTGGTTTCAATAAGCGAGTTTGGTATTCCGAAAAATGCAAGGAATCATGGGATTTGTCAAAGGTCAGTCGCTATAAAGATAAAGCGAACGAAGCTGGCTGTACAAACGCGAACAAGAGGTGCACCCTACAATGTCACCAGCGCAAGGCTTGCGGGATGATAGCAAGGAGTTTGGCTCCAACTGCAGTAGACAAACGATAATATTTCAGGTGGAATGAAGTTTGAGTGGAATAAATAGTGTGACCACAATCGCTTTGACAGTGGATAGTCTTGCTGCCTAAAGGACACACCACAGTGTAATCAAATGAACGACATCCAAATTGGAGCTGTAAAGAATTGCCTGCATCTGGCAGATTGTTTCCCGACACGGCGTCAGAGGCATGAGATGCAATCGCTGACATTTCCCATAGCCTCGCTTGTCACAGTATGAAAACTGTTGCAAAGGTGGTGGCTTGTTCTTTCAGTGAAAATAAAGATATAACGATTTAACACTATTCAACACTATTCGACCGTCTTCCACCCCCCCGCCCCCCCCCACAACCAAAACCTGAAATGACACCTGTTTGACAGCTCCGGCACCTAAAAAATTAGCACTGCAACACTGCTTATATTGGATTGGCAGCTCCTTCACAGGGCTCAACCTTGTACTCAGTTTTCCTCAGAGATGAATCTTTACCTTAACGGCACATTCACACCTCCTGTAGGTAAAACATCAGCCCACGTCACACTGATACATGCTGCCTGCCACAGAATAAATATATTTTGACACGTAAATTATGAATAAAGATAAGAAAATGTTTCAAACACAAGTAATATTTTCTTATTCCAGTAGCAAGCACATTAAGGATTAAATGAAAATAATAAATTCTTTAACTTTTTTAATATCTCATAATTGCAGATTAATGAACTGAACTAGAACTGGGACTGTGTAAGTAGTATGTGAACAGCAGAACAAGAAAGGAAGCTATTGAGTTGACAGAATTTAATTAATTGGTAGAATAGTTAACAATTTATACACAATTTATACAGAGTTGTGTTCGCTTTTTTTGACATATCCCATGATTCCTTGCGATAATCGGAATACCGAACTTGCTTATAAGCAAGTTCGGTATTCCGACTGCGCATGCCCAGGTCATAGGTCACCCGCTATAAACATTATCGGTAACAGTGGTGCTGCGTGTGTGCAGGCGCGCTTTGTCTGTGTTCGGGGTCGGGCACGGTTCTCCGGCGTTGCGGGCGCTGTTGAGTTGCATGCTTGGCCGTCCCATCCCCTCATGGGTGTCCTGTCCCTCTCCGGAGGTGTCTGGGGTGGCCCTGGGCTGGCGGGGCGGTGGCAGCCCTGGACTTGCAGCACCAGTCCAGGGCTGCCGGCCAACCCTGCGGGACAGGCAGAGCTGAGCTGGAGCCAGGTAGCTGGAGAGCAGGGTGAAACAGCGAGAAAGAGGGGGGCAGATGCTAGTGGGAGACGGGGGGGGGGGGGGGGGGGGGAGACTGGACCCGGCGGGACAGGCAGAGCCGAGCCGGAGCCAGGTAACGGGAGAGCGGGGTGTAACCGCTTATTGAAACCAGACTATCATTGTATCATTGTATGAAGAGAGTCACGACCCGAAATGTCACCTATTCCTTTTCTCCAGAGATGCTGTCTGACCCACTGAGTTACTCCAGCTTTTTGTGACTATCTTATGCAAACTTTGTGCAAAAAAATGTTCACTTCAGTCAGACCACAAAAACGAAACACATCTAATCTGGCTATGGTCAATTGGCATTCTGATGATTACAATCATTCACAAGAATGATGAAAAATGTTAATTGAAATGTATCTAAGGACCATTCCTTTGCTTCTAATGCTTTTTGTCGGGATCACTTTGCTGCAGATCTCATCGCATCGTTGCTCCAAACTTGGAGTAAAGAACTAAGTACTTTACAACATCTAAACCATTTGTTGGGATCTTGCTGGGCACAGAAAGACTCATGTTTTTCCACATTCCAAAAGTGATCACTTCAAGGCCTCCATTTGGCTTTGAAACACTTAAAATATCCCAAGATCTCAAAGGCATCTCCCTCTTTGCTCCTCTGTAATACGCCAGCGTCTTTCCCAGGAGTGCTGGTAACCCATTGGGTCGGCATTAATGCAGAATCCTATGTATCAACAATGCATCAAAACTATTCGGCCGCAGCAATCACAGCTCAACCATTAAGACACGGACATTAAAACAAAGATGAGTGCTACGAGGGCCTTAAGAAGAGGCGAGGAAAGATGTAGCAAATTATTCTAGGCGAGTCTGGGGCGTACAGTGCGCTAATATTCCCGCTCCCGTGTCTAGCGGCAGGACAGCCACACACCTGGACAGGGGCTTCATGTTGTTCTTTCGGATCAGACTTTCCTCGTAGTTCATCAGCTTCAGTTTGTCCAGGAGGTCCTCCATCGTAACAAACATCTGGTACAGGGCGCCGGGGCCCCGCTCCCCCTCATCGCCACGCCGGCCGTCCTCGGCCATCGGGCTGCGGCCGCCGCTCGCTCGGTCGCTCAACGGGCCCCGCGGCTCCGTCTCCAGAGATGGCGGCGCCTCGTCAGCCCCCACGGCCTGGAAATGCTGGCGTTGCCACGGCAACCCAAGAGCAGGCCCGGCCCGGGGAAAGCCCACGGCACAGGAAGTGGCGACACACGCTTGCTCCCGCGAGCAACGTCGTTGTCAAGGAGCCAGCATTGCTGCTGAGAATCAAGCGTAAATCAGAGACGAGAGTGTGTAATGAAATACTTAATTACAGCAGCATAACAGGCCTGTAAACATAATATGCGCATATAGTTTTTTAAAAATCAACAAATTAATAACCACAATAGGGTGATTTCACCAAAGGTCAAATGAGCGTAGATCCCCCCCTTAATAGCAATGTTACAACATTTTGAGATTTTAAAAATCAAGTCTGCAATTTATCCCATCAGATAAAGCATAACAATAAGTTTAATTTGACACCAAATTCACTTTCATATCTCAAGTATTAAAAAAGTTTTGGCCATTTTCATACTCGGAAATTAGCATCTTGTTCCCTATTGATTTTCAATGGACATTACAAAAAAGCTGTGATCTTGGATAGTCAAAAGCCCATTTCTTAAGGAAAGATTAACATTTTTAAATAGCCTAAGTGTCCAAAGATTATTCACAAATAATTCACAATATAACATGATTTTTATATCTAATTTGCATTAATTTATAGGCCAAATGGAAGGAATTTAGTGTTCAATTGCTGTAAATAAATGCCCATTTAAATCGGCTTTCTAGTGGGTTCATGTGGAACGCGCTGGTTTAGAACGTTGACATCGCGCTGGATTAGTGCCCTCAAATGCCGAGAAAAATACTGTGAGATATAAAAAGCCCAAAATGAACTACTCGTTATAGATAACTTGATATATAGGGTTATATATATGCCCCATTTAATGTAAAAATAAGGTACATACCTTTAATAGTTTGCTTTATAAAACCCTGGGGCTGCGAGAGGTTGCGGAGTGAACGAGAGGTTTTAAAACTATTATATCTATTATTCGAGGCCTATAAAACTAATAATAGCTTTTGCGACCGGGTCTTGCAGCGATTCTCCGTTAATGATTTACTAGGCTGAACATCTGCGATTGGAACAGCCTAGTAAAAATCGCGTTTTAAACCGGCCCCCTCCAAACAGCGCCAAAATCACACACAAGGGGTGGGGCAGATGCTCAGCCACGATTCAGGTAGGTTTTGTAACATACCTACCCTTAATAATGCCTTACTTTTGATGAAATTCAGCGAGCAAACGCGATAATTCCCGATATTTTGGATCTTAAAATCACCACGGCAAATGTCAGCTGTTCACTTCCGCCGCTTTCTACCTTCAGTTCCCTCTTGTAATTACCTCACTTTCTATCTTTTTTTTGCCTGAAAATTTAGGTCGCTGTGCTTCACGGTCACCCCGACTAGCACAGAAAATTTCAGCTAAAAAATCGGCCGTTTTCCATGTTTTTAACCGGTGGGAAAGTGCGTGTTTCCCCATTCACTTACATGTACCAAAGTGAGAGATGTCCTCCAGTTAAAATTTCCGGTCACGTGAGGGGGGATCTACGCTCATTTGACCTTTGGTGAAATCACCCTATACGAATGCAAAAGAAACCGAAGTCCTTAGTACGACCAATAGATCATAGTAGAAGTTAGTGCTGTGCAAAGATCCTATATCTATAAGATCTTTGGTGCTGTGTCTTCAAGACCGTGATGGTTGTTCGGAATCAGCAACAAAAGAGTGTTTAATGGTGTTGGAATATGATAGATTATGCTGAGAAATGTGAATTGTTACATTTGTGAGTAATTTGGGGCACCATATCTAAGGAAGGATATGCAGCCTCTGGAGAGGGACCAGAGAAGGCTTACAAAAATGATCCCAGGAATGAGTGGGTTAACACATGAGGCTTACCGAATAGTGAAAGGCTTGAATAGAGTGGATGTGGAGAGGTTGTTTCCACTAGTGGGAGAGTCTAGATCAGTAAAGTCCGATCAAGTTAATCCGAGGGTCTCCACTGCGGTAGATTATAGTTCAGGACTGCTCTCTAGTTGTGGTTGGATGGTTCAGTTGCCTGATAACAGCTGGGATGAAACAGTCCTGAAATTGAAGGTGTACGTTTTCACATTTCTATACCTCTTGCTTGATGGGAGAGGGGAGAAGAGGGGATAGCTGATGGCCATGCCGCGGCAGCGTGAGGAAAAAATGAAGAAAATGGAAGGGAGGTTGGTTTGTGTGACGTCCACAAGTCTCTGCAATTTCTGCTGTCTTGGATGGTGCTGTTCTCAAACCATGCAGTGATGTATCCCGATAAATTGCTTTCTACGGTGCATCTGTAGAAGTTGGTGAGAGTTGTTGGGGACATGGCAAACTTCATAAGCCTTCCCAGGAATTAGAGTCATTGGTGTGCTTTCTTGGCCATTGCTTCAACATGGGTGGTCCAGGAATAGTTAATGGTTATATTTTACTCCTAGGAATTTGATGGTTTCAACCATCTATACTTCGACGCTGTCAATACAGACCAGGGTCGACGCTTTGCAGCTTGAAATTAAAACATTATCTCCGTTGTCTTTCCCTTGCCCTTCACAAAACTATGCAAGATGACATTTGATCATGGTCACTCTTTGTGTGCTGGTCCCAGAGGAGAAGGATCTGCTATCAACCAATAAACCATAATCTGCATTCTGGTATCTTTATTGTCGCTCTGCCTTTTTATAATTGTGTTTAGCTTGATTGTATTAATTAATGTATGATATTATCTGATTTGATTGGATAGCATGCAAACAAAAGCTTTTCAGACTTTAGACCAGATATACAGTGCGGAAATAGGCCCTTTGGCCCATGAAGTCTGTGCAGACTGGCGATCACCCTGTACGGTAGCAATATCCTACATGCTAGGGACAATTTATAATTTTTTATCAAAGCCAATTAACCTAAAAACCTGTACATCCTTGGGGTGTAGGAGGAGACCGGAGCACCCAGAGAAACCCCACACAAACACACAGGGTGAAAGTATAAACTCCATACAGACAGGATCAAACTCGAGTCTCTTGTGCTGTAAGGCAACAACTCTAGAATTAGAATTAGAATTGAACGAAAGTCTGAACGAAATTTCGTGCCTGCAGTCATACATACAATAATAAACAACAATAAACACAAATTAACATCCATCACAATGAGTCCTCCAAGCACCTCCTCACTGTGGTGGGGGCAAACATCTTAGGGCTGCAGTCTCTTCCCTTCTCTTCTCCCTCTGCGCTGAGGCGATACCCCACCGGGCGATGGTACAAACAGTCCCGCGGCTCACCGAGCTCCGCGAAGGGGCCGGCTCAAACACCGCGGCCCGGGGTGGTCGAAGCTGCCGCCCTCCAGTCCAGCGGACGCAGCGAACCCCGGACTCAGGTCACCGCCGCCAGAACGCCGTCCCAGCCACCGGAGCACCGTTCCAGCCCCGAGCCAGATCGCCCTCACGTGAGTGCCGTTCCTCCCTGGAGCTGGGCCGCCCCGACGGGAGCGCCGTACTTCCCTTGAGCTGGGCCGCCCCGACGGGAGCGCCGTTACCCTCGAGCTGGGCCACCCCGACGGGAGCGCCACAGCCCCTCACGGGAGAGTCTCAGACCCGCGCCAGGTCGCCCTCACTGGAGCGTCACAGCCCCTCACGGGAGCGCCATTCCAGCCCCGAGCTGGACCGCCCTCACGGGAGCGAGCCCAGGGCGAGTCCTGACTGGCTCTGCCTCCGGAGTCTCGAGGTCGCCAGCTCCGCCATTAGGCCTCAGCGCAGACGGAGGCAGAGAAGGAGGATACGACAAAAAAGTCGCATTCCCCCGAAGGGAGAGACAGCAAGCCCTGTTTCAAACCCCCACCCCCCACATAAATACAGCCTAAAAACCAAAAACTTAACTAGACAAAACGAAAAAAACAACACAAAAAAGTAAAAACAAATGGACTACAGGCGAGCCGCTGCTGCCAGGGCAGCGCCGCCACTACTGCTGCACCACTGTGCCACCCTAATATATCTCGGTACACATGACAATAATAAATTAAACCTAACTGTCTCTTCAATTGATACAGGGATCCACAAACTTTATTGATGATTTAGATGAGAGGATTGTGAATAACTTGTGAATAATTTTTTTTGTTACTTGAATGGCTGGCAGTGGGGTTTGAGGAGGATGGAGAGAGAGAATTCACTGAATTTCGGACAGGCTGAGGAAATGGGCAAGCGCATGCTGGATGGAATATAATGTGGAGGAAAGGAATATGCGGTTAGTGTAGGAAAATAGCATTGAGGTAAAAGATAATGCATGATCTTAATAAATTGTAGATTAGACACAAGAGGCTTGATGTTCTACTCCTGCTTCCTTGTAATCCAACAGGCTTTGAGGTGTGAGAACAAAAACTGGAGTTCCTGAAGATAATCCATGCAATCACAAGGAGAATGTGGAAGGTCCACACTGGCAACACTAGAGGTCAGGGTTACACTAGAATTGTGAGGCAGCAGCTCTATTAGTTATGCCACTGTGTACCATCCACATACAAAATTTAGTATCAAAGCGCTTGGAGTGACTCCAAGGAGTCTTGGTAAATGCTTGGAATCACGGTTCACACAACGGAAGAAGGTTGGAGTTCAACTTCTTGACCCCAGGACGTTGATGTGGAGTGCCACAGAAAAATGCTACAGGTAATACTGCCACCTTGATAAAGGTTTTCTCTTCTCTGCAACAGGAGTTCTGTGAAACTATTTCTCTCTGCTCCTCCTCTGTGGTTTATACTGCTCTGCTGGTCTTCAACCATGTTCTTACCAAGATCAGCTACTTCTACAACCTTATATCTTTCCTCTGTACTTGGCTTCACCACCGTTTTGTCCTGTGTGATTCCCAGCTTAGTTTCCAAGCTTCCTAGTTTGGCCAGGATCTCAGGTATTCAATTCACCATTTCTTCCTTCAGCTTTCCCTCCACGTCCTGTGTTTTATCTTCTCAGCCATGCATCAGTTCCTTCAGACTCGCTCTCCCATAGCTTGGAGCTTCGCTTCTCCCACTGTGACAGGGTCCACATTTCTTTGTTGTCTGCCCCGTTCTTCCAAGTATGCCGACATTGATGAAATATATTGCTGCCTCACAACTCGTTCAATACTGACTTTAGTGTGGAACCTTCATGTTCTCCTTGTGATCAGATGGATTCCCACACTGACCCCCCCCCCCCCCCCCCCCCCCCCCCCCCCCCCAACCGGCACAAAAGTGGGTGGTGGTGAAATATTGCTGCAGCATCTTGATCGATTGACCAGGCGGGCTGAGGAATGGTTGATGGAATTTAATACAGATATAGGAGCAAAAATAGAAGGGGGGGGGAGTGCGGGTGTTGTATTTTGTGAAGTCTAACATGGGCAGGACCTATGCAGTGAATGGTAGAGCTCTGTGGCCTGTTTTAGAGCAGAGGGATCTGGGAGTGTAGGTGCATGGTTTCTTGCAGGTGGATAGGATGTTCAAAAATACTTTTGGCACATTGGCCATCATCAGTCAGTATTGAGTATAGCAGTTAGGAGGTCATGTTGCAGTTGTATAAGACGTTTGTGAGGCCGTATTTAGAGTATTGTGTTCAGTTCTGGGTATCATGTTATGAGAAAGATGTTGTCAAGCTGGAAAGGGTACGGATAAGATTTATGAGGATGTTGCAAGGACTGGAAGGTCTGAGCTATAGGGAAAGGTTATTCCTTAGAGCGCAGGAGGATGAGGGGTGATCTTATAGAGGTGTATAAAATCATGAGAGGAAAAAATTGGGTAGATGCACAGAGTCTCTTGCCCAGAGTAGGGAAAACAAGGACCAGAGGACATAGATTTAAGGTGAAGGGGAAAAGGGGAAATTCTAATAGGAATCTGAGCGGTATTTATTTCACGCAAAGGGTGGTGGTTGTATGGAACAAGCTGCCAGAGGAGATAGTTGAGGCAGGGACAATCCCAATGTTTAAGAAATAGTTGGACAGGTACATGGATAGGACAGGTTTGGAGGGATATGGGCCAAACATGTGTAGACAGGACTAGTGTAGCTGGGACATGTTGGCAGTGTGGACAAGTTGGGCCAAATGGCCTGTTTCCACACTGTGTGACTCTAAGACACAATAGTTTCTTCCTTCATCCCAAAATTGTGTTAGTTGGAAGATGATTTTACCACTGTAAGTTATTCCTAGTTTGATGGGTGTGGAAATAAAAGGCTTCAGAGAAGGAATTGAAAGTAGGCATGCAGGTGCAGCAGGCAGTGAAGAAAGCGAATGGTATGTTAGCTTTCATAGCAAAAGGATTTGAGTATAGGAGCAGGGAGGTTCTACTGCAGTTGTGCAGGGTCTTGGTGAAACCACACCTGGAGTATTGTGTACAGTTTTGGTCTCCAAATCTGAGGAAGGACATTATTGCCACAGAGGGAGTGCAGAGAAGGTTCACCAGACTGATTCCTGGGATGTCAGGACTGTCTTATGAAGAAAGACTGGATAGACTTGGTTTATACTATCTAGAATTTAGGAGATTGAGAGGGGATCTTATAGAAACTTACAAAATTCTTAAGGGGTTGGACAGGCTAGATACAGGAAGATTGCTCCCAATGTTGGGGAAGTCCAGGACAAGGGGTCACAGCTTAAGGATAAGGGGGAAATCCTTTAAAACCGAGATGAGGAGAACTTTTTTTCACACAGAGAGTGGTGAATCTCTGGAACTCTCTGCCACAGAGGGTAGTCGAGGCCAGTTCATTGGTTGTATTTAAGAGGGAGTTAGATGTGGCCCTTGTGGTTAAGGGGATCAGAGGGTATGGAGAGAAGGCAGGTACGGGATACTGAGTTGGATGATCAGCCATGATCATATTGAATGGCGGTGCAGGCTCAAAGGGCCGAATGGCCTATTCCTGCACCTAATTTCTATGTTTCTATGAATGTGCTGCAAGAAAATATGTTGGGGAATGGGATTAATGGGATGGCTTGGAGGGTCTATGTGGGCCTCTTTCTATGTTGTAAAGAAATATGAGAATTATGAGTTTATTAGAGCAACCATCTTCAGTTGATCACCAGTGATCTTTCTATCATTAAGTGATTGCACACTGTTCAGTTCCATTTACAACTCCTCAAAAGAAAAAGCAGACTGCATCTGGATTTAGCAGTTCTCAGCCAACATTCAAACATGGACTAATACTGTATGTGGGAAGTAACATTTGTATACTGTATGTTTTCCCAGGTTACAAAAGCCCGACTTACATACAGCCTGCACATACTTTAGAGATTTAGACTTTTTGACTTTAGAGACACAGCGTGGAAACAGGCCCTTCGGTCCACCAAGTCCGTGCTGACCAGTGATCACCTCATACACTGGGACTATTGTACACAATAGGGACGATTTACAATTTTCCAAAGCCAATTAACCTACAAACCTGTACGTCTTTGGAGTGTTGGATGAAACTGGAGCACCCAGAGAAAACCAAAGGTCACAGGGAGAACGTACAAACTCCATACAGATGGCACACCTAGTCAGGGTGGAACTCAGGTTTCTGGTGCTGTCAGTCAGCCAACTCTACCGCTGCACTGCTGTTCCACCCTGGACACACGATCAAGCATTTGGGAGCGGTGGGATAGATTTACAGGCTGATGTGGGACTGCAGTATGAAAATCTACCATGTGGGACCCTGATTTGTGACACTATCAAAGTGGTTGAGTTAAACACCTGAGTTTAATGACACATTGGCCTTGGTTGGCTTATATTTTTAATTTAATACACCCAAATTAGCTGATTTACTGGGCACAGGGAATGGGGTGTCATTGATGTGGCACCAAGAAAGCAAGCTTACACAAAGCATAATCTTTTGAGATGTACATAATGGCTAGAGACTAGAATAACCTTCTGGCTAATTTTCAAAATGTACCTTTGAAATAATTTTCTATGTCTTAGAGTCTGCCAAAGGCACCTCTGACATCATAATATTCATATGTTTAATGTCATCTGCAAACTTACTAATCATGCCTTGAATATTCTCAATCAAATTGTTTAAATAAATGATGATGGGCCCCACACCCATTGGGGAGGGAGGGAGGGAGGGAGGGGCATGTATGTAGAAGTTACTTAAAATTAGGGAATCAATGCATGTACCGTTAGGTTTTAATGCTGACTACCCAATATCAGTCCCTGACTATCCAAATATTTGTATATCCCATTCTCCTCCAAGAATCTCCTCCATCAACTTACCCACCATTGATGTCAGGCCAATTATGGATTTGGTTCCCTAGCTTTTCCTGGCTGTTCTTCTTCAATAACACCACATTAGCCACTCTCTAGTCATCAGGAACTTGTGGCTAAAGGTGTGGAAAAAGATGTTATGGCTTCCACAATTTCTTTTTCAGAAGTTTTTAAGGGACAGAAGTTTAGGGGTAACATGAGGGGGAACTTTTTTACTCAGAGAGTGGTAGCTGTGTGGAATGAGCTTCCAGTGATTTCGTTGCTTCAGGTGTGATAGAATTGGAGGGGCAAGAGGTGGAGGTGTTGCATTGCTTATCAGGGAAGATATTACAGCAGTGCTTTGGCAGGATAGATTAGAGGGCTCGTCTAGGGAGGCTATTTGGGTGGAACTGAGAAATGGGAAAGGGGTAGCAACACTTATAGGGGTGTATTATAGACCGCCAAATGGGGAGCGAGAATTGGAAGAGCAAATATGTAAGGAGATTGCAGATATTAGTAGTAAGCACAAGGTAGTGATTGTGGGAGATTTCAATTTTCCACACATAGACTGGGAAACACATTCTGTAAATGGGCTGGATGGGTTGGAGTTTGTAAAATGTGTGCAGGATGGTTTTTTGCAACAATACATAGAAGTACCTACTAGAGAAGGGGTGGTACTGGACCTCCTGTTAGGAAATGAGATGGGTCAGGTGGCAGAGGTATGCGTTGGGGAACAGTTCGGGTCCAGTGATCACAATACCATTAGTTTCAATATAATTATGGAGAGGGACAAAACTGGACCTAGGGTTGAGATTTTTGATTGAAGAAAGGCTAACTTTGAGGAGATGCGAAAGGATTTAAAAGGAGTAAATTGGGACAGTTTGTTTTATGGGAAAGATGTGGAAGAGAAATGGAGTACATTTAAAGGTGAAATTTTAAGAGTACAGAATCTTTATGTCCCTGTTCGGTTGAAAGGAAATCGTAAAAATTGTAAAGAGCCATGGTTTTCAAGGGAAATTGGACACGGTTCGGAAAAAGAGGGAGATCTACAATAATTATAGGCAGCATGGAGTAAATGAGGTGCTTGAGGAGTATAAAAAATGTAAAAAGAATCTTAAGAAAGAAATGAGAAAAGCTAAAAGAAGATATGAGGTTGCTTTGGCAAGTAAGGTAAAAGTAAATCCGAAGGGTTTCTACCGCTATATTAATAGCAAAAGGATAACGAGGGATAAAATTGGTCCATTAGAGAGTCAGAGTGGACAACTATCTGCAGAGCCAAAAGAGATGGGGGAGATATTGAACAGTTTCTTTTCTTCGGTATTCACCAAGGAGAAGGATATTGAATTATGTGAGGTAAGGGAAACAAGTAGAGTAGCTATGGAAACTATGAGGATCAAAGAAGAGGAAGTACTGACACTTTTGAGAAATATAAAAGTGGATAAGTCTCCAGGTCCGGACAGGATATTCCCTAGGACATTGAGGGAAGTTAGTGTAGAAATAGCAGGGGCTATGGCAGAAATATTTCAAATGTCATTAGAAACGGGAATAGTGCAGGAGGATTGGCGTACTGCGCATGTTGTTCCATTGTTTAAAAAGGGGTCTAAGAGTAAACCTAGACCTGTTAGTTTGACGTCAGTGGTGGGCAAATTAATGGAAAGAATACTTAGAGATAATATATATAAGCATCTGGATAAACAGGGTCTGATTAGGAACAGTCAACATGGATTTGTGCCTGGAAGGTCATGTTTAACTAATCTTCTTGAATTTTTTGAAGATGTTACTCGGGAAATTGATGAGGGTAAAGCAGTGGATGTTGTGTATATGGACTTCAGTAAGGCCTTTGACAAGGTTCCTCATGGAAGGTTGGTTAAGAAGGTTCAATGGTTGGGTATTAATGGTGGAGTAGCAAAATGGATTCAACAGTGGCTGAATGGGAGATGCCAGAGAGTAATGGTGGATGGTTGTTTGTCAGGTTGGAGGCCAGTGACGAGTGGGGTGCCACAGGGATCTGTGTTGGGTCCACTGTTGTTTGTCATGTACATCAATGATCTGGATGATGGTGTGGTAAATTGGATTAGTAAGTATGCAGATGATACTAAGATAGGTGGGGTTGCGGGTAATGAAGTAGAGTTTCAAAGTCTACAGAGAGATTTATGCCAGTTGGAAGAGTGGGCTGAAAGATGGCAGATGGAGTTTAATGCTGATAAGTGTGAGGTGCTACATCTTGGCAGGACAAATCAAAATAGGACGTACATGGTAAATGGTAGGGAATTGAAGAATGTAGGTGAACAGAGGGATCTGGGAATAACTGTGCACAGTTCCCTGAAAGTGGAATATCTCATGTAGATAGGGTGGTAAAGAAAGCTTTTGGTGTGCTGGCCTTTATAAATCAGAGCATTGAGTATAGAAGTTGGGATGTAATGTTAAAATTGTACAAGGCATTGGTGAGGCCAATTCTGGAGTATGGTGTACAATTTTGGTCGCCTAATTATAGGAAGGATGTCAACAAAATAGAGAGAGTACAGAGGAGATTTACTAGAATGTTGCCTGGGTTTCAGCAACTAAGTTACAGAGAAAGGTTGAACAAGTTAGGGCTTTATTCTTTGGAGCGCAGAAGGTTAAGGGGGGACTTGATAGAGGTTTTTAAATGATGAGAGGGATAGACAGAGTTGACGTGGAAAAGCTTTTCCCACTGAGAGTAGGGAAGATTCAAACAAGGGGACATGACATGAGAATTAAGGGACTGAAGTTTAGGGGTAACATGAGGGGGAACTTCTTTACTCAGAGAGTGGTGGCTGTGTGGAATGAGCTTCCAGTGAAGGTGATGGAGGCAGGTTCGTTTTTATCATTTAAAAATAAATTGGATAGTTATATGGACGGGAAGGGAATGGAGGGTTATGGTCTGAGCGCAGGTATATGGGACTAGGGGAGATTATGTGTTTCGGCACGGACTAGAAGGGTCGAGATGGCCTGTTTCCGTGCTGTAATTGTTATATGGTTATATTGTTATAAAGGTCAGAGAATGCACTTTATCAGACCTTTGGGATATATCCATCACAACTCATTTGCCTAGATTCCTCATCTTCCACAGTAAAAACTGATGTGAAAAAATTGTTAAAATTCTCACCAATCTCCGTTGACTCCACATTCCACACATGGATGGCCATGCTATTTTTTTAATGGACCTATGCTCTTTCCAGCCACTCTTTTAATCTTAATATATCTGTAGATTATTTTTGTATTTTCCTTTAGATCCATCTCATGTTTCCCTTTTGCCCTCCTGATGTCCCTCTTAAGAGAGTTTCTGAACAAGAACTTGAAATTGCAACTTTTCTTTTGGGTTTTGGGGACTTTGGAAGTAGAACCAAATAAAACACAATTAATATTTTATTTCAAACATTTGTTGGATTTTGACGATAGTTAACAGCAGTTCCATTGGTTTGTTGCACTGAAAGGTGCAAATGAGGAAGACAGAATTTTACATGCTTGGCTGTACAGGTAATTCTGGAGAATAACCTAAAGATGAATATTATGCATAAATAGTTTAGCATAAACACAATAGTTTGACTTCGCGGGGGGTAAAATGCAAATAGGTTTACTTATGTGTCTTCTGTGCTAGTGGAAACTCAGCACAATAACTGGACGATTGTTGCTGGGATACTGAAATAGAAACTATCCATTGCTGTGCATTCCTTTCCAGAGTTGTCGGTTACTAAGAAACCGAGATTATATAATCTGTTTCCAGATTCACCTTTCACTGGCTCACGCTACTGTTCAAAGCCCGAAATCAAATCTTTTCTCTCATGCAATAAATAAAGTAACCTGTCTTTAGTGTTTCTTTGTTTTAATTGGGTCCTTTCCAGAAATGTTTTCCGGATGCGATCGTTTCCAAGGCTCCAAGACACTGAAGTGCGAACCTGGGGACAGAGAGAATTAGCTGCCACATTTCTTCGGAGAGCCTTTCTCCAGGCTTGCCTTGGTCATTCACCTCGGCTGAGAGCAATGGCTGACAACGAGAACGCAGCGGCGACCAACACTGAATCTCCTGAAGATACACCAGGAGCGAAAGAGTTGGACAAAGTGCCGTCAGCTAAACCTGACACCGAGCTCTCACCTCCGCTCATCTCCATCGATTCCAGTTATGACAAATGTGAGTCCATACATTAACAGTTGTTACTAGCGACAAAGACAACAAAGTAAACTTTTATGTAATTTCAGCATAACACTCGTTTAAAACTGCATTGGCAGTCGAAGTAGAATTAGGGAATGAATTGGCCAATTATGACTTGGAGCAAAAGCATTATTGGAGTAGATTGTTCAACAAATTGTTTGTTAACTCCTTAGAATGCTCAAATAAAGGAGCAAGTGTCAAGCAACTTGGGGTGGAGATAGTCTGCTTAGTGGATAGGGACATGCAATGAATGAATTAAGTGTGTTTAAATCATTTTATTGCAAACATGGAATACATGTTAAGATAAAGTACATTACTTATGGGGGGGGGGGGTGGGGGGGGGGGGGGGGGGGGGGGGGGGGGGGGGGGGGGGGGGGGGGGGGGGGGGGGGGGGGGGGGTAGGGTAAGGTATCCTGATCCATGTCCCAGTAAGTGTCCTTTATTCTTAATATCACAGGAGCACACAAAAGCCAGCAGACCTCTTTATTTGGATGGAAACATAGGATATAATAAATACCTTGAATTGTTCTTCTTTGCACATGGACCTCCCCAAGTATAGAATGTGTTGGTTTGTTGAGGCTCTTCAAATGTCATTGGTGCAGAGGAAATAAAGGGCAACAAAATCTAAATAATTTACTAAGGAATTAACTACTGTGCATCAGTGATGGAGTGTACTTAAAGTTATATTCCAACCCTCTTTATTGAACAAGTTAAATATGTTGTAGAGTCATAGAGTCATACAGCATGGAAATAGGCCCTTTGGACCAACATGTCCATGCCAACCAAGATACCCCATCCATACTAGGCCAATAGCCCTCAAAACCTTTCCTATCCATGTACCTGTCCAAATGCCTTATAACAATTGCAATAGTACCTGCCTCAACTACCTCCTCTGGCTGCTCACTCCATATACCCATCATCCTATATGTGAAAAAGGTTGCACCTCAGATTCCTATTAAATCTTTCCCCCTCTCACCTTAAACCTATGTCCTCCTGATCTTGATTCCCCAACTCTGGGTAAAATACTGCATTTATTATATTGATTTTCTTCATGCTCTTATAGTAGATGGCATAACAGGAATAGAAGAAATAGGAGCAGGATACCATCATAAGGCCTCTTGTGCCTGCACTACATTCACTAAGTGCATAGCTAACCTGATCATTGAACTCCACACTTTCCTGCCTGATCCCTATTGTCCTTTGATTTTCCCTAAAGAGGAAAACAAAGATTTTGATAACATGTCTCATCAAAGGTTTAAAGGTCAGTTTATTGTCACATATATCAAATAAGGTACAGTGAATTACCGTACAGCCATATTAAAAAAAAAGCAACAAGACACACAACTACATAAAAGTTAACATAACCATCCACCACAGTGGATTCCCCACATTCCTCATTGTGATGGTAGGGAATAAAGTCCAATTTCTTCTTTATTCTCCTGCGGTTGGGGCAGTCGAACCATCTGAAGTTGGGGAGATTGAAGCTCCATGATGTTAAAGTCTGCAGGCTCCCGTAGTTGGAGCTCCCAAAATCGGTCTCCAGCAGAGGCCGCCAACTCCACGATGTTAGGCTGCAGTGCGGACGGAGATAAAATACGGAATAAAATTGCATCTCTGTCGAAGTAAGAGATTAAAAAAAGTTTTTCCCTACCCTCCACATAAAACAAGTTAAAAAACACTAAAACATACATTTAACACATACTAAAAAAAATAACAAAGAAGGAAGGGACGAGACAGACTATTGGCGAGGCAGCCATTGTTGGCGCCACTCGGCACCGAAGCTCAAAATAAAGTTCAGTATTCATGAATTTGGGGTATTTGACGAGAAGGCCTACCGGGATGAGGTGGCTGGTCTAGCACTCTGGTGCCCGGATAACAGCCTCCTCTTGAACATCAAAAAAACGAAGGAGCTGATCATGGACTTTAGGTGGGCACATCATTCGAGGACATACACTCCATTGAGGATAAATGGGGATCCTGTGGATAGGGTGAACTGTTTTAAATATCTGGGAGTCCACATCTCCGAGGATATGACATGGGCATCACACGCCTCAGCACTCGTGAGTAAGGCAAGGCAGTGCCTTTACCACCTCAGGCAATTGAGGAAATTCAGAGTGTCTCCGAGGATCCTCCAGTGCTTCTACGCAGCGGCGGTGGAAAGCATCTTGTCCGGGAACATTACCATCTGGTTTGGGAATTGCTCTGCCAAGGACAAGAAGGCTCTGCAGAGAGTAGTGCGTTCAGCTGAACGCACTATGGGAACTTCACTTGCCCCCCTGCAGGAACTATACATCAGGAGGTGCAACTCCAGAGCCAACAATATCATGAGAGACCCCTTCCATCCCTGCAATGGACTGTTGCAGCTGCTACGGTCAGGTAAACGCCTCCATTGCCATGCGGTGAGAACGGAGAGGTTGAGAAGGAGTTTCTTCCCAGAGGCCATTCGGACTGTAAACGCCTATCTCACCAGGGACTAACTCTACTGAACGTTTTTCCTTCCATTATTTATTATGTAAAAGAATATGTGTGTTATGATTGTGTTTATAGTTTGTTTGGTTGTTTGGTTGTTTGTCTTTTTGCACAAAAGTCCGCGAGCATTGCCACTTTCATTTCACTGCACAGCTCGTATATGTATGTGACAAATAAACTTGACTTGACTTGACTTGACTTGGTAACACAATGGATTGAAGGATATAGCTATGAAGCAGAAAAACAGAAGTGGGAGTGAGACAAGATTCGAAAATTGGCTTTGAGTAGAAGACAATATCTCACATACAGCAATGTTGTTCATGGTGTAAACACTTACACTCAGAAATTGCATATAAACAAAACTTGCAATTGATTGCACGATTAAACTGAATTCAGTCTAATAATGTGTGAATAAAAAAGAAAAAATACAGATGCTAGAAATCTGTAATAAAAACAGAGACTTAGTAATATAGATATCCATTCTCATTCTAAGCAGCAGTGACTGATATAATACTTTATCAAGACCATACTCTGTGATAATCGTAGTTAAAAATACATTGATGCTTCATATGTACTGCACAGCTTTCATTGAAATCAAGGTAACATACCCGGGTAGACTAGCAACTAATTCCCATGAATGAAATTATGCCATCAGATAAAAACTATTTACATACATGAAATTATGCCATTAATGATTTATTTGCAGAGAAATATACACACACAAATACAAATTTACTTATTTACTTATCTGCAAAACTTTGTTCCAAATTATACTTAACGTAAAATGTTTACATTAATTTTAAATACATTTACAACTTGTGCACAGCAATAATACAGAAAATTATTAAACTCCAACAACTAATGATTTGGTACATTGCTGCATATCATGACTCAATGATAACTGTCTATAATTTAGTTTCCTTTTAGCATCCTCCATCATCTTCTTCACTTTCTTCTCAGTGGGCACATAGCTGCTCCCTCACAGCTCCAGCAAACTGGGTTTGAAAATGACCTCAGATGCTGCCTGTGTGTAGTCTGCATGTTCTCCCCCTGACTACATGGATCTCTTTCCTCTGGGACCTGCAGTTGCCTCTCACATTTCAAACATGTGTTGGTAGGTGACTTGGCAATTGTTATTTGCCCCAAGTGTAAATGACTGGTCCGAGAATTTGGGGGAAGAGGTTTGTTGGGAAAAATATAAAATGCTGGAAAAGTTAACATTTTAGGACAAAGATTCTTCATTAGAACTGAGAAAGAGGGGAAACTGGTTAGTCTATATTGCAGAGTAAGCGTTGGAGGGCAATGAGTGACACAATGGGAATGTCTGTAACAGGGAAAATGATTTAGCTATTAAGGGGCTATTTAATGTGTTGCTGGTATTATGCAATCTAGAAAATGTTATATAGTCTGGCCTACTGGAATAAGTACAGGAGGGCAGGAAACACACAAATGAAAGAAAGGGGAAGAGCTAAATCAGGCCCGTACGAAGCTTTTTTAAAAGGGGGGTGGCATGACAGGATTACAAAAAACGTATTGTGAAAGGGTGTGAAGCGTGATGTCCCTCGATGCCAGGGTCTGGGGTTTTAGATGCTCTCTGATGCATTCTGAGCCTTATTTTGGAGCATTTTTGCACCAAATTTATGACCAATATTTCAGAAATTAACAGGAATCTGGGAGGTAGTTTTTTTACACAAAGGGTGCTGGGTGTATGTAACAGTTTGCTGGAGCTGTGAGGCAGCAGCTGTGTGCCACTGAGAAGAAAGTGAAGAAGATGATGGAGGATGCTAAAAGGAAACTAAATTATAGACAGTTATCATTGAGCCAGAGGAGGTAGTTAAGGCTGGGACTATCCTAATGTTTAAGAGACATTTGGACATGTACATGGATATGACAGATTTAGATGGATATGGACCAAACGCGTGTGAGTGGGACTAGTGTAGATGGGACATGTTGGTCAGTGTGGGCAAGTTGGGCTGAAGGGCCTGTTTCCACACTGCATCATTCTATGACTAAAACGTGAAGAAGAAAAATGAATGTAGATACGTGGAGCAGATTTGAAAGAGGAGTGAAATGTAAAGTGTTAAAGAGAGAGGTTTATGGGTGGAAAGGAACATAGGAAAGGAGGGGGGAGAGTGGGCTTGGGCAGATGGGTGAAGGGACAATAGTCACAAAGTGCTGGAGTAACTCAGTGGGTCAGGCAGCATCTGTGGAGAATATGTATAGGCAACGTTTCACAGAGTGCTGGAGTAACTCAGCGAGTCAGGCAGCATCTGTGGAGAACATGGATAGGTGACATGTCACAGAGTGCTGGAGTAACTCAGTGAGTCAGGCAGCATCTCTGGAGAAAAGGTATAGATTATAGTTCGGGTCAAGACCGTTCTTCAGTAATATTCATGATGTGCCATGCAGACATTCCTGAATGTTACCCAAACCATCGTGAGCTACTTTGTTACGGTGCTTGCCCTCTCCTATAACGTCTCTGCTGCCTTGGGTGATGCAGGACAGGACACAAGCTTTGGGACATAGTGTGAAGCTGTTGCCGTCTGTCCCAGCCTGGTAAAAACCTGGATGGAGTGGATTTGGTGAGGATGTTTCCACTAGTGGGAGAGTCTAGGACCAGTGGCCACAGCCTCAGAATTAAAAGTAATTCCTTTAGGAAGGAGATGAGCAGGAATTTCTTAAGTCAGATGGTGGTGAACTGTGGAATTTATTGCCACAGGCAGCTGTGGAGGTCAAGTCATTTTTCATGAGGAGATTGATAGATTCTTGATTGATACGGGTGTCGGAGGTAATGGGGAGAAGGCAGGAGAATGGGTTTGAGAGGGAAAGATAGATAGAGTCATAGAGTGATACAGTGTGGAAACAGGCCCAGCATGTCTCATCTGCACTAGTCCCACCTGCCCACGTTTGATCCATATCCCACCGAATCTGTCCTATCCATGTACCTGTCTTAACTGTTTCTTAAATGTTGTGATAGTCCCTGTCTCAACTACCTCCTCTGCCAGCTTGTTCCATACACCTACCACCCTTTATGTGAAAAACATACCGCACAGATTCCTATTAAATCTTTTGCCCTTCACCTTAAACTTATGTCCTCTGCTCCTCGATTCTCTTACTCTGGGCAAAAGACTCAACCATATCCATTCAAATCATGATTTTATACACCACTATTAGATCATCCCTCATCCTCCTGTGCTCCATGAAATAGAGTCCCAGCCTACTCACCCTATAGCTCTGGTCCTCTAGACCTGGCAACATCCTCGTAAATCTTCACTGTACCCTTTCCAGTTTGATGACATCTTTCCTATAACATGGTGCCCAGAACTGAATACAATACTCTGAATGCGGCCTCGCCAACTTCTTATGCAACTGCAACATGACTTCTCAACCTCTATACTCAGCCTGACCCACTGAGTTACTCCAGCACTCTGTGAAACGTCACAGAACAGGGCAAGAATAGCAAGTTTTCTGATGATACAGAAGTGAGTGGTTTTGTAGATAGTGAAGATGATTATGAAAGATTACAGCAGGATCTGGATCAATTAGCGAGGTGGGCAGAGGAATTGTTGATGGTTGCATGGTTCCTTCGAGTCGCAGGTACATCAGTTAGTCAAAAAGTATTTTGGCACTTTGGCCTTCATCAGTCAGAGTATTGAGTATAGAAGTTGGGAGATCTTTCCCTCTCAAATCCATTCTCCTGCCCTCCCCATTACCACCGACATCCGTATCAATCAAGAATCTATCATTTTCTCCCAGTGGGAGTGGCGTGGGCCCAGCGGGGGTCAGTGGGGGTAGCGTGGGCCCAGCGAGGGTCAGCGGGGGTGGCGTGGGCCCAGTGGGGGTCAACGGAGGTGGCGTGGGCCCAGTGGGGGTCAGCGGGGGTGGTGTGGGCGGGAGATGGGTTGGGCCCTGGCGGCGGGGGGAAGCGAGGGGAGCGAGCCCCGCCGCAGCGGCGTCTGGTGTTGGGGTTACAGCCGCTGGGTTCAGATTCAGCCACTCCCGCCCGGCGACGGGAGAACAGAGAACTTTTTTCTTACTCTGGGGGGAAAAAAGGGGTGTGTGGTCGCACCCAACGCACCCCCCCCCCCCCCCCCCCCCTTCGGACAGCCATGTAAATAGCAAGCCAAAATGACCAGTTCTGATACAGAGCAAGTTGTCTAGATTTAAAAAAATCAGAACTGAGTACTGCAGGCTGCACTGTGGCCAGGTGTAAAATGAGATTTTATTCCTTGAGCTTGCATTGGGCCTTGTTGTAACAACACAAAATGCTACAGTGTGAAAGGTAGTTAGAAGCTTTTCCTAATTTTTGACTAGGCACCTGTTTTTCCAAATTCTTGTGAAGTGACCCAGGCACAATGAAACACTAAATAGAACATATAATTTCCAGTAATATTTGTTAAACAATGCAAATATGTACAATAAAGGCTCGAATGCAGCAACAAATTGTTAAAATGCCAAGCAAAGAAAATTGCAAGCATTTTCATATGCCTTAATGGGAATGCAAAATCACATTTTTCAAAAGGCATTAAATGATTTATGTGACTTTTTCTAAAAGATTAATGCACTTCATAATTGGTGAATGCTTTTGAATGGTGCGATGATTATTTAATAGATAATATATATGGCAACATTTTACAAAAATCAATTGTATGACTGAATAACCAGCTAATTGAGGTTGTTTGACTGTTTGAATAGGTGCCTGGCTAGCTTATTAAGGATCCTTTACTTCAACCAAGCGCAAATAACTGGTATTATTGTGCTGTTTTCATAGGATTTTGTGTCATTATCAGTCAGTCCTTTTCTGGTTTATACACGAACACGTTCTCAGACCTTTCAACTTCTTCAAGATGACTTTATTGAACATTGAATATCTCTGACATATTCTGACTTTATTTTTATTCCTATCACTGTAAACTCCTCTGTTACAAATAAGTTCTTCAAAGGATCTTCAATTTTTTTGAAGTCTTCCCTTGCCACTAGTTTACTTTCCTGCAGAGGAAACTCACAAACATTTGACTTAATTTCTCATGCTTTATTAATACTTTCCCATTTGATTTCTTGTGAATTATTATATTCTCTATTATGACTATTTTACGGCAGAGAACATTATCTTTTCTGCCCCTGAATATCATTCATAGATACTTATCAAAACCTTAACCTCATGTGTCTATCTCTGTGTATTAAAACACAGCTTGGGCCAATCTCTTGCTCATCATTCCTTCAGTTTCCATTATGGCATCATTTACTGGATTAAAAAAATCTGATTTCAATTATCACATATAATGTGCTTTATCTTGTGTCTAGGTTATCTATTCTCATCAAATGTCACCTTTTTTCACTTCTGTCCTGCTACTGAAACTTTACTATTATCTATCTATCTATCTATCTATCTATCTATCTATCTATCTATCTATCTATCTATCTATCTATCTATCTATCTATCTATCTATCTATCTTACTAAAAGTAAGATCTTGACTACTTCCTGTTTTTCTGTTTCATGATTTTAGAAAAAACGCTGCCATTTACGGCTGCGATTTTTGGTCAGCTTACTCAGAGTCCCCCTCCGCTGTGCAGGATAAGAGGATTTTTCCCCATCGATGAAACATAAAAGAGTTATTAATGTTTAAAGCATGTTGACATTATCTCTGCTGCCCCTGCTGGTGGGAGGGGGGGGAGGGACTATAAAACCCAGAAGTGTTGTGCCTCAGTCAGTCTCTGCAAGATGGGGGAAGTGAGAGGGTCACGTCTGAGCTGTGAATAACACTGAACACATGTCTACTAAACTGTGAGTATGGTTTTACTGACCTTGAGTGCCCTTAATGTGGTTTGAAAATGAAAATGTGGTTGGTTTGAAGTAAATGCATTGCAAATGGTGGAGCTTTGAGTGAAGTAAAAACACTGCAAATGGTTTTTGGGTTGAAGTAAAAAGCACTGCAAATGGTTGGTTTGGGGTTTTGGGTTGAAGTAAAAGCACTGCCAATGGTTGGTGGTCTAAACTTGACAACTTCCTGTTTGCACTGGATATTGATTTTAGATAAAACGCTACTACTTACGGCTGTGATTTTTGCCCATCTTACTCAGTCCACTCCACTCATTAGGGGGAAGAGGATTCTTCCCATCAATGAAAAATTAAAGTGTTATTAGTGTTTCAAAAATGTTGAGAATCTCTCACCTGTCAATCATGCCATGAAGGCCACACCTTTTCCCGGTGGGAGGGGGTGGGATTATAAAACCCGGAAGTCTGGGTGTGGCTCAGTCTCTGCGTGATAGGGGAGGGAGAGGGAGAGGTCATGATTCTGTCTGAGCTGTGAATCAACTGAACACACTGAATGTTTACTGAACTGTGAGTGTGGTGTTTTGTGTGGTTTTATGGTGGTTTCACACTCTTGAAATGCTATGAAACTGCATTTGAATATGGTGGCCTTGCACCCTGCATGAAATGGAATTAAACTGCATTTGAATGTAGTGGCCTTGCACCCTGCATGAAATGGTATGAAACTGCACTTGAATTTGGTGGCCTTGCACCCTGCTTGAAGTAGTATGAAACTGCACTTGAATTAGGTGGTCTTGCACCCTGCTTGAAGTGGTAGGAAACTGCACCGGAATTTTGTGGCCTTGCACCCTGCTTGAAGTGGTAGGAAACTGCACTTGAATTATGTGGCCTTGCACCCTGCTTGAAGTGGTAGGAAACTGCACTTGAATTTGGTGGCCTTGCACCCTGTTTGAAATGGTAGGAAAATGGATTTGAATTTGGTGGCCTTGCACCCTGCTTGAAATTGAATTTCAAGGAATAGCCGTGAGTCAACTGCCAGCCCACCAGCCGTGAGTGAGCTGCCAGCACATCAGGCTTGAGGGACTGAGCTGCCAGCATATCAGGCTTGAGGGCTGCCACCCCACAAATCCATTTATCCCACAATATCCATACTAGCCCTCTGGAAACCAGTCCCTTCAGCCCACAACACCCATACCACCCCCTCCACACCCCCGATCCTCCTCCCTCCACCCGCCCCCCTACCTCCCTCTCCCTGCTCCCCACCTCTCCCCCTCACCCCCCTCTCAGCACCCCCTATCTCTCCCCCTCACTCTCACTCTCTCTCTCTCTCCTCCCCTCGCTCCCTCTATCCTCTCTCTCTCTCCCCCCTTCTCTCTGTGTGTCTCTCTCTCTCTCTCTCTCTCTCTCTCTCTCTCCCTCTCTCCCTCCTCTATGTCTCTGTCTCTCTCTCTCTCTCTCTGTCTCTGCCCCTTCTCTCTCTGCTCTCACTCTCTCTCTCTTCCCCCCCCCCCCCCTATATGCGTCTGCAAGTTGGGGGCTAGCCGTCTGTAGATAGGGTGGTTATGGGGTAAAAGGAGCAAATTAATAATATTAATATAATATCAAGGGGGGGTAATTAGTGTGAGTGCAGGGGTGGGGTGGGGGATAGTTAGTGTGTGATGCTGCATTCCGCCTCCCCCCCCACAACCGCACGTTGGGGGAACAGACCCAGCGGGTCTGCACTTGGTCTAGTAGATATCTATAATTCTATATTTTTAGCCTAAAATGAACTCATTGTCAGCAAGGCTTTATTATCAGCAGAACAACTGTAAATTCTAGCAGAATATTTGATGTAATCTTGCACTCTCCCTGAAGATGCAACACTATATTCTGTGGAAACAAAGAATTGCAGATGCTGGTTAATATACAAAAGAGCACAAAGTGTTGGAGTAACTCAGCAGGTCCGGCAGCATCTCTGGAGAACATTGATAGGTGACATTTCATGTTGAGACCCTTGTCAGTCACAAGAAGGGTCTCAATCCAAAACATCACCTATCTATGTCCTCCAGAGATGCTGCCTGACCTGCTGAGTTACTCCAACACTTTGTGTCCTTTAACACTATATTCCGCATGGTTTGATTGTACTCTTGTATGGATTTTTTACTCGGATAGTACACAGAACAAAGTGTTTTCATGGTATCCCAATACACAAGACAATAAAAAAACAATGTTGATAATAAGTACGGTGCTGTGGATTAAACATTCATAATATGTTATTTATTCATCTCTGTTTATAAAGTATGAATACTTCTTTTTTACAAATCACAGCTGGAGAACCATATCGGCACAGGCGTGTAGGTGCTTCTAGATTGAAACATTCAGGATTAGAAGCAATTAGAACAGCAGCATCTCCAACAACATCAGTGTCAGTAAGTGATTTTCAAGATTGATTCAATACAGCATTTCTATTTTATCAATACTTTTGCAGTATCTACACCAAGATGTATTTGCTTTATCGATGACATTTGGCCGGAAATTCAATTGCATAACATTGTTTTAATGATTTGTCAATGATACATTACAACCACCACTTCCAGCATATCTTGCATCACTGTGAGATTTTAACCAGAAACTTCCAATATGAATCACACTTTTTATCCCTAATTTCCATGCCAAGGCTACATATTTCCTCATACAATCTTTGAGAAATTTAGTTTAAAGAAGGTACACAAAAATGCTGGAGAAACTCCGCGGGTGAGGCAGCATCAATGGAGCGAAGGAAATAGGCATCGTTTCGGGTCAAAACCCTTCTTCAGACTATGAAACCCTGCTTCAAGTCTGGAGAAGGGTTTCGACCCGAAACGTTTCCTATTTCATTTGCTCCATAGATGCTGTCTCACCCGCTGAGTTTCTCCAGCATTTTTGTCTACCTTCGATTTTCCGGCTTCTGCAGTTCCGTCTTAAACTTATAGTTTAAAGAGCTTCTTTTGATTTGCTGCCTCACAGCGTCAGAGACCAGACTACGGTTGCTGGCTGTACGGAGTTTGTAACCTCGTGGGTTTTCTCTGGGTGCTCCGGTTTCCTCTCACACTCCAAAGACATAGGTTTGTAGGTTAATTGGCATCAGTAAAAATTGTAAATTGTTGCTAGTGTGTAGGATAGTGCTAGTGTAAGGGATGATCGCTGGCCAGCGTGGGCACAGTGGGCCGAAGAGCACTGTATCCGCACTGTATCCCTAAACCCTAACTCCCCCTCCCTCCCACCATCTCTACAATCCTCACGTGGCAACTTCCTGGCTTCTAAACCCCTGTTTGTCATTCTCCTTCATGTCTATTCCCTGCAGATGCAGAGCAAATGCCAGAATGAGATCGCTAGTCTCTGATAAAATTCGGTAGGAAAAATCCAACATGGAACCGGGCCCTTATCCCAGTGATTCAGAGCTGACCACCAACCATCCATTTTTGAAATAATCCTATGCTGACTCATTTTATTGTGTCACATTCACATCAACTTTCCATATTTTATCTTCTCACCAACAAACAAGAAATACAGTTGCCAAGTAATCTGTGAGCATGAACTACTTTGGGATGTGGGAGCACCTGAACGAAACCCATCAAGTTACAGGGAGAACATGTAAATCCCTTAAACCCAGCACCATAGGTCTGGATCTAACCTGGGTCACTGGAGCTGTGTGACAGCAACTATTCAAGTCACAGAATTGTGCCACAGTGGCACGTATGTGGAGGGAAGATTTCACTCTCCCCTCCGCACTAGTGCATAGTGGCTCATCTCTCTCCTGGCCTCTGAATGTGCTCAACCATTCCCCTTCACCAACTCCTCATGCACAACGCTTGAGGAATTATCATCCTGACTCAAAAATATCTCCCTCTCCTCCCTACATTTACACAATGAATTGTTTTCTGATGGCATTTCCTGCTCCATTGGCCCTGGCACTGGGCTCCAAGCTCTCCAACCTACTGGCTCTGGGAGAGGAGGTCCAACTAGGACATGGTGAACTACATAAGTATGCAGTGCCTAGTTACTTGTGACTGAGATCTTGGACACAGGTAACAATTGAAGTTTGATGAGGTTGGCGGGGGGGAGGGGGGTGGTTAAAGACCAAACTAGTTGTTGGCCCATCACATTGGAGCCTTTAGGAAGTGCCAATATTTCTTGGCATTTACATTGGAAACCCACATAATTAGACGTAAATAGCAAATCATTTGAGATTAGATTAGTTGCATGTTGAATGCAATGCAATTGCAATGTTAGCCCATTTATCGTAATGCATTTTTATTTATTTAAAGTTTGATTTGGTGGCGAAACTTGCCTAGATCAAGATCAATCTATTGGAATTGCTCAGTTCAGAATGAGGTTCATATAAACTTTAGTCTACAGAAGTCACTCCATTTATATTACAAAAAAATATAAATTATCACTGTTGATACTGCCTTAAGAGTATTGCATCTCTATTTTGTGCTAATGTAATGGGTTGATTTGTTAATGCAGTGGTCAGAAAATAATAGCATAAAAGATATTTGTAACTTGCTGACAGAGGATGTGATGGAGTGAGATACAGTTACACAGGCACTGAAATAGGCAAGGCATGGACAGATACAGACCTAGTGCGGCAAATGGGATTGTGTAGATGGAAGAAAAGGTTGGCGTGAATATGGTGGGCCAAAGGGTCAATTTCTGTGACATATAACTCTATTGACATGGTATGTACTTTATACAGACTCAAGGAAAGAAGACCTTATTGATTTCTACTGAGGCAAAAAAGCAAATGATGAAGCAAGCCAAAGCAGCAAAAGACGAACGAAAGTCTCAAATGGACTCTCGCCATAGTTACCTCATATCTAAATTAGCTGATGGAACTGGTCTGGAAGAAACAGTTGTACAGGACTTCATTATATCAGATCAAAAGGTATGCTTTCTATTTTTTAATGGCATATAATAAGTATCTAAAAGGTCTTTTGATATATCAGTAAGAAGTTTATATCAAGCTCTAATGTAAGATTACTGGGGTGCTGCCAAATAATAATTATTACAAGGTTGATGCTCAACCCCCACATAAGTAGAAATCTACCACTAAAAGGCTTGCCATATGGACACAAACTATTATTTTAGACGTGGACACCAGCCATTATTTTAGACTTGGACCTCAGGCAGTTCTGCATTAATGTCCGTAATGTAAGAAAGAACTCGCATTTGTAATCTTGAATGTTGTTGGGGGTTGAGTGGATCAATAAACAATAGACAATAGAAATTAAGTGCAGGAGTAGGCCCTTTGGCCCTTCGAGCCAGCGCCGCAACTCAATGTGGTCATGGCTGATCATCCCCAATCAGTACCCCGTTCCTGCCTTCTCCCCATATCCCCTGACTCCGCTATTTTTAAGAGCCCTATCTAGCTCTCTCTTGAAAGCATCCAGAGAACCTGCCTCCACCGCCCTCTGAAGCAGAGAATTCCACAAAAAAAGTGTTTCCTCGTCTCCATTCTAAAATGGCTTACTCCTTATTCTTAAACTGTGGTCCCTGGTTCTGGACTCCCCCAACAGCGGGAACATGTTTCCTGCCTCCAGCGTGTCAAAACCCTTAACAATCTGATATGTTTCAATGAGATACCCTCTCATCCTTCTAAACTCCAGAGTGTACGAGCCCAGCTGCTCCATTCTCTCAGCATACGACAGTCCCGCATCCCGGGAATTAACCTTGTACACCTACGCTGCACTCCCTCAATAGCAAGAATGTCCTTCCTCAAATTAAGGGACCAAAACTGCGCACAATACTCCAGGCGTGGTCTCACTAGGGCTCTGTACAACTGCAGAAGGACCTCTTTGCTCCTATATTCGATTCCTCTTGTTATAAAGGCCAACATGCCATTCGCTTTCTTCACTGCCTGCTGTACCTGCATGCTTACTTCCATAGACTGATGTACAAGGACTCCCAGATCCCGTTGTACTTCCCCTTTTCCCAACTTGACGCCATTTAGATAGTAATCTGCCTTCCTGTTTTTGCTACCAAAGTGGATAACCTCACATTTATCCGCATTAAACTTCATCTGCCATGCATCTGCCCACTCCCCAACCTGTCCAAGTCACCCTGCATTCTCATAGCATCCTCCTCATAGTTCACGCTGCCACCCAGCTTTGTGTCATCTGCAAATTTGCAAATGTTACTTTGAATCCCTTCATCCAAATCATTGATGTATATTGTAAATAGCTGCAGTCCCAGCACTGAGCCTTGCGATATCCCACTAGTCACTGCCTGCCATTCTGAAAGGGACCCGTTAACCCCTACTCTTTGTTTCCTGAGTGCCAACCACTTCTCTATCCATGTCGGCACTCTACCCCTAATACCATGTGCCTTAATTTTGCCCACTAATCTCCTATGTGGGATCTTATCAAATGCTCTCTGAAAGTCCAGGTACACTACATCCACTGGCTCTCCCTTGTCCATTTTCCTAGTTACATCTTCAAAAAATTCCAGAAGATTAGTCAAGCATGATTTGCCCTTCGTAAATCCATGCTGACTCGGACCGATCCTGTTACTGGTATCCAAATGTGCGGCTATCTCATCTTTTATAATTGACTCCAGCATCTTCCCCACACCATTTCCTGCCTAATGTGGATTTCCTTCAGTTCCTCCATCACCCCAGATCCTCTGGCCACTACTTTATCAGGAAGATTGTTTGTGTCCTCCTTAGTGAAGACAGATCCAAAGTACCTGTTCAACTCATCTGCCATTTCCTTGTTCCCCATAATAAATTCACCTTTTTCGGTCTTCAAGGGTCCAACTTTGGTCTTAACTAATTTTTTCCTCTTCACATACCTAAAGAAGCTTTTACTGTCCTGCTTTATATTCTTGGCTAGTTTACCTTCATACCTCATATTTTCTCCCCGTATTGTCTTTTTGGTTATCTTCTGTTGTTCTTTAAACATTACCCAATCCTCTTGCTTCCCGCTCATCTTTGCTACGTTGTATTACTTCGCTTTAATTTTTATACTGTCCCTGACGTCCCTTGTCAGCCATGGTCGTCCCTTTCTCCCCTTGGAATCTTTCTTCCTCCTAGGAATGAACTGATCCTGCACCTTCTGTATTATTCCTAGAAACACCTGCCATTTTTGTTCCACTGTCATCCCTGCTGGTGTATCTTTCCAGTCAACTTTGGCCAGCTCCTCCCTCATGGCCCCATAGTCCCCTTTATTCAACTGCAACACTGACACCTCTGATCTACTCTTCTCCCTCTCCAATTGTAGATTAAACCTGACCATTTTATGGTCACTGCCTCCTAATGGCTCATTAACCTCGAGATCCTTTATCAAATCTGGTTCATTACATAACACTAAATCCAGAATTGCCTTCTCCCTGGTATAAATCTGGGGATAATGGGGATTTCAGCCAATGGGGTATTGTGTCTGTGAGAAAATGTTCAACTATTAGAGGATCAGCAATGAGGACTCTGGGTATTTTTCCCATTGGAGGATTGGGACATGGAAGGGTGAGTTTAGCCATTGATTGGGGGCTGGGGAGGCAGAGATGGAAATGAGGCCTTTGGGGAAATGGGCCTGGGACAGAGCTTGGGTCAGTGGAGGAGATGGAAAAGATTAACATTTTAATTTTAAAGCAATTTTTTACAATTAAGATATGTTTCCTTTCTAGTATCATATGATTGACGAGTTCTTTGCACCAAATGGTTCCAAAAAAATATTATTTTATTACCAAGAAGCAGCCGCTGTAAGTATTCATTAGTGAAATTAAAATATTCAAGTCAACTAAATGTGGATAAACTTCACAATAACTACAAATAGATTATTGCTTTACTTAAAATTACTTTTACTTAATAGTTTAAAACAGCAGCAATTTCCTTTAAAACTCAGGTTAACTGATTGAAGAATATTAAAAAAAAGCTAAAGCAGTTTTAATTCACTCTAGCCAGTTAAATTTACGACCAATTTTGATTATTAAAATTCCCATTAGAATACTCAGTAGTGTTTAAATAAGTTCTATAATGCAAAGGATTGACAATAATTTGTTTAAGAATACATGTTTAACCCTTCAGAACATTGAATTGAAACGCTTAAGTGCAGATACATCGCGAAGCATACCTCAGAAAAGACTGTTCATCACTAATGGCTCAGCTGAGGTAGGGTTATTAACATTAACATTTCCCTTGCAAAGTAATAAATTATAAATTCACTTGCTTTCAGAAGGTAGATAATTTGTAATTTTGAAAAAAAATTGAACTGTGGTAATTCATTTTTGTCCTGCCCATCTTTCAGGGTTTGACTGGAGATTGTTTATTTTTTCTTCGAACGACGAATAAAAATATCAGCACAGCTAACGTTTCTCAGGTCAGTTCCATTCTCCTATGACAAAAATCTTTTTACATGTAAAAAGTGTCTAATTGAGCATGTGTCAGGACTGATTTGCCCAGGAAGATGATATTTAACTTCCCAGACTTAAGTTTATTCCAGGTTGCTGTTGCTCATCATTGTCACATTTCAGTTTGCTGTTCACAGTTGCATTTATCACAGAAACTCCATGATCAAGGAGAGAAGATTCCATTTACTTTACTTTCAATACACAAAAGCATGCATAGTGGGTGAGAGATTTACCTATAAGCAGGCTTCCCAAATTGCAGGCATTATTAGATTGCATTCCCTTGACCTTAACAGAGACCTCTCTGGCAGCCTTCCACGAGGAGCAGTGAGTGTTGCCCTGGAGGATCTTTATGGTTCCATTCATCGCAAGCATTCATTCTGCAAACAGTCCTTCACCCGCTTGTCCAAGACCCTCTGACTCCCTCAAGCGTACTCCAACCCTATCACCATCGTTGCAGTGTTCATTTTTTTTTGAGATAGCCTTTTCTAGGAGAAAGTGCTGCTTGTGTTGTTGAAAATGATTGTAAATTATTACAACCATTGGGTTAGTTTCCAACAGTTCTGAGAACTTGCAGTAAATTAGTACACAGGGAAAGCTGATAATACTGTTCTGGGATGCTTGCTAATAAAGATTATGCTGTTTGTACAAATTTAAAAATAAAACATTAGGCTGACATACGAATTTTAGTTTTAAACATTTAAAATGTGATCAAATATTTATTAAACTATAGACACAGGATAAAATGTATACAAGCATTCTGACAATATTTATACATGAACACAAGAATTAAAAACAATTAAACTTAGTCTAACACAAAGTGAACCCATGGTAAATGCGGTTATTTAAAAATAAAAGGACATGTTAGATGTAGTCTTTTGTCTGTAATCCCAAAGGCAGGTTAAATTGTTGTCTGGAAGATGGATGACATATTTTACATAAAAATTAAATTATGCAGTGCCATATTTTTTAGCACTATACAATTGAAATTTCATGATAACTAAAACATTACAGAATATTTTGAAGTTATTATGATTTACACAAAGTCTGTAATTATTTTCCCTCTATGTTGGAAGTGCTAACATAACATTGGAGGAGTGGGCATAATTTATTGTGCAGTGGAGGCCTCCTTTGGGATTTTGCACATGCTTGAGGTGCTCAATCCATTTGTACTCAGGCGGAAGCAAGACTGCATGTCACTTATCAGGCGGACAAATTTAAAGCTAACCTGTCAGAGTAGGTCATGGTTATTAGATATAGGTTTATTATTGTCACGTGCACTGAGGTGCATTGGAAAGCTTTGTTTTGCATGCTATCCAAACAGATCTAATAATACCATGCATCAATATAATCAAACCACACTCAAGTAGAATAAATAGAGCAAAAAGGAAGATACAGAGTGCAGAATATACAGTAGTTCTCAGCATTGTGGCACATCAGTTCCAGCTATAAAGTCCACAAAGGGGTAGAAGGGAATTGGATTGTAGCCAAGTTTACGGAAGGATCATTCAGAAGCCTGATAACAGGCTGTGCCTGAATCTCATGGTGTGCACTTTCAATCTTCTGTACCTTCTGTACCTTCTGCTGGGTGGGAGCAGGGAGAAGAAGCAATGACAGGGGTGGGATTTGATTTTGATTATGTTGGCTGCTTTTCCAAGGCAGCGTGTAGTGTAGATTAAGTCACTGATGGGAAGTCTGGTCAGTGTGATGGACATGGAACCAGCCTAAGGGAATATTCTTTAAATAACATACTTACCTGGTTTTCGCTGGAACTCACCAGCCATTCACTTTGTCACCCCCCCCCCCATCCCAATAATTTTATTAAGCTGACCACCCACCCCAACTAAACTGCTGATACTTCCCAATGAATACTGATTCCCTGGTTCTGGTTCTGTTTCATTCCTGCGCAAACACCTCATAAGTGGTTATCTCGCTTCCCTATTCCCTTTACCAATACCTCCCAGCTATGTATTGAATTTTTTTTCTTTCTAGATTATTAAGTTGTCTTTCCCAACTCCAGCATTTAGGTATTCCAACCACTCACCCCAATTCCTGGCAGCCAATCCTCGCTCCATCTCTCAGATCCTACACTGATCATCGCACTGATCTCTCCGCTGACTACACACACAATCTTTTCATCAATGCTACTAATTGACCACGCCCGCACATCCAATTCCAGTTTAGACTTAATCTGTTTTTCTTTATGTGAGTCACATTGGAGCAGCACACAAATGAAAGAGTTATCTTTGTACTGAATCCATTCAACAGCGCAGTTTGTCGGACCTTGAGTAAAACATTTGATGGCCCATTATGAACTGACAGGTAATATCCCTAAGCAGGTCCCATTCAATTTCTAGGTCTGCATTGTATTTAACATTTCTACTTCAAGGACATCAATTTTTTTATCATGATTATTTAAGCCATAAGCAAAGTTGAGGGATGGCACAGCTAAGAGTGCTGCTGTTTCCAAGCTTCAGTGACCTGAATTCAATCCTGACATCTGGTGCCGTCTTTGTAGAGTTTGCATTTCAAGTAAGAATTTCATTGTTCTATCTGGGACATATGACAAAAAACACTCTTGACTCTCACTGTGACCGTGTGGGATTCACACAAATTAATGAAAATGTGGGTTGAAATGGGTTAAAATGGAAATGTGATTGCTCGGCGAGCTGGGATAGACAATGGGTTGAATGACCTCTTTCTATCTTATAAAGTGCCATAAAGGAATTCTACTGCAGATAGCAGTAAAGTTTGCTTTATGTTCCATACAGGACCATTAACAAAAATAGAAAATCTCATAAGGAGAAAAGGTAAAACAATTATATAAAGGAGAAACAATTATTTATTGGTCTCCCTTCCGCAACCTTTATAACAATTGTTTCTATCGTTGAGTTGAATCAATCATGCAGGGTGAAGAAAATGATTGTTAAATAGTGATTGTTGAAATGTTACTTCATCGTTAATTCATGAAGTTAACATTTATCAAAATGGTTTAATATTAAAATCTTGACCAATATCGTTTCACATAAATTTAAAAGTGCCTTTTCTATTTAGGAGGTAAATTTTGGCATGCTTAATTGTTCTGAAGAAAATCTACTTCAAGGATTGGAGAAACTCCTTGGCAATGTAATGGTACCTGCACTGCGATCCCAAGAGGTAACCTTCTCCCATGTGATATGATTTTCAACAGTATTTGTATACTTAATGTCTGAAGAAGGGTTTCGGCCCGAAACGTTGCCTATTTCCTTCACTCCATAGATGCTGCCGCACCCGCTGAGTTACTCCAACACTTTTGTCTATCTTCGATTCTCCAGCATCTGCATTTCCTTCTTGAACTTAATGTTGATAAAATGATTGACTGTAATTTTTCTGTTAATCTTGTTCTTTATATTGAAGAGAAAATTAATTAAGTGTGGGTTTGACACACATTTTAATAAAATATATTGCAAATTAAGTTTCTATATGATTAAAATCAAACATAATAGTTCATGAGGGAAAGCTTTAATCAACTACTAATTATCTCTGAATGAACTGATGCCATAACTATATCAGTCTTTCAACTTGTTTAAGAGGGAACTGCAGATGCTGGAGAATCGAAGGTTACACAAAAAAGCTGGAGAAACTCAGCGGGTGCAGCAGCATCTATGGAGCGAAGGAAATAGGCAACGTTTCGGGCCGAAACCCTTCTTCAGACTGAAGAAGGGTTTCGGCCCGAAACGTTGCCCATTTCCTTCGCTCCATAGATGCTGCTGCACCTGCTGCGTTTCTCCAGCTTTTTTGTGTAACCTCAGTCTTTCAACTTGATTGGAGCACCACACTGACATCTGGTGTTGGGATGGAAAATCAACAACAACCTGAATGGATATTTCCAGAACTAATATTTGCACAATGAATATGTTAAATTAGTGGACAGTTGATATAAAGATGCACTGAGGATTTGTCCATCAACATTGGCAGTAGTATTTTTCACTTTGGATATTAAACATTCAATAATGTTAGGATGCTAGGAGCTGGAAGGTGACTTGGATAGGTTGGGTGAGTGGGCAAATGCATGGCAGATGCAGTATAATGTGGATAAATGTGAGGTTATCTACTTTGGTGGCAAAAACAGGAAAGTAGATTATTATCTGAATAGTGGCCGATTAGGAAAAGGGGAGATGCAAAAAGACCTGGGTGTCATGGTACACCAGTCATTGCAAGTAGGCATGCAGGTGCAGCAGGCAGTGAAGAAAGTAAATGGTATGTTAGCATTCATAGCAAAAAGATTTAAGTATAGGAGCAGGGAGGTTCTACTGCAGTTGTACAGGATCTTGGTGAGACCACACCTGGAGTATTGCATACCGTTTTTGTCTCCTAATCTGAGGAAAGATATTCTTGCCATAGAGGAAGTACAGAGAAGGTTCACCAGACTGATTCCTGGGATGGCAGGACGTTCATATGAAGAAAGACTGGATAGACTCGGCTTGTACACGCTAGAATTTAGAAGATTGAGGGGGATTTTATAGAAACTTACAAAATTCTTAAGGGGTTGGACAGGCTAGATGCAGGAAGATTAGTCCCGATGTTGGGGAAGTCCAGAACTAGGGGTCACAGTTTAAGGATAACCATATAACCATATAGCAATTACAGCACGCAAACAGGCCATCTCGGCCCTTCTAATCCGTGCCGAACACGTATTCTCCCCTAGTCCCATCTACCTGCACTCAGACCATAACCTTCTGCGCTCCAAAGAATAAAGAATAAAATTAGTTGCTGAAACCCAGGCAACATTATAGTAAATCACCTCTGTACTCTCTATTTTGTTGACATCCTTCCTATAATTAGGCGACCAAAATTGTACCCCATACTCCAGAATTGGCCTCACCAATGGTTTGTACAATTTTAACATTACATCCCAACTTCTATACTCAATGCTCTGATTTATAAAGGCCAGCACACCAAAAGCTTTCTTTACCACCCTATCTACATGAGATTCCACCTTCAGGGAACTGTGCACAGTTATTCCCAGATCCCTCTGTTCAACTGCATTCTTCAATTCCCTACCACTTACCATGTACGTCCTATTTTGATTTATCCTGCCAAGATGTAGCACCTCACATTTATCAGCATTAAACTCCATCTGCCATCTTTCAGCCCACTCTTCCAACTGGCATAAATCTCTCTGTATACTTTGAAAATCTACTTCATTATCCACAACACCACCTATCTTAGTATCTTCTGCATACTTACTAATCCAATTTACTACACCATCATCCAGATCATTGATGTACATGACAAACAACAGTGGACCCAACACAGATCCCTGTGGCACCCCACTAGTCACTGGCCTCCAACCTGACAAACAGCCATCCACCATTACTCTCTGGCATCTCCCATTCAGCCACTGTTGAATCCATCTTGCTACTCCACCATTAAAACCCAACAATTGAACCTTCTTAACCAACCTTCCATGAGGAACCTTGTCAAAGGCCTTTTGAAGTCCATATATACAACATCCACTGCTTTACCCTCATAAATTTCCCGAGTAACCTCTTCAAAAAATTCAAGAAGATTAGTCAAACATGACCTTCCAGGCACAAGTCCATGTTGACTGTTCCTAATCAGACCCTGTTTATCCAGATGCTTATATATATTATCTCTAAGTATCCTTTCCATTAATTTGCCCACCACTGACGTCAAACTAACAGGTCTATAATTGCTAGGTTTACTCTTAGAACCCTTTTTAAACAATGGCACGACATGTGCAGTACGCCAATCCTCGGGGACTATTCCCGTTTCTAATGACATTTGAAATATTTCTGTCATAACCCCTGCTATTTCTACACTAACTTCCTTCAATGTCCTAGGGAATATCCTGTCTGGACCTGGAGACTTATCCACTTTTATATTTCTCAAAAGTGTAAGTACTTCCACTTTTTTGAATCTCATAGTTTCCATAGCTACTCTACTTGTTTCCCTTACTTCACATGATTCAATATCCTTCTCCTTGGTGAATACCGAAGAAAAGAAATTGTTCAATATCTCCCCCATCTCTTTTGGCTCTGCAGATAGCTGTCCACTCCGACTCTCTAATGGACCAATTTTATCCCTCGTTATCCTTTTGCTATTAATATAGCTGTAGAAACCCTTTGGATTTACTTTCACCTTACTAGCCAAAGCAACCTCATATCTTTTAGCTTTTCTAATTTCTTTCTTAAGATTCTTTTTACATTCTTTACACTCCTCAAGCACCTCATTTACTCCATGCTGCCTATAATTACTGTAGATCTCTCTCTATTTCCGAACCATGTCCAATTTTCCTTGAAAACCATGGCTCTTTCCAATTTTTACTATTTCCTTTCAACCGAACAGGAACATAAAGATTCTGTACTCTTAAAATTTCACCTTTAAATGTCCTCCATTTCTTTTCCACATCTCTCCCATAAAACAAAATGTCCCAATTTAGTCCTTTTAAATCCTTTCGCATCTTCTCAAAGTTAGCCTTTCTCCAATCGAAAATCTCAACCCTAGGTCCAGTTCTGACCCTCTCCATAATTATATTGAAGCTAATGGTATTGTGATCACTGGACCCGAACTGTTCCCCAATGCATACCTCTGCCACCTGTCCCATCTCATTTCCTAACAGGAGGTCCAGCACCGCCCCTTCTCTAGTCGGTACCTCTATGTATTGCTGCAAAAAACTATCCTGCACACATTTTACAAACTCCAAACCATCCAGCCCATTTATAGAATGTGTTTCCCAGTCTATGTGTGGAAAATTGAAATCTCCCACAATCACTACCTTGTGCTTACTACTAATATCTGCGATCTCCTTACATATTTACTCTTCCAATTCTCGCTCCTCATTTGGCGGTCTATAATACACCCCTATAAGTGTTGCTACCCTTTTCCCATTTCTCAGTTCCACCCAAATAGCTTCCCTAGACGAGCCCTCTAATCTATCCTGCCAAAGCACTGCTGTAATATCTTCCCTGATAAGCAATGCAACACCTCCACCTCTTGCCCCTCCAATTCTATCACACCTGAAGCAACGAAATCCTGGAATATTTAGTTTCCAATCGCAGCCCTCCTGCAACCATGTTTCACTGATTGCCACAACATCATACTTCCAGGTGTCAATCCAGGCTCTAAGTTCATCCACCTTTCTTACAATGCTCCTAGCATTAAAATATACACATTTAAGAAACCCACCATCTCTTATTCTCTGTTTATTGTCTTTTTCTTCTCTCTTCCCTACATTTTGGGTCAGAGTGCTACCATTCTCTGCCTCCTGCCTCACACACTGACTGCTAGCTTTCGCAATTTGAGTCCCTCCCCCCCAACCGTTCTAGTTTAATGTCTCCCCAGTAGCCTTTGCAAATCTCCCCGCCAGGATATTGGTCCCCCTCGAGTTCAAGTGCAACCCGTCCTTTCTGTACAGGTCACACCTTCCCCAAAAGAGGTCCCAATGATCCAGAAACTTGAATCCATACCCACTGCACCAGTCCCTCATCCACGCATTTATCCTCCTTCTCGCTCCATTCCTACTCTCACTGTCGCGTGGCACAGGCAGTAGTCCTGAGATTGTTACCTTTGCAGTCCTTCTCCTTAACTCTCTACCTAACTCCCTAAATTCTTCTTTCAGGACCTCTTCTCTTTTTCTACCTATGTCGTTGGTAGCTATATGTACCACAACCTCAGGCTCCTCTCCCTCCCATTTCAGGATATCTTGGACGCGATAAGAGGGAAGTCTTTTAGGACCGAGATGAGAAAATCATTTTTTACACAGAGAGTGGTGAATCTGTGGAATTCTCTGCCACAGAAGGTAGTTGAGGCCAGTTTATTGGCTATATTTAAGAGGGAGTTAGATGTGGGCCTTGTGGCTAAAGGAATCGGGGGTATGGAGAGAAGGCAGGTACAGGATACTGAGTTGGATGATCAGCCATGATCATATTGAATGGCGGTGCAGGCTCGAAGGGCCGAATGGCCTACTCCTGCACCTATTGTCTATGTTTCTATGTTTCCATGTAATAAATGTGAATTTTTACTTCTTCATGGAAAATTGTATTACAATGTGAACAAGTATGCTGATGTGCACTTTATTGTTGTGTGCATGTTACTGTTGTGACATGGAATACACTTACAATACAATTCAATACAATATTTATTGTCATTTGAACCTCAGTAAGGCTCAAACGAAACTCTGTTTCTACAGCAATACAAACAAAAAACGATTCCTACTAGACACACAACCAATTTAATTCACACAAACATCCATCACAGTGAACCTCCTCCTCACTGTGATGGAAAGCAAAGTCTTTTCTCTCCCCTGCTCTCCATTTTTCTCCTGATGTTGAAGCCCGATGTTGAATCCCCAGGCGGGCGATGGTATGTACCACGGCCATTTTAGGCCGCGCCAGGCGATGTACGGCTCCGCTCCGGGCCGTTCCAACCCCGCTGGAGAAGTCGCATTGCGGGAGCTCCGGAAAGCGTTCTCCCACCCGGACCCACGAGCTCCCGATGTCCCAGTCCACCGGACCTGCGGCTGCAGTTGGATCCTCCGAGCTCCGGGGTCGGGCCGCAGCAGCGAGCCACCACCGCTCCCCACGCTCCGAGGCCGGCCAGCCACATGATGGGAAGTCCGCAGCTCCGCAGGCTCCGCGACTGGAGCCCCCAGGTCGTTCCGGTTGGAGGCCGCTCCACGGTGCTAGGCCCCAACAACAACGGAGAACCAACAGGGAAAAAGTCGGGTCTCCCGTGCAGGGAAGAGATTTTTTTAAAGTTTCCTCCTCCCCCCCCCGGCCCCCACATAAACACAGTTAAAAACAGTATAAAAAAACACAACAACTACATCTGACTAGACAAAAAAAATAAAAAAAGACAGACAGGCTTAAGGGGCCGCTGCAACAGTGAGTCGCGCCGCCAACCGCTGCAGGAACTTCATGTTAATAAGACTGGAAAGAGGCATGTTTAACAAAACAGTACAGAAGAAAAAGCTTCCTAATTCAATTTCCTGTGGTGGCAATTTTGGGATGTGAGTGTTGATGCAATGTAGTCATTTATTGCCTCTCCCTTGCTACCCTTGAGCAGAGAGGTCTATCAATGCAATCTGTAGGATGAACGGTAAGTAGAGTTCCAAACTTTTCTCCCAGCAAAATTATGGTGTGCATTCAAATTCAGTGCTATCTGGCTGAATCACTTGGACATGATTATGTTTCCAAGTACTGGTGGGTTTGTCCTTCCACATGGTGGAGACTGTGAGTTTGAAATACTTTATCAAATTATTGGTTAGGTTGCTGCAATACACCCTGTAGATTTCTATCTACCTGTGGTGACAGAGTGGTTAAATTAGGGGATAGGATGTCAATCAATTAGATTGTTGTGTCCTAAAAAGTGACCTCCGTAGACACTGCTATGGATGTGTTCATGCCAACTAATTGAGAGTGTTGCATCATATTCTTTACATAATGTTACAGTTGTACTTGGATGTCATGTTACAATGGGAAGTCATGTTAGGTTAAGTTGTATTGGGATGTCATGTTTTATTTATACAAAACATTGCTTTGGCTGCATTAGGAGCAGCGTGTGCAGTTCTGGTCAATAGGAAGGATGTAATTACGCTAGAAAGGGTACAACAATGTTTCACAAGGGTGTTGCTTGGATTAGAGAGCGTGATAGCCTGGCTTTGTTTGCGTTGAAATGTAGGAGACAGACATGACGTAATGAAGGTATATGAAATTATTAGAGACAGATACAGTAAATAGCTAGGGTCTGTTTCTCATGGTAGGGATGTTTAAAACTAGCGGATATAGGTTTAAGGTGAAAGGGAGGCGTTTTAAAGGGGATATGAGGCTGAAATGTTTCACACAATTGAATCACAGAAATGTTTCACACATCTGGAATGAACTACCAAAGGAGGTGGTGAAGCCAGGAACAATAACAACATACTGTATGAGAAGCATTTTGTTTGAATGAGCAGGGCAGAGAATGATATGGAATTAATGCATGCAAGTGGGATTAGTGTAGATGGGCATGATGGTCAGAATAGATGTAATGGGCCATAGGGACTGTTTCTATGCTGCACCAGTCTATGACTATGACTCAATTATGTATGTCTTGTGGTCGGAGAGCCTTTGGAAGGTGGGAGGTTGGCTACCCAGAATACGCAACTCTGACCTTTCCAAATAGTCATTGCATTTATTTGTTTTTTTCTAGTTGAGTTCTGATCACTGGTGGAAATTTGAATATGGTATTACCACTGAACATCAGATAGAGGTAGTTAAGCTGTCTTTAATGCATTGGCATTGTACAACATAAGGAATATAGTAACCAATCACATGATGGTCCAACATGGATAATGTATGAGTTTGGCTGTATGGATGCAAAATGATTCACTATCTGAAGATATGCGAATGGACAGCCATTTTCACCGCCTCTGGAGTTCACCTCTTTTGTCCTTGCTTGAAGAAAGGCTGTGGTAAATTCAGGAGCCTGGTGGTCTTGAGAGAAAGAAAGAAAAATGCTACTTGGTAGTCTGTTAGCTACTGGATGAAGGCTGATTGGGCTATAATTGGTGGGTTAGTCTTATCCTGCTTGTTGGTAGGCACAAAATGCTGGAGTATCTCAGCGGGACAGGCAGCATCTCTGCAAAGAAGGACTGGATGATGTTTCGGGTCGAGACCCTTCTTCAAACCTGCTTGTTGTTGGGCACTGGTATGGAGTTTGTGTATTTTGGCTTAAAGGGAGACATATGGTGTCAAACGCATACAATTTCATGTTGTACCTCTTCCAGCAGAACATTCAAAGAATCCTTACAGCAGGCAGATATTCCGGAAATTCTCTAATCGCTATTTTATCCAAAGTTAACCACAACATTAAAAGGAATCAGCAGCCTTTTAAGAACTACTACACAAATGAATCAGCAGCTATTTTGTTTTTGTATTGAGCTGCCCACAGCAATGCTATGGAAGCAATTCTATATTTCCCCACCTTTTACAGAACCTAAAACTAAGGATGAAGTCCTGTGACTGTAATTTGTTCCCAAATGCTACAGCACCGAGATTGAATTTATTGAATGATGCTGCATTGATTTACAGTAAAAACAGACCAGAAATCTCGGCTTTATTTAAAATGTAAAACTCATTACAATAAAAGGTTTTAATGTATTTTGAAAGATTTGTTGATGTTATTAACATTCAGTTCTCTTACCAATGAATAGAATTGGGGATCTATTAAAGAAGGACTAAAGAATGCTCAGATTCAGGAGTTCTTTGAATCCTTGGACAACTTTGTTGGCAATTTGACCACAGCCAGGAAAAATATGGAAAGGCAAATTATTCTTGCAGAGGTTACCACAGCCTACAACATTGATGATCTGCATAGTCCCTCAGACTATTTGATTGCAGGTATCCTTTCTTTATTGATAATTGTTGTAGCTTTAAGCATTCCACTGAATTGTTCCAATCATTTTATTTTTATGATTTATTGTTATAAACTATCAATGCAGATATGCTATGTTTCTTTAGGTATGCCAAATTATTTAATAGTTCCCTACTTTGAAATAAATCTTATGTAATGCTATTAGTAATATGCTGAAAATTAATATATGGAACCCGAAAATCTATGGGCCAGTTGATACATTTCTATCATCTGTCAGCTTACGAAGCCAGAAATTCTGCTGGTTAACCACAGTTGTGGAGAGATGACAAGAGCCCAAGAACTATCTGCTATGCTATTCAATAAAATAAAGGGCGATCCTTTAGCTACGTGCTGGTCTCCCACACTAATGGCCCTGTCTCAAGGTGCGAGTCCACCCCCGAGTAATCCCGAGTTTAAAACAAATCAAAACTCACGGTAATCACGTAGAATTAACGTAGCGGGAACGTCGGAACTCGTAACGCTAACGGCAGGTTCTCGGGAAACTTGTTAACTCGTGAAAATCTTTCAACATGATGAAAGATTTCCACGAGTCAAATTTACTCTTGAAATAAAAATGTTTAACTTTTAAACTCGTTGTAAGAACGTAGTAGCCCGTGAGTTTACTGTAGCGACTCGTGAGTCTACGGTGGGCACTCTTTAACTCACCGGACAGGCAGCATCTCTGGAGAGAAGGAATGGGTGAGGGGATGACGTTTCCAAAACTCTGCTGCGTCTTTGTGTTACTCCAGCACTGTGTGTTCACTTTTCGTCAACCAGCATCTGCCCGTTCTTGTGTATGACATTATTTTTTATCCGTGGCAGTTGATTGTCACTCCCTTCAATTTCCCAGGGGGTCGGGACGGGACTGAAGTTGGGAGGGAAACGTGGGGGGAGAGGGGGGGGGGGGGGAGGTTGGGGTGACTTAGTACGGGAGACAAGTGTAGGAGAGATGTACTGACTGTGTGGGCAGACACTTTGGTAGTGATTGCCCATGGGATTCACTGTCAAGGACTTCATAATGAGTAATATGACAGTCAGTCGGCTTTAAAAAATCTTTAACCGCGCATGCGCATATTGTTCTCCTCTCCGTAAAAAAAAAATAAAAATAAATAAAGTAACAATTCAATTTGCCCAAGGCTTCCAAATCTCCTTCTTTCTGAATTACTGAATGGGTGGGGGGGTGGAGCGTGACGGCAGGTGGAAAGATGGTGGGAAAAACGGGAGCACACCGGGACAAGTTGAATCAGTTGTCATCTTATTGAATGACTATACTGGTTCAAGGGACCAATTGGGGGGAGAGTTCCTTTCACAGCATGTGGGGAGTCTAGCCAGGGGTAAAGTTGTGGGTTGGGCAGGAGCGTTGAGAAGGAGGGGGTCGGGGTTCATGCCAGTAACCCACTCACTCACAGCTGTCGCGACGCTCCGGGCACGGAGCCACCATATTTTGGTCGGGGAGGGAAGTAGCTCGCGTGGCTATGAGTGGCCGCCATCACAGGACAGCGGAACAGATTGCCATCTCAGCGCCTTCTGCCGGCCCGTTCACCTCTGGCAGTGCTCTCTGTCTGAACATTGAGTGGACCAGCTCAAGAGCAAAGATCATAGAGCGGAGCGGAGCGGAGCGGAGCGGGTCAGTGGGTGATGGATAACATCACAGCGGGCGGTGGAGCTTACTCCTGTGTCAGCCTGAACAAGGGATCAATTGAGGTTACTCGCACTGACATATGGAGTAAGCTCTACAGCCCGCTGTCCTGTTATCCATGCCCGCTGACCCGCTCTTGAGCTGGATGCTGGCATGATCCCTGACCGCCTCCTTCTCAATGCTCCTGCCCTCCCCGCAACCTTACCCCTGGACAGACTACCCACAGGCTGTGAAAGGAACTCTCCCCCCCCCCACCCCCAGCAGCGCTGTCCTTTTACAGCCGCTTCCCACTTTACAGCCGCTTCTGATCAACTGCCAGCAATGAGAGATAGCCAAGCCTATCTTTCTTTCTTGGCTAACAACCTAACTTTCGGCCTCCAAGACGCAGGTAAATTTACGTGCCTTATTTTTGGGTAAAAAATAGCGTCTTCATTGCTGGGAAATACGGTACATAAAATTATGAGAAGGATAAACTGGGTTGATTGTCTTTCCCCCAATGTTAAATACTGGAGCACATACCTTTAAAGTGAGTGGAGGAACGGTTAAAGGGGATTAACAAGGAAGTTTATTCAATTAGTATATTTATGAAAGAGATTGATAGATTTTTGGATATTAAGAGAATCCATGATCAAGAGTCAAGAGAGTTTAATTGTCATATGTACCGATCAGAACAGTGATATTCATACTTGCTGCAGCATGATAGTTCTATAAGCATGGTGCTCAATAGATAACATAATAAAATCAAAAAAATATTAAATAACGGGAAAAAACAATATTAGTGTAAAACAAAACAAAAGGTCCCAAAGTTCTTTGTGCAACCAAGCCAGTTTGTAGTTTAATTGGTATTTGTACTGTTCAATAGCCTGAAGGTTTCAAGAGAGAGTTAGATTTAGCTCTTCGGGCTGAAGGAATCATGGGATATGGGGAAAAATGCAGGAACGGGGTACTGATTTTAGATGATCAGCCATGATCATATTGAATGGCAGTGCTGACTCGAACGGCCAAATGGCCTACTCCTGCACCTATTTTTCTATGTTTCTCAGGTTGTTGGGAAGAAGCTGCTCCTGAACCTGGAGGTCATTTTTTTCATACCCCTATACGTTCTTTCCGATGGCAGTGCCTCATGGATGGTGTGGTAGTCAGTACCCGTGATGGACCAGGCAGTGTCCACCAGTTTCCTGGATGTTCGAGTTGGATGCTCTACACCGTACACCTGTAGTAGTTCTAGAGGGTATTCATTGGTATACCAAATCTCCTCAATCTTCCAAGGAAGTAGAGGTATCGGTGGGCTTTCTTTACGATAGTGTCATTAAGTTCAAACACCAGCCAAGCTTTTTTAGGATGGCAGAGCTGGCACGAAAAAAATGAATGGCCTAATTCTTTTTACTTTGTTCATATATTTTAGTCAATTCCTTGATTAAGTCATAAGCAAAATAAGTTCTTCACTTTTTAACAGGTTTACAAAGTTCTTTAATTACTTTGCATGGATCAAAATATTATTTGAATAAATTAAATTCAATAGAGATTACTTTTTAACTCCTAGCTAACAACACTGAATGTGTGGAGCAACTTGAGGGAGTGTTAATGTCATGGTGTAAACAAATTGAACAAGTCTTAGCTGAAAGTGAGCAAATGAGAAAAGAGGCAGATGACATTGGGCCCTCAGCAGAATTGGATCATTGGAAGATGAAGATGGCAAAGTTTAATAGGTATGTTCTGATATAGTTTCAGCTCATTGTGCAATTTATTTAATTGATTGTCTTTACCTGTATGTCAATTGACATTGGTTTGAAAAATGGGACTGAAAATTATGGAGAAAATATAGACAAAAATACATTAGATATACTTTATTGCTTTGAGTGCTGGTGTCATATGTTATTGCATGTGCAGTTCTGAAGTGTGTTCTATGCCTTTTGCACACTGAGGACATCCATACATGTTAGTACGTATAAACACCTCTTTCAATGTTGTACTGGAGTATAAATCCTAATTTTAATATTGCTGTGAATGTTTTACCTAGAGGATGGAGAAATGGTTGTGGTGGGGAGGTCTGCTCCTATTTTTTTTTTGTAATGGCCCCTCCCTTTCAATAATTGCATTTATTTGTTCTTGTGCCACACTTTGTTTGGGGTCTAATAAATGATATTTGTGGCACTTTTCTGACATGATGGAAGTCTTAGGTTTTATGCAATATCCTTTCAAAAGCTGTTCATGCATGAGGCTGACTCTGTGGCACACCAAGAATGTGTCAAATTGTAGAAGCACAAAACTCATCTTGGACTACTGCTAAAGATCAGCCAGATGCAGAGAAAAGCAGAAATTGGACTGTTTTTCATTGTGGTTCTAATCTAGTTGAAACCCTGGGGATTTCATTTTTGAACACAACTGGTGATAGATATTCCAGTGTTTTGTGGTTTTTATTTTGGCTGAATAAAGAAATGCATTTTCTTTTTAACTTAGCTTTTTTTCTGCCGTGCAAATGTCACATACCTGCAATGGGAATTAAAGAACTGACATGCATCAACTGTTTCAGTTGACTTATGATGACATTCTGTTTCCTTTTTTCTATTTTTTTTTTTTTACAAATCACACTCTGTGGATTGAGATATGATCCAATCAAATATATTTATATAAAAAGCAAGAGCTTTTGAATTATTTATGCAGCACCTCCAGTAGCGGGTTTAAAAAGCTTTTTTCATGCTCTCGATTTTCAGGGAAATAAATTGCTGTTTCCACAGTAAAACCTTCTCTTTTATTCCTTTTGTTCTATTTTGGGAATATCGCATTAGGTTTGTGTCATTTGCTTCTTTATTGATAACTGTATAGTTTTCCAAACAAAATACGATTCTTTGATATTTTTCGGGGGAGCATTATTCAATATTTCTGGAACAAAATTTCTAATTAATCTACCAACTGAAACAAGAAATATTTATTTGTTGCATTATTTTGTTAGAACTTTACTTTATGTCAGGGTAACTGACCACTGACTGAATTCATTGTTTAATTGAACATAGATAACATTATAAATAACAATTAAGTATGAAGTACGTTATTTGCCCTGTTAATGTCTTAGTGTCACTAATCCTCTGCAAATTTTCATAACATTTATTCTAATGGAATCAATATTGCTTTGGCAGCACTGATCAGATTTCAAATATGAATTAAAAACAAACAAATTTGCAATAAGGAGAAGAGACCCTGGTATACTTCATGGAAGCCAGGCAGTATTTCTCAAATTTTCACTTCCACCTACTAAACAATTAATGACTCTGGTCAAATGGTACTTCCAGGCTGTTAGCTTTAATTTATCACAATTATTTCATTAATATCCTTCAGGAATTCAACAGTGCCTTTAAGACAATTTATTTGTATTATTTTATTTTAGCCTCCTTGATCAAATTAAGAGTCCTCAAGTAAGAAGAGTAATAGGCATTCTTCAGGTTGCAAAATCCAGATCATTGAAACATTGGAGAAAACTGGTAACTTTTACTTTTTAAACTGACTTTATTAGGCAAATATGTTCTAGTATTTTTAATGAAATGTGTGCATGAAAATAATTGTACATTCTTTCATCAAATAAATTATAGAGGATGTCAATTCCTTGTAATAATCTTTCATTTTCCTTTGGTTTAGGATAGCAATATTACTGATGCAGCAAATGAGGGTAAAGATAATGTGAAATATCTCTACACACTGGACAAATTCTTTGGACCTCTTGCCAAGTGCACACCGGTTGGTTGAAATATTCTGATGGATTCTACTCTACTTAAACAAAGTATATAATATAAAGAGAATATATTTAAACATTTATTGTTTCAGGCCACCATGGTTGAACATGTTCCCAACTTGATGAACAGTATTCGGATGATCCACAGCATTTCAAAGTACTACAACACATCAGAACATATGACTTCTCTCTTTATCAAGGTTACCAATCAAATGATTAGCACGTGCAAAAAGTACCTCTGTCAGGGTGTTGGAAAAATATGGGAGCATGACAGGTAATCACATTATCTACTTTTGGAGAATACAGATGTTTTTCATTGCACAATAATTATTTGTAACCAAATCTTTCATAAATTTGCTGAGCACAAAAATTAAAGAATAATACACATTAACGAATATCTGAAATATTGCTTGATCAATAAGTTCCACAGCAAGTATAATGCAAAGTGAAGTTCCTTATGCTCAGCTGCAACAATGTGATTCATCATAAAATACAGTATATAAGCGGATTTACAGGGAATTTATTTTAAAGGGCTAAAAAAGTAGGCATTCCTGAAACGGGAGTGGATTGACCTCTCGAACCCTGCGCACAGAATGGTCTCTCTAGTGCCTCCTACTGACTGACCTCTCCACATGCTGGAATGACTTCCATATTCCAGCCCTCAGACTGACCTCTCCCAGGTGCTAGACTGATCTGTAGTTGGACCGAATCTTTCATGTTGTTGGGCTGCATTTCCTAATTCAGTGTCTCAATAGTGATAGATTAGAAATGCTTAACTAATTTAAGAAGTTCAGGTGAGAAGGCAAGTTTCAAATTTTGTTTTGTAATATTTGTAATTTTTTCAATCTGGGCAATGACTTTTTCTATTATATTGTACATTATGTATTTTTTAGTATTTTAAAAATAAATAGTACTCACTAATGAGGTCAGTTTGTGAATAGTTATTGGGAATTTTCAAGAATGTTTTCACACTAAAATTGAAGTCCTCAAAAAACACGGCAGCATTCACACCTGCAACATTCACTGGAATGCATAATAACTCCAACTTCAGCTGAGACCTGACTAATGCTCCAGTGTACCATTTCCCATTTGTAAATTTATTCTTGTGACCTTTATTGCGCAGTGTTCAACTGGGAGCAATAATGCATGTTGTGTTGAGGTGCAGAATATTCAATACACATGCTTTAATTCCCTATTCCTTGTCTATTGGTTGTTTTACCTTTTACAGACTCTAGGGAGGGACAGTTCACAAACTTGTGGTTGCAAATAAATCAGAGCTCATGAATTCCCAAGGAGGAAAAAAAGTGAATCAGTAACTTTATCATGCAGCACAATAGAGGATATTTTAGACTAATATATTTAAAATCATGAACATTAATTTATTGTGTGTTGACTGTACAGAAGGAGTGTTGTAGGAAGATCGTGATTTCATTTTTTGCTTGTAGATCATTCTTTCATTTTTGCTTTTTTGTCTATTCCACGTTGATTCATCTTGAATTGAATTAATATACTGACATTGAGAGGGAAGTACAGCTTGCAGTAAATTCCTTTGTAAAATCTTTCTTCCAATCTGGCCAAGATTTGAATGATTGGTGGCCTGGGAACATTGTAATGCGCATTGTTTACAAAAAATGGTCAGACTGTGAACCTCCTCTCTCCAATCCCAATGCTAAGACTATGGAGGTTTGTTAAGAATGTTTATGGAACAGGAATGGTGGCAGTAAGAGTAACTACTTCATCCCACCATGTTTTATATCAACACCTATGTTGGGGGTAGGGAAAGGTGCTGCAGCCAATCAACCATTCAGGAAACTGCCATGAACCACGTTTGCTGACTTCTGACTGCACAAGTAAACTAGAGTTTTGTAGATTCAACACTGATACACAGGTACTTCATACGATCACTTAGAACTCTTCCAGATTTACAGCCTTTGTTTTAGAAGTAACATTAGAATAGGGGATTTTTAGAATCTCTGTGTATATTCCCCTGAATACTCATAAACAAAACTAATTTCTGCCTTCTGACATGAAAAAGTATTTTAAACAAAACTTGCAATCTGGGAGGGAATTAACATATTGACAGACCACATTGGCATTCCTGTTAGCTTAATGAGCATAATTCTTTGGTACTCTCCTGGCATTGGTGTTCATTTTTTTTTAATGTGGCTATAAACTTACATCTGTTGATTTGAAATATTTAATAGAACGGAACAATCTCCAACCCCTGAGCCTTGTAAATTCTGGACCCAGTTAGTTGCTGATTGTTAATTGTAAAGAATGGTTTTGTTACCCCCCTGGGTGTTGCGAAAGTGAGAACTTTCCTTTCCCGATATATCTTCAAAAATAGTAGCTTCTAATGTAGTTACGGGTTCAATAATTAATTTTGCAGGTATGGATAATGAATTGCGGTTGAGATTTAGCATTAGAAATGATCAGTGACACTGCTGAAAAAGAAAGACCTTTTAGTTGTGTTTACTCTTATAATTCAAAATATAAAATGCTTAAAATGAGCAATATTCAGAAACCATGTTCAGATCTAATTCAGTGAAGGTTTGTGAGGGATTTTTGGCTGGATCATTAAATAGAAAATTTGTAGAAGTGAAACTACTCAATTCAAACAGAAACATACAGTCTAAATTGTTTAGTTTTGGTCTGACTGGTAGCTCCCTTAGAATTCTGTAGGCAGTAAAACAAACCAGCAATAAGTAATGTGTAGAAAGGAACGGCAGCTACTGGTATTTCTGTTTTTGGGATGTTTATCAATTCAAGCTTCACATTTAAGAGTTGACTAGAACTTCTGAAATTACGAGCTCACAAGATAACTCCAATGATTCTTGAGAATATAACATTAAATATTAAGTTTAATATTGAGATTGGTGATTATGAATATATTATTGTTCCAGTTATGCAAGATCTGACTTGTGGAAATGTGACTTTACACAAATTCTCCCATATCATTTTAAAGTATTTTTCAAGATCGAAAAGTTAGTTATAGATAAACAGACTTCAGATTATGGAATAGGAACAGCAGCTAGTTAATTCAAAGGACAACAAATATTCAAAACTGTTTAAACGTAGCTCCTCACAGGAATCATACACAGTTGTTTATTAAGAATGTAGGTGTCAATTTACAGCAGGAGGCGATGGCAGAGATTTGCTTTGGAAACTGACAATGCAAATGCAATGCAATCTTGAGATTGCATTGTCAGTTTATGGAAGGAAGCAGAGGGTGATGGTGGAAGGTTGCTGGACTGGAGACCTGTGACTAGTGGTGTACGTCAGGGTTCGGTGCCGGGCCCGTTAATGTTTGTCATCTATATCAATGATTTGGATGAGAACATACACGACAAGATTAGCAAGTTTGCAGATGATACAAAAGTGGGTGGTTTTTCAGATAATGAAGATAGTTGTGAAAAATTGCAACAGGATCTTGATCATTTGGGCATGGGCTGAGGAATGGTTGATGGAATTTAATGCAGAAAAATGTGAGGTGTTACATTTTAAGAAGTCTAACATGGGCAGGACCTACACAGTGAATGGTAGGGCTGTAGAGCAGAGGGATCTAGGAGTGTAGGTGCATAGTTCCCTGAAAGTAGAGTCGCAGATAGATCGGGTGGTCAAAAAGGCTTTTGGCACATTGGCCTTCATCAGCCAGAGTATTGAGTACAGAAGTTGGGAGGTCATGTTGCAGTTATATAAGACATTGGTGAGGCCACATTTGGAGTATCAAGTTCAATTCTGGGCACCATGTTATACGAAAGATGTTGTCAAGCTGGAAAGGGCACAGAGAAGGTTTACGAGGATGTTTACAGGACTAAATGGTCTGAGCTACAGGCAGAGGTTGAGTAGGCTGGGACTCTATTCCTTGGAGCGCAGGAGGATGAGAGGTGATCTTATAGAGGCTACTAAGATCATGAGAGGAATAAATTAGGTTGATGTACAGTCTCTTTCCCAGAGTAGATGAATCGAGGACCTGAGGACATAGGTTTAAGGTGAAGGGGAAATGATTGAATAGGAATCTCAGGGGTAACTTTTTCATATAAATGGTGGTGGATGTATGGAACAAGCTGCCAGAGAAGATAGATGAGGCAGGAACTATCCCAACATTTAAGAAGCAGTTAGACAGACACATGGATTGGACAGGTTTGGAGGGATATGGACTAAATGCTAGCAGGTGGGACTTGTGTGGCTGGGACATGTTGGCCGGTGTGGGCAAGTTGGGCTGAAGGGCCTGTTTCCACACTCTATGACTCTGTGACTCTATAAGACTTGTAAAATACTTTATCAAACCACGTAACATCCATTGATACTTTTAAGGTAATTGAAACTGGCCATTGGATGTGGGACAATATGATTCAATACCATTTAAGCACAAAGAGGAAGACATTAAATACATTTTCATGTTAATTGTCACCCATTGAAATTGTTCATTTCTGATGTATAGAAAAGTCATTTTACAAACGTTCTGGGGAACGGAGCCCTTACGGACTTCTTGTACTTTACATAAGTACACCATCTTTAGGCTGATTCACATAGCTTCATAGAATCATAGAGCTGTTACAGCAGAGAAGGTGTCGATTGGGTCCATCAAGTCTGTGCCAGCTCAAAGTTCAGCCATTCCATAAGTCCCATTCCTCCTTTCCCCATAGTTCTACATATTATTCTCTAGGACCCATGTAATTCCTTTTTGTTGAAGGCACCATGGTAACAGGCAGTAAATTACAATTAATAACTATTTTTCATAAGAAAGGTATTTCTCCTATATTCTTTACATCTGTTATCCAAATTTAAACTGGTGTCCTTGAACCTGATAGAGGGAACAACTTTCTTTTGTTTATCCAACCTAAAGCAATTGTCATTCTGTACACTTCTTTGAAACTTTCTCTCAACCGCTATCACTTCAATAAAGACATTCCCTAGGTTCATTATTCTAACTTTTCAATTAATCTTTTCTCAGAGCTCGACATTCTTTCTGAAGTGTAGTGATTAGATCTACAAACAGTAGTCCAGAGGTAGCCATAGACGTGGATACAATTTCAACTTTTAAAAGACGTTTGGATAAATATTTGGATAGGAAGGGTTTAGAGGCCTGTGAGTGAAATGCAGGAAAATGGGACTGGCCCAGTATGCTAAATTGATTAGCATGCCATTGAATTAAGTTTTACAAGGGCTCCTTGAGGCCACACTTGATGAAATGCTGCCTGCTGCTGTCAGGGAAAGTCACTTTATATCTGGAGTTCAACTGTTCTAGTACAGTATTGATGCATTGATGATATTGTGATCATGTAAAGAGCTTTATATAATTATAATCTACGTATTTTAACATTTTAATATATTTAATGCTTTATAAATACGCATTTTGTCTGAAGCTTCTTGATCAAAATAATTCCCAAACATTTGGGCTAGCATTTAGAAATAGATTTTACAGGTAAACTCGTATTAACTTGTTTGATGAAAAAGAAACCAACTTTTAATTTACTGCCTATTTCAGACAGGAACTGCTGAAGAGAATCAAGGAAAGCATACAGTTAAACCTTGAGTATCAAAAACACTTCCAACGAATCAGGGAGAAGCTTCAGGAAAATCCTAAGGAGAGGCAATTTGAATTTAGGTAATTGTATTGCTCGGATTTAACAGTATCTACATGATAAATGCAGCCAAATTTGGCTTTATATTCCATTTTACGTTAATTCTTATTTAAAGTTTCTGACCATACATACCACTTGTGATATACGTAGAAGGTATGGGACAGACAAATGGCCAGTGCTATCACCAGACTGCAGCTGCTGGAATCGGCAAGTGGAACTTAGTAGGTCAGGCAGCATTTGTCATGGGAAATTGACAGTTTACATGGTAAGGTGGGAATTTTCATCTGTACTGCTTTTTCTGAGAGTGAAAAGATTTGAATTTGAAAGATGTGAGGTTGCAATGATTGAGGAAAATCAAGACGTTGATGTCATATAAGCAGATAGGATGAGAAGGTCAAGAGGGGGTGAAAGGCCGAAGAACGATATCCAAGTTGAAGAGGAGCGTTGGAAACGGGATAAAGGGTTGTCAGTGAAGGAAGAGGGGTCCTTGCCAAAGAAATAATAGAGGCAGAAGTGACAGAAGAACTTGACATCATGGTTAGTTCAGAATTCACTCAGGGTTAGAAAGGGGAGGCCTTTGCTGGGGACAGACTGCTCAATGTCAGAGAGGGGAAGGTCAGAGCGGATGGCGAAGGCATGGGGTTAGAGCTAAGGCCAGGCATAGAATCAGAAGAGGGAAATGGGAGGGAGGGCTCGGAGGGGGGGGGGGGATGGTGGGGGGTAATGTGGTTGGGGAAAGGGGGTTCAGAGGAGAGAGGAAAGGGAGAGAGGTTAGGGATGGGACATGTGTTCATTGGCTGGTGGTCTTGCGTGTTGTGATCAGCAACAAGGGAAGAGTAACAGGACCAAGCAAGCGGGAGAAATGGTGGGTCATCTGCATGGCATTGGAGATTGGAGATTGGAGCCCTCATTAGGTGAGCAGCGGGCCCCGCACAGCGTTTGGGGGTCTTGTCCGGGAAGCAGGCAAGAGACAGGACTCCCTCACAGTGTTAGTGCCCTCGCCTAGGAGGAGATCAGAGAAACAATCTCTACAAATGATACTATATAGGAAGATAATACACAATTCATATTCCTGGCCTTCCCATCTGTCATATTAAGTTAATTAACTTTTCATTCCATCCATCAAACTCCACCTCTATCTCGAAGGCAGGCAGCGGTTTAACCAAAATATAAGATCATTAATGGTACAAACAAAATGCTGGAGTAACTCAGCGGGTGAGGCAGCATCTCTGGAGAGAGGTAATGAGCGACGTTTCGGGTCGAGACCCTTCTTCAGACTGATGTCAGGGGACGGGGCAAGACAGAGATAGAATGTAGGTGGAGACAGTAAGACTAGTGGGAGAACTGGGAAGGGGAAGGAGAGAAAAAGCAAGGGCTATCTGAAGTTAGAGAAGTCAATGTTCATACCGCTGGGGTATAAACTAGCCAAGTGAAATATGAGGTGCTGTTCCTATAATGGTACCCCTGCATACCTCCTGGACCCAATTAGTGTATCAATAAATGGTTGCGTAACAGATACAAGTCTTCCCTAGCTTACATACAACCGGCCGTTTGTGAGACCAGCAGGATGGATTTCTTGCTGCCACAGGCTGCAGACATCTTTTGCTGTGTGGGAACTCTGCTTGCAGCAGAAACCATGGATCCTGCATGCAAAATAACGCTGACTATCTCTAATCATCCCCTGTCTAATACAAATCCTATCCGTCATAATACTCTCCAGTAACTAGCCTACCACAGATGTTAGGCTCACTTTAATTTCCAGGCTTTTCCTTGCAGCCCTTCTTAAATAGAGGCCACCCTCCAGTCTTCCGGCACCTCACCCATGTCTAATGATGATTAATGTATCTCAGCCAGGACACCTGCAATTTCTGCTCGAGCTTCCCACAGTGTTCTTGGATATATCTGATTATCCAATATCTAATAAATCTCAATATTTTTTAATCTAGTTTTTTTGAAGCTGACTTGAAAACCATGTAGATCTAGTGGATGATTCAATGTTTCCTTTGTGGTGTCATAAATGTCAAATATTAATTATATTGCATTGTATAACCTGAGGGACAGAATACTGATATAACAGCCCACATCTCGGCAGTATTGAACGTTATTGCAGTTGTTACAAAACTCTATAAACAGACCATTTTTGTTTTTGATCCTTTTATTATACTATTTCCTATTTTTTTTCTGACCCCGTACCTTGATTCCCCATGGAATCCTATCTGTCCTACTCTCTGGCTTATTTCCCTGTAATCTATTCACTCTTTCTCTAATTTTCTTGTCACCCACGTATACTAGAGGTAATTTACAGTAACTAATCAACCTGTTAACCAACACTTCTTTGAGATTTAGGAGATCATTCACGGAAATATGTGGTCATAGGGACAATGTGCAAACTCTAGATAGACAGCAATTGAAGTTAGTATTAAACCTGTGTAGTCCAAAGTGCCGGAGTAGCTCAGCGGGTCAGACAGCATCTGCAGAGGACATGGATAGGTGATCTTTTGGGTTGGGACCCTTCTTCAGAAAGCTGGTAAAGAACCTTGGTAGGACAAAACCTGGCAAATGATAGGTAGATGTAGGTGAGAGGTAGTTTAGGCGGACCAACTTATCAAACCCACCTTACCTGTAATCTGCCTATCCAGCTCTTTCATCTGCAAACTGCCTATCAAACCCCTTATTCTGTCTATCAAACCCCTCTCACCTTGATCCATCTATCACTTGCCAGGCTTGGTCCCTCCTCCATCTCTTTTCCTTCTTTCTTCCCACGACTGCGAACAACCTGAAGAAAGCTCCCTGTTCAATACAGGAATCTTGAGCAAAACACAAAGTGCTGGAGTAAATCAGCAGGTCAGACAGATTTGTGGAAGATACGGATAGGCAATGTTTCTGGTCGGGAACATCGCCTATCCATGTTCTCCACAAATGCTACGTGACCCACAGAGTTACTCCAGCAATTTGTGTTTTGCTCAAGATTCCAGCATCTGCAGTTCCTTGTGCATCCATTAAACCTACGTTGCAGGAGTTGTACAGAAGCTTTAAATTTGTACTGTTTACTGTATGAAAAATCCCTTTTCATGCCCTAATTCTTCTGTATTAATATCCAGGGACAATCATGGTGCAACTTAATTGAATATGACACAATTCTGCTAAGGAAAAAAATGCAATGAGAAGTCATAGTTTATCCAGGAGAGGGAGCACTTGACACATAAATAGCTATACAGCTCACCATTTCAAAAATCAGTGCATTTATACACCCATCTGAAAAAAAAGATGTCCAGTAATGCTACCATGCTGAGAAAGGCATATGTACAGGAGGCTCATGTCAGTTATTGGTTGGGCCCTGAGCTGCAAACCTCTGTAATACAATAGCCAAATAGCATTCTGCATATTTTAATCGACCTTGCACTGGAACAATACTCAAAGACTTTTAAAATAAAAAGATTCAACTGCAATCCTCTCATCCTTCTCAACTCCAGAGTGTACAAGCCCAGCAGCACCATTCTCTCAGCACCAGAACAAGGTACGACTCTTTGGGCGACTACTCATGACCATACAGGCTTCGTCCCATGACATGTTGCCGGGGTGTCGCCTGTATGGTCGTGAGTGGTCTCCTCAGTCGCCCAAAGAGTCGTAGCGTCTTTCTGCTCGCCGCTGGATTTTCAACATGTTGAAAATTTTCGGCGACCTGCAACGACCTATGACGGGTGCCGGCAGTCGCCGAAAAAGTTGCGTAAGTGGGATAGGCCGATGAGAGTCAGGGCAGAGGGAAACTAGAGGTATGAAAAGGTACAGAACAAATCACAGCCGGCTCTGATAATGCAAGAAAGGTGGAGCCCACAATGGTCCATTGTTGGCTGTGGAAGAGTGATAATGAAGGGATACAAACAGTGAAACTAGCAATGTGACAAGGGTGGGGGAGGGGCAGAGAGAGAGGGAGTGCAAGGACTACTTGAAATGAGATAAATCAGTGTTTACGTTATACCGCTGGGTTGTAAGCTGCCCAAGTGAATATGAGGTGCTATTCCTCCCATGTTCAGGTGGCCTCACCTTGACAGTAAAGGAGGCCTAGGACAGAAAGGTCAGTAAGGGAATGGGAAGGGGAGTTGAAATGTTTGGCAACTGGGAGATCGCATAGGCCAAGGCAGATTGAGCGTGTGTTCAGTGAAGCGATGGCCCAGCCTGTGCTAGGTCTTGCCAATATATAGGAGTCCACACAAAGAGCAACGGATACAGTAGATGAGGTTGGAGGAGGTGCAAGTGAACCTTGCCTCACCTGAAAGGATTGTTGAGGTCCCTGGATGGAGTCAATGGAGGAGGTTTAGGGACAGGTGTTGCACCTCCTGTGGTTGCAGGGGAAAGTCCAGCATTTTGTGTCTATCTATGTAGCTGCAGATATTCCATGTTTGAGATTTTTTTTTTAACTATCTTTATAAGTGTAATTATTTCCTCAGCTTTTAGCACTCATGAATGTTGAATGTTCATAAATAAAAGTGAGAGAATATAAAAGAGTTGTAAGCATCCAGTAGTTGAAGGCCAGAAATTGTTGACAACACAAAGAACAACCATAAAGTAGGCTTATAGGTAGTATAAAGTCTTCCTATAAGGAGAACCACAAAGAACCTGCAGAATGTGACAAAGAGTACCTTATTAAAAGAGGGATAAGCTCCTGGCACAGACTAACACAACACCCAGTCAGCAGATCGTTCTGACCTTCCATTGGAGCATGCTGATTTTTAATAGCTTACAAACATCCTTTTAAAATACCTGAATATATTGATTTAAACATATAATGGAAATATATGAAATATTGAAATAAAGTTAAAGTAAAGCACCTATTTGTACTTACACTTTGTTCACCATCCTATTTAATTGCATTTGTGGTGCAAATCATTCATGTGCTAGCCTTTTCTGGCATTAAGCTGTTGGGTGGATAACTTGCACTAAACGTTATTCCTTTATCATGTATCTATACACTGTAAATGGCTTGATTGTAATCATGTATTGTCTTAGAAACATAGAAACATAGAAATTAGGTGCAGGAGTAGGCCATTCGGCCCTTCGAGCCTGCACCGCCATTTAATATGATCATGGCTGATCATCCAACTCAGTATCCCGTACCTGCCTTCTCTCCATACCCTCTGATCCCCTTGGCCACAAGGACCACATCTAACTCCCTCTTAAATATAGCCAATGAACTGGCCTCAACTACCCTCTGTGGCAGAGAGTTCCAGAGATTCACCACTCTCTGTGTGAAAAAAGTTCTCCTCATCTCGGTTCTAAAGGATTTCCCCCTTATCCTTAAGCTGTGACCCCTTGTCCTGGTCTTTACCTTTACTGGTTAGCAGGCGACAAAAGTTCACTGCACCTTGGTCCATGTGACATTAAACTAAACTGAACTGGATGCTAAGTGCTTTTGGAACCACTCTGCAGGGAATTACAGCTCCAACACTGAGCTCAATGCTGAGTCTGGTAATGGAGCTGACCATCAGATGTGCTGGGATCTGACCTGCTGGAAATGTCAGACTTTAAATTTGACGTATGCTCACGAAACTTCCTGAGAAACAAATGGTTGGAATCAATGGCTATCAACCACCATATGTTTGCACTCTTAATGACAAAATTGTTTTACATGTGTGTTTATTTTCAAAGATCGAGGTATTGAGTTGCCTTGAAAACAAATATAAGAGGAAGAATATATTGAAGATATTCACAAAATGCTATTAATTAAAGAGATACAGGCCGAGTGTTTATTTGGCTTTTCCTAAGGTTTTCTTGGTTGTGAACCCATTACTTAACAACTCAATAACCACAAGGCCCAAGGCTTTGGAAGTGACAGAGCCAGACTTTTACAAAGTAAACTGTTTGTGTGTGCACACCAGTGAAGAATATTCACGAGAAATCAGGGAAGTCCTGGACTAGGTCTGGGTACTGGTTTGGGGAATTGTTGGGAGAAACATCCAGGATGAGGAGGGAGGGCAGTGGATTGGAAGGTAATGACGGGTGCTGTGCGGTCTGGGTGTTGGTGCAGATTGCAATGGTAGTATCTGCAAAGGAATGTGGTAAGGAGCAGTTCATTTTGGGAGGTTTGTAGGAAGTATTTCTTATAGTAAAACTTCTCCTCTCCATCACAATTCCTGCCTCCCTATTGGCATTGTGGCTATAATGGTTGATAGTGATCATTTAAACAAGGTCACTTAGATTTTGCAAATGTAAGCTAAATGCCTTGGTTCTGTCAAAAGTAAAATGTCTGTGTGTATACATTAATTGTGTTGTTTTATAATCTCATGTATATAAAATTGCAATAAATTTTGCTTTTAGTGAAAACTACATTTTTGGTAAATTTGATACCTTTTGCAAACGACTGGAAAAGCTAATGAATGTGATAAACACCATGGAAAGTCTCTCTGATCTGCAGAATGTTAAAATGGAGGGATTTGATAAAATATACTTGCGTTATCAGACAATTATCACCAGTTTGAAATCAAAGACTTATGATGTACTGGATCACAGAAAGCAAGAGGTATTATATTCAATTGTGATTATGGATTAGAATCTTGGCTTACTTTTTTGTTTAATAAGAGTACATTTTGCAAACTATTTTTTTCTCTGTTTGCCAGATGTAAAGATATTAGTACAATTCAGCATGAGTTACACATGGTGGCATTATGTGACATTGTGAAGGTCACATTTGTATGCTTTAATTCTCTAGTTTATGTTTAAGTTGGCTGAACACTTCTATTTTTAACCACTTCCCACTGAGAGTGAATAGTCGGGAAACATTTTTGAAAGGGAGATACTGTTGTGTCTGGGAATTGAACAGGAAATAAATAGATTTTTGGCAGAATCATTTCATGGATATTAGGTGTCAACTTTAATTTTGGGTCCAGAAAGTTTGATAATTTTCCATGATATACCTAATTCCTCTCTCTAGTAATTGAAAGCTGGTTTCAATATTTTTTTACAACAGTCAAGAGGCAAGACTGAGATTGGAACCCCATAAAAGTTAAAAAAAAAACTGTAGATGCTGGAAATCTGAAATAAAAACAAAAATAGGCAGAAATATTTAGTAGATCATGCAGCATCTGTGGAAATTTCAGCTACTGGGTTTTTTTTTATCAGAATGGGTGGATGGGTTCCAGACCTGAAACAATAACTGATCTGACTGTTTGCAGCATTATCCGTATTTATTTGAGCTAGGATTCAGAAAGGTATTGTTGCTGATCCGACCTGTCAATTTTGCGCTTACCTTTGCACAAATACATTGTTCTTCTGGTTAGATATTGCTGTATAGTATTTGCATTTATGATATAATGTTATTTTTCTTGAATTGCCCTTTGATTTGCTAATTTATGAAAATCTCAGTACCTGCTGGTGTTATGAGAACACCCTTTAACATTACTATTTTGAAGAGTTCCAGTTGGCTCTCATTATAATTTAATTTCTGCATGTTTTTTTTCAGTTTGACAACGATTACAAGGAATTTAAAGACCAGATGGAAGGACTATATCAGTCAATGCAGGCATTTATGGATTCCTGGTTTGAACAATCTTTAACTGTAAGTACCAATAAATAAAAAGTATTCAAATAGGCCACTGAAACAAACCTATTACCTTCACTATTTTTCTGATATCCTTTCCAGATAGAACGCATGCTAGAGTTGCTTGGCAAGTTCGAACGTATTGCTGGAGCACAACTAGAAATAAATGACAAGTATCTAGTTGTCCTACAACGATTCGCGCGAGATTTAGACCTTGTGCGCAAGACCTATCAAAAACAAAGAGAAAATCCACCAACACCTCGGAATATTCCACCTGTAAGTTTAATTTTAAATACATTTTCTCTAACCCAATTAATGATTTTATATGGAACTCCCATTTCTACATAAAGATCTTCAAAATTAAATCTGCATTGTTATTCAAAGACAATTGTATTTCACAGAGGGAGTACAGGTACGTGGTTCCCTAAAAGTGGCGAGTCAGGGGGAAAGTGTGGTGAAGAAGGAATTTGACACACTTGCTTTCATTAGGAAAGGTGCTGAGTACAAAAATTGGGACATCAGATGCGGCTGTGAAAATTAAGTGAGACGCAATTAGAGTACGGTGTCCATTTCTGGTCGCCCAGCTATTGGAAGGATGCCATTAAATTGGAAAGTGCACAAGATGGGATCCCAACATCTGGATGTTACCTGGGCATGTGTGGTTGAGTTATAGAGAAAGGTTGGATAGCCTTTTCTTTGGAGCATAGGAGGCTGAGGGTTACTTTTTAAGGTGTACAAGACCATAAGGGGGATGGATGAAGTAAATGCACACAGTCTCTTTTCCATAGTAGAAGATTTTAAAAAGGCTTAATTTTAGAGGGGAGAGATTTTAAAGGGACTTTGTGGGCAACTTTTTCACTCAGAGGATAGACCGTGTCTGGAATGAGTTGTCGAGGAAGCTATAGATGTAGATGCAATTACGACTTTTAAAAGACATTTGGACTTTTCCTAGAAGACATTTCCTATGTATGGATAGGAAAGGTTAAAAGGACTATGGACAAAAGCAGGCAAATGAGACTATCCCAATTGTCAACATGGTCTGCATGACAAGGTGGGTCGAAGACCTTGTTTTTGTGTTGAACAGCTCCATGACTCCATGACATAGGATCAAAACTAGGGAATTTTCTACCTTTCATAAAAAGGGATATTGGACATAGAGCATTACCTTACAAGTGTGCGTAATACAGTTCAAAAGTACTTTATTATTTGCAGAGTCAAAGGGCATCCTGATGTCATGAAATATGCTATATAAATGCGTTTACGTTCCTTTTAATTTGTAAATACACGATACACTCATTTTATTTATAATTATAAAATATGTTCCGGTTATCAGGTGTCTGGGAAGATCATGTGGGCCCGCCAACTATTCAGAAAAATAGATATTCCCATGAAGTTTCTGAAAAATAACACAGAAATTTTGAAGGTAATTTTATATCTCTAAATTCCTGGTTTGAGAAGAAGTTATTGTATTGAATACAAAAACTAAACAATTTTTCATTTTAAGAGTTCATAGCAATGCTGATTTTTTTTTTGCCTGTTTTATATTGTTAGAGCCCCGAAATGAAAAAAGTTATCAAAAACTATAACAAGATGGCAGCTGTTCTTCTGGAGTTTGAGGTGTTGTATCATAGGGGTTGGTGCCGAGCTGTTGACTTGGCCCGAAATGGACTTCAAGCTTCTCTGATTGTTCGACATCCTGAAACTAAGGTCAAATAATATGTTCACTCATCATTTATAAAACTTATAAATTATGGAATAAAGCTGTCAGCTGCATCTGGTGTTTGATGATAACACAGAAAGTATACATTCTTGAAATTTCTACTGTTCATGCAGTAATGAAGGAAGACAAAAGTAAAGCAATATAACTTCTTTCTTCCGTTTTTTCATCAAATTAGATCGGTCCTGTAGCAACAGCACCCTGGTTTAGCACTGTTCGGTGTATATTACAAATATATATGCAGGTTGAACACCGATTTTCCAGCAACTGTTGGTCTTCCTGCCTCTACAATCCAGACAAAATGATGAGAGCTCAATTGAAATTTCCTGAGTGGTCACAATTGGCATTACGGGTGGCAAGGGCTCTTTTGGGTTGTGTCCCTCCATCATGAAAGTGTTATTTGTTTACATCCAAACATTGAAAACGCTCCTTGGCCTTGTCTAATTCTACCTCTGCTGACTCAATGTTTAGGTTTCTCGTGCTTCAACTCTTTCTGGCCCCCATGCACTACCCCACAACACCTCCTCGCACCATTCCATTCAATTTTCCTCATCCTCTAAAACTCTGAACGTCCTGTCAAGCCTTCACGAATTTACTGGGCACCTTTGAAAGGCTGCTTCCCAAAATTCCCTTTCAACTGCGCTCTCAATCTCCTCTCCGAACTATTTTGCAAAGACAATACATTAAGCTTACCCCTTATTCTTAAACTGTGACCCCTGGTTCTGGACTCTCCCAACATCGGGAACATGTTTTCTGCCTCTAGCGTGTCCAAACCCTTAATAATCTTATGTTTCAATATGATTGCCTCTCATCCTTCTAAACTCCAGAGTATACAAGCCCAGCCGCTCCATTCTCTCAGCATATGACAGTCCCGCCATACGGGAATTAACCTTGTAAACCTACGCTTCACTCCCTCAATAGCAAGAATGTCCTTCCTCAAATTAGGGGACCAAAACTGCACACAATACTGCATGTGTGGTCTCACTAGGGCCCCATACAACTGCAGAAGGACCTCTTTGCTCCTATACTCAACTCCTCTTGCTATGAAGGCCAACATGCCATTCGCTTTACCTGCCTGCTGTACCTGTCATTCCGTTCACATTCAGTTTACATTTTATATTTGTTTTATTTAATTTTCTGGCATTCCATGGTGCTTTAGAGGCACGGTAGAGGTGTCACTAGTGGACCAGGGGTGTATTGTTGTTTCATTATCACGTGGCTTTAGTTGGTATGGAATATCAGATAATCCAGAAAGGCTCTGGAACTGAGGGTGCCGGAAAATCACTATTCAACCTATGTCATTGTGAGAATACATGTCTTCACCACCCCCTCGGACTGCATGATCCAAATTCCAAGCATCCTTTGGGTGAAAACATACTTCCTCAAATTTCCTCTAAATCTTCTAGTCTTTACTTTAAATCTATGCCCTTTGGTTTATGCTAAGGTTTATGGTTTGGTTTATGCTACATTGCTCACTAGGTATTCTATCCAGTGCTCTTATAATTTTATATATCTCATCAAACATCCTCTTTGAACCTTTTTTGGTCAACAAAAGGCAAATCCAACCTATCCATTCTCTGCTCAAAGCTGTATGTTCGATCCCAAGTAATATCCTGGTGAATTTCCTCTGATCCCAATAAAATATGTTTGGGTATGACAGCTATAACTGAATAATTTTTTTCTGGTGCATTCAAGTGTGTAATCTCTGCAGATGTAGTAGAAATGTTTATTGAAAAATATGTACATTTGGAGAAAATTCCGTTACTATTTGGTTTACAAGTAAAATCCTTTGAAAAAGGATAATAATATTTGATGGTTAAATCTGCAACAAAGTCTTAAGTTACTGGATGGATTTAAGCTACTCAGCAAATGTAGAGACTAGCATCCTGTCCTCAAATTCACTTGGACAATCTCTGTCACCTCTCTCCTATTCCTTGATCTCTCTGTTTCCATTACAATGGACAGACCATCGAATGACGTCTACTACAAACCCACTGACTCTCACAGTTACCTTTCTAGACCTCCTCCCACCCTTCCTCTAGCAAGGACACCATTGTTTACTATCACCACTGCCTCTGCCATATCTACTCGCAAGATGCGATTTTCACTTTAGGACATTAGAGATCCCCTCTTCCTTCAGTAAATACAGATTGCCTCCTACCATTGTGGATATAGCTCTCACTCATGTAACCTGCAGTTCTGCTCTCACGCCCTTCCCCCCAGATGGAACAGGAATCGAGTTCCCCTGGTCCTCACCTTTCACAGGCCGCTGCATCTAACGCATCCATCTCTGACATTTCCCCAACCTTTAGTGTGACCCTGGACACGTCTCTCCATCCCCACCTCTTCCTGCTTACCGTAGGGACCACATCCTTTGCAACTTTTTGGTTAGCTCATCCTTCCTACCCAACCCGCCCCTTCTCCAGATACTTTCTCCTGCAACAGGTTCCCTACACAACCTCTCTCACTTCTTTCAGTTCCATCCAGGTACCAGAGCAGCCCTTTCAGGTGAGACAGAGATTCACGTGCACCCTTCAAACCTTGTCCACTGCATTTGGTGCTCATCTGCAAAATCTTTTGTCTCTCAAATGCAGTTATACTCATTCTACAATTTGGAGCAATTTCAACTGAGTATCTCTATTTCAATTCTTACGTTGACCGTTGCAATTTCTAAAAAATTCTGGGCAAAAAAGCCAATACATTTCGAAGTAAAATTGGAATGTGTTTTCTGATGAGATATTACTAACTCTGCTTATTTTTTTTGTTCCAAATGAATTACACATTTGTTTCATGACTTAATGTTGAATTAGATAAACAAGTACAGGTGCACAACCTTTTATCCGAAAGCCTTGGGACCGGACACTTTTCGTAATTCAGAATTTTTCGGCATTCGGAATGGAAGATTTTTAGTGTAGATTTTAACGGCTGGCGGAGTGGCAGAGTGCTCGGCTCATATCCGCAAGGTCGCGAGTTTGCGCCTCGATCCCGGCAGTTACTCGATCGCGAGTTTGAGTCTTCAATGTAGTTTTTTCTTGCAGAATAGGAGAGAATAGGGAGGGTTAGGCTGGGATCATTCTCTGCGAGATGATCTTAGTGCGGGAGACAAGTATAGGAGAGGTGTACTGACTGCGTGGGCAGAACTTTGGAAGTGATTGCCCACCATTCTCAAAAGCCGCTGTGTCTCCCTGTCCCTCCAACTCCAGAGGAATCCGCTGCCCGATGCGCCGCTACGGCGACAAGTGGCAGTTCGCCCACAGCCCGAGCTGCGCCCCCTCATCCGCAACCCGGGTTCATCTGGAGTTGGAGCGGGGCTGGGCTAGAGTTGCTGCTGGCTGTGAGTCTCCGTGCTTGCACTCGGTATCCCGGTGTCCCGACGTTTCCGGCCACCCCCCTGGAATGGAGCTGAGACTGGGAACTGTACCGCCCTTGCCCCCTCCCTCTGCAACTGCAAACAACCCCACAGTTCCCAGTCTCAGCTCCTGTACAGGGGGGTGGCCGGAGACGTCACAGCCCGAGCTGCGCCCCCTCATCCGCAACCTCAATACCAAGATGCACCTTGCACACCATCAGCTTCTGTCCCTACGGGGAGCGTGTTCCTCTGGAATTGGAACGTGGCTGGGCTGCTGCTGGCTGTGGGACTCTGGGATCTCCGTGCTTGCAGTGGGCCTGGGGGCCGGTGTCCCGTTGGTCCTGACATCTCCGGTGACTGGCACTGGCTCCGACGTGAAGGCAGTGCAAAGCCCCCGCGCCGGTGCAATGGGCGGGGAGCTGGAGAGGGGAGGGAAGGGGTCACACATATGGCCGGGAAGCAGAGGGGTGTAGGTGGGGTGAGACTGAAGGGAGCGACAATTTGCTGCTGTCTGCCCACTGAGTTAGCGTGCGTCTACCGTGGGAACTTTTTAACCCAGCGGGCAGGCAGCAGCAGATTGTAAATTATTAACCCTCCCGCGCAATATACCCTCACCTTCTCTTTTATGAATGGGGATTTAGTTCCCCTTTCTTCGAGGACCGACCGGAGGTTCCGCTGTCACCTCTGCGGGCCGCCCTCGGTGAACGTCTTCAAGGACCTTTCTTCAAGGACCGAAAAAATGTCCGCTATTCGGAGCTTTTCGTTATTTGGATCGTTGGATAAAAGGTTGTGCACCTGTATGTCTGAAAATGTATTTCTCCATATCTGACCTAATAAGCACATCATACTTTTATAGCTCACACTGCATTACAATAAAATTATTTATCTGGAATTTTGGAAAGTGCTAAATTTAGACCTTTTAAGTATTTTTCTGTTAAATTGTGAAACTGACAATATCAAAGAAGGGTGATCTTACATCGGAGCTGGCCAGCGATGACACGACAGGAAGCGCTGGTTATCACTGTTGATTTCATGATTGAGTCAGATGGAGGATGTAGTACTGTTCCTTTGATCCTTTAATGGAGCTGAGGGAGAAGATTAAAGATAGAGAGCATCAGAGCGGGAATAGGAACGTTAATGGGAATAGGATGGAGAATTAAATTGACGGGCAACCAGAATGAATGGAGGTGTTCCTCAAAGCAATCACCACACTTGTGTTTGGTTTTTTCACTGAAGAGGAAACCACATTGTGAGCACTGAATGTAATGCACTAGATTGGAAGATCGGCAAGTGAATTGCTTCACCCGGAAGAGCTATTTGGGTTCCTGGATGGTGGGAAGAGGCAAAGTAAAAGGAGAGCTATTTCATCTCCTTATGCTAGAATGAAAAAGTGCTGTGAAGAGTGTGGTTTTCGGAGTTGGAAACGTGAACCCAGAATCATTAAGAGAACAGTCATTTCAAAATGCTGAATGGGAAGAGAAGGGAAAGAGATGATATGTCAGGTTGTGAAGTCTCATGAATGTAAACAATTGTCTGGAATATTAAAGAAAGACACAAAATGCTGGAGTAACTCAGTGGGGCAGGCAGCATTGCTGGACAGAAGGAATGGGTGACGTTTCGGGTCGTTTTGTTTTACTGAAATGGATATGTTTGATATATGACATTGTCTTGATTTTCCAAAGCAGGGAATCTTAGTGAATTTTGATCCAGCTGTGCTTGAGCTACTTTTAGAAGCAAAGTACTTGTACAAAATGGGACTTGAAGTGCCACAAGTAGCTCTAAACCTATGGCTAAAAGAGGCAGAAATTAAACACCATTATTTAAGGTCAGTATTTATGTTAGGTTCTAAATCACTTTTTCAATATTTGAATGAAAGAGTAGAAACAGAGTAATAATTTCTTGGTACGACCTTTTAAGAGATGTCTGGATAATTACTTTGATAAAATCTGATAAATTAAAATTTATCTACAGTGTTGAGCCATTCCATGACATTATAATGGGAGTGCAAAAGAACATATGAAAAATTACAATGACGTTTAATTTCCTTTTTGAATGTGGTTAATCGGTGATGTGTTAATTTTTTTGTTTACTTCCAGCGTTCAGGAACTTTTACGTAATTACCAAAAGGTGGTGAACAGTATTCCATCTATTATGCAACCATTGTTGAAGCCTTTTATTAACCAAGTGGACGATGCGCTGATTCCTGGACTGACTATGTTGTCTTGGACCTCCTTAAACATTGACAAATGTATGAAGCTTTTAACCAATATCAAAAAGTAACTAGGATGTGTAAATTAATTGAAATTAATTGCTTCGGTATGGTAAAGTTTTGTTAAGATATTACAATAGATTTTATGGATAGTGGTTGCGATTTTACAGTAGGATTTTATGTCTAACATTACAGATGCTGTGATGTGTTCTATTGATGAAATGATTCCCACTGAGAACTCCCATGATTTTCTGAGTAGACACTAATGTCTGCATGGCATACTTTAACAGGCACTGAGTGAGAGATTTAATTGGCAGTAAGTCTACCTGAAATTTAGAGGCTTTTAGAACCCTGAAACATTTCCCATTTCAAGCTAAAATTTGGATTGAAGGGGGAGCAATAGCAGATGAAATATTTCTAACTTTATTTTATTTTATTTTATTATTTATTTCGAACAGAATAAAAGAAAATAAAAAGCAAATGTGAAACAGCATACAAAAAACAAAACAAAAATATTTATAAAGTGTCATAAACAATATCTATAAATAAATAAATTCCACTTTTGTGGAAGAATGTAGTTTTATTAAATTGTTCACCTAATTATGGTTTGTTTTTAGTTGTAGATAATGTGTACATCTCCTTGAGGGAGCTGGAGAAAGTCGTGAAGCAAGTATCTGACACATTAGAGTGTAGGATTGAGAATATTCTGCATGAAATATCTCTTACTGCCCTGGTCGACCTTCCTGAAGATGACCTTGTAGAAGTTCCAGCTTTTCTAGAGATGACTGAAAATATTGTTGCCTCAGCTGGACAAGCTTTGTCTACGTATGTTTTAATTCTGATAATACTGAACTAAACTGTTAAATGTACTGTATGAATGAATCCTGGAAAGAAATGGATATTGTTTGCAATTCTGAATGGTCATTTTGATTTTTAACAAAAATAAAAGCAAGGCTATTGATATTCATGAAATTTATACAGTCAAATATTAAAATGTGGCTAATAACTAAAATTATTGAATTATATCCTGGATTCATAGGCGGTGACGAAATCTTGGGTCTGTGGGTTCCCTTCATAAAGCTGCCAGCTAGAATAAGTGATTTCTGGCATTACAGGCACCAAATAAAGGTGTACAAATCTTCCTTCGCTCATCTCTTTTAAACTTTCCCCCTAATTAAACAAGAGAGAATTGATAAGGCTATTGGGACCAGGCAAGAGGATAGGAATAATCAGATATCAGCCTCGAAGACCTGTATAGGCAGGATTAACTGAGGGGCACCCTTCTATGCTGTAACATTTCATCAGGACTTAAAACAAATTAGGATTTTCCTATATAAGGCTGTTCAGACCATACTCATGTCACTTAGTAATTATTCAAAACTGATGGAAAATTAATTTGTAAGTAACTTTTTGTTTTAATTAAATGTCATGGTTTTGTTAAACATTGCCAAGAGAATCCATTCCAATAATGATTGTTGGTAAACCAGCACTTTGCAAAAATCAGAAAATTGACCAAAAATACATTGGAAATTATATTAAGGTTGTTTACATTCATAAATGTACACTGTAACAAAACCTGTAGGAAGGAACTGCAGATGTTGGTTTACATCGAAGATAGACACAAAACGCTGAATTAACTCTGCGGATGAAGATGTTGAGCCACTTGAAGGGAAATAAGGTGGATAAGATTTGAACTTAGCAACATGTTCGGCACAGATATTGTGGGCCGCAGGACCTGTTCTTGTGCTGTACTGCTCTATGTACGAGTGCCATATTGATCCCTGTGATATCCCACTGATCACAGGCTTCACATTACAAAACAACCCCCACTGTCACCTTCTGTTTCTTTACATAGGTCACGTTGCTGCAGCTTAGGTTGCTCTAATAATAATGTGAATTGGATCTTGGAGTCAGGAGATTGAGGGTAGCTCTTGGATCTTTGATTCAGGCAATTCAGGCTATAATATGTCTGATAGCTTAGTCATCTTGAAGATGAAGTTGTCGCGTTTATGATGTTGTCCAGCTGGAAAGGGTACAGAGAACATTTACGAAGATGTTGCCAGGACTAGTGGATCTGAGCAATAGGGAGAGGTTGAGTTAGCTGGGACTCTATTCCTTTGAGCGCAGGAGGATGAGGGGTGATCTTATATGGCATAAAATCATGAAAGAAATAGATTGGGTAGATGCACAGAATATTTTGCCCAGAGTCTTTTGCCTAGATGAATCGAGGACCAGAGGACTTAGGTTTAAGGTGAAGGGGAAAAGATTTAATGGGGATCTGATGGGTAATTTTTCACACAAAGGGTGGTGTGTGTATGGAACAAGCTGCCAGATGAGGTGGTTGAGGCAGGGACTATCCCAACCTTTAAGAAACAGTTAGACAGGTACTTGGCTAGGACAGGTTTGGAGGGATATGGACCAAACGCGGGCAGGTGGGACTAGTGTGGCGGTATTGGCCAGTGTGGGCAAGTTGGGCCGCAGGGCCTGTTTCCAAGCTGTATCTATGACTCGATGACTCTATTTAACTAATGAAAGCACGGCATTCTTCTGTAGCATTTCATGTTGAGGGAAAGGCCTGTGTTATTATTAATGGATGACTATCGCTACATGAATGTACTAATGGCAGCACATTGCTGGCAAGTCACAGGGCTTGTAATGTCTTCTGTTTGTTGACTGAAATCAAATGTGATCTACTTCAGCCTCTCTTGGAAAGAAATTAGAAGACGTCACAAATCTGCTGCGTCCACTTGGAAAGATTCTGTAATGAAGGAGATCCAAGCTTACTAATTACTTACCATCTTATTTATGTAGTATTTTTGGTTATTGGATATTATCTAAGTGTTATTATGTATACAAGTCTGTTCAGCTGCAGCAAGTAAGTTGAGCTTATGGGACTTGATATTACAATCCCCACCTTCTTAATATTTTGAGTGGGGGTAGGGGTAAAAACTTCATTGGGGTCATCAGGTGGGCACCCTCCTTCCTTGGTGTTTCGTTGATAGCCCCACAACACCTCCAGAGGGCTCAACAGCAACACCTGGCATCCCAGGTGCGCTCCCCTCCATTTTACCCCTCTTGCTGGTCATTTTGCAGCCCAGTTGGAGTCCTTCCTCTTCAGCCACAGCCATTGGCTGCTTTGCTCGGCAGCCTCTGACAGCGACTTGACGGCTTGCCGGAAGGCTTGTCCTCGAACTCCCATTCCCTTCAGGAGTCTGGTTGTTGACATGGCTACAAACCCTCTACAACCAACCTCTACGGGAGCACCTGGCACGCCAGCCACGTTGTTCTGCCTTGGCTGCTAAGTCTGAATACTTCAGACATTTGCGTTCATGCGCTTCACCAGCCGCAGCCTCCCAAGCCACAGTTAATCCCACGATGTACAGGGACTTCTGTGAGGTTGACCACAAGATCAGGTCCGGCCTGTGATTAGTTGTGATGATCTCTGGTGGAAAGACGAGCTTCTGGTCTAGATCAGCCTGCATTTTCCAGTCCCGGGGAGTGTCCAGGAGGGTCGGTTGGGGGAGGGAGGGCATTGGTGGTAATTCTCCTTCCTTCCAAGGTAATCGCTAGTTGTCGCAGGACCTGATTGTGCCTCCAGGTGTAGCGGCCTTGTGAAATACTGGTTTTGCAGCCAGTGAGGATGTGCCTTAATGTTGCTGGGGTTTGGCAGAGAGAACATGATGGATCTTCTCCAAACCACTGGTTTAGGTTCTTGGGTGTGGGAAAAACATTGTAGGTGGCTCTGATGATGAAGCTAAGACTGCTTCCTTCCATCTCCCACATATCCCTCCAGGTAAGCTTACGATGCTCCATGTTTTCCAGGTAGTCCACTGGCCCTGTTTGGACTGTGAGACTGCCTTTGCGCATCTCTCTGCCTCCTCTTGCTGACAGACCTCAGCAACTACCAGCTTTCTTCTCTGGGTGGATTTTGCCTTGTGGCATATGGGTCCATTGTTCCATTGTCGGTATATTTGACATGACAATTAAACATTTTTGTCCTCTTGTCTGTGGACCTTGACCTCCTAGAGATTATTCCAGGCATGAGAGGTCTGAAGATCCTAAGAATCATAACAGCAAATTTATAATATAGAAAGAAGCCATTTAGCTATTACGTTTGTGTCAGCTGAGAAATCTGAAACGCAGCTTAATTTCACCTTCCAGCTCTTGATCCATGACCCTGCAGATCACAGCTTGTCAAATATGCATTTAAATGATTTAAAAATGTGATGAGGATTTCTGTCTCCACCATCGTTTTAGGCAGATTCCTAGAATGACGTCATCCTCAGTTAGAAGAATATTTCTTCATTTACCCTCTGACCCTTCTATTTTATTCTTCTTGCAGCATTTCAAGTTTTTCTGTGGACAATCTTAGAAAACCTGAGACTGCAAACACATTAGTTATCAGTGAGGTCCAGTTTCTAAATAATGTGGGAGTATGATGACCCTGTCCTTGCTCTTATGGCCTGAGATCCATGACCCACCCTGCACAGCAAGACGTTACCATTTTGCTGCCTCCAGCAATGGAGAATTGCCAGCAACTTCACTTTGGACATGATCATAGAATGAATGTCTTATTAAATGCTGGACAAATCACTCATTGTTAGGCATGGAACATCGTAACCTTGATGGAGTTTTCAGCTGCCTGAAGTCAGTCCTCAAGCTACGCATTCAAGTCTCTTGCCGTTTGTCAAATGTCACTTTAAATAACCATAAATGTAACAAAGTAGCATGATGTGCATTTCTAACTGACGTGACTGTTCAGCAATTGTCAGATGAACCTCAATTATATCTACTGTATGTGCAGAAATGGCTTTATGTCAATCAGGAGGTCGAATATGAATTGTTCTCAGAAGTGGGCAGTCCAATTTTGTTATTTGCACGTGATTATAGTGAATATTTATCTAATTTTATTCATCTTATTATGTACATAACATTTCAAACTGCTGAGTTAATCTTGAAACCATCTGTTTTTGAAGAAGAATATTCAGTATGAAAATGCAGGTTTTCTTATTTGGATGGTAAACATTTCATGATTTTCTCCATGTAGCCAAAGCCAACAGGTGGAGTGTTCAATGTATCAATTAATGGACTCATTGAAACAAAAATTAAAGCCAACAGAACAAGCCAATCTTGAGGTAATTACCGATGGATGTGCCCAACATTCATTTTTCAAATAATTTTCACTTTTTAAACGTGCATTATTCTACAAATCATAAGGAGCTGTAAATTTTGAGCACCTAATCCAGAAAATAATCCTAATATTATTATTTAATAACCATAAAAAATGTTAATATTTAATAACTATTAAGTTGAACAGTTACCTACCAGAAGTGACATTTTTCATGGTGCCTTTTTTTAAATTAGTTTCCAGTCAATTTGATGAAAATTTAGCAGTAATGATATCTGTGGTAAATAGTGTAAGCTTGTGGTAAACAATTAATGCATTCATCATTACATGTTCATGTTTACAAAACCTTCAATATGAAGTTGAAAGGAGGCATCTTAACTTATTCAATTTCATTAGTTGCACTTACACCCTGGCTTCTATGCAGGATACGTATGCATGTTTGCATCCTGATGCAAAACAAAAAACACGTTGTCAAGAATGCTTGCCCTGCTGCTACTATAACCTAATGGGACAACTTTGCCAAAGGAATGTCGATGCCTTGGTGAAATGTAAGTCTGAATTCATGATGTGAAAAATACATGAAAATAAACTTACTTTGGTAATGCTAGTTTGATATGTTTTTATCGTTAAATTTGTTTTGCAGTCCTGTTGAGGTAGTGGTAAGACTGTTACTTCTTTGGCAAGCCATATTCTATGGATGAAGGCATTTGACTGCCTATCAACTGATATAGTTAACTTATCTGCATAAATGGGATGTTCTCTATCACCACGTAAATCGAGGTATTGTTGACATGTTAATTTATTAGAATTTAAATTAGGTGGATAAACAGAAAGAATGACATTTTCTAGATTGTGAAAATAATCTTTCAAAACTCTTTAGATTCTGGAGTAGTTCCTGAAGATTGGCGGTTAGCAAACGTAACCCCACTACAGACCAGTTAGTCTAACATCGGTAGTGGGGAAACTGCTAGAGTCAGTTATTAAAGATGGGATAGCAGCACATTTGGAAAGTGGTGAAATCATTGGACAAAGTCAGCATGGATTTACGAAAGGTAAATCATGTCTGACGAATCTTATAGAATTTTTTCGAGGATGTAACTAGGAGCGTGGATAGGGGAGAACCAGTGGATGTGGTGTATCTGGACTTCCAGAAGGCTTTCGACAAGGTCCCACATAAGAGATTAGTATACAAACTTAAAGCACAAGGCATTGGGGGTTCAGTATTGATGTGGATAGAGAGCTGGCTGGCAAACAGGAAGCAAAGAGTAGGAGTAAACGGGTCCTTTTCACAATGGCAGGCAGTGACTAGTGGGGTACCCCAAGGCTCAGTACTGGGACCCCAGCTATTTACAATATATATTAATGATCTGGATGAGGGAATTGAAGGCAATATCTCCAAGTTTGCGGATGACACTAAGCTGGGGGGGCAGTGTTAGCTGTGAGGAGGATGCTAGGAGACTGCAAGGTGACTTGGATAGGCTGGGTGAGTGGGCAAATGTTTGGCAGATGCAGTATAATGTGGATAAATGTGAGGGTACCCATTTTGGTGGCAAAAACGGGAAAGCAGACTATCATCTAAATGGTGGCCGATTGGGAAAGGGGGAGATGCAGCGAGACCTGGATGTCATGGTACACCAGTCATTGAAGGTAGGCATGCAGGTGCAGCAGGCAGTAAAGAAAGCGAATGGTATGTTAGCTTTCATTGCAAAAGGATTTGAGTATAGGAGCAGGGAGGTTCTACTGCAGTTGTACAGGGTCTTGGTGAGACCACACCTGGAGTATTGCGGACAGTTTTGGTCTCCAAATCTGAGGAAGGACATTATTGCCATAGAGGGAGTGCAGAGACGGTACACCAGACTGATTCCTGGGATGTCAGGACTGTCTTATGAAAGAAAGACTGGATAGACTTGGTTTATACTCTCTAGAATTTAGAAGATTGAGAGGGGATCTTATAGAAACTTACAAAATTCTTAAGGGGTTGGACAGGCTAGATGCAGGAAGATTGTTCCCGATGTTAGGGAAGTCCAGGACAAGGGGTCACAGCTTAAGGATAAGGGGGAAATCCTTTAAAACCGAGATGAGAAGATCTTTTTTTTCACACAGAGAGTGGTGAATCTCTGGAACTCTCTGCCACAGAGGGTAGTTGAGGCCAGTTCATTGGCTATATTTAAGAGGGAGTTAGATGTGGCCCTTGTGGCTAAGGGGATCAGGGGGTATGGAGAGAAGGCAGGTACGGGATACTGAGTTGGATGATCAGCCATGATCATATTGAATGGCGGTGCAGGCTCGAAGGGCCGAATGGCCTACTCCTGCACCTAATTTCTATGTTTCTATGTTTCTAAAGTATAAAATAAATGACAATCACAAAAGTTGGCATGGACATGGGGAGGTAGTAAAGAGAGAGAATGCAAAAAACTATTCATAGAAAGTAATCAAAGGCTTTTTTTTATCCTTCATGTGATAAAGCTGCCACTAGTGAAATCAGCATTTAAGATCTATCCCTAATTAGAATTGTACAGCATTGAAACCGTTCCTTTAACACACCGTGTGACTGTCAAATATCTGTTCATACTAATCCTATTTTATTTTCACCACATTGCCATCAACTCCTCCCAGATTCTATCACTCACCTACACACCAATTCACCTCAATCCACACATCTGGGCTGTGGGAGGAAACTGAGCACTAACTAATTGCGCTAACTAATTAGTAAATTAATTGTCAAGCTGAGACAGCTAGCCCAGGAATGCTACTCTGCATCTTGTTGGTGAAACTATTAGATTGTTGTAAAGCCTAACATCAATTTTATTTGTCCTTTCGGGAGCCCTGTCAATTACCCAGCCCATCTGCTTAACCACTCTTGTTTTCAGATTGTTCCATATATGCATCTTTTTCTCCAGTATGTGAAAAATTTGCCCCGCAGGTCCCTTTTAAATCCTTCCTGTCTATTTTTTTTCAATTAACCAGTTGAGTTGAAAAGGAGCAAGAAACTGAACCACATTGTGTTAAAAAGAGCAGAAAATAAAACCAAGTGTGTTTCAGGTTCTCATTTATATTCTGCTTATGAGCAAAACAGACATTGGGAATCAGATGCAAGTATAATGTTTTTGGACACTCGCATCCATCCCTAAGGTGCAATTTGATGACCCTTACCTTTGCTGCAATTATAAATTGACACTTGATGACTGAGAACAAGCAGAGGCAATTGTTCTTGTTCATTGGGATTCAGGTTCATATTCATGTGTATTATTGGTATCATTTTGATATCTTGGTATCTATTTTGATCGTGCACATTACTATAGAATTCTCTGTATTCTTGAAAGAAAATAAAATAATCATCCTTAAACATTTAGCATATCAAAAAAGTGCCATCTATATTACTAAAATTCTGATCTTGACCACTTCCTGTTGTTCTGTATATCGATTTTAGAAAAAACACTGCCATTTACGGCTGTGACTTTTGGCCATCTTACTCAGAGTCCCTATCCGCTGCGCAGGAGAAGAGGATTTTTCCCATCGATTAAAAATAAAATAATTATTAGTGTTTAAAAAATGTTGAGATTCTCTCCCCTGAAGGCCACGCCCCTTCCGGAGGGACTATAAAACCGGAAGTGTTGAGTGCCTCAGTCAGTCTCTGCAAGATGGTGGAGTGAGAGAGTCACGTCTCTCAGTCTTAGCTGAGAATAACACTGAACACATGTCCACTAAACTGTGAGTGGTTTTACTGACCTGTCAGTGCCCTTAATGTGGTTTGAAAATTTGGTTTGGAAATGCTAAAGCTGTGTTGCCTTTGGTTTGGAAATGCTAAAGCTGTGTTGCCTAATTAAAGTTGCCTTGCCTAATTAAAGTTGCCTTGACTAATTAAAGTTGCCTAGCCTTCTATATAATTAAAAGTCTAATCATGACTGTTTGCACTTTATATTGATTTTAGAAAAAGCACTACCACGTACGGCTGTGATTTTTGGCCGTCTTACTCAGAGTCCCCCTCCGCTCATCAGGTGCCGAGGATTTTTCCCATCGATGAAAAATTAAAGAGATATTAGTGTTTAAAAAATGTTGAGTTCTCTCTCCTGTCAATCACGCCATGAAGGCCACAACACTTCGGTGGGGGGGGGGGGGGGGGGGGGGGGGGGGGGGGGGGGGGGGGGCTCATGGCTCAGTGTGGGCATAGCTCAGTCTCTGCAAGATGGAGGAGGGACAGGTCACGACTCGCTGTCTTTAGTGGCCTTGCACCCTGCTTGAAATGATATGAAACTGCACTTGAATTTGGTGGCCTTGCACCCTGCTTGAAGCGGTAAGAAACTGCATTTGAATTTGGTGGCCTTGCACCCTGCTTGAAATGGAATTGCAAGGAATAGCCATGAGTCAACTGCCAGCCCATCAGCCGTGAGTGAGCTGCCAGCACAACAGGCTTGAGTGACTGAGCCACCAGCCCAATAATCCATTTGGCCCACAATGTCCAACGGGTCCCACATAATAATAATAACAATAATATCTTTTATTGTCATTGCACATAAGCACAACGAGATTTGGTATGCAGCATCCAACCGATGTCATAACATAAATAACTAATAGAATTTGGATTTAGATATCCTGAGAACATGGATTGTAAAAAGAACAGTGAAACATTCAAAATAGTTCAACAGACTAAAGTGCAGTCTAGTCTATATTACTAAATCTCTGATCTTGACCGCTTTTGGCCGACTGTGCTGCGATTTCCGAGAGAAAGCCGCCACCTACAGCCGTCATTTTTGGCCACCTCACTCAGAGCCCCCCTCCGCCGCAGGAGTGTGGATGATTATTTCCGTCGATGAAAAATTAGAGATATTAATGTTTTTACAAAATTCCCCATTCTCTCTGCTGCCCCCACTGGCGGCAGGGGGAGGGACTATAAAACCAGGAAGTGTCGTGCCTCATTCAGTCTCTGCAGACCATGAAGCAAGAAGGTCACGGCTCTCTGAGCTGCGAATAACACTGAACGCACGTCTACTCGATGGTGAGTCCCCTCAATGCAGCTGTAAAGTGGCTGCAGTCTTTGTAACAAGTTTGTGATCAAAAAATGAATTTTGGTTGTCGGGTGTCTGTAGCCCAATTGTTTGCCTCGCTTTTTTTTTAACAAGTTTGTGTTCACACGATGAATTTTGGTTGTTGGGTGTCTGTAGCCCAATTGTTTGCCTCGCCTTATTTTAACAAGTTTGTGTTCACAAGATGAATTTTGGTTGTCGGGTGTCTGCTGCCCAATTGTTTGCCTCGCCTTTTTTTTTTAACAGGTTTGTGTTCCCAAGATGAATTTTGGTTGTAGGGCGTCTGCAACTCAATTGTTTGCCTCTCCTTTTTATCAAGTTTAATAATAATAATAATAATAACAACTTTATTTATAAAGCGCTTTTAGACAACATCAGTTACCACAAAGTGCTGTACACGGGAAGTCACCAAAAAGTTATTACAAACTACTAAAACCATTAAGACGACAGGACTATAAAAACAGTAAAAATTAAAAGCACTAAAAACAGGAACAATGTCTCAGCCAGTGTCGAAAGCCAGTGAATAAAAGTGAGTTTTTAGGGAGGATTTAAAGATGGACAGTGAAGGGGCCTGTCTGATCTGCAGCGGCAAGGTGTTCCAGAGTGCCGAGGCAGCAACAGAAAAGGCTCTATCCCCTCTGAGCTTTCGCTTAGACCTTGGTACCTCAAGGAGCAGCTGATCCGCTGACCTGAGGCACCGGGCAGGAGCATATAGCATCCATACGGCCCACAATGTCTATACTAGCCCTCTGGAAACCAGTACCTTCAGCCCGCAACACCCATAGTAGCACAACAGACAGCCGCCCCCCCCCCCCCCCACTGGCGAGCAATATTGCAATTGGTGGAGAGGTGGAATATTGCGTTGGTGACCAGCCCTCCCGTGTGATGCTGGGACCCAACTGGTCCCACTTAGCCTAGTAATTAATAACGATGAGCAAAATATTATACTGAATGGACAATAGGTGCAGGAGTAGGCCCTTCAGCCCTTCGAGCGATTCACTGTGATCACGGCTGATCTTCCACAATCAGTACCCAGTTCCTGCCTTCTCCCCATATCACTTGACTCCGCTATCTTTAAGAGCTCGATCCAACACCCTCTTGAGAGCATCCAGAGAATTGGCCTCCACTGCCTTCTGAGGCAGAGAATTCCACATATTTACAACTCTCTGGGTAAAAAAAGATTTTCCTCATCTCTGTTTTAAATAGCCTCCCCATTTTCTTAAAATGTGGCCCCTGGTTCTGGACTCCCCCAACATCGGGAACATGTTTCCTGCCTCGAGGATGTCCAATCCCTTAATAATCTTATATGTTTCAATAAGATTCCCTCTCATCCTTCTAAATTCCAGTGTATACAAGCCCAGCCGCTCCATTCTATCAACATATGACAGTCATGTCATTCTGGGAATTGACCTCGTGAACCTACACTGCACTCCCTCAATAGTAAGAATGTCCTACCTCAAATAGGGAGACCAAAACTGCACACAATACTCCAGGTGTGGTCTCACTAGGGCCCTGCACAACTGTAGAAGGACCTCTTTGCTCCTATACTCAACTCTTGTTATGAAGGCCAACATGCCATTAGCTTTCTTCGCTGCCTGCTGCACCTGCATGCTTACTTTCAGTGATTGATGAACAAGGACACCCAGATCCCGTTGTACTTCCCCTTTTCCTAATTTGATACCATTCAGATAATAATCTGCCTTCCTGTTTTTGCCACCAAAGTGGATAACGTCACACTTATCCACATTAAATTGCTTCTGCCCTGCATCATCTCACTCACCCAACCTGTCCAAGTCATCCTCATAGCATCCACCTCACTGTTCACACTGCCACCCGGCTTTGTGTCATCTGCAAATTTGCTAGTTACTCTTAATCCCTTCATCTAAATCATTAATATATATTGTAAATAGCTGCAGTCCCAGCAGTACCTAGCGGTACTGCACTAGTCACTGCCTGCCATTCTGAAAGGGACCCGTTAATTCCTGCTCTTTGTTTCCTGTCTGGCAACCAATTTTCTATCCATGTCAGTACCCTACCCCCAATACCATGTTCTCTAATCTCCTTTGTGGGCTCTTATCAAAGGCTTTCTGAAAGTCCAGGTACACTACATCCACTGGCTCTCCCTTGTCCATTTTCCAAGTTACATCCTCAAAAAAAAATGTTTTGCCTAATCACATGTAATTTTTTAACTGAAAAAATGTAAAAATAATTTCACTCAGCAAAAAAATGGCTATTTGTAAAAAAAAATGCCTAGTCGCATGTGATTATTGTCACATGTGACTAGGCACAGTGAAATTATTTGCTGTACCCAACATATACAAATAGCACCCACCTACACAGTTGACAAGGTTAGAATGCTGAACATTGCAGTAATGTCTTTGGCAACCAAAATAATCCTTCACCAATGGAATTACAGTACTCCTGTATCAAATTGAATAAGAACAAACTTGCCAATGATAGAGGACATTCAATGAAATATATTTGTGCAAAATCTTTCTCTAGAACTTTCACCTTGGTTGTATTGCTAAATACAATATATAGTAACACATGCACATTGAACATTACTTCTGAAATTCGGTTCCATCAGCTTAAATAGAACCAGATTTTGGAGGTAGAAAGAGTCATACAGGATCAAAAGAGGCAATAGACAATAGGTGCAGGAGTAGGCCATTCAGCCCTTCGAGCTAGCACCGCCATTTAATGTGAACATCGCCAAGCAGTACCCTGTTACTGCCTTCTCCCCATATCCCCTGACTCCGCTATCTTTAAGAGCCCCATCTAGCTCTCTCTTGAAAGTATCCAGAGAACCGGCTTCCACTGCCCACTGAGGCAGAGAATTCCACAGACTCACAACTCTCTGTGAGAAAAACTGTTTCCTCATCTCTGTTCTAAATGGCTTACAAAACTGTGGCCCCTGGTTCTGGACTCCCCCAACTTCGGGAACATGTTTCCTGCCTCTAGCGTGTCAAAACCCGTAATAAACATAGAAGCATAGAAAATAGGTGCAGGAGTAGGCCATTCGGCCCTTCGAGCCTGCACCGCCATTCAATATGATCATGGCTGATCATCCAACTCAGTATCCTGTACCTGCCTTCTCTCCATACCCCCTGATCCCTTTAGCCACAAGGGCACATCTAACTCCCTCTTAAATACAGCCAATGAACTGGCCTCAACTACCTTCTGTGGCAGAGAGTTCCAGAGATGCACCACTCTCTGTGTGAAAAATGTTTTTCTCATCTCGGACCTAAAGGATTTTCCCTTTAGCCTTAAACTATGACCCCTTGCCCTGGACTTCCCCAACAACGGGAACAATCTTCCTGCATCTAGCCTGTCCAAACCCTTAAGAATTTTGTAAGTTTCTATAAGATCCCTCCCTCAATCTTCTAAATTCTAGCGAGTACAAGCCAAGTCTATCCAGTCTTTCTTCATATGAAAGTCCTGACATACCAGGAATCAGTCTGGTGAACTTTCTCTGTACTCCCTCTATGGCAAGAATGTCTTTCCTCAGATTTGGAGACCAAAACTGTACGCAATACTCCAGGTGTGGTCTCACCAAGACCCTGTACAATTGCAGTATAATAATAATCTTATATGTTTCAATAGGATAACCTCTCATCCTTCTAAACTCCAGAGTATACAAGCCCAGCCGCTCCATTCTCTCAGCATACGACAGTCCTGCCATCCCGGGAATTAACCTTGTAAACCTACGCTGCACTCCCACAATAGTAAGAATGTCCTTCCTCAAATTAGGGGACCAAAACTGCACACAATACTCCAGGTGTGGTCTCACTTGGACTCTGGACTGCAGAAGGACCTCTTTGCTCCTATACTCAACTCAGGACCTTTTTGCTCCTGTACTCAACCTATACTCAGGCTATTTGGCCCAACTCGTACATGCTGAAAAGTTGTGTCGGGAGGAACTGCAGACGCTGGTTTAATCCACTAAAGCCTGACTGCAAGCCCTCACCTTAACAGCTTCTTTTTAAATCTCCCACTCTCCTGCTCTTTCTAACTCAGCAGTTTCTTGTGAACCTTTAGCTTGCAGTTGTTTTGTTATCAATATAATTCTATAGAACCATCGGGCTATTAAACACTACAACCTCCAAATAAGATCCAATTTACACAGACTTTGGACATCATTTTTGTCTTTGCACTATTATTGATTATTTTTATTTAGCTCTAATTTGGGACATATGACAGTAAAAACTCTTGATGTGCATACCATTTCGTTCATTTGGACTGTAGATACGATTGAGGCCAAATTTGTACTTGAGTCTTGTTGAGCAAAATATGAACATTTTATGTAATTATTCATTAGACTTAATGGAAATGATTTGTGAGATTGCATCTAATGAAAATGACATTGAGTTGTTTTTTCTGATGGTATAATTTCTCAATTTGCCAAATGCATTCCTAAAGAATAATATGGGAACATTGACTTCTATGCAATTCCAAATCTCTTTACCTGTAGACTGATGTTTTGTAAATATGTCTGTAGGTACCAGGTTATCATTGGATGCTCTCAAACGTCATTTACATGTCACTACTTCTAAGTATGAGGCAGCAAAACCATTTCCCAGTGGTGATGTCGAGACACCAACGACTCCGTTCTTCAAATCTAAGATTGTACTGGCAATTCCATGTGTTGTCATGCGACCAAGTCTGGAGGATATTCAGGTACCACGATGAAAAATTACGAATATTTTGGGTTGTAATTTATAACTGCTGTAGCATTTCTTTCTATTCATAAAATAAACTGATAAACAGATATACAAACGGGATGTAATTGGCTATATTTTTTCCATAATGCCCATGTACCTTACATGTATAGAACTGTTGCACTTTAATTTCCATGTCAGTATTGCATCTTGATATTTTTTTGATCAGAACAGTACAGCTTAGAACAGGAATATGCCATTCAGCCCACTATGTGACCAATATCCCTCCATTGCCTGCATATCCATTTGCCTATCTAAAGCCCCCCAAATGCCTCCATCATATCTGCCTCCACCATCAATCCTGGCAGCGCATTTCAGGCATCCACCACCAAAGATCTTATAGCAGAGCTTTGCTATAAGATCTTTGTCCACCACTGTGTAAAAAACATGCCCTGTACATTTTTTAACTTTGCCTCTTGCCCTTTGATTTTATCACCCTGGGGAAAAAGGGCTTGACTGTTTACCCTATCAATACCCCTCTTTAATTTTATATATTTGTATCAGGTCTTCCCTCAACTTTTGAATTTCCGGAGAAAACAATCCAAGTTTGTCCATATAGCTCCTCATAGCTAAAACCCTCTAATCCAGGCAGTGTTCTGATAAACCTGCACCTTCGCCAATATTAAATAATATGAATAAAATACTATAATTTTACTGATACAATTCATGCCAAGAAGGTGGAAGGAAATTATAATTCTTTTGAATTGTTACATTTGCGATAGCGCGGGAGTTGACAATGAGTTTATTTCTGTATTTATATGTGAATTAGGTTACATGGATGAAGTGTCCTTGGGAGAGATGGGTTGTTATTTTCAATATAATGGTTGCTTATTATGAGTCATATTAATAGCTGTTTGGGACTTTTCACTCACGGTTGGCCTGATGACATTGAATGGGACTGAAGGGATAGGCTAATCTATGAATAAAAGGCTCCACGCTGTTTTCTGGAGTAGGTGTGAAATACGTTTTTCCACATGAATTGTGCTGAGAATATATTTGCAAAATAAATACAGAAAGATTTAGAAACATCTGAGAGAATTCTTTACAGGCAAATCAGCTTCTTTATTCAGCTATTTCTATCGAACATTAAATAGTACCTCAGCAATACCTACGGACTTTTCCCCAAAGTCCTGGGGTTATATATGAGGGAGCAGAACACATGAGGGATGCAATTTATACTAGAGATTACCTCATGCACATAATGTTCAGACAAAGGACCTAATTGATATATTTGAAAAGCAGGATCTCAGGAGGCTCAGGGTGTCATGTCAGACTGTGGAAGATATTTGCTGCCTACTGGACCTAAACATAGGGATCATGCTTAATCATTGATTGTCAGTCAACACTTCTTCAACTTCTTTACTGTAAAATCATCCAGGGCTCTCCCACAGGAGTTCACACGTCAACACACGTGTATAAAGCAGATGAGAATGGACATGGTGCGGAGTGTAGCATCTGTCATTAACATTCAAGAATATTGTTGCAGTGGAGGAAAAGGGTGGTCTATCTGATTAAGTTTGTCATTTGATGGTATACGATTCACCTGATGTACAACAATCTATTGATCATATCTGTCAACAATGTAAATACAAATGCCAATCTGTTAAAAATTAATGAAACTGTTCAATGATAGCGTTATAACAATATTAATTTACTGCGTAATTGTCTGTTTAAGGTATATTAATCCAAGTGCAATTGCATTCTATTGCTCTTTCCGGTCACTATAAGGCCCATGTAAGAAAACATAAAATTGGATACGTTTGTAATGAAGTTGCTGCACTTGATTTTAATGGAGGTTTGAGCAGGGGCGATCTCTAGAAATTACCCATCTCTGCTTCTATTTTTGCTGTGTTCTTATTCATCCAGTCCATTTAATGTACAAAGGGATCATGGGATGCGAAGCCCATAGCTTCTTGAAAGTGATAACACACGCTGATGGGGTAGTAAAGAAATGTGGCATGCCATTAGTCAGAGTATAAAAGTCAGCAAGTCATGGTGCAGGAAGTAATAAAATAACCATATTTTATGGTTCCATAAAAAGACTCTGACTATCTATCCTATCCATGTCTCTCATTATTTTATATATGTCTATCAAGTAGTCCACAGTTTCAAAAGCTCCTAAGAAAATAATCCGTTTGTTCAATCCATGTTTTTGGCTATTACTTTCCAGTTCAGGCAACATCCTGGTGAAACCTTTCGATGTCCTCTCTAAAGCCTCAACATCCTTTCTTTAATGTTGAACAAAACTAACACCATACTCCAAAAGAGATCTACCCCATATTTTATAGAACCATAAGAAGCATTTAGGCATTCACATGAATAGGAAGGAATCGAGGACTAAACCATGTATAGGCAGGTGGGACTAGTTAGCCTGGCATCATGGTTATTTCAAGCACAATGAACCAAAGGTCCTGTTCCTGTGGTGTACATTTCCACATTTTATGTACCAATATGGCCATCAGTAACTTCTAGAGGTTCGTTTGTCTGATTAGATCGGTGCATCCTCTCATGTAGTGAATACTGACATTTTTGTACCAAAAACAAGTAAACAAATTACTAGTTCCATATTTTTGACATTCACTGTTCAGATAAATGAAATATATCATTGTGACTTTTTCTTTAAACTACCATGCTTGGAAATTTTATGCTGATAGTTAATTACAGTATTTAATTTACTTTCTTTTATCCATAGACTAGATACATGATTGATGAATTTTAATTTTATATATGCATCATCTAGTGGTAAATTCCAAATAACAATGTGTTATCAATTTATAATTTTATTCTGCAGTCTGTCCTTAACAGAGCTGTGAACATAATTCTCTCCATGTCCAAGGATATTCCTCTTTGGGCCTTTGCCCATCTACATCTGAAACAGCAGCAGGTATTCTTCATTGCTTTGTTTTCATTCATTATTTTTTAACATTATTTCCTATTTGCTTATGGCACAGTTAATTATTTTTTAATTTAATTTCATGCTGTTACTTTTATTTTTGCATGGTCTTAGATTGAACAGAATGCTGCTCGAGAACTGGGTGATGATAGTATCCTTGGTAAACAGGTAGTGCTCAAATCCCTTGATAAACAGATTAGTGAACACAAGGATGTCACTAAGGTTGTGATCCAACTCAGTTCCATAATTTCCATTTTAAAGAGTGATGCAGCAAAAATTCTTGACAATTTCTCTCCCTTCTCCCACTTGTGGAATCAGGTGAGTTTATATCTCTTCGGTATTTATTTGTGTGCGCAAGTGTGAACAAATGAAAAGTAGGCATCCTGAAATCTAAATTTGACACAGCAGTACGTCATTTAACAAATGTTAAAATTATGAATATAAGACTTTGAGACAGCATTGGACCAAAGCCCTGCTTCACTGCTTAATAAGATCAAGGCTGACTGAAAATTCAGCTTCACATTCCCAATTACTTGTGGTAACCTTTCACCTCCCCTTGCTTACCAACCAACTTTCTTCCTTTAATCTCAACCCTATCTTAAAAATATTCGAAGACACTGCTTTGTCTCTTTAGAAAGAGAATTTTCAAGACTTAGAACTCTTTGGCAGAAAAGAATATCTCCCATTTGTCTTAAATGGCCGAGTCATTATTTCTGAATATTGACCTCTTGTCCTAGATTATTTTGCAAAGGTGAAACATACACTTTATATCCATACTTTCAAGACCCATTAAGATTTTATATGTTTCAATAATCTCCTCCCATTTTTGTAAACTCTTATTTGATACAATCCTAGACTGTCCAATCTTTCCTTATAACACAACCTGCCCATTCAAGGTTTTAGTCCAGTAAACTTTCACTGAACCACTACCACCGCATTAACATACTGTATGTACCACCTTAAAATTAAAATACCTGATACCCAGACCCTTCCGTACCTCAGAACTGCAAACTCTCAACATTTAGATGGTATGTTTTCTTTCTATTTTTCTATCCCCCCCCATGTTTATATCCATTATCTTTTGGGAACATTCTGATCATTGTGTGAGTTACCATTGCACTGATAACTGAATGTGCCCTCCCCCTCCCCTCCCATCACCCCCCCCCCCCCCTCCCCCCCTCACCCCCCCCCCCCCCCCCCCTCCCCTCCCCATCACACCCCCCCCCCCCCCCCCCTCCCTCCCTCCCCCAACACATTAGAAACAACTGTGAGCTACCGGCCAAACCTATGGGTTTCATGCACGTGAATAGAAGTCGAATTACTGACAGAGGAAATGTCAGCAGTTATATAGATTACTACTAGGTCAATCATTATTAGTGAAAATTCCTGGCATTGTGAGAAATGGAAGGTTTAAAAGTTGGAATTTGAGGTCTTCATCATCTAACCGATTCAATATAAGGATTATCCTGATTACACAGTTGCTTTCACACCATCCATCTTAGTGTTGTGGACCTCTAAAGAATATGTGTTGATGTATAGACTTCTTCAAGTAAGTTATTATGCTAGCACTTGTCCTGTATGTAACCAATAACTCAGCACCATGGAATTTCTATTTATTTAGGAACCTGCTGAAAAAGTAAAGGAATTCATGGATTCAAATCCAATCCTCTCTGAGTTCCACGAACAAATCACATTTTATGCTGTATGTATAAAACTGATTATCATTATAGTGCATTAAATGCAAATCTACTGTTTTAAATTGAAAAACAATAACCCTTGCATTCTGTGCTCTACATAGCGATTGGAGAGCCAGATTGACGAGCTGCCCTCATGTTACGAAGTTGGTTCAATTCAATTTGACACACAGCATTTGAAGTTGGCATTGATTCAGGAATGCCGTACCTGGAAGAGGGCCTTCGGTACGGCCTTAAACAGAAAAACTGCAACAGAAATGGATGAGATTTTTTCTTTTATTGAAAATCTTAGCAAACGACTGAGCCGACCAATTAATGATTTAGATGATGTGCGGGGAGCCATGGCCGCCCTGAAAGAACTCAGAGATGCTGAGATAAAGATTGACATGACCATTGAACCTATTGAAGAAACTTATGCCCTCCTAAATAAGCATGAGCTACTATTTCACGATGGAAATGCCGAAAGAGTTGATGGACTAGCTTATGCATGGAAAAACTTAAATGCACAGGTACTCCCTTAAAAATATAACAAAAGATGTATGAGCTAACAAAACTAGTTAGACTCCAATTTTATTTTATACAAGGAATTATGAAATGAAATGAATTTTTTTTTATTGAAACATAGAAACATAGAAAATAGGTGCAGGAGTAGGCCATTCGGCCCTTCGAGCCTGCACCGTCATTCAATATGATCATGGCTGATCATCCAACTCAGTATCCTGTACCTGCCTTTTCTCCATACCCCCTGATCCCTTTAGCCCCAAGGGCCACATCTAACTCCCTCTTAAATATAGCCAATGAACTGGCCTCAACTACCTTCTGTGGCAGAGAATTCCACAGATTCACCACTCTTTGTATGAATTTCTTTTCTCTCATCTCGGTCCCAAAATACTTCCCCCTTAACCTTAAATTGTGACTCCTTGTTCTGGACTTCTCCAACACCGGGAACAATCTTCTTGCATCTACCCAGTCCAATCCCTTAAGAGGTTTGTAAATTTCTGTAAGTTCCCCCCTCAATCATCTAAATTCCAGTGAGTACCATATAACCATATAACAATTACAGCACGGAAACAGGCCATCTCGACCCTTCTAGTCCGTGCCAAACACGTATTCTCCCCTAGTCCCATACACCTGCATTCAGACCATAACCCTCCATACCTTTCCCGTCCATATAACTATCCAATTTATTTTTAAATGATAAAAACGAACCTGCCTCCACCACCTTCACTGGAAGCTCATTCCACACAGCCACCACTCTCTGACTAAAGAAGTTCCCCCTCATGTTACCCCGAAAGCCGAGTCTATCCAGTCTTTCTTCATATGAAAGTCCTGCCATCCCAGGAATCAGTCTGGTGAATCTTCTGTGTACTCCGTCTATGGCAAGAGTGTCTTTCCTCAGATTAGGAGACCAAAACTGTACGCAATACTCCAGGTGTGGTCTCACCAAGGCCCTATACAACTGCAGTAGAACCTCCCTGCTCCTATACTCAAATCCTTTTGTTATGAATGCTAACATACCTTTCGCTTACTTCACTGCTTGCTGCACTAGGAGGCCTACTTTCAATGACTGATGTAGCATGACACCCAGGGCTGATTGCATCTCACCTTTTCCTAATCGGCCACCATTCAGATAATAGTCTATTTTCCTGTTCTTGCCACCAAAGTGGATAACCTCACATTTATCCACATTATACTGCATCTGCCATGCATTTGTCCACTCACCCAACCTATCCAAGTCACCTTGCAGCCTCTTAACATCCTCCTCACAGCTAACGCTGCCCCCCAACTTCGTGTCATCCGCAAACTTGGAGATGTTGCATTCAATTCCCTCGTCCAAATCATTAATATATATTGTAAATAGCTGGGTCCCAGCACTGAGCCTTGCGGTACCCCACTAGTCAACAACTAGAAAAATTCTATAAGATTCGTCAGACATGATTTACCTTTCATAAATCCATGCTGACTTTGTCCAATGCTTTCACCACTTTCCAAATGTGTTGCTATCCCACCTTTAATAACTGACTCTAGCAGTTTCCCCATTACCGATGTTAGAATAACTGGTTTGTAATTCAACGTTTTCTCTCTCCCTCCCTTTTTAAAAAGTGGGGTTGCATTAGCTGCCCTCCAATCCTCAGGAACTACTCCAGAATCTAAAGAGTTTTGAAAAATTATCACTAATGCATCCACTATTTCTGAGGCTTCTTCCTTAAGCTCTCTGGGATGCAGCCTATCTGGCCCTGGGGATTTATTGGCCTTTAATCCATTCAATTTACCTAACAGCACTTCCCGACTAACCTGGATTTCACTCAGTTCCTCCATCTCATTTGACCCCCGGTTCCCTGCTATTTCCGACAGATTATTTATGTCTTCCTTAGTAAAGACAGAACCAAAGTCGTTTTTCAATTGGTCTGCAATGTCCTTGTTCCCCATGATCAATTCACCTGTTTCTGACTGCAAGGGACCTACATTTGTTTTAACTAATCTTTTTCTCTTCACATATCTATAAAAGCTTTTGCAGTCAATTTTTTTGTTTCTTGACAGTTTCTTTCATAATCTATTTTCCCTTTCCTAATGAAGCCATTTGTCCTCCTCTGCTGGACTCTGAATTTCTCCCAGTCCTCTGGTAGGCTGCTTTTTCTGGCTAATGTGTATGATTCATCTTTTATTTTGATACTATCCATGATTTCCCTTGTTATCTACAGATGCACTACCTTCCCCGATTTATTATTTTGCCAAACTGTGATGAACAATTGTTGTAGTTCATCCATGTGGTTTTTAAATGCCTTCCATTGCATATCCACCATCAACCCTTTAAGAATCAATCACCAGTCTATCTTGGCCAATTCACATCTCATACCCTCAAAGTTACCTTTCTTTAAGTTCAGAACCCTTGTTTCTGAATTAACGATGTCACTCTCCATCTTAATGAAGAACTCAACCATATTATGGTCACTCTTGCCCAAGAGGCCACGCACAACAAAACTGCTAACCAACCCTTCCTCATTACTCAATACCCAGTCTAGAATAGCCTGTTCTCTCGTTGGTTTCTATACATGTTGGTTTAGAAAACTATCCCGCATACATTCCAAGAAATCCTCTTCCTCAGCACCCTTGCCAATTTGATTCACCCAATCTATATGTAGATTGAAGTCACCCATTATAACTGTTTTACCTTTGTTGCACACATTTCTAATTTCCTGTTTGATGCCATCCCCAACTCCACTACTACTGTTCGGTGGCCTATACACAACTCCCACTAGCGTTTTCTGCCCCTTAGTGTTTCGCTGCTCTACCCATATCGATTCCACATCCTCCAAGCTGATGTCCTTCCTTTCTATTGCGTTAATCTCCTCTCTAACCAGCAACGCTACCTCACCTCCTTTTCCTTTCTGTCTATCCCTCCTGAATATTGAATATCCCTGGATGTTCAACTCCCAGCCTTGGTCACCCTGGAGCCATGTCTCCGTGATCCCAACTATATCATATTCATTAATAACTATCTGCACATTCAACTCATCCACCTTATTACAAATGTTCCTTGCATTGAGACACAAAGCCTTCAGGCTTGTTTTTACAACACTCTTACCCCTTATACAATTATGTTGAAAAGTGGCCCTTTTTGATTTTTGCCCTGGATTTGTCTGCCTGCCACTTTTACTTTTCAGCTTGCTACCTATTGCTTCTACCCTCATTTTACACCCCTCTGTCTCTCTGTTCATGAAGTGTAGTTTGTATTAGTTGGGCATGATTTATGTGTGAGCAAGGGAACAAATGTGCAATGTTCTGCTTCGGCTCTTTGTGTCTTCAGTTGGGGAGGGTGAGGTTACTCGTAATCTACGGAAAATAATATGCTGAACATTTCCCACTGAGAAAGCTCCAAGAATTCAGCAGCATTGAATGTTGTTGCCACACATCATTTCAACATGTTGTTTCAGTGCTATGCCACATGAATAAAAAAACATTTTCAAAAAATGAAGGCAAGTAACAAGTGAACATTCACTACCTTCATATAAATCTGGGTCAATAATGATCCAAGTGCACCAGCAGAGACTGGGCAGATTAATTTTAGTATAAATAAACATGGGGTGGTACGTTGAATAATTGAAGGTGTTTGCGGTATTTATTAAAATAGATAAATCCTAAGGACTTTCACTACAATAATGAATCAGCTTGTGGTTATGGACAATCACGGCAGGTTTTTTCCTGTCCTTGCCAGGTTTTAACTGGCAGATTGTCCCAGAATGGCAAAGGTAACTTAATGATCTATTAACATCTGTGGTTCATCAACTCCATTTGAAAGTGTCAATCTGCCTGAACCAAAGCAGCTGACCGTTTCATTGGATAGCACGGATGAATGCGTGGCTGAGGGGTTGGTGCAGGGGGCAGGGGTTCAGATTTTTTAGATCAAAGAGATATCTTCTGGTGCAGGGGTGACCTGATCCAGAGCGGCAGGTTACACCTGAACTGAAGGGGGACCAATAGGTCCCTTGCATGGGAAAGTGGAGGTTCACTCATGAGCCCCTCAGAACATTGAGGGGTTTAAACTAGAAAAGAATGGGATTAAGACAGTCAGGGGGGGGGGGGTACAATACAATAAATCAAAATAGGTCAGCAGTTGGAAGGACTGATGGGAAAGTGGAGATTATGACCATAACTCTCAAAGGAAGCCCAGTGTGTCCAGCATCAGTGGCAGAACATTTTGAGGGGAATTGTTTGGGATATGATTTATTCCCATTTGGAAAAGAATGGGTTTATTAAGGACAGTCAGCATGATTTTGTGCACAGCAGGTTGTGTCATACTAACTTGAGTGTGTTTTGTAACAAAGGTTATCGATAAGGGTAGGGTAATGGATGTTGTCTATGTGGATTTTAGTAGATTACTAGACCAAGTGGGACCCATTGGGTCCCAGCATCACACGGGAGGGCTGGTCACCAACGCAATAGATGGTTGCAGAGAGGCAACGCAAACGCCAGTGGGGGGGGGGGGGGGTGCTTTCTGTTGCGCTAGTATGGGTGTTGCGGGCCGTAGGTACTGGTTTCCAGAGGGCTAGTATAGACATTGTGCGCCAAATGGATTCTTGGGCTGGCAGCCAACTGTTGCAACGATTTTGAAAGCTAAGCCAAGGCAAACAATTTGGCTGCAGCCACCCGACAACCAAAATTCATTCTATGAACACAAACTTTAAATTAAAAAGGCAAGGCAAACAATTGGGCAGCAGCCACCTGACAACCAAAATTCATTTTGTGAACACAATCTTTTAAAAAAAAGTCGAGGCAAACAATTGGGCAGCAGCCAACTGACAACCAAAATTCATTTTGTGAACACAAACTTTAAATAATGGCAAACAATTTGGCAGCAGCCACATCGAGCGGACTCACCGTGGAGTAGACGTGCGTTCAATGTTATTCACAGCTCAGAGAGCTGTGGCCCTCTTGGTTCCTGGGTCTGGCAGAGACTGAGTGAGGCACGACACTTCTGGGTTTTATAGTCCCTCCCCCTTACCCCCTGCCGCCAGCAGAGAGAATGGGGAATTTTTTAAAAACATTAATATCTCTCTGATTTTTCATCGATGGGTAAAATCCTCTGGTCCCGGAAGGCGGAGGGGGGCTCTGAGTGAGGTGGCCAAAAATGACAGCCGTAGGTCTCGGAAATCGCAGCACAGTGGGCCAAAAGCGGTCAAGATCAGACTTTTAGTAATATAGATGCTGGTGGCCTTGCCGAGGCAGTATGAAGTGTAGATGGAGTCAATGGAAGGGAGGTTGGTTTACCTGATGGTCTGGGCTGGGTCCACAATTCTCTGCAATTTCTTGCAGTCTTGGATGGAGCTTTTCCCAAACCATGTTGTGATGCATCCTAAAATGCTTTCTACTGCACATCTGTAGAAGTTGGTGAGAGTTCTTGGGGGCATGCCGAACTTCCTAAGTCTTCTAAGGAAGTAGAGACATTGTGGTGCTTTCTTGGCTATTGCTTTGATATGTTGGTCCAGGACAAGTTGCTGGTGATATTTACTCGTAGGAACTTGAAACTTTCATCTGTCTCTACTTTGGCATCGTCAACGTGCATGTACAGCTTTATTTCCTGAAGTTGATTACTATCTCTTTTGTCTTGCTGACAAAGAGGGAGGGCTTGTTGTCTTGACACCATGTTACGAGGTTCCCAATCTCCTTCCTGGACTCAGTTTCATCATTATTTGATATCCGGCCCACTATGGTGGTGTCGTCTGCAAATTTGTAAATTGAGTTTGGCATTGGCTGCACAGTTGTGGGTGTATAAGGAGTAAAGGGCTTGTCCCACTTGGGCGACCTAATCCGTGAGTTCTGGCGAGTTTAGCCTCAACTCATAAGCACAGCATGGTCGACACGAGGTCATAGGAGGTCTTCGTAACTCTCCTTCATAACCGACTTGAGTGGTCTCAGTGTACTCGAGTCCTCAGTTAGGTCACGTAGTTTTTTTTCAATATGTTAAAAAATGCCCATCAGTAAAAATATTTTGCCATGGAAAAAAATCAATACTCTTTTTACACGTAGGTTTAGTCGGAGTAGGTCGTAGTAGGTCGGCATGTTAGTCTTGGTAATCGAGGGTAGTCGTAGTTAGTCTTCATCATAGTCGAAGGGAGGTGGAAGGAGATCGAAGGAGGTCGTCTTCACTCTCCACTATTTGGTGTTCAGTTTACCCGAAGTTAGTCGAAGCTGGTCTTCTACATAGCCGAAGGAGGTCTTCTACATAGTCGAAGGAAGTCTTCTACATAGTCAATGGGAGTCTTCAACATGTCATTTTTTCAAATTCTTCTAAACTCGCCAATTAGGTCACCCAAGTGGGACAGCCCCTTAAAGAAGAGGGCTGAGAATGTATGGAGGGATATGGATCCCTGGCAGAGGAAATTAGTTTAACTTGTCATCAAATTTGTCACATACATTGTGAACCAAAGGGCCTGCTCCTTTGTTCTGTATTATAATAGCTAAAGTTGATGAAGGACAAAGGTAACTCAGTGATATACTATTGAAATTTCATGGACATTTACAAAACAATGAATGGAATACTGACAACAGTACAAATCTGTAGTTAATCTCCACCTGCAGAAGTATATGCCATGCAGATATATTCAATTTAGAGAGAGCCCCGTGTGGGTATACTATAATGAAGACATTCTATGGAAATTATATTCCTTAAAATGTCAGTAGTTAAAGGGTGAATTGATCAATTATTTGGAGATACTGAAGGAAAGTTAAGGAATGTAGGTCAATTCACAGTATGTTGTGTATCTTGATAGAACCTGGCAATTCATCACCAAAATGAGCTCTGTGAGCAGTCACCAAGATGGGTCTCTGGTTAGAAAATGAATTGCTTGCCTATCTAACAGATATCAAATAGGGAAAGGTGGAACTCCATCCAGACCTTCACTAATATGCCACAGTGTTTTCAACCAAGGTGATACATATACAGGGTTAAATATAGTGCAACCATATAACATTTTAATTGCTATCTGTCTTTAATTTCTGTGTGACAGGTTGTGCAGACACAGACTATACTTTTAAAAGTGGAGCCTGCAATGAAGACTGATCTGCAGGATGGGGTAAAAATCTTCCAAACCAATGTTCAGAATTTTTATCAAGACTACGATACAAAGTAAGTATTGGAGGAAACATTACGTAATTGAAAATAGAGTCACATCTAGTAATACAAACTATTATTTGAGAAATAAACAGTCTGCTGGAGGAAGTCAATGAATTGAGCAGCATCAGTAGAAGGAAATAGACAGTTGATGTGTTGCATTGGGACCCTTCATCTGGAGTGTGCCTAAGCAAATCCTGATGAAGGATCTAGGCCCAAACCATCAACTGTCCATTTCCCTCTTTCCATTGAGTTTCTCCAACAGATAGTTTGTTGCTCCAGATTCCAGCATCTGTAGTCTCTAATGTCTCCATTAATGGAAAAATGACTGTCAATATAAAAGAGTCATGTAACTCATACTATTATTAGATATATATTTATGAAGTGCACTTTAATTGAAAAGCTTCTGCTTGGAGAATCAGTAAAGTGTGCTGTACCAACATAATATAGGGCGTGGTAGTGAATTGATTTTTTTTTAAAGAAAACTGATCAATTTTCACAGGCACTACATTAAGAAGGGAAACACAACTCATTGTTGTTTTCCCCTTCAATGATAAACAGAAAACAAGTCTTTGAAGAATCTAATAACAATTAACTGTAGATGCTGGTTTATATCAAAGATAGACACAAAATGCTGGAGTAACTCAGCAGATCAGGCAACATCTCTGGAGAAAATGGATAGATGACATTACACGTCGGGACCTTTCTTCAGACCCATCAATGATCTCTTCTTCTTGGAAATGGTATTCTGAAGAGGATGTTTAGGTTCTGTTTGGGATAAACAGTTCTGCATTTTCACATGCATAAATGCCATGAATTTTGAATCTGCCTTTTCTCATTTTCATCTTCACATTGTGTTTTTGATTTTCTGTTTTTGGATTGAATTCTGTTTTTAATTTGTGGCTCTGTGATGTCTTTATTACTTATTTTATTCCGATTATATGTTTTTATTCCGATTAATCTATGTAAGGTGTCCTTGAGATGTCTGAAAGGCGCCCATTAAATAAAATTTATTATTATTATTACCTTGTATATTCCTTTGGGTTTATTAATGTTTGTCATCTGTAACCAGTCGACAAGCTCCATACAGGATTGCTCATGTCTTTTACAGTATCTTAATATATGATTCATACATTTTAAAACAATATTAATAGGGCCCACATGATCTGAACTATGTATTATTTAAGCACAAGTGGCCAAGCACAGGTTTGTCAATCGTATCGTTAAACACCTCCGCTCAGTCCACCTAAACCTACCTGATATCCCGGTTGCTTTAACTCCACCTCCCATTCCCACACTGACCTTTCGGTCCTGGGCCTCCTCCATTATCAGAGTGAGGCCCACTGCAAATTGGAGGGACAACACCTCATAATTCGCTTGGGCAGCTTACACCCCAGCAGTATGAATGTTGAATTCTCTAACTTTACGTAACCTTTGCCTTCCCTCCCTCTCCATCCCTCCCCCTTCCAACTAGTCTGACTCTCCTTGTTTACATTTTATCTCTGTTTGCTTTGTGTTACCTTCTCCTAGCTAACAATGATCTATTCTACATTTTCCTTGAGCTTCATCCCCTTTTTCACACCTTATATTACCTTCTCTCTGTATATCCCTCTGCTCTGATCCAGTCTGAAAAGGGTCTTGACTTCCTCCACAAAAGCCCAAATTCATATCCAAAATGCATGAACCCCATGTTTTCCTACCTTACCATTAAGGTAAAATTCACTTCCTACCCTACTGTGGAAACCTTGCTCCATTCATTTTACATTTCACATTCAGGAAATTGATTCATAACAGAGGACGCAGTCCCCCATTTTTCAACAGTATTACATTGAGAATTAAAAACTAATTATACCAATAGATATTAAACAGAACTGGGCAATAATGCATAAGGTTTGAAATAATCCCTATAAGAACATTTTTAATTAAGAACATAAAAACATTGTCCCCCCCCCCCCTCCCCCCAAGATCATTGCAACTAAAAGGTGAACAGCTTAACCAACATTCTATTATTGATTATTTGCTTTAACTACAAAATGAGGATGAATTAATAATGAAAAATAAACTTTCATTCATAACCTCTTGAATTGTTTATTAGTCGTTATATTGTGCAAACTATTGGAAGCTGAATGCAAATGTTGCTAAAGAAGTTAACTATCTTGTGGTTTGTGGTTTCACATTGCAGAGGTCCCGGTGCTGAAGGTCTTCCACCTCAAGAAGCTAGCGAAAGGCTGCAGATCTTTCAGGCTAACTTTGAGGAGCTCTGGCGGAAATTTACTACTTATTCTGCAGGAGAAGAACTCTTTGGGCTGCCGGTTATTGGTACCAGTTGTCTATTACATAGCTTTCCACAATGTCTTCAGTGTTTTGATATGTGGCGTTGGGGATGACACCAGGTTAGACAATGACCATACTGACACTCGCAGTTGGCTGAACTCACATAATATGGTATATTGAAAGTAATAATAAAGTCCAGGCCCACATGGTGGTACTGACCCTCGTTGTCAGGGTGCATGTAAGGAAGTCCTGGCAATCTTGGGCTTATCACAGCCACTTAGACCTGGTCTCGAAGGAGGAGGCGTGGTAATTTCAGGCTTCCCCCTACAGTTCACCCTTGCCTCGAGAGGAGGTGCTGGCAGTCTCAGGCTCATCCTGGTGGCTCAGTCTTTGACTGTGTGTGCGGGTACGGTCCCTCATTGTCTGTGGGAGGGAGGGAGCGCTGTCACAGATATAATTGGGTCACATAAACTTTTCCATTCAAAAAGAAATGGCCTAAATGGTGATGAACTAATTAAGTTGGTAGCGGAGTATGCCATTCAGCCCCTCAAGCTGCTCTGTTAATTATTAAAATCATGTCTCAACCAATTGTCACTTTAGTTCCATATTTCCATTTAACGGCAATAACTTTTCACCTCACACGCTTACTTTCTTATCAAAATTTAATCTACATCTGCCTTAAAAGTATCTATTGACTCTGGAATTCCTTTATAGACAATAGACAATAAGTGCAGGAGTAGGCTATTTGGCCTTTTGAGCCAGCACTGCCATTCAATGTGATTATGGCTGATCATCCACAATCAGTATCCAGTTCCTGCCCTCCCAATATCACTTGACACCGCTATCTTTAAGTGCTCTATCTAACTCTCTCTTGAAAGCATCCAGAGAACCGGCCTCCACCACCCTCTGAAGCACAGAATTCCACAGACTGACAACTCTCTGTGTGAAAAAGCATTTCCTCGTCTCCATTCTAAATGGCTTACCCCTTATTCTTAAACTGTTGCCCCACGGGTTCGGGACTCACCTAACATCAGGAACATATTTCCTGCCTTTAGCGGAATGTATTTGTTTCAATAAGATCCTCTCTCATCCTTCTAAAGTCCAGAGTATACAAGACCAGCCTCTCCATTCTGTCAACATATGACAGGTCCGCCATCCCGGGAATTAACCTTGTGAACCTACGCTGCACTCCCTCAATAGCAAGAATGTCCTTCCTCAAATTTAGAGACCAGAACTGCACACAATACTCCAAGTGTGGTCTCATTAGGGCCCTGTACAACTGCAGAAGGTCCTCTTTACTCCTATGCTCAACTCCTCTTGTTATTAAGGAGCTTGTTGTGACCTCTTTGCTCCAAAGGTTTTAGAAATAAAGACTGAGATAAAATGTTCCCCCCTGTCTTAAATGCTCAATTCTGTATTTTTTAACAGTGGCCACAGGATTCTAGATTACATTCCCATGGTACTATATTTTTGATATGTTCATAATAATTTTTATCAGAAGCACCGTTAAAAGAAGAAATGCAGCAATTATGAGTGATATCTTCTCTGCACAGTGCATGGTCTTTGCCAATTAAATCCACACAGAGGTTACTGTAATTGTGTGAAGACAAGCTAATCACCCACTAGTTTGCACTAAAGACAAATGTAATAGTTATTGTAATCAGGATCAATTGAGCTTTTAATGTGATCATAAGTACTGAAAATCTTCTCTAGCCCTAAAAATGAATGCTGCAGTGGCTGAGTCTCTTGCCCTCAGAAGATGAAAACATCAAGAAAAAATGACTTTTTTAATATCACATTTTTCATGGACTTAGTATTTTTGATACATAATTATTGCCATCTATCTATATACTTTTAAAACTCCGTGTGTGTGGGTGTATGTCATTTTTTTGCCCTTTGTCATATTTTTGCATTTTGATTCGTTATTCCGCCGTAACCACACGCAAAAACGTCGAGATTTTTACCATTTCGCTAGCGATTTCACTTTTACATTCGCTCATCCACTCCTCATCAAATTTCGTTATTTTTCTGTACACATCTTTAATAAAATCCTTTCCCCCCACCTCCCTCTCACTCTTTATTTCGCCTCCTGCTGGCCGGCGACCATAACGGCTGCTGCCGCCCGGCTCTCCTCCAAAAACACCGACATTTATCCCATTTTGCTAGCGATTTCACTTCCTCCACTCATGCATTCACCCTATATATTCTACTCATGATTTTATAGACCTCTATAAGACCCAATGTCACAACAGGTCCCTATACCTTCCCCCTTGACTCCATCCAAGGACCCCGACTTTCTTTTCAGGTGAGGCAGGGGTTCACTTTCACCTCCTCCAACCTCATCTACTGTATCTGCTGTTCCAGATATGGATTCCTATATATTGGCGAGATCCCAGGCTCGGTGATCATTTCACTGAACACCTCCGCTCAGTCTGCCTAAACCTAGTTGATCTCCCGGTTACTAAACACTTTAATCTCCCTCCCATTCCCACACTGACCTTTCTGTTCTGGGTCTCCTCCATTGTCAAAGCGAGGCCCAGCACAAATTGGAGGAACAGCATCTCATATTTCGCTTGGGCAGCTTACATCCCAGCGGCATGAACATTGACTTCTCTAACTTCAAGTAACTTTTGCCTTCCCTCTCTCTCTATCCCTCCCCCCTTCTCAGTTCTCTGACCAGTCTTACTGTCACCGACTACATTTTATCTCTGTTTGATTTGTTGTTACCTTCTCCCAGCTAACAATGATCTATTCTACATTTTCCTTGATCTCTATTCCCTTTGTCCTATTTTCACACTGTACACTTCCTTATCTATATATCCCCTGACATCATTTTGAAGAGGGGTCTTGACCCGAAACATCACCCATTCCCTCTCTCCGGAGATGCTGCCTGTCCCACAGGGTTCCTCCAGCATTTTGTGTCTATCAAGGAATAAATCCTAGCCTGCCAACCTCTCCCTTAAAACCTGGCAACATCCTTGTAAATCTTTTCCATATTCTTACCAGCTTAAGGCCATCTTCCCTAAAGCAAGGTGACCAAACTGGAACACAATACTCCATGTGTGGCCTCACCAATGTTTTGTACAATTGTAACATAACGTCCAAATGCTATACCCAATTTCCTGACAGATGAAGACCACATGCCAAAAGCCTTCTTCATCATCCTGTCAACCAAGGATGTATTTGTACTCCTAGATCCTTCTAATTTGCAATATTCCACAGGGCCCGGCCACTCATTGTGAGTCTTACCCTGGTTTGACTTCCCAAAATTCAAAGCCTCAAACTTATCAGAATTAAACTTAATTTGCCATTTGTCGGCCCACATACCCAGCTAAACAAGATCCCACTGTAATTGTTTATAATCTTCACTGTCTACCATGCTACTGTCTGTCGAGCTTTATCTTCTCTCTGGTAGGATCTTCTAAATATTGCTGAGGAAACTTTCCTAAACACACTTAAGAAATTCCATTGGCAGTGCCAGTCTGTATTAGGAAATAAAAAAATTCTCCTCGTTTGACAACCCTGTTATTCCTGCAACTTTCCACAATCTCATTGCACAATTGTTCATTTAATACCCATTGACTATTTGTAGACAATCTCAACAAGGTGAACAACCCCTTCTTATTTCTCAGCTCCACCATAAAGTCTCGCTGGATAATCCCTCAGTAATTTAATCTTGGGCTGCTGCCCTGATGTTCTTCTTCATCAAAAATACAACTTCCACTCCCGTCTTCCCGCCACCTCCATACTGCCTGTAGCACCTACTCCCTTAGCCCTACTTTTCTATTGACTATAATATCCAAGTCCCATATAGCTACCATACCACCCAGTCTCAATAAATTCACTGTCTACCCATTTAATATCATCTGCATAATTATTAACCAAGCCATGTACTTTTTCAACCAAATCATCGTCATAGATGACGAACAACAATGGGTCCACCACTGACTCCTGAGGCACAATACACATCACGGGCCGCTACGTATGCCTGCCATGTCCTTGAGTTGGAAAGAATGCAGAGAAGATTTACGAGAATATTGCCAAAAAATGAGGGCCTCGGCTATAGGGAGAAATTGGGCAAGCTAGGGCTTTATTCCATGGATCACAAGAGATTGAGAAGTGATCGTATGGAGGTGTATAAAATCATAAGGGAATAGATAGGGTGAATGTACAGAGTCTTTTACCCAGAGTAGGGGAATACTAACTAGAGGACAGTGGTTTGAGGTGAGGCAGGAGTGATTTAATAGGAATCTGAGGGGCAACATATTCACTCAGAGGGTGGTGGGAATATTGACTGATTGAAAGATACAGTATGGAAACAGACCTTTTGGCTCACTGAGTGCTGACAACCTTCGAGCATCCAATCATACTAGTTCTGTTTTTCACTTTATCATCCACCTCCTATATACCAGGGGCAATTTACAGAGGTCAATTTACCTACAAACACGCACTCTACGTGATGTAGGAGGAAACAAAGCATCCTGAGGAAACCCCAGAGGTCACAGGGAGGAAGTGCAAACTCCACACAGACAGCGGACTGGGTCAGGATTGAGTCCCTGGTTCTGTGAGGCTGCGCCACTTTAAAAAAAACATATTTTTAAAATTTCTATATAAACTTAATTCAGGTACTAAATATATACAATACATGTACCGTGCAAAAAACTCCATCTGACATTCACGGAGGCTATACATTCAATTTACTGAATTCACTCTCCAAACACAATTTTACCCCACACCCTTGCCACTCATGTGGCCCACAGGCATGAAATCCCTTCCCTTATTTTGAGGGTTGTCTCCACCACACCCTGCCCCCCAATGCCCAGCAGCTGAAGGACCCCAGACTGTCGCCTTCCCCCACAGAACCATGGCGTTGGCGACACCAAGCTTTAGTGTGTCCCTCAGCACTGTGCTGCAACGAGCTGCCAGAGGAGGTAGTTAAGGCTGACAAAAATGCTGGAGAAACTCAGCGGTTGAGGCAGTATCTATGGAGTGAAGGAATAGGTGATGTTTCGGGTCGAGACCCTTTAGAATTGGAGGTCAATGTTCATACCGCTGGCGTGTAAGCTACCCAAGCGAAATAAGAGGTGCTGCTCCTCCAATTTGTGGTGGGACTCACTCTGGCCATGGAGGAGGCCCAGGACAGAAAGGTCGGATTCAGAATGGGAGGGGGAGTTGAAGTGCTGAGCCACCGGGAGATCAGGTTGGTTAATGTGATCTGTGCGGAGGTGTTGGGAGAAGCGATTGCCAGGCCTGTTCTTGGTCTCACCGATGTAGAGCAGTTGACACCTAGAGCAGCGGATGCAATAGATGAGGTAGGAGGAGGTGCAGGTGAACCTCTGCCTCACCTGGAAAGACAGCTTGGGTCCTTGGATGGAGCCGAGGGGGGGAGGTAAAGCGTCAAGTGTAGCATTTCCTGTGGTTGCAAGGGAAAGTACCAGGGGAGGGGGTGGTTTGGGTGGGAAGGGACGAATTGACCAAGGAGTTACGGAGGGAGTGGTCTCTGCGGAAAGCAGAAAGGGGAGAAAATGTGGCCAGTGGTGGGATCCCGTTGGAGGTGACGAAAATGCCGGAGAATTATCTGTTGTTTGTGATGGCTGGTAGGGTGGAAGGTGAGGACAAGGGGACTCTGTCCTTGTTACGAGTAACAAATGAGGACTAAAGAATGAGGACATCTCCGATGCCCTGGTTTGGAACACCTTCATCCTGAGTAGACGTAGACTGAGGAATTGGGAGTATGGGATAGAGTCCTTACAGGATGCAGGGTGGGCCGAAGATAGCCATGGGAGTCAGTGTGTTTATAGTAGATGTCGGTCAGTAGTCTGTTACCTGTGATGGAGATAGTGAGGTCCAGAAATGGTAGAGAGGTATCGGAAATGGTCCAGGTGAATTTGAGTGCTGGATGGAAGTTAGTGGTGAAATGGATGAAGTCCGTGAGTTCTGCATGGGTACAGGAGGTAGAACCAATGCAGTCGTCTATGTAGCGGAGGTTGAGTTTGGGGATAGGGCCACGGTACGCTTTAAACAAGGATTGTTCGACATGCCCTACAAAGAGGCAGGCATAGCTGGGGTCCATGCGCGTGCCCATAGCTATGCCTTGGATTTGTAGGAAATAGGAGGAGTCAAAGGAAAAATTGTTGTGCATCTGCAGTTCTTTCTTAAACAGGTAGTTAAGGTTGATACCTTAAGAACATTTAAAATACACTTGGAAAGGCACACACATAGGAGAGGTTGAGAGGGATGTGGGCCAAATGCAGGCAAAATGGGACTTGCTTAGATGGAGCAACCTGGTCAGCATGGCCAAATTGAGCCCCAGGAGCTGGTTCCATGCTGTATGACTTTCTAACCCTAAAGGCCTTGCTAAAGTCCATCTTAGCAATATCGTTATCAACCCATTTGCAGATCTCTTAAAATAACTCCAATAGATTTGTTAGAAATGATTTTGGATGCACAAAGTAATGCTGACTGTTCCGAATCGGTCTGGGCCAATCTAAATACTGGTGGATTTTGTCACCAGAATCTCCTCCAACAACTGATACCTGCCTCACTGTCCTGTAGTTCCCTGGCTTGTCTTTGCTGCCCTTCTTAAATAATGGCACAACATTAACCAACCTCCAGTCTTCCAAAACTTCACCTATGTCTAAAGATGAAACCTCTGCAAGGGCTTCCAGTGTGAAGGTGGAAACTGTACCTAGTCCTTAATGGATAATTTGTGATTGCATTTATAGAGGTGGATGATGCTTATGCTTTTTAAAGCAAATGTGTGTACATTTTAGATTGGGATACACATAATAATAGATATAGAATAAAAGGTTTTTACTACCCTTGAAAATGATAAATTGCTGGGCTTGAATGAAATGTCTCTCAGTCAATTGAAAAAATGGAGGAAGAAAACTGCAGAGGTTCAGACTGCAGTTTTTCCAAGTCTCCTTTATTATAGGACTGAAGCTAGAGGATTGGAGTAATTCTAACATTGTGCTTTCCTTTAAAATAGAGTGGTAGTCTAATTGCAGGCCTGTTATGTGTGGGGCTTCTGCAGTGGACAAATTACTGAATATTACTGAATCCAATTGTTAAGGATTCGTAGAAAATACACTTAGAAAGACACAGGTTAATTTTGAATAGTCAGCAAGGATTTATTAAGGGAAGGTCTGCTGACCCAAAATATCATCTGCCCATTTCTTACTTAGCTTCCTACAATGTCTGAGGATGTATCTGATCAGGCCCTGGGGACTCATCCACGTTAATGCTTTAAACATTATTGTGATGTCGATTAATGGATAAATATTGATCAGGAGCAGAATAGTCTTTTTGCTCTTATTCACAATTGTACCAGAGTATCTTTTATAAAAACCTGATAATTTACCATCATTATAAAAACTTATTTAAAAGCCATCATCCCTCAAGTCTCTGAAGTGGGTTTTCAACACACAAAGGTACAGAGGATACCGAGCCATTTATTGTCACTATACATGTACAGTGAAACTGAAAGCTGCCTCGTACTAAGTGCATACATACAAGTTTTTGACACCTTATGGGGGGGGGGAATAGGTGCACAAATTCTACGGCGCTACATACATATATACAGATGGCTCCTGTTTGTAAAATGTGGATTTGAATTTATGGTAATTATAATTCTCGGGAAGCAGCTATTCCTGAGATTGTTTGTCCTGGATTTGATGCACCTATAGCGCCTTCCAGAGGGCAGCAGGTCGAACAGTCCAAACGCAGGATGGGAGCTGCCTTTGATGATCTTCTTTGCCCTGCTAAGGCAGCGGGAGGTGTAGATGTCCATCAGGGAGGGGAGAGGGCAACCAATGATCCTCTGCGCTGTCCTAGTTACCCTCTGAAGCCTCTCCCTGTCTGCCTTGGTGCAGCTGCCATACCATGCTGTAATGCAGTATGTCAGCAGGCTCTCGATGGACGAGCGGTAGAAGGTCAGCAGCAGGTTAGAGTCCAGGTTGTGCTTCCTGAGGACCCTCAGGAAGTGCAGCCGCTGCTGAGCTTTCTTGATGACCGCTGTCGTGTTGTCCGTCCAGGAGATGTCAGCAGCGATATGGACGCCGAGAAACCGGAAGGTGTTGACCCTCTCCACACACTCGCCGTTTAATGTGTAGTGGGGGACTAAGTCGGTGCTTGTGCCTCCTGAAGTGACAATGAGCTCTTTGTTTTCCAAACTTCAGTTCTTGTTTTTCTGTTTTTTTTCAGGGTTTCAGACCAGAATTGTCGTCTGTCCTGCGAGCAGGTGGGGTTTTTGTCAACTTCCCCAACTCTGTCCCACCCTAGTTTCGGGTCAGCAAACTTTCCTCCGGTTGTTGTCGACCAAAATTTTGTCGTCAGTTGACGATGCGGTTGGTTGTTGTTGGGCCGGAACCTACAGTCGTAGGTGTAAGAGACAGTATAAGAGGGGGGCTTTAGCACACAGCCCCCTGTGGGGAACCGGTACTCAACCTGCGAGTGGAGGAGAGGTTGGAGGTGCCCAAAGACAGTCTGGGGCCGGTTTTTGGTGAGGAAAATCCTTAAATCAGGCACATGGGGTACAGTGGGGGGGACCCGAGAGGGACCCAGTTTTTTTACCAATGAGGAATGTCCCCCCGGATGCAAAAACACAAAAAAAAATTGTGTTGAAAGGCTGAACTAAAATCCACAAAGAGCAAACCACATGCCCCCCCTTCTTCCCCCCCCCCTGGGGATGGCAGAACAGTTACCATTTACCAATGAGGATGTCCGGGATGATTGTGTTAAAGGCTGAACTTGCTTCATGTGGACGTCTGTTTTTGGCCAGATGGCTCAGCGAATGGAGGTACGGGATGGGTCTTCCAGATCTGTTTTGGTAGCGAATGTCCTTATCTGGTGGTAGATAGTCCTTGATGTGCTGGAGGACCAATCTCTCGAAGCACTTCGTGATTACCGGAGTGAGGGCAACAGGACGGTAGTCATTAAGGCTGGTGATGGGAGACTTCTTCGGCACAGGGACGATTGTGGCTGATTTTAGGCAGGACGGAATAACTGCCTGGGCCAGGGAGAGATTGAAAATTCTGGTGAAGATGGCAGTGAGCTGGTGGGCGCACGCTTTGAGCACCTTACCAGGGACTCCATCTGGGCCGGTAGCCTTCTTGGGGAGCCATAATTGATATTGACACCTTAACGTTACAGATCTTTTAAAAAAGATGTAATTTTAATTTCATTTTCATGACTCTTTTTATTTCTCTTTTATGATACTAGACTTCAAACTTTACTTTAGACTTTATAAATACAGCATGGAAACAGGCCCTTTGGCTCCACTGAATCTGCGCAGGCCAGCAATCATCCCGTACGCTGGCACTATCTTACACTCTAGGGACCATTACAATTGTACCAAAGCCTATGTATGTCTTTGGAATGTGGGGGGAAACTGGAGCACCCGGTGAAAAACCACACAGTCACAGGGAGAATGTACAAACTCAACTTCGTTCAGGCAGCACCTGTGGTCAGGATCGAACCGGTCCTCAGGCGCTCCAAGACAGCAACTCTATCATTGTGCCACTATGCCACCGTACTTTAATCTACTTTAATCATAATTTTACTGTACTTTACTTTACTCTACTGCTACTTTAATCCTAATCTTTATTTCAGTATTTCAGTACTGGGTATAATGACATATCTTTCTATGCTGTATGACTCCATGACTTTAATAATATGTAGAGAAAATACTTTTGAATTATTTGCTTTGGGAATTAAATTTGCACATGTTTTTATTTTTGTTATAAAATAGATTATCCTGATTTACAAAGAATCAAACGTGAGCTCACATTACTTCAGAAATTGTATGGTCTGTATAATTCAGTTATCGATAACGTTAGTGGCTACAATGACATTTTGTGGAGCGATTTGGATGTTGAAAAGATCAACAATGAACTTCTGGATTATCAGAACAAGTATGTAGACCCTAAACAGAATGTATTTAATTTAACAATTGTCCTTGGCATTGTTTAAGTTGAGTCAGAGAATATAGTGTTCAATAATAGGACGGCACGGTGGTGCAGCAGTAGAGTTGTTGCCTTACAGCGCCAGAGACCCGAGTTCGATCCTGACCATGGGTGCTGTCTGTACGGAGTTTGTATGTTCTCTCCGTGACCTGCGTGAGTTTTCTCCAGGTGCTCCGGTTTCCTCCCACACTCCAAAGATGCACAGGTTTGAAGGCTAATTGGCTTGGTATAAATGTAAAATTGTCACTAGTGGGTAGGATACTGTTAGTGTGTGGGGATCACTGGTCGGCGTGGACTCGGTAGGCCAAAGGCCTGTTTCTGCACTGTATCTTTAAACTAAAACTAAACTGGTACATCACATGGGATCCAGGTGAACTAGTCAACTGGATACAAAATTAGCGATGGAAAGAATCAGAGGGTGGTGTGGAGAGTTGTTTTTCATATTGCAGGCCTGTGATGTGGTGTATTACAGAGATCAGTGTTGGTTCCTCATAGGATAAGCTTCTCCCACTGAGAGTAGGGAAGGTTCAAACAAGGGGACATGACTTGAGAATTAAGGGACAGACGTTTAGGGGTAACATGAGGGGGAACTTCTTTACTCAGAGAGTGGTGGCTGTGTGGAATGAGCTTCCAGTGAAGGTGGTGGAGGCAGGTTCGTTTTTATCATTTAAAAATAAATTGGATAGTTATATGGACGGGAAAGGAATGGAGGGTTATGGTCTGAGCGCAGGTATATGGGACTAGGGGAGAATACGTGTTCGGCACGGACTAGAAGGGTCGAGATGGCCTGTTTCCGTGCTGTAATTGTTATATGGTTATATGGTTATATATATTAACAATTTCGATAAGAATGTAGGTGGTACGATTAGTCAGTTTGTGGATGACACCAACATTGGTAGTGTGCTGGACAGTTAAGAAGGTTGGCTAAGTTTACAATAGGATCTAGATCAATTGCGAAAGTAGGTTAAGGAAAGGCAGATGGTATTTAACTCGGACTAGTGTGCAATAATGCATTTTAGGAAGTTATACTGCAGCATGACCTACAATGTAAATAACAAGGTCCTGGGGAGTGTTGTAGGACAGAAAGACTGAGAGGTACAAGTACAAAATTCCTTGAACATGGTTACATGGGTAGGCAGGTAGTGAAGAAGGCATATGGCATGCAGATCTTCATCGACTAAGGTGTAGATTTCAAAAGGTGGAACATCATGTTACAGTTGTCAATATGTTGATGAGACAGCGCTTGGAATATTCTGTACAATTCTGGTTGCCATACTCTTGGAAGAATATTTTAAGATAGAGGGGAGAAAAGATATAGAAGGATGTTGCTGGGATTGGAGTGCTTGAGTTTTAAGGAGAGACTAAATAGGCTGTGATTACCTTTCCTGGAGTGAAAGTGACCTTATAGGAAGTTTATAGAATAATGAGATGCATAAATAAGGTGAATGATCACAGTCTTTTTTCCAGGGAAGAGGAGTCTAGTTTTAAGGTGAATGGGAAAGATTTAAAGGGGATCAGAGGGGCAAGTATTTTTAAATAGGAATATGGATATATGGAATGAGCTGCCGAACAAAGTGGTAGGGGCAGATATAGTTACAACATTTAGAAAATATTTAGATGGATTAATTGATAGGAAAGCTGTAGAGGGATATGAACCAAATGCAGAATAATGGGACTAGTTCAGGATTTGGTTGCCATGGATGAGTTATATTGAAGAACTTATTTGCTTTGTTATAAAACATGTTAGTTGAAGGAAAGCATGGAGGATATTTGATAGAGGAGTTTGATTTGGGTAATCAGAGAAAGCTTTACAGAGTCATACAGCACAGCAACAAACTTTTGGCCCAACTTGTCCATGCTGACAGAGATACCCCAGCCAAGTTAGTCCCATATCCCTCTTAACCTTTTCTATCCATGTACCTCTCCAAATGTATTTTAAAATCTTAAAAAAAAACCCTGCATATTTGGTGCTGCGTTAAATCCTCCAACCTTGTACATGAAAAGAAAGTTTACTGATAGATCACCTGTTAATCTTTCAGCCTTGAGAGTTGAAATTAAAATTTGGGAATAGATAAATAATTGGCCAAAAGATAAAACACAATGGGTGTTTGTTAGCAGTGTCCCAGGGATTTACCTTCCAACCACCTGTTTTTAAAAGTATTGAGAAACCCAGTGGAAATGTACAAAATCTAAACATTAGGAGCGACAATAGAATCAAAAGACGTAGCTATTGGCATCTCAGAAATGAATGGGGAGCAATAGTTAGCCTTCAGATCTCAAGCAGCCAATTCTCAGTTTAGGAATTCGGGTATCTTGGAAAATACCAAGGGCATAGGGCCATGGAATTCAGTGGAATACAGCTCAGGGAGATGTACACTTTCCTGTAGGTCACATGGTCCACAAAGGAAAGTAAAAAAGCTTAAGTTGCTCTCTTGTGTTTCCCTTTCCTCGGTTGGATCCCCTGTTACCTAGTCTTGAATTTAAATTGCAAACAAGCTTTGAACTGTTTTAAATAACTTTCCAACAGTAGTTGGCAGGATAAGGAGAGATGGGGTTACCTGCTGAGTAGTGCATATCAGAGATCAGCAGACTGCGGTCAGCCAGTAATAGCCTACCACCCTGGTTTCTGGTAGACACAAAATGCTGTAGTAACTCAGCGGGACAGGCAGCATCTCTGGACAGAAGGAATGGGTGACATTTTGGGTCAAGACCCTTCTTCGGTTTGAAGAAGGGTCTCGACTCGAAATGTCACTCATTCCAAACTCCAAAGAATATCTTCGACTTTTAGAAAGTCAAATTCTATAATATTCATGATTTTAATTAATTTATTTGTGTACAGAATACGGAAACTACCCAAAGCCTTGAAGGAATGGCAAGCTTTCAATGACTTGAAAAAGAAGATTGATGATTTCAGTGAAACTTGTCCGTTGCTTGAAATGATGGCTAACAAAGTGAGTGACTTTTTGATTCATTGAGAAGGAAGTATTTTGGTAAATCACAGCAAGAAATGTAAATCAACTTTTCAGAGAGAAAAACAGGTCCAATTGACAATCTTTATATGTTTGTTTTATTTTGATATTATTAAATACATTTGAATTGAATTGAATTGAATAAATGTTATTAGCCAAGTATGTATACATACAAGGAATTTGCCTTGGTGCTTTGCTCACAAGTAACAACATGATATACAGTAGACTATTAAAAATGAAACATTATAATGTGACGAATGAAATAAAATACCTGAGCAAAAGGAGGCTACAGGCTTTTGGCTGTTGAATAGAGCTACTGCTCGTGGAAAAAAAGCTGTTTTCATGTCTGGCTGTGGCGGCTTTGACAGACTGGAGTCGCCTTCCAGATGGAAGTGCTTCAAAGAGTTTGTGGCTAAGGTGAGAGGGGTCAGAGATGATCTAGGTGAGGACAGACTCTATGATGGCAGTATAAAACTGGACCATCATTGTCTGTGGTAGATTGTGTTTTCTCAGCTGCTGCAGGAAGCATATCCTCTGTTGGACCTTTTTGACTGGAGTCGATGGTGGCCTCCTATTTAAGGTCCGTGGAGATGATTGTTCCAAGGAACTTAAATTAGTGACTGTGGTGTTTTTGATGGAGAGTGGGGGGGGGGGGAGCTCTCCTAAAGTCTACAATCAATTCCACTGTCTTAAGAGCATTGTGCTCCAGGTTGTTGCGATGGCACCAGGACTCCAGCTGTGTCATTTCCTGTCTGTAGGCAGATTCCTCCCCATCCTGGATCTGTCCAATCAGGGTTTTGTCATCCGCAAACTTGAGAAGCTTGACAGAGGAGTCTGTGGAGGTGCAGTCGTTGGTTTAGAGAGAGTAAAGGAGAGGGGAGTGTACGCAGCCTTTCGGTGCTCCTATGCTGAGGGTCAGCGGGTCATATTATGAGGCTTTCTGTCCATCTCTGCATAATTTTTACTCCAATTACTTTCAAGAGCAGGGAGGTTCTACTGCAGTTGTACAGGGTCTTGGTGAGACCACGCCTGGAGTATTGCGTACAGTTTTGGTCTCCTAATCTGAGGAAATACATTCTTGCCAAAGAGGGAGCACAGAGAAGGTTCAGCAGGCTGATTCCTGGGATGTCAGGACTTTCATATGAAGAAAGACTGGATAGACTTGGCTTGTACTCACTAGAATTTAGAAGATTGAGGGCGGATTTTATAGAAACTTACAAAATTCTTAAGGTGGTTGGACAGGCTAGATGCAGGAAGATTTTTCCTGATGTTGGGGAAGTCCAGAACAAGGGGTCACAGTTTAAGTATAAGGGGAAATCTTTTAGGACCGAGATGAGAACAAAGAATTTCACACAAACAGTGGTGAATCTGTGGAATTCTCTGCCACAGACGGTAGTTGAGGCCAGTTCATTGGCTATATTTAAGAGGGAGTTAGATGTGGCCCTTGTGGCTAAAGGGATCAGGGGGTATAGAGAGAAGGCAGGTACAGGATACTGAGTTGGATGATCAGCCATGATCATATTGAATGGCGGTGCAGGCTTGATGGGCCGAATGGCCTACTCCTGCACCTATTTTCTATGTTTCTATGTTTCTATGTAAGAGAGGGCTAGATTTAGCTCAGGGCTGATGGAATCAAGGAATATGGGAAAATGCAGGAACGGGATGCTATTTTTTGGATGATCAGCCATGATCATATTGAATGGCGGTGCAGGCTCGAAGGGCTAAATGGCCTACTCCTGCACCTATTTTCTATGTTTCTATGTTTCTAATAACTCCACATGGTTTAGTTAGCAACCCAATATAGAGGGGGTTGACCTATAGATCCAGGCATAGCAATTCAAAAACTTTAAAAATAATGTGCTGGTCAGTCAGGACCTCTGAAGGATGTGGATAAGTATAATTTTGGGTTAGGACCCTTCTTCAGACTACATTCATAGCCTTGGGTTTTTGAAAGCTGCAGTAACTGAAATCTGTGACATTTCATAAGGTGACCGTGGGTCATGCTCTTGTGCCCAGCTGCTATCTTAGTGGAAGTCAGTGTCAAAGTAATTCTCAAGTTTCTAGCCTCTGATCCATTGCTGATTTCTGTCATATTTATCAGCTTGACGTTCACTGCAGCATTTGAGAGGTCACCACGATCTGTGTTCATGAAAAAAATTACTTGGACGAGCAGGTGATATTTCCAATACCACGGTTTGTTAGCATTGCTGAGTTCCTCATGGTGAACCCATAGGTCCGTAATGAGCTGTTGTCAATATTTATTCAATATTAATTGATGAAATAATAATTGATGAAATAAATTCTACTTCTTAAATATGCAGATCATGAGAGAATATTATAATAGTCGATGCCATGTTTCCTGACAACTCTCATTTACCCTTGGGGAATATGCACTGCCAGACTCTCACGGCAGCAGTCAAGAGTGACCCTCTAGTTCTTTTGCTTGTGACCCCTTTCCTACTCCAGTCACTGCACAATCATACAACTAACTGTTAGCAGGATGGAGCGAGCAGCAGAGAATACTAATCTCCTGAAAATATAACATAATCAGCAGCAAATTTTAGCTGCTCATTTCATCAATCTGTCAATATTTTCTGTTTAAGAAGGAACTGCAGATACTGGAAAATTGAAGGTACACAAAAAAGCTGGAGAAACTCAGTGGGTGCAGCAGCATTTATGGAGCGAAGGAAATAGGCAGCGTTTCGGGCCGAAACCCTTCTTCAGACTGATCGGGGGTGGGGGGCGCGGGGACAAGAAAGGAAAAAGGAGGAGGAGCCCGAAGGCTGGGGGATGGGAGGAGACAGCAGGGGGACTGAGGAAGGGGAGGAGACAGCAAGGACTAACAACATTTTTTAGTCAATATTTTCTGTTCCACCTATTTGTGTCTCTCTTGGTGCCATACATAAATGAGAACTCTTTAAGAACCAACCACATCAAGTAGATTTTTCACAAGCAATCTTAGTTACAGTATATTCTTAAGCCTCTCATAGAAGTCTATCCTTCAGAGGTAGCCCGTTATTTGTGTAGAAAGAGCAGATGCAGGATGGGTAAAGAAACATGTGATGGGGATTAGTAGACATTGTAGTCTATTCTGTGCCAGAGAGGCATCAGTGGAATTGGTTCTCAATGCTGCAACAATGTATACCTTCTCATTTGCACAGTTTCACTCTCTGTCAGTGGCCAAGTCGCAGCCTCATCTTTCATCTGCCTGCCAAAGTTGTCGTGATTTTTCTATACTTACCAAAGCTATGAAATTCAAAAATATTTTAAAATCTATTCAAAGTAAATGAATAATTAAAAAATCCAGAAAAGAATTAAAAATAATAAAATCACTTAAACATGTTTAAAATACTATTTAATGATAAAACTATTCCCACAAACTGACATCTATATTACTAAAAGTCTGTTCTTGACCGGTTTTGGCCATCTGTGCTGCGATTTCCAAGAGAACGCCATCACCTACGGCCGTCATTTTTGGCCACCTTGCTCAGAGCCCCCCTCCGCCATATGTGTGCCGAGGATTTTTCCCGTCGATGAAAAATGACAAGAGATATTAATGATTTTACAAAATTCCCCATTCTCTCTGCTGCCCCTGTTGGCGGCAGGGGGAAGGGACTATAAAACCAGGAAGTGGTGTGCCTCAATCAGTGTCTGCAAGCTGGAGGAAGGCAGAGGGTCACGTTTCTCTGAGCTGTGAATAACACTGAACACATGTCTACTCAAATGTAAATGTTCTTAGTGGTTCTAAAACGCTTGCATAATTGGTTCTGTTTGCAAATGTTTGCAAAAAGTGTTTATTGGTTCTAAAATGTTTGCAAAAAGTGTCTCTTTTGGTTCTACAATGCTTGCAGAATGTGTCTTTTTTCCCCCCCTCTGGTTCTCCTCCTTCCCCCCCCCTCCCTCCCCCCCCCTCTCTTTCCCCCCCCCCCCTTCCCCCTCCCCCCCTCCCCCCCCCCTCTCCTCCCCCCCTCTCTCCCCCCCCCTCCTCTCCCCCTCTCCTCTCCCCCCCCTCTCCCTCTCCTCCTCCCCTCTCTCCCCCGCTTCTCCCCCCCCTCCCCTCTTACCCCTCTCCTCCCCCCCTCCGTCCCCCCCCCCCCTATCCCCCTCTCCTCTCCCCCCTCTCCTCTCCCCCCTCGCTCCCCCCCCCCCCTCCCCCCTCTGCTCTCCTCCCCCCTCCCCCCTCCTCCCCCCCTCTCCTCTCCCCCCCTCTCCCTCCCCCCCCTCTCCTCCTCCCCCCTCTCAAAACCCCCCTCTCCCCCCTCTCCTCGCCCCCCCTCTCCTCTCTCCCCCTCTCCCTCCCCCCTCCCTCGCCCCCTCCTCCTCCCCCCCCCCCCCCTCGCCCCCCTCTCCTCCCCCCTCTCCTCTCCCCCTCTCCTCTCCTCTCTCCTCTCCCCCCTCCTCTCCCCCCCTCTCCCCCCTCCTCTATCCCCCCTCTCCCTCTCCCCCCCCCTCCCCCCCCCCCTTCCCCCTCCCCCCCCCCCCCCCCCCCCCCCCCCCCCCCCCCCCCCCCCCCCCCCCCCCCCCCCCCCCCCCCCCCCCCCCCCTCCTCCCCTCTCCTCCCCCCTCTCCTCCTCCCCCCCCCCCTCATTCCTCTCCCCCCTCTCCTCCTCCCCCCTCTCCTCACCCCCTATTTCCTGTCCTCTCCCTCCTCCCCCCTCTCCTCTCCCCCCTCTCTCTCCCCCCTCTCTCTCTCTTCTCCTCTCCCCCCCCCTCCCCCCCCCCCCTCCTCTCTCCCCTCTCCCCCCCCTCTCCCCTCCCTCCCCCTCTCCCCCATCCCCCTCTCCCCCTCTGCTTCTCTCTCCCCCCTCCTCTCCCTCTCCCCCTCTCCTCCCCCCGATTCCTCCCCCCCCCTCCCTTCCCTCCCCCTCTCCTCCCCCCTCCTCTCCCCCCTCTCCTCCCCCTCCTCCCCCCCTCCTCCCCCCCCTCCCCCCTCTCCTCCCCCCTTCACCCCTCTCCTCCTCTCCCCCTCCTCCCTTCCCCCCCCTCCTTCCCCCCCCTCCCTCCTCTCCCCCCTCTCCCTCCTCTCCCCCCTCTCCTCCCCCCCTCTCCTCCCCCCCTCCCTCCCCCCCCCTCTCCTCCCCCTCTTCTCCTTCCCCCCCTCCCTCCCCCCCTCTCCTCTCTCCCCTTCCCCCTCTCCTCTTCCCCCTCTCTCTCCCTCTCCCCCCCTCTCCTCTTCCCCCCCCTCCCCCCCTCTTCTCCTTCCCCCCCTCTCCTCTTCCCCCCTCCTCTTCCCCCTCTCCTCTTCCCCCTCTCCTCTTCCCCCTCTCCTCTTCCCTTCCTCCCCCCTCTCCTCTTCCCCCCCCCCTCCCTTCCCCCTCCCTCTTCTCCCCCTCTCCTCTCCCCCCTCCCTCTCTCCTCTTCCCCCCTCCTCTCTTCCCCCTCTCCTCCCCCTCTCCTCTTCCCCCTCTCCTCTCCCCTCTCCTCTTCCCTCTCTCTCCCCCTCTCCTCTCCTCCCCCCCCTCTCCTCTTCCCCCTCTCCTCTTCCCCCTCTCCTCCTCCCCCCTCCCCCTCTCCTCTCCCCCTCTCTCTCCTCTCCCCCTGCCCTATCCCCCTAAACCCCCCCTCCCCCTTCCCTCCCCCCTAGGGTGGTTATGGGGTAAAAGGAGATTTTAATAATATTAATATAATATCAATAATTAGCGTGAGTGTGGGGGGGGGGGGATAGTTAGTGTGTGTGACGCTGCGTGCCGCCTCCCCCCCCCCCCCCCCCCCCCCCCCCCCCCCACACAACGCACGTTGGGAGAACAGACCCAACGGGTCTGCACTTGGTCTAGTAATTTTTAAATATGTGATTCCCCATACTTTCTTCCTCACAGCCATAATATCTCCATTCTGATCAGTGGGTGATATTTCTTGTCAGTTCCCCAATATGCTACTGATCCACCATTGTGGTTGTGCAGTGAGAATCCAGTGACAGTGCAGTGAGCAAATGCTGTTAAATCGCAGACGGCCATTGAGCGGATGTCCCAAATTTGCTGATACTCAGAATCAGGCCCATCCTTTCAGATCGATGGATTGACCTTTCATTGAAATTCTAGCATTTTCTGTTTTTCAGATTTGCATCAGCTACAGTGCTTTGCTTTTGTAAACTGTAGCTTTGGCTGGGTGTAGGGCACTGCTGACCCTTAGAAATGCTGGAAATACTCAGTAAAGAAAGTCTGTTACATGACATATTTCCAATAAGCTGCCGCAGCATTTCTGAAGATTCATTTACAGACATGAAGTGACACGCTTCTGATATTTTCATTTACATTTTAGGTTTAGTGAGTATAAATAAACAATACAAATTACTTTTTTTTAACTTTCTTATAGGATTTGTCTCAAAAATAATTTGTTACAATTTGAGAAGCCATGTTTAAGAACAATTGTTCTCCATTGCAGAAATATAAATAAGCCTTTGCTATCATTGTATATTTCTTTATTTTTCAATAGGCAATGATGTCAAGACACTGGGAACGGATTGCACAAGTCACTGGCCATACATTTGATGTTGAATCTGAACAATTTGCTCTCAAAAATTTAACAGAAGCACCGTTATTACAATATAAAGAGGACATTGAGGTAATACATGTATTTTCTCTTCTTTAAAATAATGCTAAGACAACATTTTCAGACAAATTTACAATGGGATAATAAGAGAGAAAGTTTTATGAAGTGTACTTTATTGGCAATAATGAAATCAGTTAATCTCTGAAGTGAAGATCATAAAAGAAAGTTATAATAAAAAAGTCAACCTAAATTTATTTTTTTAGGTAGATTTGGCAAATATTCATTTTAATTGACAGGTGATTATAAATTAATTTAGACAGTAGTTTAGCCAGGACTAATAATCCAGTAAATGAAAATTCAAATCCCATGACACTTGAGATATTCAATTTTTAAATTAAAATATCAAGGAATAATAACTCGGTGTCAATAAAACTGGCAGTGAAGCTTATGGAACCTTGCCAACAATTTTCACATTGTCAGAATAAATTAATCTAAATACACAATAAAACCAAAGATTCAAGAGGGCATATACTAAGTAAAGGCATTCTGTTTTTCAGGACATTTGTATTAGTGCAGGAAAAGAAAAGGACATTGAAGCAAAACTAAAAGCAGTGATCAATGAATGGAATGGTCATGTGCTGACATTTGCCCCATTCAAGACAAGGGGTGAGTTGCTACTTAAAGGAATGGATATCACGGAGAACATTGCACTAATGGAGGACAGCCTAATGATTTTAGGCTCGTTAATGAGTAACAGGTAATTTATAAATCGTTCACATGGCACTTTTAAATACATAAAGTTCTTGAATAGAAAAAGCTTGTGTTGAAAATACTCAGTAAGTCAGGCAGCATCTACTGAATCTGAAGCTGGAGCAAATTGGGCTGAATTCAATCTGCCTTAACTACTTGTGGTTCCTGTCAGCCTGCACTTATCCTGGCTACGTGCCGAGGGCTAACCAAGCAAGCCTCTGGCGAAGTATCATCAAGGGCCTGTCCCACTTTCACGATCTAATTCACGACCTCTGCCGAGTTTGCCCTTGATTCATACTCGCAGCATGGTCGTCACGAGGTCGTAGGAGGGTGTAGGTAGGTTGTAGGAGGTTGTGATGCTAGTTGTAAGTACTCGCGGTATCAAGCAGGTCGGGGCGTTTTTTCTAGCATGATGAAAAATGTCCACGAGTAAAAAAGATCATGAATTAGGTCGTGAAAGTGGGACAGGCCCTTGAGTAGGACTCGAGTAAAGTGTGACTATCAGAGCACTTTGACGGACTTAACAGGAGGCAAGATTAGTGAGCAAGATTGGGAAAACATTGTCTCCTGTTGCCATCTAAGGTTTCATTTACATTTCCAAACATTTCTGATGTTCAGAGCCAATTGACTCTGACCAGACTCTCTCTGAGTCTGAAGAACGGTTCTGACCCGAAACGTTACTTGTCAATTACTCTCTCCATATGCTGCCTAAACTGCTGAGTTCCTCCAGCACTTTGTTTTTTGTTTAAAATATAAATACCATATTTAATCTCTCTTAATTTTGAAAATACCCAGCTGGATGAATTGTGTCTGTAAACCAGTGCCAGGTCTGATTTGGAGATGGATTTCCATTATAGGCCAAACCTTGGTTTAATGTGCGAGAGAGGAGGTTTAGAGGGGGTGGAAAGGAATGTTTTCACGCAGAAAGTAGTTGATTTCTGGAACGTTCTGCTAGCCCTAACCAGAAACTTTGGATGAAACAGGAAATCAGCAATCAGAGGCTGAGATCTTGGGCATTCAAGCCAGGTGACACTAGGTTATATAAGAACTCCAGGTACAACCTCGGAAAGGCCACCAAGAAAGAAAAGAGACCCTTTCACTAAGATCAATGTTCGACAACTGTTTTGCAAGTAGCTCAAGTGGCAGCAATGAATCACCCCCAGATATCTCACTGCTTTCTATGGTCACTTCAATAAGGGAAACCTACGATGTACCTTCACAAGCCCACCCCCTTCCCATCAACCATAATGCTCTTGAACCATCCTACACATCCCTAACCTTAACCCTACCTCAGCAATGCACCACGATGGACTTTGCACAGGTTGCATGTTGTGATCTGGCTTGCACTATTACAGTCTGGTGTTCTTTTACAACTGATAGTTTTTTACATACTTGTTTAGTGGGTATTTATTTGTTATATTGTTGTATTAATCTGCCTATAAAACTGCATCTAGTTAAATGTAATTGTTCTGTGCCCGGTGCATGTGACAATTAAACACTCATGATTTGATTCTTGAGGACGTGGTGGAGGTAGATATGCTCACAGCATCAAGACAGGCACTTGAATGGCCAAGACATAAAGGGGTAACACTGGCAAATGGAATCGGTATTGATGGATACACTGATCAGTATGAATGTGTTTGACTGAAGAATCTGGTTTAGTGATGCAGGGCTCCGTGACTCTGTAATGCTGGAAATTTTAATTAGTGATTTAACATGGAAAGCAAGGAAATTAATATTTTACATTTTAATTTCGATATAGATTTCTCCACACTTAAATGTGCTGGATTGAAGCACAACAGTTAATATGCACACATATAATCTATTTATTTATTTATTTATTTATTTAATTATTTATTTTGCGAACAGAATAAAAGAATAAAAAGCAAGTGTGAAACAGCATACAAAAAACAAAACAAGAATATTTATAAAGTGTCAGAAACAATAATACAGCACAATATTAATGTTTTAGTAGTTTAAAGCTACAAGCATAAGAAGAGGCGAAGGAGTGCACATTGTGTTTCTTAAGGCTTGTTTTGCCTTTAAAATAATCATTGCAGATCACCTGCCATAACTTTCTGCCCATTTCACTCTGTAAAGAACTAATTCAAGTGTGATAGACACAAAACGCTGGAATAACTCAGCGGGACAGACAGCATCTCTGGAGATGCCATTAAAAAGCAACAAAACACACATATACATTTTAACATAAACATGCACCACAGTGACTCCTCCATACTCCTCACTGTGATGGAAGGCGAAAAAATAGTTCATTCTCTTCCCTTCATTCTTCTTCTGCGGTCGGGGCCCTCGAGCCTTCCGTTGTCGGGCTGATCTTGGCTCCCGTAGCCGGCAGTCGGGCCCTCCGCGTCGGGGCGATCAAGCAACCTGCATCGGAGGGATGCAACGGGCGATCGATCCCGGGTCGGGGCTGGTCGAACCTCCTGCGTCGGTTGGAGCTTCCCGACATCGGTCTCTACCCGAGACTGCGAGCTCCTCGATGGTGTAATTCGCAGGCCGCGGTTGGAGCGCCGATCCCAGGCAAGGGATCGCAGGCTCCAATGGTAAGTCCACGTCCCCCCGGTGGGGCTCAAAGTTAGTCCCGAGCAAGGCCTCCAGCTCCATGATGTTTGGTCGCAGAGCGACCGGGGATACGATCCGGAAAACAATCACATCTCCGGCAAGGTAAGAGATTGAAAACAAGTTTCCCCCCCCGACACCCACCCATAAAACAAACCAGAGAACATGAAAACACAAACTTTTAAAACACACTAAAATTATAACAAAAACAAGACAAAAAGACAGACTGTTGGCGAGGCTGCCATCGTGCAGCGCCCCCTGGTGGTAAATCTTCGATTTAAATCAGCATCTGCAGTTCCTTCTTACATAATTCAAGTGTGATATTCATAATCACACCATCAATAGGCCAACTGTTCCATGACATTGAAAAATATAACACAAGGGATGCTGAATTTGAAATAAAAATTCAGGGCAGGCAAAACCTGTCAAGATAGAAACTGAGTAAACTCTTTAAATTGACAACTTTACCACAGAACTGAGAACAATTGCAAAAGAGATTTTATTTTAAGTTGTAGTGAGGGAGTGAGATTGAGTGATGTGAAGTTCATATTACCCTTCCTTGATGATTAATATCATGGTTAGATGCTTTAGACACTATTTTAGATTCCTTCGTCTTGTTTGTTATTGGAATTACACAGACAAATCATTCAACCAACTGGAAGCAGCATGAACCACCACCCACCGAATCCTGAAAAAGCTATCAATTTTTCAAACCTTTCCTTGCCCTTACCTGTATTAAATCAAATTAAGCTCCAGGCTTTATCTGCCCCTCATGGAACACTTCTGTCAGTTCCTCTCAGTTTCAGCTCTGCAGTCATACTCCACACTAATAATCAACGACTTTGCTTTCCTTGAAGCTCTGTGGTTGGTCAGCATTATTTGTGGTTAACAACTCTGATCATTCCTCCATGAGTGCACAGTAGCTGCACTGTGTAAACCTAACATGCAATTAATTTACTTACCCAGGCTACTCTGACCCCATCTTCCAATCCCAAAATGTCAATCTTCAGCAAGATCAAGGACTGCAGGTGTATGGAAACATCACCACCTGTAGAGACTCAACTGCAAATCACACTCCATGCTGAGATATGTCTGTTGAAAGCCTACAATTCACTTCACAACAACACTGCCAGTTCAGGAAGGAAGCTAACCATTACCTACTCAAAAGCAATTAAGAATGGGCAATTGTTGCTTTGCTAGCAACACCCAGATGCAGAACATGAATTTAATAAATGCAAAGAAAGCACCAAAATATAAGGATTCCAAAATAAATTTATAAGCAAGATTAGGGTGGTACAATGGCGCAGTGGTAGAGTTGTTGCCTTACAGTGGTGGCGCTAGAGACCTGGGTTCGACTCTGACTATGGGTGCTGTCTATATGGAGTTTGTACGTTCTCCTTGTGACTGGGTTTTATCCGGGTGCTCCATTTTGCTCCCACACTCCAAAGATGTACAGGTTTGGTGGTTAATTCGTTTTGGTAAATTATCCCACGTGTATAGGACCGTGCTAGTGTACGGGAATCGCTGGTCGAGGCGGTCTCGGTGGGCTGAAGAGCCAGTTTCCACGCTGTATCTCGAAAGTGTCAAGTTTAAATTAAAACGTGTTGTCTTCAAATACAAACTTAATATTTTGTGCGTTTCCTTGGTGCTCATTTCCCCTGTATACTCTCACTCTGCCAGTTCGTTGGTGATAATATCCATGGTGGAAGCCTGCTATCCTTTAGTGCATGATATTGTGGATGGCTTTGAGCAAATCTGGGCACAGCAACATAAGGTACAGACTGTATTGTCTTGTGATCTAGGCTGATTAACTAATTAGGTCACTGGCCCAGTGGTACTGGTGGGATCATGAATGCCAGCAACATAAGGGAAGCTTACTGTGCATGTGAGCAGATTGCTGCTCTGCTGAGACATACTTTAGTTTAGTTTAGTTTATTGTCAAGTGTACTGAGGTACAGTGAAAGCTTTTGTTGCGTGCTAACCAGTGCGCAAAAACAATACAATCGAGCCATTCACAATGCACAGGTACATGATAAGAGAATAACGTTTAGAATAACGTGAGAAGGCTGGTAAAGTCCAATCAAAGATAGTCCAAGGATTGCCAAATGAGGTGAATAGTAGTTCAGAATTGCACTCTAGTTGTGGTAGGGTGGTTCAATTGTTTGATTACAGCTGGGAAGAAACTATCCCTGAATCTGGAGGAGTGCATTTTCACACTTCTATACCTTTTGCCCGATGGGAGAGGGAGTGGCCAGAGTGCGACTCATCCTTGATTATGCTGCTGGCCTTACTGAGGCAGCCTGAGGTATAAATGGAGTCAATGAATGGGAGATAGACACAAAAACCTGGAGTAACTCAGTGGGTCAGAGAGCATCTCTAGGGAAAAGGAATATGTGATGTTTCTGGTCGAGACCATTCTTCAGGCTAAGAGTCAGTGGAGAGGGTGTCTAGAGTTAGGGAAGGGTAAGGTGTGAAAACGACCAATGTAAGGGAGGTTGGTATGTGTGATGGTCTGGGCTGCATGTTTAATTCTCTGTAATTTATTTTACTTCTGAAGAGAATAAGCAACTACAATGGGGGCAGCAGCCTGAACGTATGTGAAATTTCTTTTAATTTCCAGTGTTGCGAATGGTATGTTAACATTCATAGCATAAGGATTTGAGTATAGGAGCAGGGAGGTTCTACTGCAATTGTACAGGGTCTTGGTGAGACCACACCTGGAGTATTGTGTACAGTTTTGGTCTCCAAATCTGAGGAAGGACATTCTTGCCATAGAGGGAGTACAGAGAAGGTTCACCAGACTGATTCCTGGGATGTCAGGGCTTTCATATGAAGAAAGACTGGATAGACTCGGCTTGTACTCGCGAGAATTTAGAAGATTGAGGGGGGATCTTATAGAAACTTACAAAATTCTTAAGGGGTTGGACAGGCTAGATGCAGGAAGATTGTTCCCAATGTTGGGGAAGTCCAGAACAAGGGGTCACAGTTTAAGGATAAAGGGGAAATCTTCTAGGACTGAGATGAGAAAAAAACATTTTTTACACAGAGAGTGGTGAATCTCTGGAATTCTCTGCCACAGAATGTAGTTGAGGCCAGTTGATTGGCTATATTTAAGAGGGAGTTAGATGTGGCCCTTGTGGCTAAAGGGATCAGGGAGTATGGAGAGAAAGCAGGTACAGGATACTGAGTTGGATGATCAGCCATTATCATATTGAATGTCAGTGCAGGCTCTAAGGGCCAAATGGCCTACTCCTGCACCTATTTTCTATGTTTCTATGTTGCATTCAAATGGCTAATGCTGTTGTTGTATTGGAAGTGACAACAGTGGCAATCAAACTTCACATCACATTTTTGTTTAAAAGTGTCCAAATAGAATTGGGGATATCTTGCTTTTCTTTCATTGCTGCTGAGTCAGAAAGGAGAGGTCCATGGTCTGCACAAATCTCCAAGCCAATGGATGCTGAACTCCTCGATGGTCCCTGATGAATTCAGCTTTTCGGACAGTCTTTTAAAATTGTGTGTACCCATTAGCCTTATTCGGTGAACTACTTCACAAGTTATCATCTGAGGGTCCTGTAACTGAACCCAGTCCTGACATCTCCTCTTTGTCACATCCAGTTTGTGATGAATTAACATCTGCACTATATTTTCTTGGCTGCTGGCCACTTGTACCTAAGAATCTCATTGTATCTAGATACTGCTTCAATGTTAATCTTTATGTCAGTATCTGAGGCTGGCATCACCAAGTATGAAATCAGGTTGTCGGGGATTTTGTTGTTCCTCCACATTTTGATCAAGAAACACTTCTTCACTGTCCAGATTTCAAAGAAGAAAGGCAAGGTTTAGATTGTGATGAATTGTGTATGTTGAAAGGGGAGTACAAGGTGTTGCTTGCCGAAGGGGGAAATAAGCAACATATGAGTACAGCATCTATAACTTGGTCATAAAAGGTTTTGAAATATCAAGCCAGTGGGATATGAGAGCATGTCACCTTTGATGGTTGAAGGACTATTTCTGGGCCTGCTGCCGATAAGGTGGATAACCAATAGCAGAGTTGTCGCTCACTGCACACACAAATCATTATAATGGGCAGGCATTACAATGTTGGCTAGTTGCCTGCATCATAATTGATGGGTACAGTTATATGTGCATAACATTTACTGCAGCTTTTTTGTAGGCTGTGCAATTTGCTTTTCATGCTTTCAAACTGAAGAGGAAATATACTTTGAACATTTCTTTTTTAATTTGGTTTCAAAAGACATTTTCAAAATAATAAAATATATAGATGGAATTAATTTAATTTATTTTTTATGATAAATCAAATGGTCTGGAGGCATAACTATAAAGTAAAACATTTGAATTTTTGTGTCAAGGCATTTTTGGCACCGGGGGCCAATTTATTTTAATGTTACGGCTGCTTTTCTGACAGGTACAATGCACCATTTAAGCCCACAATTCAACAATGGGTGCAGAAGCTCTCAAATACCACAGAAATAATTGAAAACTGGCTTACTGTTCAGAACCTTTGGATTTACCTGGAAGCCGTGTTTGTTGGTGGTGATATTGCAAAACAACTACCACAGGTTTGCACAAGCTGGGAAAAACCTTGTAATATAATTTTAAAATTGCAATTCTTCTGTCTTTGAATCTGTACAAAACTTTAATGATCAAGACCATTTTCTGAATGCGAAAATAACTGATTAACAATCATGATCTGTATTCTTCTGCAATTATATAACCATATAACAATTACAGCACGGAAACAGGCCATCTCGGCCCTTCTAGTCTGCCGAACACTTATTATCCCCTAGTCCCATCTACAGGTACCTGCATTCAGACCATAACCATCCAATTATTGCTTCCTGACTCAGATGATGAATTAGAATGTATTATTTGTGGTGGTGGTTAAGATTGGTAATTCAGACAAAGTGGAATGTTGAATCTTAACCTTCAAAAATGTGATTGTAAAAATGTGCTGGGTTCAAGACAGATCTATTGTGTTGCTAGTAATGCAATTGCAGTGTGACATGAAAGGTGTTCAGAATGAGAGGACTCAATTGTTACCACTTTGCATGGAATTTCTAGAATGTGCTGTTATAATATCAAACTGATATTACTGTGAGAATAACTATCTAAATTAGTATCCTGAGTAATGAACATCCTAGACAATGAATGCATTCTTACAGTTTGGCTGTCAATAATAAAATCTAATTTCATAGCACAACATGCTCCCTCCTAGTCCAGGTAGAAAATGATCCCAAAGAATGACAATTACATTATTTGGTAGCAGTTGAAACTGTACGCAATGTCAAATATCATTAATTATTTTTATTAAAATAATCCATCTCCTCTGTTCTAGGAAGCCAAAAGATTTCAGAACATTGACAAATCATGGCAGAAGATTATGCAACGAGCTCACGACAATACAAATATTGTGCTGTGCTGTGTTGGGGATGAAACTTTGGCACAACTATTACCACATTTACTGGAGCAGTTGGAGATGTGTCAGAAATCGCTTACAGGATATCTGGAAAAGAAACGCCTATTATTTCCCAGATTTTTCTTTGTTTCTGATCCAGCTCTACTAGAGATCCTTGGTCAAGCCTCTGACTCTCATACGATACAGGTAGGATGATTTTAGTCTGAATACTGGATGTTTTTATTTTTTGAAATTGCAAGTTTGAGGTTCTGCACTTGCTGCAATAGCTGATCCAGTATTTTTTTTTTTGCAACTAGTTTCTCTGAATATCAGTTAGGAACAGGTGGAATATGATTTAAAAAAATATATTGCTGAGTTGCAACAAGCTCCTGATCTGTAAAAAGATATTTTTGTCAATCTAAATGAAAATAATAAAACAAATGGATGCTGGAAATCTAAAATAAAAAGTCTTCAACTTAAACCATTTTCTTTCCAAGACTGCTGTCTGTCCTGCTGACTTTTTCTGTCATTTTCTGTTTTTATTTTTCCGATCTCCCTTCCATGATGGGGTCAGTTTCTTTCCACTGAAGCACCCTTTCAGGTGTTACTGCCATGCTGTGCCCCTGCAGCTAAGAAATTGCAACATTGGGCAGTTTTTATACATGGTTCCTTCTCTGGCTGTCTTCTGTCTTTTAATGGCTAACTGAAATTCTGTCCTTTTGGCATTAAGCGTATGAAAACAGTAGGACCCTGAGGCAACAAGGATTGCATGGCTCATCCTGACAGCATCCCATCAAATTATGTTGTGTCATCCTTGGAAAACTGAACATGTTTTCAACCTACAATTGGTGTGATACAAAATATATTTTGCTATCGCCAGTGGTTCCATGCGGAACAAAATTCAAAACACGGGAGGAATAGCGGGGTCAGGAACACTTATGGAGGGAATGGAGAAAATTGCCATCCTGCATATAACAGCTCACACGACACCAACGGCTGCTGTACATCACGCTGTCACGAAAGGGCACTTATTATTTCTTAAATAGTTTTGTTCTTTGGTTACTTAAGTATATTTGAATTATTTGAACTGTTTTTAAAACATCTCTGATTATCAGAGATATTTAAAACTGTTCTAAACCATCAAGGGCAACAAGCTGTCAAAATGCCGTCAGGCAGAGCAAGGCATCATAGGCCACATGAGGTCTGGTCACCACTTGGTGGTCACTTTGTTTTACAGGGTGGCTAGTAAGGTAAAGCAATGGGGTAGCTTGCACACATAAGCTTGCAAAAAGCAAGCATGGCCACATGAGAGCAATAAGGATTGTGAGGTAGCTGGAGTCAAAGCATCTATGCGGGTAATTGCCGAAACCCTTCTTCAAATAAGCTTGCCGAAAAAGCAGCATGGCCTAACAAAATTGAGGAGAATTCGATGTTCATGCCCCCGGGGTGCAGACTCCCCAAACGGTATATGAGGTGTTGTGAGGTGCTTGGAGAGAGAAAAAAATAACTTTTCATTTGTAGAAACATAGAAAATAGGTGCAGGAGAAGGCCATTCGGCCCTTTAAGTCAGCACCGCCATTCAATAAGATCATGGGTGATCATCCAAAATCAGTACCCCATTCCTGCTTTCTCCCCATGTCCCTTCATTCCGTTAGTCCTAAGAGCTATATCCAATCCAGTGAATTGGCCTCCACTGCCTTATGTGGCAGAGAATTCCTCAGATTCGCAACTCTTTCCTCATCTCAGTCCTAAATGGCCTACCCCCTATTTTTAAACTGAGACCATGGTGACTACACCAACATCGGGAACATATTTCCTGCATCTAGCCTGTCCAATCCCTTCTATGTTTCTATAAGATGCCCTCTCATCCTTCTGAATTCCAGTGAATACAAACCCATTTGGAACATTATTTTCACGACATTTTTAATTAAAATTGTTGACCAATCTGACCTTTTTTTTAAATCTGACCACTGCCCAGCTGCTGACGTTACAATAACAGTGACATTTTTACATCTTCTGGTAGAAATTATTTCAAAAATCCAATCCTCTATAAATTTGGTCCATTATTTCCCAAGATATTTACTAACATTTATCACCAAACTGACATTAAAAAAACAATTAAGATTGCCCAGCTGCTGACCTCACAATGCCGTTCCTCATGGCCCCGCCCCCCCCGGATTAATGCAGCTGCTGTCAACGCGCATGCGTAGTTTTCCACGAGGTACGTTAGCCCACCCACGCCACGCTCTTCAAAAGGCGCAGAAAGATCGAGAAAGTTCTGCAGAACAAAGATTCTACAGCTCATCTCCGCTATAGGATCTTTGTTCTGCAGATTGCTCACGAGCGCTGAAGGAGGTTCTCCTCACTGTCGGCGCAGCTCGTGATGCCCCGCCCCTCCCATCCCTGCACGCTCATTCCAGCTGTGGGTTTCCACTCGCCTGGCTCCCCTCCACCCTCCCCCCTCCTCTTCTCACCTCCTCCACTCTCCTCCTTCCCTCTCTCCCCTCTCCTCTCTACCCGTCACAGGGGATGACCTCCTCTCTGTGGAGGCCCAATCGTATGCCCCCCTCCCCTGGCCCGGCCATATTAATATAATGTCACGCTGGTGGGGTGCGCTTCCCTTAGCGTGTGTGCCACGGGGGTCCCCCCGCTGTCAGTTCAGATCGGGCCCCGTGAGTGCTGCTGACGCTCGCACTCTGCCCCCCCTCCCCCTCTCCCCCCCCCCCCCCCTCTCCCCCCTCTGTCTGGGGGTACAGACCCAACGGGTCTCTGCCTCTCTCTGGTCTCTTCTAGTAACACTTAAAACTACCCAGATTTTCTGACCTGTGATTTCTCTGCGTCACAGGATCTGGGGATTTGAAATAGCAAACTAGAATTCAAAATATCAAATAGTGGTGTGGGTGTTAGTGTGTGGTTAGTGTGTGTGACAACGCATGCCGCTGCCCAGCTGCTAACGTTACAATAACAATGATTTTTTTACATCTTCTGGTGGAAAGTTTCCTTATGATTTCAAAAATCCAATCCTCTATAAATTTGATCAATTATTTCCCGAGACATTTACTAAAATTAATCACCAAACTGACATTTAAAAAAATATATATAACGGTTGTCCAGCTGCTGACCTCACAATGCCTTTGTACCTGGCCCACCTGCCTGCTGGCCCCGCCCGCCCCCCGCTGTGGATCAAAGCATTGTTTATTCCTTTTTTCATTGCATTGAATTTTATTGTTTCTCATTTAACTCCACTAATTATTGTTGATTCCATTGTTTTTCATTGAATTGAATTGAATAATTTCTCGTTTAACATCACTAATTCTTAACATTAACTTTTAATTTCAAGGAAGTTTAAAAAAAAAAAAATCTTCATGACAGCTTAGATCGGACCCGCTGTGGTGTGTGGGAATCTCAGGAAGGAGATAAAGTGTGTGTGACACCTCCCCTGAATTCCATTGCCGACAGCTCCGTGCATGAGACGCACATGCTTCATTTCCAGAACATTGTGAACGCAGGATACATGGAAGATTTCGCTGAAGAATTGCAATTTCACAGAAAATCTTTTATTACCCCCCCTCTTCCCCTCTCCAGGAGGACCAATCTGGTTCTGTAGTATTCACCTCCCCAGCTCTCTCTTTTTTTTCTAACATTGCTCTCTAGATTGTGGTTCCACTCTCTCTCAAGCAGATCTCTCTCTCTACATACATCTCTCATCCTTACTCTCTCTCTCTCCCCCTCTCCCTCTCTCTCTCTCTCCCCCCTCCCTCCCCCCCCTCCCTCTCTCTGTCCCTCTCTCTCTCTCTCTCTCTCTCTCTCTCTCTCTCTCTCTCTCTCTCTCTCTCTCTCTCTTTCTCCCTCCCTCTCTCTCTCTCCCCCTCCCTCTCTCTCCCCCTGCCCTCCCCCATCCCAGAAACCCCTACCCCCTTACAATAAGCCCCTCCCTACCCTTCCTCCCCCTCCCCCACCTCTTTGTCCCTTCCCCCCTCTCCCCCTTAGTGTTCCCACCCTTCAGCCTCCTCTCTCCATCTCTCTCCTCTCCTCTCTCTCTCCCATCTCTCTCACACCTCCTCTCCTCTCCTCCCCCCCTCACCCACCCTCCCTCTCCTCCTCCCTTCCACCCCCCCCCCTCACTCTTGCCCTTGCCCTTCTGTCTCTGCCCTTTCTCTCTGTCTCCCCCATTTCTCTCTTTGCCCTCACTCTCTCTACCCACCCCCCTCCCTCTCTAGATGCGCCTGCAAGTTGAGGGCTATGCGTCAGTGGATATGGCAGTTATGGGGTAAAAGGAGCAAATTAATAATATTAATATAATATCAAGGGGGGTAGCTAGCGTGTGCAGGGTGGTAGTTAGTGTGTGTGACGCCGCAACGGGTCTGCACTTGGTCTAGTAACACTTAAAACTACAGATTTTCTAACTTTGATTTCTCTTCACAGAATCTGGGGACTTTATATAGTGACTAGAATTAAATACAAATAGTGGGTGTGTCAAACATGATCAAACCCATTGACAAGGCAAATAGTCTTTCCAAAGAATTTTCAGAATTGGGGGAGGGGGAAAAATATTATGTCGAAGAAAAGAATATTGAAACAATGTTAAACCTACACAGAAAATATGCCCTAAATGACAATATCTAGCACAAGTAATGTGTTTTGGACATATTACGAATACTAAACCAATATATTTTGACTATTTCAGGCTCATCTGTTAAGCCTTTTTGACAATGTTAACAAAGTGGGTTTCAATGAAAAAAATTATGACCAGATCCTTTGCTTCGAATCTCAGGAAGGAGAAAAAGTTGATCTCATTGAACCAGTCACAGCACAGGTGAGAAAATATCCCAGGATAATGGAAGAGTATTGAAGAATTACAATAATCACAGAAAATCCTTTATTAGTTCACCCGTCCAGGAGGACCAAGTGGTTCTGTAGTATTCACCTGCAGCTTTTTTTGTAACATTGCTGTAGATTGTGGTTCCACGTACATCAAGCAGATAATTCTACATACATGTTCATCACTTACTTTGAGATGAAGGACTTCCTGAAATGAAATGCCCTTTTGTACTCTAGGTGCTGTGAAGGAAGGTGGTGTACAGGGTAGGCCTAGCTTCCTTGATGTCTGAATCACAGAAAGGCTACAGTAAGCAGGAGGCAATTTGGCCTGACAAGTCCTTAGTGGCTTTATTTATCAGCAATCCAGTTAGCTCAACTCCTCCACCCTCTCCTTTAAATCTTTTCCATTAAAATACGTATCCTGCTCTGCTAAGATTGAATTTGCCTTCCCAATGATCCATAGCAAAATAAATTAGGATAGGAAAAATATAAGAACCAAAGAAGGGGAGGAGTTTCTGTTCAGAGGAACTTCCTTGATCAGTGCATTTCTGCCCTGAAGAGGAAGGTTGTTTTGCTGGTTTGGTTCTGGGAAATGAACCAAAACAAATAGAGAAAGTACCAATAGGCAAACAACAAGGAAATAGCGAGCATAATATCAAAATTGAGGACAGGAATGGAAAAGAATGTAAATCACCTCCAAGTAAGAATAGTTAATAGATCTGTGCTCGGTAAACATGAATAAAAGGTTGACACAAAATGCTGGAGTAACTCAGCGGTTGAGACTTGAAAAGTTACCCATTCCTTTTCTCTGGAGAGGAATGGGTGACTTTTCAGGACTCAACCGCTGAATTACTCCAGCATTTTGTGTCTGTCTTCGATTTAAACCAGTATCTGCAGTTCTTTCCTACACATGAATAAAAGGTGGGCAGACAAAACTGTAAATGAATAATGCGAGATCTTTAAAATGGAAACATTTTGGCTACAGGATTTATGAAGGGAAAATAAGGTTTGCTTAATCTGCTGGATTTCTAAGAGAATGTTATGAGTAGAGTAGATGAAGAGCAATCAGTGGATGTGGTGTATTTGGGTTTCTGGAAGGCTCATAAGGGAGGTTAGTTAACAAGGTTAGGCACTCGGAATTAGGGGCTAGTGTACTGATGGATTGAGAATGGGTTATTTGATGACGAACAAAGAGTGTAATGAATGAATCCTTCTCAGATTGGTGGACTAGTGGAGTGTTCTTGGACCACAGCTATTCACAATAAATATCAATGATTTGTTGGCAGGGATGAAAAATCATATGTCCATTGAGTCATTTTGCAGACATTGCAGGTACACGGGATATGTTTTAAAGGGATAAAGACAACCTGAATGTAGGATCGAGAACATGGAAGTGGAATACAATGCAGAAAAATGTGATGTCAACCACTTTGCTGAATATATCAGCATAGTTAAATGTATTGGTATTTGTTTATTATTGTCAAATCATACTGCATATGCATGTATCAAGGTAGTGCAAGTCAGTGAAAGAAATATGGGCCTGTCCCACTTAGGCGACTTTTCAGGCAACTGCAGGAGACGATGCAGTCGCCACATGGTCGCCACATGTTCGCGGGTGGTTGCCGGGGAGTCGCCTTCATGGTCGTGAGGAGTTCCCGCATTCTGGGAACTAGTCGCGGACTCATTATGGTCACTGCAAATTTTTCAACTTATTGAAAAATTAGCGGCGACCAGAATGAAGCCGCCATGGAGAGTAGCGAGTATTCTCATGCGGTAGGTGCAAGGTTCTCGGAGGCTGTAGCCGGTGTTGACCGGTGAATTTCATTAGCTCATTGGTTTAAAAAAAACGTAAGCAGTAGTTTTCAGAACCAAGGATAACCAACCTATGTTAATGTTAATGTCCGCCGAGCTTCACAGCTGTGTATCTCTGGCTTCTCTAAAGTTGGCTGCACTCCTTCTCTCCCCTTTTTCCCCCCTTCTCCCTCCTTCTCTCCCCCTTTCCTCCCCCCCCCTTTTAAAGGACTTATGTGACCCTTCCTGTACACTGTGCTTTCACCGCCATAATTACAGCGCCAACCTTCCTGTTCATTGCGTTGTGTGTCTGTATCACACTGGCTTTGCAACATGTGAATTTCACTCAGACAGCGCTCCCCCCGCTTGCCCTGTCCCCCTCATAACGGGCTGGTGAAGGAAGCGATGTGTGATTTGACAGTCACCGGCAGTCGCCTGAAAGATCGCCTAAGTGGGACAGGCCCAATAGAATGCAGAATATGTGCAAGTTTGCAACAGCTAATTTAGATCACATATTCATCCTTAGCATATGAGAGATTGTTCAAGAATCTGATAACAGGGGGAAAGATGGCTTTCTTGAATCCGGTGGTGCATATTTTCAAACTTTTATATCTTCTGCCAGTGGGAAAAGGGAGAAGAATGAATGACTGTCCTTGATTATATGATGGCTGCTCTACTGAGGCAGCATGAAATGTAGATGGAGTTGATGGGTGGGGAAGGGGTTGTTAGGCACCACTGTACGACTTTCTATACCAGAACCTCATGCTTCAGTTTCTGCTTCTAAGCAAAATTGAGCTCAGTGTGAAGACTGACGTTTTAAGATGTGGATGGGGCTGGCGGAGGAGAATGTTAGTAGAGGGAAACTAATAGGGTCTCTGGAAGAACTGGAGGGACCTGAGATTTACCTGGTGGGGAATGGAAGTGTAAAGGGACTGGACATCCATGGTAAAGATGAAGCAATGGGGGTCTCGGAATTGGAAGTTATTTAAGTGTGAGGTATCTCGGATGTTGGTCGGAAAGGACAGGACAAAGGGAGACAAGATGGAATCGAGGTATTTGGAGATGAGTTCTGTGATGCAGGAGCACACAGAAACAATGGTCTGTCAGGACAGTTCTCTTTTGAATTTTGGGAAGGAGGTGGAATCATGAGAATGATGGGGGTCTGGTAAAACATGTGCATGATGGAAATTGTCTTAATGTAATTTCTCTATTCATGACATGATCCACGTTTATTATGTAACTTTTCTCAAATGTATGCTTTCAGTCTGAACTGTTGATACATTACCTAATCTCTTTTAATTATCTGACTCTTTAGGGCAATGTGGAGGTTTGGCTGGGACAGCTCCTGAATGGAGTCAGAAAGACAATTCACACCATTATTCGACAGGCTTCAATAGCAATCACTGACAGTGACATTAAATTATACGAGTTTCAAAATATGTTCCCTGCACAGATAGGTTTGCTGGGCATTCAGATGATCTGGACAAAAAACTCTGAAGAAGCTTTGAATAATGCCAGATTTGATAAGAAGGTATTGGAAATTGAATATAAAGTTTATTTCAGTCACTGTTATGGTACATAGCTCTGTATAGCGAATTCATCTGCCATCTCCAGGTTTTCCATTAATTCTCAGATACACTTTCAAGAGGATCAATACTCATTTTGTTAGCAGTTTACTGTTTTCAAGAGATTTAAAAAAAATTAACAAAGCTTCCAGTCACCAATTGAAATCTCATCATAACTTAACGTATGTCTACCATTTGCCCATCAGAAGGGTCATGAGCAGCATGGTGACGCAGCCAGTAGTGTTGTAATCTCACAGCCCCAGTGTCCTGGGTTCAACCCTAACCTTAGGAGCTGTCTTTATACCTTCCTGTGAATGTATTAATTTTCTCTTGGTGCTACAGTTTCCCCCAAATGCTAATGGTGTGCTGGTTGATAGGTTAGAAATTTGCCACAGTAAATACAATTGTCTCTGGTGTAGTTAAAGCAATGATGGCATCTGGTAAGAGATGGTGGTGCAGTATAGGTGGTAAGGTGGTATGACAACTTCCTGCCTAAGGAGAACCTGAACATCCAAGCATTTATATGTCCTTATCAAATCACAGTTTGTATCTGAATTTGCCACATAAAATGTGGTGTTAAAATGGTGTGGACAAACGCACCGACCTTCTCTGAATAATAAATGTGGTGTTAAAATTGTGGACAAACGCACCGATCTCTTCGCCCAGAGAAGAGGCGTCCGGCAAGGCTGCAATCTGAGCCCGACACTGTTTAATGTATATATCAACGATTTGGCAGTAAAGTTGGACCAGAGCACAGCGCCGGGCCTCTGTCTTCTGAACGGAGAGGTAAAGTCCCTGTTTTATGCGGATGACGGTTCTGCTGTCCCCCACAGAACAGGGACTGCAGCAACAGTTGGAACTACTTGATGAGTACTACCAAAATTGGGCCCGGGCAGTAAATCTAAAGAAAACCAACATCATGATTTTTCAGAAAAGACCCAGATGTCAGGAAGATAAATACAAATTTACTCTCAATGGTATTGTTATCGAACACACTATGAGCTATACTTACCTTGGTCTAACTGTTTCAGCATCAGGGAGCTTCAATATGGCAGTGAATGCACTAAAAGAGAAAGCTCGAAGAGCTTTGTATGCAATAAAAAGAAGATTCTACACCATCCAAATTCCAATTAAAATCTGTCTTAAAATATTTGACAATGTAATCCAGCCTATTGCGCTTTATGGTAGTGAAGTATGGGGTCCGCTCAGTCACCATAGGTATAGTAAATGGGAAAAACATACAACGGAGGCCCTGCATGCGGAATTTTGTTGGAACATCCTCCGTATCCAAAGGAAAACACCAACAAACGCATGTAGGGCGGAATTAGGCAGATACCCACTGATAATAAATATCCAGAAAAGAGCACTACATTTTTGGAATCACCTTAAATCTAGCCCCCCAGATACCCTCCAGTTTAAAGCCCTTCAAACACAAGAGGGGAGCCCAGAAAAGAGTTCCCTGTGTCAGTTGGTACTGAGACTAACTACCCCTATTCAGTTAAACCCTATCCAGTTAAATCCTGACCAGCCTCAGATCAATACTGATCCCCAATCACCAGTTAGAGTGAACCAAATTATCAAACAATGTAAAGAAACGTATTTGGAACATTGGGATAAAGAAACCAAAAGCCAAAGCAGATTAGAATGTTACCGTGCCCTAAAAAGAGATTATAAATTGGCAGACTATCTCTCAACTGTTAGAGACATAAAGCAGAGACAGACCCTCACCAAATACAGGTTAAGTGACCACTATTTGGCAGTTGAAAAAGGAAGACAGAAGAGATTCTGGCAACCAAGAGAAAACAGAATATGTGGCCACTGTTTGACAGATGGGGTTGAAACAGAGGTGCACTTCCTCCTAAAATGCAAAATATTTGGCAAAACAAGGAAAACATACTTTGACAAACTCAGTCTGGCAATCCCTGATTTTAAAGAACTAGATGATACATCAAAACTAAGAATAATCCTTGCCGAATGAAATACAGCACATCTTGGTGCACAATACGTAACAGCATGCCATAACCTGAGAGACGGTGAATGACCAACATGTACATATGTACGCACACACTAATTGACATTAACTGACACTAAGAAATTAATATTGAATTGCTAAATTTGCTTTTCTGTTGTACTGCTTACAGTTGCAAGAATGTGTAGCAATCAATAAAGGGCTATAGGCCTATTGCGAGTTTATGTACAGGGACATATCTATTCATGCACTGTATACTTGTATTTATACTTATGCATTTTAAATATGTACGTCATGTTTTATACTTTGGCAATATAATAATGTATTTTTTATCATGCCAATAAAGTTTTTTTTAAATTGTTACAGAGAAAGGTTGAACAAGTTAGGGCTTTATTCTTTGGAGCGCAGAAGGTTAAGGGGGGACTTGATAGAGGTTTTTAAAATGATGAGAGGGGTAGACAGAGTTGACGTGGAAAAGCTTTTCCCACTGAGAGTAGGGAAGATTCAAACAAGGGGACATGACTTGAGAATTAAGGGACTGAAGTTTAGGGGTAACATGAGGGGGAACTTCTTTACTCAGAGAGTGGTAGCTGTGTGGAATGAGCTTCCAGTGAAGGTGGTGGAGACAGGTTCGTTTTTATCATTTAAAAATAAATTGGACGGGAAGGGAATGGAGGGTTATGGTCTGAACGCAGGTATATGGGACTAGGGGAGATTATGTGTTCGGCACGGACTAGAAGGGTCGAGATGGCCTGTTTCCGTGCTGTAATTGTTATATGGTTATATTATATTATATGGTTAATTGGAAAATTGATGGGGGACTTGATCTGCCATAGGAGGTGATAGAGGCAGATACAAATATATCACTTAAAATACATTTGTACAGGTACTTAGATAGGAAAGGCACAGAGAGAGATTAATCTAACGCAGTCAAATACGATTAGCATAGGTAGACATTATAATCAGTATGGATAGGGTGGACTGAAAGGCCCCGTTTCTATGCTGCATGATTCTATGGATAAAAGAGGAATAGTGTAAATGGATGCTTGATGGTCTCAGGGATTTGGTGGTCCAATAGACCTGTTTCCCAACGGTATGACTATGACTGATAGTTATCTTTAGAAATACTTACATTCTGTTTATATATTTCTGGCTAGTTTATCTTCTGTATTATTTTTTCATTCTTTGTTATTTTATCAAATCTTCCGACCTACCTTCTGTGCAGTAACGTTCAATGTTTGAATCATTCTACTTGCACTGTAAGAATCCATATGCTACATGGATTGCAATGGCTGAAGGCTGAATGGCTGAAGTAGAATGATATAAACATGAAATCTGAATAATATAACCCTGAAAATATTACAACTTTAAATATTTGTTTGGTGCAGATCATGCAAACAACCAATCAGACATTTATGGATATGCTTAATGATTTAATTGACATGACAACTCGAGAACTAACAAAAATGGAACGGATAAAATATGAGACACTGATCACCATCCATGTACACCAGAAAGACATTTTTGATGATCTGGTATGTTATCCTGTTTCCTAAAACAAATGTTAATGAAATGTGATGCAGGAAGTATGTAATGCTTTTATTTTTTTGCAACATTGCATTAGGTTCGGATGAACATTAAATCCACATCTGACTTTGAATGGCAAAAACAATCCCGGTTTTACTTTTTAGAGGACACAGACAAATGCATTATTCAGATTACAGATGTTGAGTTCAACTATTGCAATGAATATCTTGGCTGTACAGATAGACTTGTAATAACACCATTAACCGATAGGTAAGAATTTTAGTTGAAAATAAGTCGAATTATGTTGAATATTTATTAAGCATCCATTAGTATACTATTAACGTGAATATATAATCTGGAAAGATCGCATGCAGTTCTACACTGACCATTCTGTGTATCTGCAAATTTTTAAACTGAATTATTTTTTTCCAAAGTCTAAATCACTAATATAAATTGTGCAAAACGATGATTCCAGTACTGATTTTACTTTGGAGTCACGTGAGTGACTACGTGAAGAACCCGCTCAGCGTGCAGGCGCGGCATTACGCCAGCAGTGCAACAGCGGCAGGCGGGAGTCGGGCGCTCCCGCTACAAGCCTGAAAGAAAGGAACGTTAGGTAAGTACTTACCTTCAGACTAAAATCGGTCTTTGCCTTGTTTTTTGCTCCAGGGGGAGCAAAGCAGCAGAGGGAAGCGGCCCCCATTCGACTCCAGGGAAGGAGCCGACAGTGGAGGGGGGAGAGGCGGCTACGGGACCGCACACGCTGCGGTCCACAGACACGGGTGCTACGCTGATGCCCAGTCCGCTAAAACAGCTGTCTGACCATCAGCAGCGGACTGGAGGGAAATTTAAAAACCGGCCGGCACCCCTGAGCAGGGGCAAGTCCGCCAAGGGAGCTAACACTCCCACTCCAGTGCTACAGCACTGGCCATCTCCTTTGTCGAGGATTGATGAGAACCAGAGCTGGGCTGGTCAAGAAGAGGGGTCACTGGCTGAACAACCTCAGGCTTGAGGTACAGACACGGAAGATGGGATCCGCACTTCAAATCAGGAAGCGAGATGGCTTTTCAGTCTCAAGCCAGAGGCCAGCTTACTACCTGTTTTTTTTTCAAAAAACCTCTCCAGCAGGACGTCCTCAGGAGTTGGATTTCATCACGTCCCCTAAATTGCATTTACTCAAAGTGCCCGCCATTATTGGGGGATACATTGAGCATCGCTCTTAAAAAAAAAAACCCAAATATTTTAAAAATGTATTTGATATCCCTGACGTCAGCTATCATTTTCGCATGCTCTTTCCAGAAGGTCAAGGTAGTATGGCCAAACACCTGACCCTACTGTTCGCAGTGCTCCGCAACTTCTCAGGAAGTTATAAAACCTGCCCTCAACTAAAAATTTACAGGACTGTGTGAACGCCGACCTCACAACCACAGATCCTGCTGTCTGGCTAAGTTATCAAACCAAGCCTAAAAAACTGGACGAAGTGTCCAACATATCGGCGTAAGAGGGCAGGGTCTGGAATGAGCACCACACGTAAACCAGTCAGCAGTACCTCTAACGCATCCACCAGCAAGGTCTACCTCATGGTACTGGTGAAAGCTCGGGGCCTGCATGCCAATCCCGTAAGCCTTTCAGGCCAGGGCCCAGAGCAGGCCCCATGGAAAATGCGCCACCCCCGCCACGTCACACGACGTGCAAGACTCGTTGGACCAGGAGGAAACAGAAGAATACCCATAACCATGGAGGTAGGTGGGTCTGGTTCCTACCAACGTATAGAAAATAGGGGCTTAATACTAACAGGGGGGAGATTACACCTGTTTTTTAAGAAGCACGGGAGTCTATCACGAGTGATCAGTATAAACTCAATGGCTTTAGTGGATACAAAAAACAATTCATACTAGTGTAATTGCCACCAGTTCAACATTTACCCCAGAGGGTATTTTTCTCTCTCCGTTAAGGAAACGAGAGGGACAAGCTGAACTTGTGAGACTAATTATAAAGGGTATCATGGGAAACATGAACCCTTGGAATTCGTATCAAATATTCGTCACTAAACCCAAAAAGATGGTGGATGTCGCATCATCATTGACTTAACTGCACTAAATATGTTTGTTAAGTATATATTTCAAAATGGAAACGGTGGTTACTGGCAAACGACTAATTTCCAAAGGTTACTTCATGGCAAGCATTGATCTTAAAGATGTTTACTATTTAGTACCATTCACAAGGATCATAGCAGATACCTGAAATTTACCTGGATGGGGCAGCTATGGCGATTAAAACGTTACCCAATGGTTTACATCAGCCCTAGATTATTCACCAAGATACTAAAAACAGCCCTGGCAAAACTAATAAGAAAACCATGGATTTGGCCATGTCAGCTGTTTCAGCTACAAAACAGTTTTCTAAACCCTGGGGTTTGTTTTTACATCCAGATAAATCAAAGTTGAAGCCATCCACTATCATGGACTTAGACTTCACAATTAATTCAGTCCATATGACTGTAACTTTGCCAAAAGACAAAACGGTTGAATTGGCACAATTATGCCATAATTTAATGGTCAACAAGCAACCAACTATTCAACTAATAGCAAGAATAATTGGGAAAATGGTAGCAGCATTCCTGGCTACACAATTCGGACCATTGCATTATGAAATCTACAAAGAGCAAAGGTACAGGCATTAAAATATCAGGCAGGTCATTATGATCGGGTCATGTAATTACCCACGGGAACTATATCAAAACAGTTGGCATAGTTTCAGCCCTATCATTATCTAACAGGTGGTAGATGGACTAACCTAAAGTCATCATTACTACTTACACGGGGCATTAATTATTTAGCGATGTTGGGTGCCTTTTATGGATTAAAAGCATATACATCAAATATGCATCACTGCATGTACGGTTACAAATGGATAATACTACGGTGGTGGCCTACATTAACCATATGGGAGGCATAAAATCGTTATCATGCGACAAATTGGTCAACACAATTTGGCAATGGTGTGTCAAAAAGACGTATTTGGCTGTCAGCAACTTACCTATCAGGTAAGCTAAATACAGTGGCAGACACCAGGTCACGCAAATTCAATGACAACATCGAATGGATGTAAAACCCAAAGTATTTGCAAAAATTATCAAGCTATATGGCACGCCAGATATCGATTTATTTGCATCAAGGCTAAATCACCAGATACCTATGCATGTCGCTTGGGAACCAGACCTAGAGGCAGCAGCGGTAGTAGATGCCTTCACGCTGGATTGGGGAAATTCCTTCTTCTATGTTTTCCCTCCCTTTTGACTCATCAGTCAGGTACTACGAAAAATACAGATGGACTCTGCATCAGGGTTTGATAGTACCCGACTGGCCTACACAGCCATGGTTCCCAGTACTGCATGACATGTTTGTTGAAACACCGATGGTATCCCCAGTGACCCAGAGTTGTTAACTCACCGGGTATCAGGCATAAGCTACCCATGCTATGAGAAAATCAAACTCATGGGTTGCAAGGTTTAAACAGACCTTATCTGGAACTGGGATTGTCAGAACAAACCATCAACACCATGTCAGCATCCCTTTCGAATATCCACGAAGAAGCAGTACTTAACCAGCATCGAGAAATGGGAGAAGTACTGCCAGGAAACAAGGACCACGTACACAACAGCAACAGCCACCGACGCACTGGAGTTCCTGGCCTACCTACACCACAAAGAGGAATCGGCTACAGTGCCGTCAACACAGCAGGGAGTGCCCTGTCTGCTTATTTGAAACCAGCACCAGGACAACAGCTGATGGGATCCCATCCACTGGTGGTCAAATTAATGAAGGGCATCTATAGCATCAAACCCTAGACCAAGGTATACCCATTTATGGGATGTCAGTGTGGTCCTGATGTACCTCAGGAGATGGCCACCAGCCAGATCCCTCAGCCTCGAACAACTACCCTGAAAACGCTCATGTTGATGGCACTTGTATCCACTCAGAGGGTCCAGTCACTACATCGATTGCGACTGGACAACATGGTGACCACCCCAGACAGATCTCGTTCATCATCCAGGGCCTGGTAGAACACAGCAGGCCAGGTATAGCCAATCCAGTTGTGGTGTTCCGTGCTTACCCGCCAGAGCCGCGGTTGTGTGTCATGACCTATCTACTATATTATATAGACACAACCTATAACATCAGAGGGAGTGAAAAAGCCTTATGGGTCAGCCACAAAAAACCTCATGGCCGGGTAATGAGCCAAACCATTGCAAGATGGCTCAAGCAGGTACTAAAGGCTGCCAGAATAGACACTAACTTTTTTCAAATCTCATTCCACCAGGGTAGCGTCTACATCAACGGTCGAAAGAATGGACGTACCGATGGACCATATTCTGACGACAGCAGAATGGTCGAGGGAAACGACATTCAGAAAAATTTACATAAGCCGTTGACGAAACCTGACTTGTTTGCAGAAAAATTTTACAAACTGCAAATATTTAATTTAAGCCCGGGGGAACAATTTAATTGTTATTGTTACTAAATACCATTTTGTTTCTCGAAAAACAGATTCATTGGTTGGTTACGATAACACACTTCCTCCCTCAAGAACTTCGGCAGTGAGTGAAATAAACTGTTACACGGTTTGAAAAAACAGAGCTTTGAAGTCTTCACGTAGTCACTCACGTGACTCTGAAGTAAAATAGTAAGGTTAAACGAGAACTTACCAGTTTGAAGTTTGATCTATATTTTATGAGGCGTTACGATGAGGGATTACGTGCCCTCCGCTCCCACCCTCATTATATGGATCAAACTAATAAATTGATGTCTCCTTTTCTTTACTATGTTTACTTCAAATAACTGTGTCTATCTGTGATTCCACACCGCTGCTTGGAAGTATGCCGCGCCTGCGCGCTGAGCGGGTTCTTCACGTAATCCCTCATCGTAACTCCTCATAAAATACAGATCAAACTTCAAACTGGTAAGTTCTCGTTTAATCTTACTATTTTACAGCATGTCTGAAAAGCCAACGTTAACACTCTGTTACTCCATTTTCAGTCACTTAGCTATCCATTTTGCTGCATATTTCCTGACACTGCATGTGCTGACATTAATCAATAGTTTTATTTTAATATACTTTATCAAAAGAACTAAATATATTACTTCTGCTTAATGACACTTTGATATTCTCATCGATATCTCTTCAGTTTGGTTTGTCAACTAAGACTCACATATTGAAATCCATGTTGTAGGTATGTTACAAAACTTACCTTCAGCGGTGCTGCAGTTCTGCTACTGGCCATTTGTGCGCAACTTTGGCGCCTTTGAGGGGGGGGGGATTAAAATGCCATTTTCTGCTGCCTGTCCGAGATATATTTTCTCGGGCTACTACCTAATGCTGAATAATCGCTCCAACTGCCGTTCTCGGAATTAAAAAAAACAAACCGCGGGGCAATTTCAGCGTTGGAGTAAAATAAAAAAAAAACGCCGTCAATGCAGGCAACAGAACAGATCTCATGTACGGGACAAAACATAAGCTAAGTCGTTTATTTTACAGATAAACTTGCTTCTTAGGATTACTTTAATCAAAATTTCATCAGCGAAAATGTGATTATGTAAATATACAAACCGGCAGTTTTTTTCCTGCCGATATGGGGTTTAAATTCACCGCAACCGCAACCGCTACGTTCCAATCGATCGCGTTCCACAAAATCTCACTTGCAAGATGATTAAAATGGCCATTAATTTACGGGAATTAAACACTAAATTCCTTCCATTTGGCCTATAAATTCATGACAATGAGATTTAAAAATCATGTTATATTGTGAATTCTTGTGTGAATGTTATTTGGACACTTAGGCTATTTAAAAATGATAACCTTTTCTTAAGAAATGGATTGATGTTTAGATCTAGTAATTTAATTTTGTAATTAGCTACAATTAGGTAACTAACAAATTATATGCTTTAATTTCAGGTAATCCAAGTAAGATTGTTTCATATTTGTTTCAAAATGCTTCAATCTATAATAACTGAAAATTTCATTCAGTTCTCTTAATTTTTAAGAAAATTATGGGCTTTTGACTGTCCTCGATCACAACTTTTGAGTTAAGTCAATGGAAAAGCAATTGGGAGCAAGATGCTAATTTCAGTGTATGAAAATGGCCATACCATTTCTAATACTGAAGATATGAAAGTGAATTAGGTGTCAAATGAAACTTCTTTTTATGCTTTATCTGATGGGATAAATTGCAGACTTGATTTTTTAAATCTCAACATTTTGTAACATTGCTACATGTTGGCAATTCAATGTAATTTTTTTTAACTTTTTCCTTTCGTCTCCTTCAGTAATAATTTCTTTCCTACCACATATATTTTACTAATTTCTTTTTATGAACATTTCAGGTGCTACATTACACTGTCTCAGGCCTTAGGAATGAGTATGGGTGGTGCACCAGCAGGACCTGCAGGCACGGGCAAAACGGAAACCACCAAAGACATGGGGAAGTGTCTTGGAAAGTACGTTGTTGTATTTAATTGTTCAGATCAGATGGACTATAGAGGTTTAGGCCGCATCTACAAAGGTAAGAGGAAGTAGGGTGGTAATGCTTGTTTTATTTGCATGTGCAGCTTATAATACATCAAACTGTGTGCATAATAAGTTTTTAATAGACTACACACTAAAATTTCAAGGATACAAATGTTTTGAGAGGGTAAATGAAAAATAAATGTTGCTATGTAACATTTAGTGCAGCAGGTAGTTAGGAAGATAAATGACATATTGGTCTTTGTGGCTGGGGATCAGAATTTTGACATAGAGAAGCATTGCTGCATTTATACAGGATAATAATAATAATAATAATACATTTTATTTGCGGGCGCCTTTCAAAGTCTCAAGGACACCTTACAGAAATTAACAAAAGAGAAAAAACATATAGTCGGAGTAAAATAAATAATAAGGACATCACCAATACACAAATTAAAGACGGAATTCGCTCCAAAGACAAAAAATCAAAAACACAATGTGAAGAGAGAGCAGCGGCAGCTAAACCGCACCAGCGTCCACTCTCCCTTCCAACAGCCATCTTGGACACAGACTAACATATTCACATTACACACAAAAAATCATCCCCCCCACAGTGGTTACCACTATGGGGGAAGGCACAATGACCAGTCCCCATCCCCAGTTCTCCCAAAGTCAGGCCTATTGAGGCCTCCGCTATTGCCTTTACGGAAGCCCGATGTTCCTGGCCGTTCTGGCCGGGTGCTGTTGCCCCGGCGTCGGGAGAGTACTCTCAGCGGCTGGGCCACCTGGAACGGCCGCTTCCTAACTGGGGACCGCGGCTTCCGAAGCCGACAAGGCCGCGCCGGTTTGGAGCTCCCAGGCTCCCGATGTTAAAGTCGGCACCGCCCGCTCCACTCCGCAGACCTGCAGCCCGGAGGTGTTGATCTCGGCGGTCACAGCTCACTGAAGCTCCAGCGCGTCAATCCAGCGCGGCGACCCAGGCATGGCATTGTCTGCTCCGCTCCACGATAGCGCTCCACCAAAGCCGAGGTGCTGGGCGGTCCCGCCAGGAAACGGCGCTCCACACCCGCTGGTAGGCCACGAGGACGGGTCGACGGGGCAGCCCGGAGAAAAAGCTGCCTCACCGACCAGGTAGAAATATTGTTACCCCCTACCCCCCACATTAAAAAGTCTATCTCTCCCACAAACAAGGCACAGGACTCACTAAAACTGCAAAAAAAAAAAGTGAATTAAACGGACGGCTGCTGGTTCGCAGCCGTTCCCCAAGATGGCTCCTCCTCCCGATAGAGAGAGAGACAGGATGTGGGCAAGACTGCATGTTTGGGGAATTGAGGGGTATGGGAAATTGGCAAAGGAGAGTTATGCATTGGGACAGGTCAGGGATGGCGGTCAAGGCTGATGAACCAGGTGAAATACTGCTGCCCCTATTTTCTTGTGTTTGTGTGTTCTTTGCATTCTTTCTTTAATATTCTCCAAAATGCTCTATGTTGACATAAGTAATTTTGAAGGACAATCGTGGAAGTAAAAGATTAGCCATATATTTAGCAGATAATCCATCAAACAATTTTGAGTATCAGGCTGTTTTAAGTGTCGGGTATTTGATTTACTGTTGTTTACTATTTAGGTCTGGCTCAGTCTGGTGCATGGGGTTGCTTTGATGAATTTAATCGTATTGAATTGCCAGTACTATCAGTAGCTGCTCAACAAATTTATATTGTACTGCAGTGTAAGAAGAACAAAAAACCCAATTTTCTCTTCACTGATGGTGACACTGTAGAAATGGACAGAGAGTTTGGTATTTTCCTAACCATGGTAAGAGACTGTTGAAAATAAGATGGATTTTGACAAAATGAAATAAACCTCCAGAGATTTTACTATATATTTTGGAATATGTCATATTAATAGTGTTTTAATCTCTGCATGTAGTTACTTATTCTTTGCATGTAGTTACTTAAATCAATTTTAAATTTAGAACCCAGGCTATGCAGGACGTCAGGAACTACCTGAAAATCTAAAGATTCAGTTCCGTTCAGTAGCCATGATGGTGCCAGACCGTGCTATTATAATGAGAGTGAAGTTGGCTAGCGCCGGTTTCCGTGATAACCAAATCCTCAGTCGGAAGTTTTATACACTCTACAAACTTTGTGAGGAGCAATTATCTAAACAGGTAAACTAAACTGTTATATGTGATCTTTTGTGGAAACGAGGAGCTGCAGATGATGGTTTAAATAAAAAGGATACAAAGTGCTGGAGTAACTCAGCGGGTCAAGTAGCATCCCCGGAGAACGCAGATAGGTGCCAATTCAGGTTTGAATCCTTCTTAAGATCCGAAGAGTCCCGACTCAAAATATCACCAATCCATGTTCTTCGGGGATGTTGGTTGACTAGCTGAGTTATTCCAACATTTCGTGCCCTAATATATGGGATCTTTTGTTGCATTGATGCTTATTATGATGCGAGATAAGATTTTCTCAGAGCCATTAACAAGTTTGGAGCGTCTAGACAATCAGTTGAATTGTGGTGATTCATGCTCACTACCCAGATGCAGCAGAACTAATTAGTTGGCCCAAGGCATCACAGACCTCAGTGTTGGAGCCTGAGCAAAGCCATCATTGGTATGTTACGGACATTTTGTTCACAAGAGGCCACTAATAGTCTTAACTCTGGCAAAACCCATTCTTAGCTTTGAAAACAAAGTGCTGGGTGTAAAGTATTCATACATATTCATGTATATGTTAATGAGTTGGTGTTCAATGTAAGCATGGAATGCTGGGTAATAAATATCTCTCTCGTGATCCAGGCAACCTGCTTGTAAGTTGTTATTCATTCTGCCGCCCAGAATATAACAACATTGGCGATGAGGATGGGATAGAGTTTGTGAACTCATTTAAATACAGTGCAGGACTGTTTTGCAACACACAGTATTGTTTAACATTTTAAACAGTAAATAAGGAGTTGTGTCGCAGTTGTTTGCGAGCTGGACACAATAGGCGGCAGATCCTTCTATGCAGGGGACTGTAGTTTAAAACATTAGCTGGACAAATTGTCGAGAGTTTATCAGGCTATCTCTATGTTGTGTCTACGTGGCAAGATGCTGTCCTTGGGATTGTATCAGATTTTTTTTTGTCAAGTTCCTCAAGCCTTTGTACAGCTAAGTTTTGGGTGAATTGTTACACCAGAACAGACAGGGATTCGGGGTTTGTGAACGGACTTTAAAAAAAAAAGAGAACGTCATGATGGCAGTGTCCACAGGCTACATCGGAAACCTTGGCACTTTTGACAAGAGTAGAGAGCCGTTCAGCTCCTATATGGAGAGAGCAAACATGTTTTTCAGGGCAAACAACATAAGGGAGATTATTTGTGAAGGAGAGATAGAGACTGAAACAAATAAGGCCGTTTGCAACTGCATGAAAGCGATTTTGCTCACGGAGATCGGTCCTGAAATGTACCGCACACTCGTGAATCTCCTTGCACCCATAAATGCAAAAGACGTGCCATTTAATGACATTATGAAGAGGCACTTCAACCCAAAGCCTCTGGAAATTGCAGAAAGCTATAAATTTGGCACTAGAAACCAGAAGCAGAATGAGACAATCAATGAGTACATTGTTACCTTGAAAAACTTTGCATTGTAACATTGGAACCTTTCTCTGACGCGCACTATGCAACAGATTTGTTTCTGGTTTAGTGGATGAACATTCAGTCCAAACTCATGAACACCTCAGATCTTACGTTCGAGAAAGCATGCAAGATTGCTACCACAATGGAGATGACATCAAAAAATGCTCGCGAGTTTCGTCCACCACGAACTGCAGTGGCCGTTTACAGTCACAAGGCAGTGCCTATGGCCAAACCAAGAGGCACTAAACCAAAACCAAAGTATGGCAGGGAGCTGAGTTCAGCCAGTTGTTATCGTTGCAACAGTAATCACTCATCCCAATTTTGTCAGTTTAAAATGGCCAAGTGCTATAACTGCCAGAAGAAAGGCCATATCGCCTCAGCATGTCGGGCCGAGCATAAAACAGGAAACCAACAATCTGTGGGAATCAAGCGACAACACCGAAGAGGAGTTCACAACTTGGAGGTGAACCCAGATGGAAATGAACTTGGGTTGTACACCATTTATGCAACCAACATCGATAAGCCTATAACCAGCCAAGGCAAGGACATTCAAACTAAACTATTGATTAATGAACAGTTAATCGATATGTGTATTGACACAGCAGCAGATTGTTCGGTCATGAGTAGAGACCTGTACGAAACAAAGTTCCCACAGATATCATTGTTTGAGAGTAAAGTAGAGCTGAGAACCTACTCGGGCAAAGGTTTGGAGACATACAGACAAATGAACTGTAAAGTTCAGCATAATAGTCAGTCAGTGGCACTGCCCATCATAGTGGCCAGCTACAGAAATAAACCAACCCTCCTTGGAAAGGATTGGCTGAGTAGAATAGAATTGGACTGGAAGAACATTTTCAGCGTCAATTTGTCCAAATCACATCTTGAAAACGTCATAAGCAAACATGCAAACATTTTTGCTGACAGTGACACGGGAATAACAGGGTACTCTGCACACATTCGACTTAAGCAAGATGTGAGACCTGTGTATTGTCGACCAAGACCTGTACCATATGCACTAAAGCAACAAGTGGAGGAAGAACTTGACAGATTAGAGCGGAATGGAGTACTCGTGAAGACAGACCAGAGTAACTGGGCAATGCCAGTTGTGGCCGTACCCAAGGCCGACAAAACTGTTCGACTATGTGGTGATTACAAAGTCACAGTCAACCAAGCCGTTGATGACGAACAATATCCGTTTCCAACCTCGCATGATCTGTACACAGAAGTTAGGGCATAAGGGCAAGTGTCTTCACTAAACTGGATTTGTAAGTTAAGTAACTCACTGTATAAGTAAAAGGTAAATGTGTAGATATGTAAAGTAAATATATTATGTTTATCATTTAAGATTTCATAAATACTGGTTTAAATCAAGTATCACAACAACAAAATTGTAAACGTGTACTTGGATTTAATACTTGAAAAAAGAAGAGCAGTGTAATGTTTTCATACTTATTCATGGATATGTTAATGAGTTGGTGTTCAATATAAGCAGGGAATGTTGGGTAATAAATCTCTCTCTCATGATCCAGGCAACCTGCGTGTAAGTTGTTATTCATTCTGCCATCCGGAATATAAAACTGGGTAACTCAGCAAGTCAGGCAGCATCTTTGGAGGACATGGTTGGGCATAATTTTGGGTAGGGACTAATGAGGAGTCATGGATTTCGGTAGTAGGAACAAAGGCGCAGACTATTTTCTAAATTGCGAGAGAATTCAGAAATATGATCTGCAGAGGGACTTGGGAGTGCTGGTGCAGGATTCCCAGGAAGTTAATTTGCAAGTCGAATCGGTAGTAAGGAAGGAAAATGTAATGCTAGCATTTATTTTGAGAGGTCTAGAATATAAAAACAGGGAAGTAATGCTGAAGGTTGATAAGCTACTGACCGGACTTCATTTGGAGTATTGTGAGCAGTTTTTGGGCTGCATACCTAAGGAAGAATGTGTTGACATTGGAGAAGGTCCAGAGGAGGTTTACAAGAATAATCTCCGGAATGATTGGGTTAACATATGATGAGGTTTGACGGTGCTGGGATTGTACTCACTGGGGGACCTCATTGAAACTTACCGAATAGTGAAAGGCCTGTATAGAGTGGCTGTGGAGAGGATGTTTCCACTAGTGCAAGAGTCTAGGACCAAAGGCCATAGTCCCCAAATAAAAGGGTGTATCTTTTGAAAGGAGATGAGGAGGATTTCTTTAGTCAGAGGGTGGTGAATCAGTGGAGGGTCTGGAATTCATTGCCACAGATGAATGTGGAGGCCAAATCAATGGATATTTTTAAGGCGGAGATTGACAGATTCTTGATTAGTAAGGTTGTCAGGGGATATGGGGACAAGGCAGGAGAATGGGGTTGAGAGGGAAAGATTGATCAACCATGATTGAATGGTGGAGTAGACTTGATGGGCCGAATGGCCTAAGTCTGCTCCTACAACGTGAACTATGGACTAAAGGAGACAGAAAGGAAACAATAGGGTGATAAGACAAATTTTGAAAAAGTAGCAAAATGTAAAGCCAAGTATAGAGGTGGTAGGGAATGGGGGAAGAGGGGACAGGGGATGGGATAGTGGGAGAATGAGTGGGAGAATCTGGGGTAAAAAAGGGGATGACTGGGGAAGAAATAAAATGGGGTGGGGTGTTACCTAATATTGGAGAATTCAATGATTGATTGATAAGCTACCCAAGCGGAATATGGGATGCTGTTTCTTCATTTTGCTCATGGCATCATTCTGGCAATAAAGAAGGCCTGGACAGAAAGGTAATTGTGGGAAGTGAAGTTAAAAATGTCAGCAACCGGGAGATCCTGAGTTGACCAACAAAAGTGTTTAGTGAAATGATCACCTAGTTTACATTTGAATATGGAACACTATGGACTTTAACTAAGCACCAAACTACGAATTGCTTTGGTTGCAATAAGGACTTCAGGCTTTGGGTTTTTTTTGGCATCATATTGGGACACCAGCTATTTACAATATATATTAATGATCTGGATGAGGGAATTGAATGCAACATCTCCAAGTTTGCGGATGACACGAAGCTGGGGGGCAGCGTTAGCTGTGAGGAGGATGCTAGGAGGCTGCAAGGTGACTTGGATAGGCTGGGTGAGTGGGCAAATGCATGGCAGATGCAGTATAATGTGGATAAATGTGAGGTTATCCACTTTGGTGGCAAAAAACAGGAAAGTAGACTGTTATCTGAATGATGGCCGATTAGGAAAAGGGGAGATGCAACGAGACCTGGGTGTCATGGTACACCAGTCATTGAAAGTAGGCATGCAGGTGCAGCAGGCAGTGAAGAAAGCAAATGGTATGTTAGCATTCATAGCAAAATGATTTGAGTACAGGAGCAGGGAGGTTCTACTGCAGTTGTACAGGGTCTTGGTGAGACCACACCTGGAGTATTGCATACAGTTTTGGTCTCCTAATCTGAGAAAATACATTCTTGCCATAGAGGGAGTACAGAGAAGGTTCACCAGACTGATTCCTGGGATTTCAGGACTTTCATATGAAGAAAGACTGGATAGTACTCGCTAGAATTTAGAAGAATGAGGGGGGATCTTATAGAAACTTACAAAATTCTTAAGGGGTTGTACAGGCTAGATGCAGGAAGATTGTTCCCGATGTTGGGGAAGTCCAGAACTAGGGGTCACAATTTAAGGATAAGGGGGAAATCTTTTAGGACTGAGATGAGAAAAACATTTTTTTCACACAGAGAGAATCTGTGAAATTCTCTGCCACAGAAGGTAGTTGAGGCCACAGTTCATTGGCTATATTTAAGAGTTAGATGTGGCCCTTGTGGCTAAATGGATCAGGGGGTATGGAGAGAAGACAGGTACAGGATACTGAGTTGGATGATCAGCCATGATCATATTCAATGGCGGTGCAGGCTCAAAGGGCCGAATGGCCTACTACTGCACCTATTTTCTGTGCCTATATTGTGTTTTGAATATATTTTATGTTTGTTTATAATGTTATCTGTTGAGTACTGTGTTTACAGACATGTTTGACTGTTCCCATTCGGTATATACAGTATGACAATAAAACGGTTGACTCTTGATGCCCCATCTAAGTGAGTCCCATTTACCTGCATATGGCCTATATCCCTCTATATCTTTTCTATCCATATACCTATTCAAGTGTAATGTAAATGCTGTTATAGTATCTGCCCAGACTCTCTCCCCTCATTCCATATTTCCACCACCCTCTGAGTGAAAAGGTTGCATCTCAGGTTCCTATGAAATCTTTCCCCTTTCACCTTAAACATATGGTTCTTGATTCACCTATTCTGGGTAAAAGACACTGTGGAATAATTCTACCTAATGACTTTATCCATCTCGAAGAGATCATCCCGCAGCATACTGCGGTCCAAGCCTGCCCAATCTCTCCCTACAGCTCAGGCCCTCGAGTTCTGGCAACATCCTTGCAAATCTTCTTTGCACTCTTTCCAGCTTCATAGCATCCTTCCAGTAGTGAGGTGACCAAAACTGTAAACAATACTCCAATGTGGCCTCAACAAGAGGCCACATAGTGCCATATAATGCCATACAACTGTCACATAATGTCTCAATCTCTATACCCCATGTTCTCTAGATATGCTGCCTGACCCACCGAGTTACTCCAGCATTTTGTGTCTTTTTCCCTCTATACTCAATAACCTGACTGATGAAGGCCAATGTGCCAAAAGGACTAATCTACCAAACAATAATTGTATATTTGGCCAATTTTCAAAAATAATACAAGGAGTTAGCTCCAGCAAGTCTCAGTTTATTCAGACATGCACAATCTGTGTCAGACAAATATTAGTTTAGTTTGATTCATCATCTGTAACATGTTGGTCTCTGAAACAAAAGTTGTTGGATCAATTCCCAGACTAGCCACTTAATTGCTTATTTGTGTAAATATGGAAGCTTCCTGGCCTCTCCTTACCAGCCTGTTCCTGACTGTGCTCCAAATATATCTGCAGAGTAGTAAAAAAGTAGTACAAAGTAGAACTGCTGATGCTGGTTTACAAAAAAAAAAAGACACAAAGTGCTTGAGTAACTTAATGGTTCTGGCAGCATCTCTGGAGAACATGAATAAGTGATGTTTCGGGATGGGACCTTTCCTCAGGCTCTCCAGGGATGTTGCCTGACCTGCTGAGTTACTTCAGCACTTTATGCCTTTTTTTTGTTCCTCTAGCAGTTTGTTCTTAACTCAATGAAAAGTAAGCTTGTCTTTCTCATATTGTTTGACAATTATTTGAGTATCTATTGACTGGTAATTTTTGGACAATAATCTTTCCACTCACTGTTAAATAACAATGGTGCAAGTTTGCCTCACTGACAGGGCATGGGTTTTATTTTCAAGACTTCAAAATTAAAGAAATAAATAACTGGCTTAATATATATAAAGTGTAATTCACAAAGCACATTCCAGCCATTTATGTTGCTGAACAATTGTAGTAACGAAAATATCATAGCCATTCTGCAGACAACAAACATGGCGATAATTCTACTGAGGTCATTTGAGAGATAATCATTGTTCAGGATACCGAGCAAAACTTCCTTTCATCAAAATAATGTCATAGAGATAGTTTATTCACAAACTCAAATTAGATCAACCGGGTCTTTAATTAGCAATTCATCTGAAAGAAATGGCCTCTGATAGTATTCACTCAGTACTACACTGGGTTGTCACCCAGATTACACGATGAAGTCTCTCTGGTCAGGCAGTGGTGCATGGTCAACTCATTTGAGCATTGTTAGAGACTGTGCCTGAAAGTGTGGTCATAAAAAAAATATTTCCAGTAATAAGGTGCAAAAACTGTAAGATGCAATGGATGTAATTATAAAACAAAGTTGAAGAAGATTATCTTAATAAATTAATTCAGTGAGACTTCAACTCTACACCAATATAGAAATTGCATGGTGGAAATAATTGTGATTTTTACATATATATTGAAAATAATGGAATTTATGATGCTGCAAAACGGGATAATTTGCATTCTGGGCTTGGTCTATCTTCTGCAACATATTAACAATGTTTATTGTATGATATTATTATTGTCTAACCGTGACAGGTTCATTACGACTTTGGTTTGCGTAACATTTTGTCTGTGCTGAGAACTCTGGGTGCTGTTAAGAGATCAAATCCAACAGAACCTGAGAAGACAGTGGTCATGAGAGTTCTGCGTGACATGAATCTCTCTAAATTGGTATGTACTGTGAAACTGGACTGTCAAGACTTGAAGAAATAACTCTTTATGCTGATTTAATGATTTGTGTAATTGCATTGTTAACTTAAGGTAAACCTGGTCAATGTATGAGTATTATTCACTTCCATTAAATATTGCATTCATGTTTTACAATGAAATGTATTCAAAGTCTATCAAAGTCATTTGTCCATTGTGTTTTGTCCACATTCAAACTTTACACATAAATCTTGATTTATCATCTTTATGATATCCTCTTGCCGCCTCGGGTCTTTATCCGAAAACTGTCAGTTCCAACATGCTTTTCACCAAAGATGAAGATGCTCACCTACCCTTTATCCATACTGATAAATACAAACTGAATTGGGCCATTCAAAAAATACTAATCCCTTACTATTTCCCAACGTCTCTTTAAATTTTTCAACAAAGGGGTTACAAACGTCCCGTTGTAATATTATTGCTTGTTCTATTGTGGTCACTTTATATGGCTAAATAAGTCATACTTGTTTTTTATGTTTTGGGAATCTATACATCCAAGTTTGTTTTTGTGCACTCTTGTTCTGGAAGAACAGTTTACCATAGAACAAAGGTTCCCAACCTGGGATAAATTTCACCTACCCAGGGGGTAAATTTGTTGATTCTGGATTTGTACATCTTTTTTTTCATTGATTGACTGTGTTTGGTTCTGGTATACCGGTATCTGTTCATCATTAGATGTTCATAAATAAGTGAAATAACATTGTTATGTGTTATTAAAATTGCCAGGGGTAACTTTGCCAGACGAAAAAGGTTGGGAACCCCTGCCATAGAACATAGATCGTTATAGTACCTTTGGCCACAATGTTTGGGCTGAACATGATACCCAGTTAAACTGATCTCATTTGCCTGTACATGATCCATATCCCTCTATTCCCTGCACTTCCATGTGCCAATCTAAAAGCATCTTAAATACCACTATAGTATCTGCCCCCACCACCGGGATTGGCAATGTGTTCCAGGCCCCCACCACTCTGTTTAAAAAAAAAAAAACTTATCCTGTACATCTCCATTAAATTTCACCCTCTCACCTTATAGCTATGTCCTCGAATATTGGACATTTCCACCCTGGGGAAAAATTTCTGACTGCCTTCTCTATCCACGCTTCTCATAATCTTATTTACTTTCATCAAGTTTCCCCTCAACCTCCAGTGCTCCAGAGAAATCAATCCAACCTCTCCCTGTAACTATTCTCAGCAATGAATACCATATGACTTCTTTACCACCCTATCTACTTCTGCTGTCACCTTTAGTGAGCTATGAACATGGACTCCAAAATCTCTCTGCACCTCAATGCTGTGAAAGGTCTTGCAATTAACTGTATACTCTCTCCTTACATTCAACCTCCCAAAGTGCAACATCTCACACTATGTTGGGTTAAACTCCATCAGTCTTTTCGCTGCCTATTTTTGCAATTGATCTATATCCTACTGTATATTCGGAATTAAATCCTTACTATCTGCAACCACTCCAATTTTGGTGTTGTCAGTAAACTTACTCACCAACCTTCTACCTTTACATCTAGGTCATTTCTATATAGCAGGAGCACACATACGAGTTAAAGCAAATTTGTTCTGTTTTAGGTGGATGAAGATGAGCCTCTGTTCATGAGTTTAATTAATGACCTGTTTCCTGGGATCACACTGGATAAAGCTGGCTACCCTGAACTAGAAGCTGCCATTGAGAAACAAACCTCGGATGCAGGAATTATCTACCATCCACCTTGGATACTGAAACTGATTCAACTCTATGAAACTCAAAGAGTCCGACATGGTAATAGGGCAAAATATGTAGGACGGAACTGCAGATGCTGGTTTAAACTGAAGGTAGACACAGAAAGCTGGAGTAACTCAGTGGGTCAGACAGCATCTCTGGAGAAAAGGAATAGGTGACGTTTCGGGTGGGGACACATCTTCAGACTTAGAGTCAAGGGAAAGGGAAATGAGAGATATAGACAGTGATATACAGAGATATAGAACAAACGAATGAAAGATATGCAAAAAAAAGTAGCAATGATAAAGGTTCAGTCCATTGTTAACTGTGGGCAAGGTGAAACCGAGTTACAGACAATGAGACACACCAAGACGACTTTGAAACTGGTATAATGACTTAGATGGGGGAGGGACGGAGAGAAAAGGGATGCAAGGATTACTTGAAGTTAGAGAAATCAATACTCATACCGCTGAGTTGTAAGCTGCCCAAGTGGAATATGAGGTGCTGTTCCTCCAATTTGCGTTTAGCCTCACTCTGACAATGAAGGAGGCCCAGGACAGAAAGTTCAGTATGGGAAGGGGAATTAAAGTGTTTGGCAATTGGGAGATCAGGTAGGCCTAGGCGGTCTGAGCGAAGGTGTTCAGCGAAATGATCGCCCAGTCTATGTTTGGTCTCACCGATGTGTACACACCTTGAAGAATGGATACAGTAGATGAGGTTGGAGGAGGTACAAGTGAACCTCTGCCTAACCTGAAAGGACTTTCGGGGTCCCTGGACAGAGTCAAGGGAGTAGGTATAGGGACAGGTGTTGCATCTCCTGCAGTTGCTGGAGAAGGTACCTGGGGAGGGTGTGGTTTGGGTGGGAAGGGATGAGTTAACCATGTTGTGGAAAGATCAATGCACATTTTTCAGCAAGTATTTTAGATTCAATGGATTTGTCAGCATTATTTACTAGTATTCATCTATGATTTCCGAAAATAGATTGAAACTGCCTGAGAGCAAAATAGTGCACTTCCTGAAAATCAGAAATGAAAACAGAAACTTCTAGAAATTCTTTTTTTTTAACCAAAAATAATTGTATCAATTTTTAACAATAATATTTACAGTACAAAATAAAACAAAACAAATCCCACCATCATAATACAAGACAAGTAAATATACTAAATAAACTATTATACAACTATATTACAATCCTTATTGACGATGACGTCCACCCCAATGGTCCCGGAAATTCCCCAAGGCACCCATGGACAGCGTGTAGTCCCTCTCAAGTACCACCCGGGCGCGCTTGTAACCCCAGCAAAGGGGCAGGCAGCAAGCTCAGGTAGAGCCCTCTTCCACCTGGTGCCGTGACTCGTGGGTGGCCAGCTTGGCCAGGCCCAGGAGCAACCCAAACAGGACATCTTCAGCCCTACCTTCTCCCCTATGCACAGGGTGTCAAAAGATGGGGATGGTGGGTGTGAAGTTCAGACAGGAGCATCCCCTTTAGATATTGGAACAGGGGCTGCAACCTCACACACTGCATATACACGTCCATGGAGACTTGGATATGGTCCAAGTCTTCCAGCCCACAAAAGTGGCAGGCGTCTGGAGAGCCTGTGAACCATGAGAGAAGGTTGCAGGGGACTCTTCGATGCAGTACCCTCCACCCTAGGTCCCCGATATAGAGGGGGAGAATCCCTTCGTAGAGGGACCCCCCCATTCGGGGGGCCCTCTCGCGACCGAAAAGCAACACTAACGCTGTTCTCATGACTGGGCCGTCACCCTCTGCCAGCAGAGGGGGGCCCCGGTCGATGGCAATCAAGTTCCAGTCTCTCAGCAGGTCCCGATAGAAGTCGGGCATCCTCTGCAGGACAGCACAGCTGATGCCCACCACCGGTATCTGCCCTGTAAATTCTTAGTAGGTCAAGAAACATTTGTGAAAGTAGTTGACCCAAGCGGGTAACTGTATATCTCTCCACAAATCCTGCATGACCTGCTAAATATTTTCAGACTTTTCCATTGAAACATAATGTAAAGATAAAGAACTCAGTTAAGAGTGGTGTTGTCTCTCCTGTGATTCATTATGTCCTTGCCATGTCTATATTAGGTATGATGACCCTTGGTCCTAGTGGTGCTGGGAAAACTACATGCATCTATACCTTGATGAAAGCTATGACAGACTGTGGAGCACCACACAAAGAAATGCGAATGAATCCAAAGGCCATAACAGCTTCACAGATGTTTGGCACCTTGGATGTTGCAACAAATGATTGGACAGATGGTGTGTTTTCTACTCTGTGGAGGAAAACATTGAAGGGAAAGAAGGTATTTGAATGATTTTATGCGATTCAATTCATTTTGTGTACATGACAGTGAACAACGTATACCTTTATGAGCTAAATTTGACAATATATATCTATCATTTTGCATCTTAAAATAGATTGAAAGGCAACTGTTCAAAAGCAAAATAGAGTTGAGAGTTGTAATAGGAATTGTTTATAATGAGTATATGTTGAATAGTTTGATGGGAACTTAGCATATGATCTATTAAATACGCAGGAACTTATGTACTTTGCTTAATAGTGACAATAATAGTTTTATTGAGATTCAAAATGATCTTGTAGGAGAAAGTAAATTAATGATCGTAATGATAATCATACTTTATTAGCCAAGTATGTTTTGCAACATACGAGGAATTTCATTTGCCATACAGTCACACCAATAAAAAGCAACGGAACACACAAAATACATTTTAACATAAACATCCACCACAGTGATTCCTCCACATTCTTCACTGTGATGGAAGGCGAAAAAAAGTTACATCTCTTCCCTTCATTGTTGTCCTGCGGTCGGGGGCCTCAAACCTTCCATTGCCGGGGCGATCTCGGCTCCCATAGCCGGCGGGGTTTGGGCCCTCGCGTTGGGGCAATCAAGCTCCTTCATTGGGGGGGGGGGAATCTCAGCTCCCCCACACCGGGCGATCTGACCCCGGGTCGGGCTGGTCGAAACCTTCTGCATTGTTTGGAGCTTCGAGCTCCTCGATGTTGAAATCCACTGGCTGCAGTTGGAGCATCGATCCCAGGCAAGGGATTGTCTCCGATGATGTCCACGTCGCTGCGGTGGGGGTTCAAAGTCAGTCCCGAACAAGGCCTCTTGTTCCATGCTAGTTCCATGATGTTTGGCCACAGAGTGACCGGAGATAACGCATCTCCGGCAAGGTAAGAGATTGGAAAAAAAAAAGTTTCCCCTGACCCCCTACCCCACCCTCCACATAAAACAAACCAGAGAACATTAACACAAACTTTTAAAATACACTAAAAATAACAGAAAAAGAGACAAAAAGGAAAATAGGCTGATGGCGAGGCTGCCATCGCGCGGCACCCCCATGGTGGTCTTTAAACTCCCTAGAAGGAAAATTAATGTCATACTGAAACTAATTAGAATGAACACTCATAGAATAATTTCTATAATTAACTTCCTTGTCCCATTACAGAAACATTGCAGGCTAACTCAGAGAGACTTAAATCAATGACTGTAAACCACAAATATAATTAAAAATACATTATTAAGATGTTTTGTGACTTTATTACAAACACTGATTATAAATATGATTTGATTAGTTTAGAAATAGCATTCATATTTGGCTTTAGGATGAAGGAAAATGCAGTTAAGATCTCACAAATCTCAATAGCTGTGCATGATAGATGGATCTAAAGTATCTGTGGCAGTTATATTGGTCAGTTACATTGACTATATTGATGCAAACCTGGCATGTTCAGAAGAGTGTGAAATGAGAGCAGTCAGTGTGAGCGTTGAATCCATTCAACAAAATCTGCGCTTGTGTCATGGAACAAAATTTCCCATGTTTACAGATTTCGTATCTGCTTTGTGCTTTGGGATCTGGTAGCCCTATTGGCTGAAAGGATGCAAGGGGGAACAGAAAAGAAAAGAACAGGTCATCTCTATCTGGTTCTTTTCAAGGCAACTAAGATTGTTTTACATATTTTTAAAAGACACCAAGCTTCAAGTTTTATATCAGGTTAGGCAAAGTCAACTCCATTTCTAACTAAATAGAAGAGTATAAGCAAAATCATGAAACCAAAAAAAATCATGTGGATTTTGGAAATATATCATTAGTTTAGTTTAGTTTGGAGATACAGCATGGAAACAGGCCCTTCAGCCCACCGAGTTCACACCAACCAGCATTGCCTATACATTAGCACTATCCTACACAGAGGGACAATTTTTATAATTTTACTGAAACCAATTAACCCTCCCATCTTTGGAATGTGGGAGGAAACTGGAGCACCCGGAGAAAACCCACGCAGTCATGGGGAGAACATACAAACTCCATAGAGACAGCACCTATACTCAGGATTGAACCCGGGTCTCAGGCGCTTAAGCAGCAACTACTACTGCACAACCATGCCACCCATTAATAGTGTCAAGATTTTATTTGGTGCATATATGATGCACATACATTAGCAAACAATTTTTTAAGTACAGATAAAATGTCAGTAGTAAAATTAAATTGCATATTTGTCTTGTAGGGCGAACACATTTGGATAGTACTGGATGGACCTGTAGATGCCATTTGGATTGAGAATCTTAACTCTGTTTTAGATGATAACAAAAACTCTTACACTCGCGAATGGCGATCGCATCCCAATGGCACCAAACTGTAAAATTATTTTTGAGCCTCATAACATTGACAATGCCTCCCCAGCAACTGTATCCAGAAATGGCATGGTGTTTATGAGCTCTTCAGTTCTAGACTGGAGACCTGTACTCAAAGCATGGCTTCAGAAATTGCCTACATCATTGTCTGGCCAACTTTGGACGTGTTTTGACAATATTTTCCAGGTATTCCATTTTATTTTTAATTATGTTTAGCCTTATTGATAATACACCACATTTTAAAAAATGAGCCACATTTAATTATTGATGTGATTGCCTCTTTTCATAATGAATTTTCAGCAATTTGTTTCATTATTTATTTCTGTGAAAGATTGGACTGCTGCATATTGGTGTACTTTATATAGATAGATGTGACAGAATTCTCCAGTCTTTGTAATCTAGAGATTTTGCTATTTGTCATCTAATTTTAATTTAATTACAACATATTAAATAGTTTTTGCTTCAAATGATCAATAATGCGAATTTGAGTTAATTGTTTGTTTTTCTCATAATAAAGAATATTTTTAAATATCATCCATAATGTTCATTTTGGTCTTTTCAAGGATCTAATCAGTTTTGTCTTCACTGCTGTATTTCCAAAAATACAAATTCTGGAGTGCATGTACATTAAACAAGCGATTGACCTTCTGCAGGTAATGGGATAGAGAAGTCAAGTAAGAATATTTCTTTGTCACATTAAATATTTCAAGCCAAGTAAATCATACAAATCAACTTCTTTTAGGGCCTCTTGCCAGGAGTTGAAGAAAAGCAGCCTAGCCCGGAGCAAGTAGCTAGATTATTCATTTTTGCTGTCATGTGGTCAATTGGAGCACTTCTGGAATTAGATGACAGAGCTAAAATGGAAAGCTTTCTGCGGAACCACTCTACAACACTACAGCTCCCAGCAACCCAAGGAGAAGAAACAATCTTTGAATTTGTTGTTAGTATTGATGGTCACTGGGAACACTGGTCAAAGAGGGTTAGTATTCTGTCATAAAAAAACAATTAAGGCATCGTTTGCTAGCGTTATTGATCAATACGCATCAATAGAAGCTAATTTCCTTTCTATGATATATGGGAGAAGAATATTTGTGCTCAAGATACATATTATGTTTTTATGAACTTTGCAGAAAGTGCATCTTCGGAGGAAGCAGAATCAATAAACAAGCTACAGTGTCTTGAAATTGTCAACACAAAAAGTTATATATCCTTGTGTTCTGTTACATATCTTACTTCAACTGGTGTGTAGCCATCTGAGCATCAATTGCTTTGTGAATGACTTTGTAAAGTGTAGCTTTCTAGAATGAAAAAAAAATCATACATAAACATAAATATGGACCCGAAACAACATCTATCCATTCCTTCCCCAGATGCTGCCTTTGTTTTTGCTCAAGAAATTCCAGCATCTGCAGACATAGTCATACATCGTGCAGCTCATTCCCTACACCCACCAACCTTTGTGTTATCCCTCAGTTCCTATTAAATCTTTCCAGCCTCACCCCAGTGTTTATATTATATATAAAAAATGCACTTGTTCTCTTCTGTGTAACCATTTCTATGAGAATCTGAGTCCATTTCAACAGATATTGTATGTAGACACAAGGAACTGAAAATATTTGTTTACAAAAAAGACTCAAAGTGCTGGAGTAACTCAGTGGGTCAGGCAGCATCTCGGGAGAACATGGAAATGTCACCTACCCAGAGATACTGTTTGCACTTTGGCTTGTTTTCCAATTTTACTTAATCTCCAGAAGTTACTTATTCTCTCTTTTCAACAATACTGTATATTTACCTGCCACAAGATGAATCTTTTGAGATGTTGGTGTCAAATTCGTAGTCTGGATTCTTGAGGAGAAAAATGCTGTTTAGTTGCATTACATTGGTATGGATCTGGCGGAGACACACATTTGCATGATTTAATTTGTGATACCACTGCTTTATCAACTGGATTAAAAAAGTTTAACTTTTCAAGAATTTCTAATTTTCAAACTAAACAAAGATAATATTATTTTCATACAACTACATACAAACAATGCATGGCAATATAACAACATGGAAATATGGTAAGATTGTCATATACCGTATTTAATCCAACAAGGTTTTGAAGTTTTTTGATCGGATGAATAAATGAATTATACTGTTATTGTATATTGTGTTAAAGAGTTATGTCATTAATCCCGTCATAAAAAAGTTGTTGAAAAGTGGAACAGTAATGCCCAAAACCTTCCCATTTGAACCTACTGCACTTTTACATGTTCATACTGTTTCAGAAGTACAGTGTCCTTTATGTTAACCTGCTCCATATAGTTTGCCTTTACTAAATATATTATGCTGAATATAATTGTGAAGAATGTTAGTTAATATAAATAAATACTACAGGTTGTGAAGTTTGATGTGCACAGGTATTTTTTGATTGCCTTATGACCCTGCCCACTTAGGCGATTTTTCATGCGACTACAGGCGACTAGGCTGTTGCCACATGGTCGCCGGGGTGTCGCCTGTATGATCTCCTCAGTCGCCCAAAGAGTTGTATCTTTTTTTCTGGTCGCCGCTGGATTTTGAAATGTTCAAAACTTTTTGGCGACAGTCGGTGCACATGAGCTTGATGCCAGCGATCATAGCCTGACGTAGGTGCTGTCGCCAGGATGGCGTAGGCTGTCGGCAGGTTTCATAGGTTGTCGCCGGTGCTGACTTCGGTGAATTCCATTGACGACTACCTACGTCAACCTACGACAGGTACTGGTGACTGAATTGTCTTAAGTTGTCTTCAGTTGTTCCAGATAGGGTCGTACCTTGTCGTGGGTTGATGTAGGTGTCGTCGTAGGTGGACGTCCTAATGGGTCGCCGGTTGTCGGTAGCTTGCCATAGCTTGACGTCGACTAGGTGGTAGGTTGTTGTAGACATTATCGTAGGGGGGTCCAGTTGCCGGTTTTACGGCGACCTGCTACGACTATGACAGTCGCCGGCAGTCACTTATCAAAATCATCTAAGTGGGACAGGCCCATTAGTATCTGAGCGATGAAAATCTGATCTTATTTGGGTCCTAAAGTTAATCCAAAGCAGAGACAGAGATGTATTTCTTGTCTCCTTAAAGCTTACCATTTTATATTTACAAGACAAAATTCAGTGTAGAACTGTAATTCAGAATTATTTTCATAATTTTGTCCTGTAATATATTTATACACCACAAATTATTTATAAATGGGACTAATGATGAACAAACTCCTTCAATTCCCAATTGCAGGTGCCTGAGTATATTTATCCTTCTGACTCAGTTCCAGACTATTTGTCAATCCTTGTACCAAATGTGGACAATGTCCGCACAGACTTTCTCATGCACACAGTAATGAAACAGGAAAAAGCTGTAATGCTCATCGGTGAACAGGGAACAGCCAAGACTGTTATGATAAAGGTATGATATTGAATCTTAACATTTTAATATAAATGAGAATAATGAAACATTACTTGAATGCTACAAAAAGAAGTTAGTGTCCTACAACGGAATAGATTTTTTTTAACCTAATGTGTACAGAATTAATATATCTAGTATAATTAATAGGAAAGATATTTTAAGCTTACGAGATTCTAGTTTTTAAATAATATCTTGGTAGGTTGCCTTCACTACCTTTGGGTTGAATGTTGAAATTGTTTAAATCTGTCATAGCAGGGATACAGTTTATACCACTGGACTATGTTATGGAATCATAGGAGCATAGCATCATACAGCACAGGAAATGTTCATTCAGCCCACCACATCCATGTTGACTTTTTTGGCCATCGACACATCCTATTTGCCTGCATTAGGTCCAACCTTTCTATGCTTTGCTTATTCAAGGATTGTCTAAATGCTTCTCATACATGGTAATTGGACCTGATTCCATCACTAGTAGCAGGGCATTCCATATATCACTCTCTGTGTATGTTCTGTAGACTGTTCCACAATATAAGTTCTGTGTAGCAACTGCAGTTGACCTTTGTTTCTGACCTTCCCAATGTACTTGTGAATCTATAGCTGAGGAACATCCAGGTAAAATTGATCAATGCTAAATACTAAATTCAGATCACATAGATTGCACTTTAGTGTGCTCTGCACTCTGCCTTGCTTATCCCAGGAAGTGAGGGGTTCGGGAAAAAAAAATGAACACACCACTTTTCCATTTATCTACTGGTAAGTTTAGTTATTCTGGTTTGTTGTTAATTAGGTGCAACCTGAAGTAGTGTTAGCACACTAATCTCTGAAGCTGATGAGTTCAGGTTGTACTCTGTGACTTGAATATATTATCCAGGCTGCAATAACTAGGGGGTAGTTGTGTAATGAACATTGTATCTCCTTGGTAAAACACTGTTGGATCTGTGATCCTTCACATGATAAATTAGAAAGGCTTTGTATGATCTTCGGTGAATGTAAAAGCAAGAGCATTCACCTGGTGACCTGACCATCCATTATACTATTCCTTAATCAGTGACACCACAACAGTTTAATTGCTTTTTGCTTGTAGTCCATGTGAGCTTGAGGGAATAATATTTTGGAAACAGTCAAATTACTCCTTAACTTTCTCATTTACAAAACTTTAAAAAAGACATTAATTACAGGATTGTAAGACATTAACATATTTTGATTTAAGACTATCACTCCTGGCCCAAGTGGCGATAATTTTGTACATAAACAAGATAAAACGAATCAGTTACAAAATGGCGATAACTATAAAGCAGCTCAGCTTCAAAGTGAGTTTAGGATCCATGCACATAGTGAAAATGAACGGAGCTCTCCTACGGAAAAAATGAATTCCCGATATTCCAATCTATCTCGATGTTTTTTTAATCAATATTACTTTGTAACTGTAACACTACACTTGTTTAGCTTTTCTTTGCACTAACTGATGTTTCATATATAATATGATTTACCTGGCTAGCACCCAAAACAATGTTTTCCACAGTATCTCAGTGCATGTGACAATAATAAACCAATACCAACGACAATATCAAAATAATTAAATACATTTTTGGCGATAGTTTCGCCGAACACCTCCGCACGGTCCGCAATAACCAACCTGACCTCCCGGTGGCTCAGCACTTTAACTCCCCCTCCCATTCCGTATCTGACCTCTCTGTCCTGGGTCTCCTCCATGGCCAGAGTGAGCAACATTGGAAATTGGAGGAACAGCACCTCATATTCCGCTTGGGGAATCTGTATCCTGGGGGCATGAGCATTGAATTCTGCCAATTTTGTTAGCCCAAGACTGTTATGATAAAGGTATGATATTGAATCTTAACATTTTAATATAAATGAGAATAATGAAACATTACTTGAATGCTAGTAGGAGGCATAATCTTAAAAATTGGACACATCCTATTCATGTATGAGATTTTGTGAGCAGTTGAGCCCCATTTGTTCTGAAGTAGCCATTTCATTGTTGTTGAGTGTCACTCTGGAAATTCAATTTCCTGGTGTTAGTCACCCTTGTAACCCTGATGCAATTTTCACGTCACGGTGATGCCATTCCCTGAATATATCTCCTTCTGAACATCATGGGGCCACCTGGATGGCATTTTCCTGGAGACACTTGTTGACCACTCGAAGTCCAGCATTGTTCTACTTACTGAGCATGTCTTACCTTTGTGCTTAGTCCTACATCCCGGCCTCTATCACAGTAATTATTTATCGTGCCCCAATCCCTAGCCACACCACAATCTGCTGCCCTGACTGTGCCATTTACCTGTCCCAAGTCCTGTTTCAATGATATCCTCTTCCTTGGATGCACAATCGATAGTCCTTAATATCCCCTTCTCCTGCCTGCTCAACTGCGAGCCATCATATATCCCCCTCTGCCTTAAATTCTAACATTCTGCACATTGATGGCCATCCAATTCTGGCCACAGCAGTAGTGCAGTCAGGCTGTTGACTTTCTAGTTGTCGACCTTCCGATTCCAACCTCCAATCTGTGCAATGCCTGATCACCGCTCTCACAGCCTTGAGGCCCAGCTGCTGCATCATTCTAAGGTTTCTTGGCACATGTTTTGATAATTGTTATTTTTACAGGTTGTGCCTGAGATATTAATTTGCATATTGAATATAAATTTTTCAGGGCTACATGAGCAAGTATAATCCTGAATTCCATGCAACCAAAAGTCTGAACTTCTCCTCTGCCACTATGCCCAATATGTTCCAAAGAACTGTTGAAAGTTATGTCGATAAACGCATGGGCAGTACCTATGGTCCACCCAGTGGCAAAAAAATGACTGTGTTTATTGATGACATTAACATGCCCGTGATTAATGAATGGGGTGATCAGGTATGTTCTTTAGCTCAGTTGCTGAAGCATTTTTCATTATAACTGCTTTTATTCACTTTGAGATATAATTTGTGCTTTAATTTGCTTAATTAAACAGATAACCAACGAGATTGTCCGACAGTTAATGGAACAGAAGGGTTTCTACAACCTAGAAAAGCCTGGAGAGTTCACCAGCATTGTTGATGTACAGTTTGTTGCTGCTATGATTCATCCTGGTGGTGGCAGAAATGACATCCCTCAACGTCTCAAAAGACAATTCACCATTTATAATTGTACCCTACCTTCAAATGCATCCATTGACAAGGTCTTCAGAACTATTGCAAGTGGCTATTTCTGTGAGCAGCGCGGATTTCCTGAAGAGGTTTGCAAACTAGCGTCAGCTTTAGTACCAACTACTCGCAAACTGTGGCAGGCTACCAAGGTCAAGGTATGGTATATGCCAACATCTTGCAGAATGGTGGCTATTAAGTATGGATTGACAACTTTAATTAGAATTAGGAACAAAGTTAAAAAAGGGCACATACTCTTTCCACTTGATTCTCTATCCCCTCTCCCTATTGTTCCTAACGGCCCAACATCCATCCCTTATTCAGTTCTTCCTTTTTAAAAAAATCAGATTTGAGTATCTGCAACCATTTATTGTCTACACATCCTCCCCCTCTCTGTACCTATCTCCACCCTTTCTACTCTCACCCCACCTCTCATCATCACCTCTTTATATTGGATAGCTGTCCTCTAATCCTGCAATCCAGAGGAATAGTCTCAACTCAGAACATAGACTGTCCATTTCCGTCCACAGAAGCTGCCTGTCATGCTGAGTTCTCCAACAGGTTGTTTTTGCACTAGATTCAAGCATCTGCAGTCTCTCAATTTTTAAGACACTTTAGCTGTTTTTAGATTGAAAAGGAATAATCAAAATGTAGTCATTATAGAGAAGGGTAAAAGAGGAGGGTATTGGAGGAGGACAATATTGTGCGATATTGGAGATTGGGAAGGTTGAATATGTAAGAAATAAAGATGAACTATAGCAACAATCACCAATGTAGTTTGGCTACAGTTGTTTTAGAGCTGTCAGTTGGGAAGAAGTAAGATGTGAATGGTTTGTGTTGGCTATGGATGGGTATTGGACGAATGGGCATTGAGTTGTTATGAAAACCTATTCAATGAGAAAAATGCAAGAAGCTAGCTGGTGAAACTAATGTTCTGTCCTTATTTACATATTTTAGTGTCCGAATGTATATTTTAGGTGATCACCAGGGATGACAGAAAAATATCCTGAAGCAGCAGCAACTCAGACTCCTCTCAGACTTGTGTATTGTTCTTCCAAATTGGTCTTCAATTTACTTTTTAGTATATAACTGAGTAATGTAGATTAGAAATGAAAAGGGATAATAAAAAACTCAATAAGACAAGCAGCATATGTGGAGGGAAATAGGACATTTTGGGTTGAGACCTAGCTATGGGATTGGGGAGGGGGGTGGGTGGCCTGTATGGAGTATAAAGTATGGAGCAGAGATGGATAGGAACTGGTAGGTAATGGGTGGAATCAGTTGAGCAGGGTTACGATGGGCAGATGGTACCAGGGCCGGTAATGGGGTTAATGGAAAAGGTGGAAAAAGGAGGAGAATGGAGACATAAGTGATTGCAGATACAGGAATCTGGAGCAAAACATAAACTGCTGGAAGTACTCAGCAGGTCAAGCAGCATTTGTGGAGGCAAAGTAATGGCCATCATATCAGGTCAAGATCCTGCTGCAAGACAAAGTGCTGGTGTAACTTAACGGGCCAGGCAGCATCCCTGGAGAACATTGATAGGTGACTTTTGGGTCGGGATTCTTCTTCAGACCAGAGGTCTAACCCCCCTCGTGGCCCTCCGGCTTTGGAACTCTTTATCCAAAACTGCCGTCGCGCCGTCAACCGCCTCAACGTCTCCACTCCCCTGTCTCACTCCAATCTCTCCCCCCTGAACACACTGCCATCGACTCACTCCGCAACAACCCAGATTGGGTTATCAAACCAGCCTGACAAGGGAGGTGCTGTGGTAGTCTGGCTCGTCGATCTCTACAAAGCTAAGGCCACGAGCCAACTCTCAGACACCCTCTCCTACTTACCCCTGGACCATGACCCCACTGACGAGCACCAGGCCACCATCTCTAGCACCATCACCGACTTCATCCACTCCCACGCCCTGCCCAACCGAGCCTCCAGCTTCATCGTTCCCAGCCCCGCACGGCCCGATTTTACCTTCTACCCAAAATCCACAAACCTGACTGCCCCGGTAGACCCATTGTCTCTGCCTGTTCATGCCCTACCAAACTCATTTCCACATACCTTGACTCCATCCTATCCCCCTTGGTTAAATCCCCTCCCTACCTATGTTTAAGACACCTCTGACATTCTCCGCCGTCTCCGCGCATTCCATTCTCTAGGCCCTCACCACCTCATCTTCACCATGGACATCCAGTCACTCTACACCTCCATTCCCCACCAGGATGGTCTCAAAGCCCTCCGGTTCTTCCTCGACCAGAGAAGCAACCTATACCCGGCTACTGACACTCTCCTCCGCCTTGCGGAGCTGGTCCTTACCCTCAATAGCTTCACGTTTGACTCCTCCCATTTCCTCCAAATACAAGGCGTAGCTATGGGCACATGCATGGGCCCCAGCTACGCCTGCCTCTTTGTCGGGTACGTCGAACAATCCTTGTTCAATACGTACCAGGGCCCCATCCCCGACCTCTACCTCCGTTACATCGACGACTGCTTTGGTGCCACCTCCTGCACCCACACACAACTGACTGACTTCATCCACTTCACCACCAACTTCCATCCGGCACTCAAATACACCTGGACTATTTCCGACACTTCCCTACCATTCCTTGACCTCACTATCTCCATCGCAGGTGATAGACTTCTGACCGACATCCACTATAAACCTACTGACTCCCATGGCTATCTGGACCACACTTCTTCCCACCCTGCTTCCTGTAAGGACATCCCCTACTCCCAATTCCTCCGTCTACGCCGCATCTGCTCCCAGGATGATGCGTTCCACACCAAGGCATCTGAAATGTCCTCATTCTTCAGGGAACGGGGGTTCCCCTCATCCACCATAGATGAGGCTCGCACCAGGGTCTCTTCCATACCCAGCAACACTGCTCTCTCTGCCCATCCCTGCACTCGCAACAAGGGCAGAGTCCCCCTAGTCCTCACCTTTCATCCCACCAGCCGTCACATACAACAAGTAATCCTCCGTCAGTTTCGCCACCTCCAACGTGACCCCGCCACTCGCCACATCTTCCCATCTCCCCCCATGTCTGTCTTCCGCAAAGACCGCTCCCTCCGCAACTCCCTTTTCAATTCTTCCCTTCCCTCCCGTACCACTCCCTCCCCGGGCACTTTCCGTTGCAACCGCAAGAGATGCAACACCTATCCCTTTACCTCCCCCCTCAACTCCATTCAAGGACCCAAGCAGTCGTTCCAGGTGCGACAGAGGTTCACCTGCATCTCCTCCAACCTCATCTATTGCATCCGCTCCTCTAGATGTCAGCTGATCTACATCGGTGAGACTAAAGCGGAGGCTGGGCGATCGTTTTGCCGAACACCTCCGCTCGGTCCGCAAGAACCTACCTGACCTCCCGGTGGCTCAGCACTTCAACTCCCCCTCCCATTCCCCATCCGACCTCTCTGTCCTGGGTCTCCTCCATGGCCAGAGTGAGCAACACCGGAAATTGGAGGAACAGCACCTCATATTCTGCTTGTGGAGTTTGCATCCTGCAGGCATGAACATTGAATTCTCCCAATTTTGTTAGCCCTTGCTGTCTCTACCCCTTCCTCAGCCCTCGGGCTGTCTCCTCCCATGCCTCAGCCCTTGGACTCCTCCTCCTCCTTTTTCCTTCCTACTCCCCGCCATCCCCCATCAGTCTGAAGAAGGGTTTCGGCCCGAAACGTTGCCTATTTCCTTCGCTCCATAGATGCTGCTGCACCCATTGAGTTTCTCCAGCATTTTTGTGTACCTTTGATTTTCCAGCATCTGCAGTTCCTTCTTAAATAGAGGTCTAACCTGTTGAGTTGCTCCAGCACCTTGTGTCTTTTTTTTCTAAAGAAATACTGAATTTGGTTTTCCCCTCTTAACAAAGAGATAGGTTCCTAAAATGCTCTTTGTTGTTCGAACACTCATTTAACTGTAAGTACACTAAATCTATAACCTTTAACAGTTGCATTGGATGGTAAGAGAGGTTATAAGCTAGTTAATCTCCTCCTGGTAAGAATGTCGTAAATCAAATGTAAATGGTGCTTCTTTTGTGAAGGTAAAACATGCAAGTCATTCATTCAATTACCTTTGTTGCCAGATGGAAAAGTGCAGATAGTTAAGACAGTTTAAAAAAAAAAGTTAAATAGCTTGTTTATTTTATGAACGTTTCCATTTAATCGATCCAAAAACTGTTAATCATTACAGATATTCATGTATTTTCACATCCGCATTCCCTCTTTTTTATTGTGCCCTTTGTTATGTGACAAATTAAATTAAATTGAACCTTTATTGCAGCAAAGTTTAATTAAATGAATACTTGATATCTGGGAGAGACTGCATTGTCTTCTAAGTAAAAGCCAGCTAAGATTGGGCACTTAAATTGATGGATTTTTGATCGAGAATCAGATTAGTGTCTACTTTTGATGCATTCTTGCTTAGTGCCATTTCCTAATGCAATCTGTTTTATCTCACATTTTCTGTTTTACAGATGCTTCCAACTCCAGCTAAATTTCATTATGTTTTCAATCTCCGTGATCTCAGCCGAATTTGGCAAGGAATCCTCAATGTCACATCTGAAATTTGCAAGTCACCAGATGTCTTGGTGTCACTCTTTCAGCATGAATGTAATCGTGTTATTGCAGATCGATTTACCAACCAACAGGACAAAGATTGGTTTGATGCCACAGCAAACAAGGTTGGGCAACATACTGAAGACATAAGAAGTTACAGATGCTGAAATATTGAGCAAAGATTCCCCACTTTTTCTGTATTAGATTTCACCATTCGCACCACTTTTTCTTCTCAACATCACCTCCAGCCTTGGTTATCTGATAATATTGTCCCCATCCCTATGAGTCCTTATTTCGTTAAAAAATGTCATGCCTTATCACTTGCCTTTTAGAAATTCAAATATTTTTTGTCGCATTTGTCTAGTACCATTTGTTATCAACTGCTCTAATTTAATTTGTTCCACATAGATTGCTTCAGAGGATCACAGTGATGCGATTTTAGCAAATATTCAAAAAGAAGCTTACTTTGTTGATTTCTTACGTGATGCCCCAGAGGCCACTGGAGATGAACCTGATGATGTTGAATTAGAAGCTCCAAAAATGTATGAACCAATTCCATCATTCGATGAATTGAGTGAACGGCTGAAATTGTTTATGGAACAGTACAATGAAGCTATTAGAGGTGCAAAGATGGATTTGGTGTTTTTCAAGGTACAATCTTAAATTGTTTTGACTATTGGTAATGCCAATTGTGACTGATCGATAGAATCAAAAACTAGAGACTGAGAATCAATTTTTACATCTTTACTTGGGAATGCTTATGACCTCATAGTCAATGGTAAAGATAAGACCTTACAATAGATCTTAAACCCAGGAAGTCCTACATCTGAGACAGTTTTGGGTGTCGAGGATGACTTGTTTTCTCCATAGTTGTGTGGGTTTTCAGGTGGTTGATGAGTCAGTCTGATATGGGATGCACAGGCTCTGCCCAGGAAGAACAGGCAGGTCGATTATGTTCTGTTCTCAGTTCACTTTATGCACTTATCATCCCTCAGTAAGTCTTGGAAAAATCCAATCCTGCAGATTTGCTCCATTTTAGCAAAATAGCTTTTGCAGCTGAGGTGGTGTTGCAATGAGGACAATTGAGAAGTGGGTTAGTGCAAGGAAATAACTTTGACTGCAAATTTCACTGGAATTGGATTATTGATGAAGATCGTGGTTTGCATGACTGGAGATACTACTGAATTTTAATGGAGAGATAAGTCGGAGAACGATCCTCAATAATCCCTTCATATGGGCATATCAAAGAAAACCCAGTTTTATTGGGTTTGAAACTCTTGAAAAAGTGGTGATGACCTAATTTCTTGAAATCCTGCAGTCCTTTTGGTTTAGATGCTTCCCCACTGCTATTGGGAAAGAAGTTGCAGGATTTAGGTTGAGCAATAGTGAAGGAATAGTGATAGATTTCCAACTCGGTCACGGTGGCGCAGTGGTAGCACCGGAGACCCGGGTTCGATCCCGAATACGGGTGCTGTCTGTACGGAGTTTGTACGTTCTCCCCGTGACCTGCGTGGGATTTCTCCGAGATCTTCGGTTTCCTCCCACACTCCAAAGACGTACAGGTTTATCTTGGTAAATGTAAAAATTGTCCCTAGTAGGTGTAGGGTAGTGTTAATGTGCGGGGATTGCTGGTCTGCGCAGACCCGGTGGGCCGAAGGGCCTGTTTCCGCGCTGTATCTCTAAAACTGTATCTCTAAAACTCTGGATGATGTGAAATTCGGATTGATGTTCCCTTGTGCCTGTTTCCTTGACCTTCATCATTTGTTCTTTAGTTTACGAGATTTTTGTAAGAAGGCTTCCGGAGGCTTATCAAATTTTGAGAGCCATTTTACCAAGGGTAGAGAAGGGTAAAACTAGAGGGGATAGGTTTAAGGTTAGAGGGGAAAGATTTAAAAAAGGACCTGAGAGACAATATTAAGAGGGTGTTGTATATATGGAACAAGCTGCCAAAGTAAGTGGTAGAGGTGGACACAATTACAACATTTAAAACTCACTTAAACATGTTTGAAATGGATATTAGCCACAGGTAAGTGGGATTAGTTCAGTTCAGCATCTTGGTCAGTCAGCATGGACAGGTTGGGCTGAAGGGACTGTTTCTGGTCTCTACAACTCTATAACTCAAATATAACAAGGAATAGGAACTGGGATATCTGTATTTTTTACTTGGAAATGCTTCTATCTTTGAAAACACTGCAAAAAGTATATAGGCTCCCTTAAAATTTAATCTCTCAATATCCTAGACTAAATAGCTGTTAAACTAATAGGAAATTAAGAACTGGCTGATTCAGATACATTTTCAGTGATCAACCTCTCAGATATCTAAGAAATACAGTTTTGATTTGAGTTGTAAGTCTATGTATTATTTGTTGCACTTACCTATTAATTTGTTGGTAGACATATTAACAGTTTAAGAAGAAACTGCAGATGCTGGAAAATCGAAGGTAGATAAAAGACAAAAGACCTTCGAAACAGTTTCTTCCAGCACTTTTGTCTACCTCTGATTTTCCAGCATCTGCAGTTTCTTCTTAAACTGTTAATTTGTTGTATTTGTTTAAATTGTCAACTAAAATCCTGCACCATTTTAATGATGTAGTAGAACAATGTTTGAGAACATGTGCAGTAAACAATAAACTTATTTACTTCTTGTTTTAAAATGCAATTGTTTGTTGTTGAAAGGACGCCATGATACATTTGGTCAAGATATCCCGTATCATTCGAACTCCACAAGGAAATGCTTTGCTGGTAGGAGTTGGTGGATCTGGAAAACAGAGTCTTACTAGACTGGCATCATATATTGCAGGATATCAAAGCTTTCAGATTGTACTCACAAGGTAAATTCACTTTAAAATCTGTTTAAAATCAAGAAATTAACACAGCCATGTTGAATTTCAACCATCAAACAATTGAGATATATTGGTGCTGAGTCCATGGTTTATTGTATTGGCAATGAGGAATGTTATCATGTAACCAGGACAGTTATTTCATATTTATTCATATCTGATGTTTCCTTCCAACGTAGAAGGAAGTTACTTGGCCCATCAGATCAGTGCTAGTTCTTAGAGCAATCCCATCATTTTCATTCTCCCACTCATCTTCTTGTTATGTATTCTCTCCCACATGCTCATCCCTGATTCTCCAATCACCCAGCTACACTGGGTGTAATTAATCTACCAACCAGTGTGTCTTTGGGGAATTGAAGGCAACCCGAAAACCCTGGGAGAAACCCACGCAAACAACATGCAGACTCTACACAGAGAATACCAGAGGTCAGGATCAAATCCACGACACTGAAGCAGCACTACCTGCTGCACCATAGTGCTGGCCTTAATAGTGATCAAAATTAGGGGTTGGTTGGCTCCACCAAACAAGCCTGACCCGTTACAGCTTCCCAAATTCCCTACAACTGTGGCAACCGTTTGAACAGTATTGTTTATTTTCTATAAGCATACTTTGTAGCTTCTTTTTCCTATTTTACATTCTCCATGCTTGCTCATGTTAGATGAATACAGAATAAATACCAAGACCTTTGTGCCCATTATGTCTTCTTTGTACTGCTATCTAAAAGTTCCTCTGTCTATCTTTCCTTAATTAAAAATCATCTTAAAACCTTGACAAGGCTTCAGTCACCAATGAGTCACTTCTTTTCAGAAGTACCAGCTGTTTTCTGTTGATCTTTCTGAAGTGAAATGAGGAAATATGATGGTAAAGGCAGTGTAACACATGTGGAATATTATCTCATCATTATATTTTTGTTTTAGAACTTACAATACAAGCAATCTAATGGATGATCTGAAGATTTTATACCGTATTGCTGGACAAAAAGGTTTGGGGATGGCATTCATATTTACAGACAATGAAATTAAAGATGAGTCCTTCCTGGAATACATGAACAATGTTCTAGCCTCAGGTGAAGTCTCAAACCTTTTTGCTCGAGATGAAATTGATGAAATTACCCAAGACTTGATCCCTGTAATGAAAAAGGAGTATCCAAGGCGACCACCAACTGCTGAAAATCTCTACGATTACTTCCTTTCAAGAGTGCGTAGTAATTTACACGTTATTCTTTGCTTTTCTCCAGTTGGGGAGAAGTTCCGTTCTCGTTCATTGAAATTTCCTGGCCTGATTTCTGGTTGCACCATGGATTGGTTTCAACGTTGGCCTAAAGATGCTCTTGTCGCAGTTGCTCAGCATTTCTTAGCTTCTTATAAAATTGAATGTACACCACAAGTTAAACAGAGTATTGTGAACACCATGGGGACATTTCAAGACACCGTGGCAGAGAAATGCATTGAATACTTCGAGCGATTCAGGCGTCAGACCTATGTGACTCCCAAATCGTACTTATCTTTTATCGGAGGCTACAAAACCATCTACGGAGAAAAATTTGCTTACGTGGAAATGCTGTCGGAGAGAATGAAGACAGGTGTGTATTTATCTATTCAATTAGTATGTTGATGTTCATAAGCTATAGTTATCTATCTGTGGATGTGGTTTAGATTCTTAAATTATTTTTAAATTGATTCAGAAAACTGTAATTGAGAACATTGAAAGTGGTTCACGTTTCATTTTTAATTAAGCAGCAACAGAAATATATAATCAAAATTCAATGAATCTAACAGTATTATTTTGTATTAATGCTACCTATAAATTTAGCAGCCAACCTGCTCACAATTTAAATAAAAAACAAAATGGATGACGTTGCAAGATCCACCCCTGACAGGCATTCCTATTAATATATTTCCTGCCTTATTGTGTACATTTACCTTTAATGACTGGAAAGAAGTTCAATTTTCTGAACATTGCGAAACAATTAATAAGGGAACAAATCAAAATTTGAATAATTCAGTGACCATGACATATGTTAATTAACAAGATGACAGGATATTAATCAGTTCAAGTGACTGAGCAATGAATTGATGTCTGCCAATAAGTAATTGCTCTCTTGCATTCATCAGGAGACATGTACTGAAGCATGAATTCAATGTCATTATAATCTCATATCAGTATTAACCATACTGCCATTGCCTGGTCAGCAGGATCTTGTACGCAAATGTGTTACTACTGATGACCTTGGAAAGCTCATTGGAATTCAATAACAGTCTTATACATTTTTATTACCAGGAAGATTTCCATCACGGTGTAAATCTTAGGATGTGATAATCTTCTTCCACACCTCACCTAAATGGTCAAGAATTCATGAAAAAATGGAACATGGGCAGGTTTTAAGTCTTGGGGAGGGTTGGTTTGGGATATGTCAGCAAAGATTGGGTGACTTGTTACACAGTTGTTTTCTTAAGGAAAACCTTTATTTTAGATTCATTTTAAAGAATTAGTGACAAAGGGAGCAAGTATTTCCTATCCTTAATTAAGCTTGACAAGGTGCTGCGGAACTGCTGTAGCTTTGTTGGTTCAGGGGCAGCCATGTAAACCCAATGACGATGAAGAATGGTGATATATTTCAAACTTTGGATGATTTGCAACTTGGAGGGTATTCCGTAGATGGTGGTGTTCTCTTACACCTGTTGCCCTTGGTGATTTTGGTTGTAAGTGTGCTGTTGTAGTTGTCCAGGTGAGCAAATGCAATACATGTCGTAGACAAAATGCATAGTGAAGGGAATGAATGCTCAGATGAACACCAGGTGTGGTGCTCAGATAGGCTGCTTTGTCCTTTATGAACTTCTCAAAGATTGTTGGAAATGCATTTATCATGGCAAACAGGAGAATCCCATTACATGCCTGAAGTGTGCCATGTGCTACCGGACCAACAGGTCTACAGAGGACGCCATATCGGCGGCCCTACACTCTGCCCTGACCCACCTGGACTACAACAACTCCTACATCAGGCTGCTGTTCATTGATTTCAGCTCTGCCTTTAACACCGTCATCCCCGCCAGCTTGATCACCAAACTAAGTGGACTTGGCATCTCCACCTCCCTCTGCAACTGGACACTGGACTTCCTCACTAACAGACCACAGTCTGTTAGGGTCAATAACCTCACCTCCTCCACTGTAACACTGAACACCGGAGTGCCACAGGGCTGTGTGCTCAGCCCTCTCCTCTACTCCCTCTTCACCCACGACTGCATCCCAAAGTACGGATCCAACGCCATTATTAAGTTTGCTGACGATACCACGGTAGTAGGACTGATCAGCGACAACGATGAGTCAGCCTACAGGGATGAGATCCAGCACCTGACCACGTGGTGTGCCAACAATAACCTCGTCCTCAACTCCAAAAAGACGAAGGAGATTATTGTTGACTTCAGGCAGACCAGAGGAGGCAGTCATACCCCCATCCATATAAACGGGACTGAGGTGGAGCGCGTCTCCAGCTATAAATTCCTTGGATTACATATCTCGGAGGACTTGTCCCGGTCCCTCAACATCTCCAAGCTGATCAAAAAGGCACAGCAGCGCCTTTACTTCCTTAGGAGGCTCAAGAAAGCCCACCTGTCCCCCCAGATCCTGACCAACTTTTACCGCTGTACCATAGAGAGTATCCTGACCACCTGCTTCACGGTATGGTACAGCAGCTGCACTGCTGCGGACAGGAAGGCACTACAACGGGTGGTGAAAACCGCGCAGCACATCATCGGTGCCCCGCTCCCTGCCATGGATGCCCTCCACCGAAAACGGTGTCTGAGACGGGCTGGGAAGATCATCAAAGACCCCTCACACCCCAACCATGGACTGTTTGCCCTCCTCCCATCAGGGAGGCGGTACAGGAGCCTCAGGTCACGTACTAGTAGGATGAGGAAAAGCTTCTATAACAACACAATCACACTGCTGAACTCGGAGTCCCGACGATAGATTTCTCTGGTCCCTCCGTCCCCTCTGTTTAATCATGCTGTATTTCCTGATTATTCTGTATCTTCCCTCTTTCTATTTTTTTTGTTTTTCTTTATGTACAACTACTACGGACTGACGCAAAACTGCATTTTGTTGTACTGATACTTGTATTTGTGCGATGACATTAAAGTTGAATTGAATTGAATTGAATTGATGTGGGATGTTGGAAAGGCATTGGGATGTCAGGAGGTGAATCATTCACCACAGGATATTTAGTCTCTGATCTGCTCTGATAGCCACTCTATTTATGCATCTGCTGCATCAGCTGCATAACTTGCTATGTATTTCCAGCATTTTCTGTTTTTCTATCATTATGATTGAAAATGTTAGCAGTGAACCATGTTATTTTCCAGGGTATCGACCTGGGCTTCCATACATTTATAATCTTTGACCAATAACTTTGGATTGTCTCTAAAAGTAAAATTGAAATGTTCATATAATATCTGAGCATTATATGAACATTTCAGTTTTACTTTTAGAGTTTTTTGCTTCATGATCTAGTCAATAACTCAATAGAGTCAATACAAAGTTATTGGTGCAAGAGAATAAATGTGTGGAAGTCCAACTATAGGATCCTAACATCTCTATTGCTACTGGACACCTTCATGGTTTGTGCATTAAGTGAAAAATAAAATAACACTTCTTAATAAATAGAATGAAGCAACTGCACAATGTCACTTTCTTTAGAAATACATACTGTAAGGCTGCTTCCCAACACCTTTACAAATGACATACAAATATTGTTCTTAAACGTATTATATGTATGTACTGAGCAGGTTGTCTTTTCATTTCAGTACTTGCTCGCTCCTTAACCATTCCTTTTTCTGTGTAGGTTTGGCAAAGCTTATGGAAGCCGAGGTGTCAGTCAATGAACTATCCAAAGAACTTGTGATTAAGGAAAAAGACTTGGCGGTTGCTTCAAAAAAAGCCGATGAAGTTCTGCAAGAAGTGACCTTAAAGGCACAGGCAGCTGAGATTGTTAAAGCCCAGGTTCAAAAAGTGAAAGATAAAGCTCAGCTCCTTGTAGATGACATAGCCGCTGAAAAAATTGTAGCTTTAACAAAACTGGAAGCAGCCAAGCCTGCATTAGAAGAAGCTGAAGCAGCTTTACAGGTTTGTTACCAAATATCCAAATGTTTGTAACCAATAAATGCAAGTGAAATGCTGTTGATTTTGAATTTCTTCTATTACATTGCGAAATTTCTGCTTCTTTTCTTGGACCCAAATATTTATTCAGCTGTTTATAAAAAAGGTTCTCTTACTTTGCCATTGATTGATTTTGATTGGAATTTAAAAAAAAAATATGTGTTTGGTGTGGAGTTCCAATACTCAATGTCAGTAGAGAATGCAGATACCTTTTAACAAAGGTGCCGACAAGAACATCCGGGGTGGTCTTCTTCATAGATCAGCATCTACCTGTTTTCCAATGCTGCATATTGCAGCACTGGAATCAGTAATGCAGTGAGATTAAATGCCAGTGTATTTTATCTCCTAGTCACCTGCTGGACTTGGCACTGGTTCCAGCACAGAACACAATCATGGATCTTGTAGTCGTTTGTATGTAGTACCTAGGATCCACACCTACCATAGATGTTGCACATAGTGTGATCCTCTTCACGTGAATGAAGTTGCTGACCTAGGTTTAAAAAATAAGGGAAAATAAATATTTTCCCCACTATTATTTAGTTTAGATTTTGTTTAGTTTATTATTACGTGTACTGAAGTATAGTGAAAAACGTTTTCCAACCAGTGGAAAGACTATACATGATTACAATCAAGCCGCCCACAATGTACAGATACAGGATAAAGGGAATAATGTTTAGTGCAGGAAAATGTCCAGAAATGTCAGATTAAAGATAGTCCAACAGTTTCCAATGGCACAGGACTGCTCTCTGGTTGGTGAAATGATAGTTCAGTTGCCTGATAACAGCTGAGAAGAAACTGTCTGAAATCTGGAGATATAGGTTTTTACACTTCTGTACATCTTGCCTGATGGGGGAGGGGAGAAGAGGGAGTGTCCAGGGTGAGACTCATCCTTAATTCAATTTATTTTAAAATCTGAGAATTTAAGAAACATTTTAGAAATAATTGAAAAGGCCTATGACAGAAAGAACATCATAAAGCCAGCTTAGCACCAAGGGGGTGAGGTTTCAGCCTCTGCCACCTGATAACAAAGGGCAGCTGGGTTCTCTGCTAATCTTGAGTGCAATTCAGGTGTATTTGAAATAAGTTCTTTGTGTTACTGATATTGCCATTGAGAGTGTGATTGTCTATAGAGAGAGTAGAAAATTATTATTACAGTTTACAGCTTATCACTATCACAAACTTGGCCTCTCTCAATCAGTAATATTCCCTTTGTTCAAATCATTCTCCATCTCTGCCAATTTTCTCTATTCAACGTGACTGCAAATTAAAAACGAACTTGTTTAAAACAAACTTGTTTCCACTCTTTCTCAGTTCTGATAAACAGTCAGAGATGTGAAAAAAAAAGTGTTTTTTTTTGTGTCCATGAATTTTCCCTGACTTGCTGAGTATTTCCCGCATTTTCAATTTTTTGGATTTTGGATGTCCCACATCTGCAGTTTTTTTCCCTGATTTCCATGACATTGCATTTACTTGATTTGTGTATGAATGGTTAAAGGTCTTGTCAAAAATTATAATTTATATTGTTTTTAAATATTTGCAGACAATTAAACCTGCTGATATTGCCACAGTGCGCAAATTAGGCAAACCACCTCACTTGATCATGAGAATCATGGACTGCGTGCTGCTTCTTTTCCAAAGAAAAGTAGATGTTGTAACTCTTGATCCAGATCGTCCCTGTTTGAAACCTTCCTGGGGTGAAGCTTCAAAGCTGATGAACAACTCTTCATTTCTCCACATGTTGTTGACATTCGCAAAGGTAGCCAGCAATTATTATGAACTTCTTCATGTTTCTAATCTATGTTCCACGTACCATCCATCAACTGCTGTTGAGAGAGTGACTATTTGGCCTGATTCCGCATTGATCTGCAGGATTCCCCATCTCCTCTCCCTTACTGATTTGAAATCATACTTATGGATTTAAAATCATGATTCTTTGCATTGGTGCTGAATTGCATAATGTAAATTGACACTGAAATGTTAATATATAATTTTCAATGAATTGTGAGGACCTATGAACCCGGATATTTTATCTTACTTTTGGAAATATTTTAAAGTAAGCTCCTTGACACTACTAATTCTCACTGCTTTCAGTGCTCAAGAAATTCCTCACAATAGTTCCAAAATCCCACTTGTTAATGGTAGCAATTGACATTACGTTGAAATAATTTTATTCCATGGTAGGAATTTTAAATAATAGTTTGTGTGTGCTAAATTACAGGATTGTTCAATTTAAATTGTGTCATGTTCATCAGAATAAGATGAAAAGTCATATCATTAATCTGAGCTAGAGCAATCATACTAAATCTTCAAGCGTTGCTATATTTGGAAAATTAGAATATAATCAAATTCTACCTGCTCAGTTTGACTTTCACTGTGTACATTTTTGAGCCTTTTATTTTCTCTCTTTGATGGCTTTTCATTATCGAACAAGAGTTCCCAGACAAATGTTACAGTATGTTCCCATCTCCCTGGCACTATACGAAGTGTAATGGTCTGGCATTTGCAGCAATAGTGATATCAACAATGGATGTGATTTACTCTCAGTGACATACTGATATCAAAATTTGCTGGTCAAATAATTAGCTTGCATTATGTGAGTATGGTGAGTTCAGAAAGCAACTAATATATATCCACGAGGAAACACAAAACGGATCAATGGCTAATTTAACAGGGATGCATTTGGTGATGATGGGGAAGTGCAGACATAGGAGATTAAATTGGTTTACTAATCGGGCAATACAGGATTTGCATATTGATCATCATATGCATCATTTAGGTGGTGGCAGTTGACATTGGCTGTTGTTTTAGCATGACTGCTTGTATGCAGCCAGCACCAACTATTTTGCTCACTATCTACATGCATCAGCAGTGGGCTTGATAAAGTTGGCTGGCAACCTGTTACTCTTAAAGTGGAGGAGCTAGAATTGATGAGCCTCCTTTATAAACTAAATATAAATTGTAGAACAGAAGAGTAGCTGACTTATGATAGAATGTGAATCATGAGTTTCACATAGAGATCTTGTTAGAAAAAGTGAAGTGGAGTCATCTGTATCAGCAGTGGGGCAAACCTCCCAATCTAATACTTACAAGGCATCAGGAAGAAGGGATGGTGAAGAACAAATAATACTACAAGTGCTGAAATCTGAATCAAAAACAGAAATGCTGCTAGAACTCAGCCAGTCAAGCAGCATCTGTGGGAAGATAAATCAGTCAACGTTTCAGTGTCAGCGACCCTTCCTCAGAACTAGAGCAAGAGTGGAGGATTTACAATTGTTCAAGTGGCGGTGGCGCAGCCGGTGATGCTGTTTCACAATACCAGATCCTGAGTTTGATCCTGATCTTGGGTATTGGCTGTTTGGAATTTGCATGTTCTCCCTGTGACCACATTAGTTCCTTCTGAGTGCTTTGGTTCCCACACACCTCTCAAAGGCTTGCGGGTTTGTATGTTGATTGGCCGCTATAATTTGCTCTGGTGAGTGGCGAATGAATGCAATGGATGGGATAACATAGAACTAGTGTGAATGAATGATTTTACTTCGGAGTCACGTGAGTGACTACGTGAAGAGCCAGCTCAGCAGCATGCGCGGCATTGCGTTCAGCAGTGCAACAGCGGCCGCAGCGGGAGTCAGGCGCTCCCGCTGCAGTTTAAACGACGGACCGTCAGGTAAGTTAAACTGAGGTTGGCTTTACTTGTGAAAGGAGAGCCTTCTGATTTCTGTTTTCAGAATGAGTGTGACTAAGAAGAGGCTCTCAAAGAGATCTGTCCCCCGCTCGACTCCAACGGAGGAGCGTTCCATCTGTGGGGGGCAGCAACAGGTGGTAGGACCGCTTACCGGGTGCTCCGCCATCCCCGACACCGTGCCGAGCCCAGTCCCGCTAGCGCCTGAGCAGCGGGCTGGATGTAAAGCTACCCAAAAAAGCGTCCAGCCGGTGGTTTCCGACTCGTCGAACGGGGACGCCTCTCCACCCGCACGGGGGAGAGACAGCGCCTGAGCCGCATGGAGCAGCTCCTGGAGCAAGTGCTCCAGCGAGACGCGCTGCGTGAGGCGCGCTCTCCCAGGGGGAGTTCAGGCACTCACTCCACAGTGCCTTGTGCACTGCCCATCGCTTCCTCCTCACCAGAGGGTAGCTTTGGTGACCAGGACTGGGCTGGTCAGGAAGAGGGGACGCTGGCTGAAGAAGTCGGGAGTATGCAAGGGGTGCAGGACCAGGAAGAGCTGCTGGGTGTGGTGGACCGCTACGTGGCAGCCCCACGTGCAGGAAGGCCATTAGAGCCTAAACTAGCGGCCAGCATCAACCACCTCCCCAACAGGCCCCTACAGGAGCAGGTGGTTAATGAGGCCTTAGAATTGTACACGGCTCCAGAAAATTGTGAGTCTCTCAAAGTGCCGGCTGTCAACAGCCAAATCAAGGGGCACGTCGGGACAAATATTCGGGACCAGGAGCTGAAACTGCAGCGGATCCTCAGGCTACTGACGTCAGCAATCACATCATTTGCTCGTTCTGTGGACAACACGGAGATGACCACTAACCAACTCTCGCGCTGTTGTGCAATACGCAGTTCGAGATAAATAACCTCCGTAAAGAAATTATAAGACCTGCCCTAAATCCAAAATTTGCGGGGTTGTGCAAAACCCCAGCCACTGAGCCAGACACACTGTTCTTTGGCAAAGACCTCACGAAAAAGTAAAGGATATGGAAGAGGCCTCTAAAAAACTTTTCGGTCTCATGAGGGCAGGCCCCGGGACGAGCAAACCCAAAACAACAATACCCAAGCGGCAGCACCCCCATCGCGTCCACCAGTCGACGTCTACCCTATGGGACTGGTGAAAGCTCGGGGTCTGCATATCACCACCTGAAGTCTTTTTTAGACCAAGGCCCAGAGCGGACCCCATGGAAAATGCGCCACCCCCAAACATCACCGCCACGTCAGACAACGCGCAAGACTCACTGGTCTGGGAAGAGACAGAAGAAACACCCATAACCATGGAGGTAGGTGGGTCTGGTTCCTACCAGCATATAGAAAGTAGGGGCGCAATACTAACAGGGGGGAGATTACACCTGTTTAAGGAAGCGTGGGAGTCTATCAAGAGTGACAAGTATATACTCAATAGCATTAGTGGATACAAAATACAATTTATACTAGAAAACTTGCCACCAGTTCAACATTCACCCCAGAGGGTCTTTTCCCTCTCAGTTAAAGAGAAACGAGAGGGACAAGCTGAACTGGTGAGAATGATCACTAAGTGTATCATGGGAAAAAACAAAACATGAACCCTTGGAATTTGTGTCAAATATATTCACTAAAACTAAAAAAGATGGTGGGTGTCACATCATCATTGACTTAACTTCACTAAACATGTTTGTTAAGTATGTACATTTCAAAATGGAAACGTTTGTTACTGCCAAACAACTGATTTCCAAAGGATACTTCATGGCAAGCATTGACTTCAAAGATGCTTACTATTCAGTACCCATTCACAAGGATCATCACAGATACCTGAAATTTACCTGGATGGGGCAGCAATGGCAGTTTAAAGCATTACCCAATGGCTTAACATCAGCCCCAAGATTATTCACCAAGATACCAAAACCAGCCCTGGCAATATTAAGAAGACAAAAACATATGGTCATGGCATATTTTTATGATATCTTAATAGCAGGCAAGACCATGGAATTGGCATATCAGCTGTGTCAGCTACCAAACAGTTGTTCGAAACCTTGGGATTTGTCTTACATCCAGATAAATCTAAGTTGAAGCCATCCACAACCATGGCTACTTGGGCTTCACAATCAACTCAGCCCACATGTCTGTAACATTGCCAAAAGACAAAACAACTGAATTGACACAATCATGCAACAATTTAATGGTCAACGAGTGACCAACTATTCGACAAGTAGCAGGGTAATTGGGGAAATGGTAGCAGCATTTCCGGCTACACAATTCGGACCTTTGCACTATCAAAACTTACAAAGAGCAAAGGTACAGGCACCAAAACGACATGCAGGTCATTATGATCGTATCATGAAATTACCCACTGAAGCAATATCAGAACTACAGTGGTGGGCAGAAAACGTTTGGCATGGTTTCAGCCCTATCATCATCATTAACCCTACTTTAGTTATCCAAACAGATGCCAGTGCTCAAGGCTGGGGAGCGACTAACTCCATATCCAGCACAGGTGGTAGATGGACTAACCTAGAGTCATCATTACTACTTACACTGGGCATTAACTATCTAGAGATGTTGGGTGCCTTTTATGGTTTAAAAGCATATGCATCCAATATGCATCACTTGCATGTACGGTTACAAATAGACAATACTACGGTGGTGGCTTACATTAACCATATGGGCGGCATAAAATCGATATCATGCAACAAATTGGTCAACACAATTTGGCAATGGTGTGTCGAAAGACATATTTGGCTATCAGCAACTTACCTGCCAGGTAAGCTAAATACAGTGGCAGACACCAGGTCACGCAAATTTAATGACAACACTGAATGGATGTTAAACCCCAAAGTGTTTGCAAAGATTATTAAGCAATATGGCACGCCAGATATCGACTTATTTGCATCAAGGCTAAATCACCAGGTACCTATGTATGTCGCTTGGGAACCAGACCCTGAGGCAGCAATTGGGGACATTTCTTCTTCTATGCATGTCCTGCCTCATCAGCCGTGTACTATGCAAAATACAAATGGACTCTGCTTCAGGTATTTTGATAGTACCCGACTGGCCTACACAGCCATGGTTCCCATTACTCCACGGCATCCCTCCGAACATCCACAAGAAAACAGTACTTGTCCAGCATCAAAAAGTGGGAGAAGTACTGCTTGGATACAGGGACCACCTAGTCAACCGCTACAGTTACCAATGTACTGGAATTCCTGGCGAACCTTCACCACGATGAAGGACTCAGTTACAGTGCCATCAACACAGCTAGAAGTGCCCTGTCTGTCTATTTAAAACAAGCTCCAGGACAACAGGCCATGGGGTCCCACCCGCTGGTGGTCAAACTAATGAAGGGTATTTACAACTCTAACCCCCCTAGACCAAGGTACACCCATATATGGGATGTCAGTATGGTCCTGACATACCTCAGGGGATAGCCACCAGCCAGATCCCTCAACCTGGAACAATCTACGCTCAAAACACTCATGTTTGAAGGCACTCTATCTGCACAGAGGGTCCAGTCACTACACCTTTTGTGACTGGACAACATGATCACAGCTCCAGACCAGATCTCTTTCATTATCCAGGAACTGATCAAACAGAGCAGACCAGGAACACCTAATCCAGTCGTGGAATTCCGGGTTTACCAGCCAGAACCACTGTTATGCGCCATGACCCACCTACTGTCCTACATAGAAACAACCAAAAATATTCGAGGGAGTGAAAAAGCCTTATGGGTCAGTCATAAATAAACTTATGGTCGGGTGACGAGCCAAACCATTTTGAGGTGGCTCAAGCAGGTGATAAAAGCTGCTGGGATAAACACTAACATGTACAAATCTCACTCCACCCGGGCAGCATCCACGTCGATGGCCAAAAGAATGGACGTGCCTATCGACCACATCTTGGCTACAGCAGGATGGTCAGGGGAAAGAACGTTCAGAACTTTTTATAATTAGCCGTTGGCAAAACCTGCTTTATTTGCAGATAATTTTATACAGACTGCAAATATTTAATTTAAGCCCAGGGGAGCAATTTAATTTCTTTGTTGTTATTGTTAAAAAATACCGTTGTGTTTTTCTACAGACTGATTCATTGGTTGATTAAGATAACACACTTCCTCCCTCAAGGACTTTGGCAGTGAGTGAAGTAATAACTGTTACACGGTTTGAAATCACAGAGCTTTAAAATCTTCACATAGTCACTCACGTGACTCCGAAGTAAAATAGTAAGATTAAAGGAGAACCTACCAGTTTGAAGTTTGATCTGTATTTTATGAGGAGTTACGATGAGGGATTACGTGCCCTCCGCTCCCACCCTCAATAATATGGGTCAAACTGATAACTGAGGTCTCCTTTTCTTTACTATGTTTATTTCAATAACTGTGTCTATCTGTGATTCCACACCGCTGCTTTGAAGTATGCTGCGCAAGCGTGCTGAGCGGGTTCTTCACGTAATCCCTCATCGTAACTCCTCATAAAATACAGATCAAACTTCAAACAGGTAAGTTCTCGTTTAATCTTACTATTAATGGTCAATGTGAACATGGTATGCTAAAGGACCGGTTTCCATGTTGTATATTTCAACCAACTTTCAACCTGACTTATTAAGAAAGAAGGGAGAGAGAAAACAAGGAATTAAAGACCAGTTAGCCTGACATTGGTAGTGGTGAAGATGCTCGAGTCAATTATTAAAGATGTAATAGCAGCACATTTGAAAAGCAATGACAGGATCTGCATGAAGCAGTGAAAACCATAATGCGCTTAACTTCATAAAAAATAACTTTATTCAAATAACATTACAGAGACCATGGTCTTTAGCCTCTGTAAGGTACCGCATAGTAAATCAGACTGAAGCCTGCGCTTAGCTATTCACATACCCCCAGATGGCATATTGGAATCCCCAGCATGGATCATGGATCGGGTCAACAATAGCAATACCAGGCATGGATCAAATCAGCAATAGAGATTGATCTACAAAATCAGTCAATGTCAGCATGGATTTATGAAGGGAAAATCATGCTTGTCTAATCTTTAGGAATTTTTTGAGGATGGTAGAATCAACAGAATTGATAAGGAAGAGCCCGTGGATGTGGTGTATCTGGACTTTCAAAAAGCCTTTTACAAGGTTCCACGCAAGTGATTAGTATGCAAAATTAGAGCACATGGTATTGGGGTAGGGTAATGTCATGGATAGAGAACTGGTTGGCAGACAGGAAGCAAAGAGTAGGAATTAACAGGTCCTTTTCAGAATGGCAAGCAGTGACTAGTGCTGCAAGACTCAGTCCTGGGACCCCAGCTATCTACAATATATATTAACTATTTAGAAAAGGAATTACGTGTAAAATCTCTCAGTTTGCAGATGACACAAAGCTGAGTGGTAGTGTAAGCTGTGAGGAGGATGGCATGAGGCTGCAGGGTGACTTGGATATGTTGGGTGAGTGGGCAGATGCATGGCAGATGCAGTATAATATCAATAAATGTGAGGTTATCCATTTTGGTGGCAAGAACAAGAAGGCAGATTATTATCTGAATGGTATCAGATTTGGAATAGGGGAGGTGCAGCAAAACCTGGGTATCCTTGTACATCAGTCACTGAAAGTAAAATACAGCAGGCAATGAAGAAAGCAAATTGCATGTTGGCCTTCATAGCGAGAGGATTAGAGTATAGAAGCGAGGAGGTCCTACTGCAGTTGTACAGGCCCCGGTGAGACCACACCTGGAGTATTGTGTGCAGTTTTGGTCTCCTAATTTGAGGAAGGACATTCTTGCTATTGAGGGAGTGCAGCGTAGGTTCACAAGATTAATCTCTGGGATGGTGGGACTGACATATGATGAAAGAATGGATTGACTGGGCTTATATTCACTGGAATTTAGAAGATGAGGAGGGATCTTATAGAAACATCCAATTCTTAATAGATTGGACAGGCTAGATGCAGGAATTTTTTTATTGATGTTGGGGGAGTCCGGAACCAGGGGTCACAGTTTAAGAATAAGGGGTAGGCCATTTAGGACTGAGATGAGAAAAAAACATTTTCACCCAGAGTGTTGTGAATCTGTGGAATTCTCTGCCACAGAAGGCAGTGGAGGCCAATTCACTGGATGTTTTCAAGAGAGAGTTAGATATAGCTCTCAGGGCTAACGGAATCAAGGCATATGGGGAGAAAGCAGGAATGGGGTACTGATTTTGGATGATCAGTTATGATCATATTGAATGGCGGTGCTGGCTCGAAGGGATGAATGGCCTACTCCTGCACCTGTTTTCAATGTTTCTAGATTAAGTGATAAGGAGCATAATTACTGACCATTAGCAGCAGTGCCGGCCTTAAGCCAATTGGACCAATTGCTCCCAATTGGGCCACGCGCCTAAGGGGGCCCCATGCTAGGCTGGTGGGCAATACACGGTATCCCCTCAGCAGCAACCCATGTAGGTGAAATTCCTCACCGACAACAACACAGTACCGCGGTTAACTTTCAATAGGGAGGTGGCACGCAACGCCAACTAGAGTACATGCGGTGAACTGCAGGAAAGTATTTGCGATGGCTGCCAGCACAGCAGGCCCTTCTTCTGGCCCAGCATCTGGATTGGTTGCACACTCGCGAACCCCCTCCGTCCATCCCTGCCGCAGCCAGGTGGGGGGGGGGGGAGGGGTGGCAGGGGGGGAGGAGGGATCGGGGGGGGGGGGGGGGGGGGGGGGGTCGGGGGGGAAGTCGGAGTAAGGGGGGGAGGTCGGGGAGGGGAGTCGGGGGGGGGGGGGGGGAGGGGGGGGGGGGAGGAAGAGGTTGGGGTGACGGTGCAGCGTGGTCAGTGACTCTGGGTGGACGGAGTTAGTAGACCGTCCCCAACTCTGCTGCAGCTGACGTTGCCCGGAACATCAGCCCCGCTGCACCCGGTCAAGCTCCACCCGGCCCCGCTCCACCCGGCCCAGTGTATGGGCGCTGCCGACCCACAGTGACAGTGCGGCCCACAGGGGGAGACTCTGCTGCAGCTGACATTGCCCGGAACATCAGCCCCGCCCCGCACTTACTGGTATTGTACACCCGGGGCACGGGGGACCCATTACTACAACTTTACTTCAGACAGTTACAGTGACCCCGCCAGCGGATGTGTACACACGCCTGATGTTATCATGATAGTCACTGACTGAGCAGCCGACTCTTATCTGGAATTAGTCAGTCAAGGTGCATCTGAAGCAAACAGCGCCGTCCGCTCCCAAAAGCAGCAGTTACCAAATGGAATAGCATTTGATTTACGCCAAACTCTCACATGCATAAACGTGTGGACACAATAGTTCCTTCATTGTCATGTCTACCAAGGTACAGTGAAATTATTTTGCATAGAGATCAGTGCAATTATTGCCTTCCCTAAGTACAATGCCCGGTTAGCACATAATGCACAGGAACAGGCACTGAGTCTATAAGGAATAGTCGCCAGGTGTTGCGCCATTTCATGGTCCCAACTGCAGGTGGCTATGAAGGCCTGTTGTAGCCATCGTATCAACAGAAACATCTCGTCCCCTCCTCCCCCCCCCATTCGCACACAAAACGTGTGTGTGTGTGTGTGTGTGTGTGTGTGTGTGTGTGCATAATATGGAAGCCACGTCTGCGATTGGTACTTGTAGTAACTAACAAGTGTGTCGGAAAAAAAGTGGTCAATATCAGCTTCACAAGGCTGAAGCTTGAGATGCTGCCGGGAGCAGTCGTGCGGCGAAAGCGTGGCGGCAGTGACAGCAGGTCACATTCCCCGCTCCCTCCCATCATCAACCTTAGGGCCTACCGATTCCCGCCCTTCATTCCCACCCATCGGGAGGGAGCTGTACAGGGACGACATTCTCCCTGACCACAGACTGAAACATTGATTGTAATGAAACATAGGTTGCAACCGCAGAGCCCATACTACCAGAATATTAGCAAACCTTCGTTAAATAACGCGTGGAATAATGCAGTTTAATGGTAATTAACAGCTATGGTGAAGGTTGGAAGCAGAGGTGCTGTTCCCAATTGGGTCCCCACCTCCTAAGGCCGGCCCTGATTAATAAGGCAATTCAACAAAATGGGATGAGAAAGGGAAATAAGCAAGATAGTGGGAAATAATGTCTGAGCAATATACCTGAAAATGTATTGTTCATTCCAAAAGGTTGCAAAGTGCCTAGATGAAAGGCCTAGATGTACTAACATCTAACCTTAGTACTAGATGTTAACACTAGTGTCTACTCTGTCAAAGTGATGCTTAATATAAACAACAGAACAACAGCAGATGTTCTGCTGTTTATATTAGGCATCACTATGGCAGAGGAGACAGAAAGGCTGGAAAGGAAATGGGATTGTGAATCAAAGTGGCACGCAACAGGAAATGTAAAATCAGCCTGTGAACTGAGCACAGATGCTCCACAAAGCAGTAATCCAATCTGTGTTTGGTTCTCCTATGTAAAGGAGGCCTCCTTGTAAAAATCAATTTCAGTTCACCAGGTTGGAAGAAGTGCAAGTGAACCACTGCTTCACCTGAGATAGACACGAAAAGCTGGAGTACCTCAGCGGGACATGCAGCATCGGTGGCGAGGAATGGATGATGTTTCGGGTCGAGATCTTTCTTCAAACTGGTTAAGGGTAAGGGAAATGAGAGATATAGATGGTGATCTGGAGAGATAAAGAACAATGAATGAAAGCCCTACATACAGCTAACAATGGCTTGTTTGCTTTATCATCATTACTTTTTTGCATATCTTTCATTCATTCTTCTTTATCGCTCCACATCACCGTCTATATCTCTCGTTTCCCTTATCACTAACCAGTCTGAAAAGGGTCTCGACCGGAAATGTCACCCATTCCTTCTCTCCAGAGATGCTGCCCAAAGATCCTATAGCGAGCAAGGTGGTCCACTCGACGAAAAAGACGTAGTACGGTCATGGGCAGATTCATGGGTAATTTAAGGCCCCATTTCCGTAACCGGCTTCTGTCTCCGCACCAAAGATCCCATAGAATAATAGTGCGGAGACGGAAGCCGGTTACGGAAACATCCTCGTAAAAATAAAAGTTATTTGATAAAAATCTTCTCCTCATTTTCAAAATTTTAATTTATTAACAGAAACTGTTCCCCCGCAACGTTGATTACACTGCGAGTCGGGTCGGGTCCGGTTACGGAAATGGATGAAAAAAAGGCCCACGTTCCGTTGCGTTGCGTACTACACATCAGCCCATTGCATTTAGCAGGAGTGGTCTATCTTGCTCCACTATAGGATCTTTGATGCTGCCTGTCCCGCTGAGTTATGCCAGCTATTTGTGTCTATCTTCGGTTTAAACCAGCATCTGCAGTTCCTTCTTACACACTGCTTCACCTGGAATGATTGTGCAGAACTCTGGATAATGGGAAGGGTAGAAGTGAATAGACATGTGTTGCATCTTCTCCTGTCACATGGAAAGGTGCTTTAGATGGGGAGTGGTGGGTGAGGTCAGAAGAGTAGACTAGGGAGTAATGGGGTAGTGAAGGCCTATTATATAACATGGATGTAGTGAAGGAAGATAAGGATTCAACGTGAATTTATTGGTGTTTAATTTTCAAATACCAAAGCTCATTTCACCACTTCCTCATCATGTACATGCCGATTAAAACCTAAGTGCAGGTCAGCTCTTCAATTTGTCTCAATATATCCAGATCAGGGATGAATCCAAATCATGGATTTTGACAGTCTCTTTCCTTCCACGACTGCTATCTGGTCAACTGAATTCCTCCCAACAGTTTTTTTTTTAAGGTCCAGATTGCAGCATCTACTGTGCCTCCTCTTTGGTTTGAATCTGATTGATGGATTTGTACTCACACTACAATAATTCAATGAAATGAAAGGATCAAATGCTTATGGTGTATTCAGTATTGTGTGTGTTATCTTGCTGTATTTAATTACTGATTGCAATCCAAGAGCTCAATGAATATTAATTTAAATATAACATGTCAGGGGAAAATTAGGATGTCAAAACACATTTGATTATTTGATTGCCTAAGGATTTAATGAAGTTCCTGGGACACATGGATGCAAGCCTGCACGGTGGTGCAGCACCAGAAACCTGGGTTCCTTCATGATTGCGGGTGCTATCTGTATGTTGAGTAATCCAATTTCCTCCCACATTCCAAAGACGAGTTGAGTTGTAGGTTAATTGGCTTCTATAAATTGTCCCAGTTTACACTAGAACTAGTGTAAGGTTGGTCAGTGCGGACTCGGTGGGTCGAAGGGCCTGTTTCAATGTTGTATTTCTAAACTAAACTAAAATGTTAATTCTGTGTTCTCATGTCCATTTTGTAGTGCTGTCGGTAGCACTAATTCAGTTGATCATTAGTTCAATTAGATCATCAACTCTCAGTGAAACAGGCAACGTTCCACAGCTGTCATAAGTGCCTCATAATGACATTTCCCAGAATATCTTCACCATAATAATAACCTTTATGGTCGATTTGCAAGGTTTCAAAAAATTGCTGCCTAATCACATTCATTTGGCACTTCTCCAATACCAGTCCAAGAAAAATTGAAAAGCTTCCTTGCTGATTGATTGATCAACTGGTTGTAATTGTAGTGACTATGTGGATTTTTATTCTAATAGCAGGTGGTAGCAGAATCGCTAAGAGAAATGAGGAACTGCTTAAACGCATGTATCCTATTTATTTATTCTATATTCTCTATAAGTACACTGCATATATATATATATAAATAATGTGCCCAACATATAGAATGCCAATTGACAAAAGCTGCTGATTTTCCCTTTGTGAAATGAAGGAATAATTCATATACAGGTACACCATCAATTTACCGCCATCCTTGTTTCCAGAGCTTTGCCGGATTATCAATTTTTCCGGACCAATATCAATAGTTCAATAGTCCTTTATTGTCACATGTACCCTGACGTACAGTGATTTTACCATACAGTCATACTAAAGAAAGCAACAAGATACAAAATTACATAAGAATTAAAAATAAACAGCCACCACAGAGGTGTGTGAGAATCCCGAGGCACACAGCAAAAGCGGAGCCCCACAGCCATCAGTCCGATGTCCGGGCCACACACACGCTCATCACCGTGATGTGACCAAAGTTGTACCAACCGCTTGACTCTCTCTCTGCAGTCCCTATCCGCCCGAACAGCCAGAAAGCCGTCCGCACTCACACCAGAGTCTAGGACACTCCCGTGGCGCGACGTCCCCAAAAACACAGAGATCCACTGCACTCACGGCAATCCCTCCGAGTCCCCACCAGAGCAGGCAGCATCCATCTTGCTTTCAGTGACCTCACCGTGATGGAAGTTGAATAACTTTTAACTTCTTCCTCCTTTTCTTCCACATTTGGGGCGATCGAAACATCCGCAGTCAGCGCAATCGAAGTTCCCGCAGTCGGCGATCGAGGCTCCCGTGATCGGGGCAGTCGAAGCTCCTGCAGCTGGAGCTCCCGCAGTCGATCCCTAACAAAGGGGCCGCCAACTCCACGATGTTAAGCTGTAATGTGGACGGAGATCCGACACGGAAAATGTCACACCTTCGTCGAAGAAAGAGATTTAAAAAAGTTTCCCCCACGCTCCCCCCCACCCCCCCACATAATACAAAAACTAAAGATTAACCAAAACATACAAATAAAACAGACTAAAAACACAAAGATGAAAGTGACAACCCGCCAACCGGCAACGTAATAATAATTCAACAATACATCTCTGAGCCACTAATTATACCCTAGACGGCTAGAAACTTTATCTAAGAATTAACAAGTAACAAATAAATAAGCAATTAAATCTTCTAGGATAGAGGCACACATCCCAAAAGAGTGTGCACCACACGCAATGATCTCATAATTTTGTCTGGATTATAGGAGGTGCCAAATGATCAGTTGCTGGAAAATCGATGGTGGACCAATATTCATATTATTTACTTAAATAATTTAACCTCCATATGAGTTTTTTTTTCTGTCCCGTTGAGCTTCTCAAAGAAAGTTGGTCCATTAGTATTGTACTCAGCTCTTGGTTTGAGAAAGTGTCACCAATTAATATTCTGTGAAACTTTGTGTCATTTTTTTCACTGGATCAACTTCTGGAGTGTGTAATTCTTCAAATATTCAGGGTGATAAGAACACACTATTTCACACATTACCCAGCACCACCTGTCCAAGTGACAAAATTTGTAAGTCCAGTGTTGATCTCATCAGTCACCTCAGAACCCAGATTGCTTGCGTGGAAACAAATTATTCTTTTTGTCCTGAGGGGTAATTTGAGAAGAATAATTCAACAGGAATTAATCCATTGTGGAATGTAATGTTGCAAATCGTACAAATGTCCAGATAAAAACCTGCGACCAGAATATTACCATTCTCCATTCCCTGCATATCCATGTGACTCTCTAAAAGCCACTTAAATGCTTCATCTATTGTATCTGCTTCCACCGCCATCCCTGGCATTCCAGGGAGCCATCACTCTCTGTGTAAAAAAACGTAAACGTTTCCCCCTCTGAGCTTAAATCTCTGACATTTGTACGATTTAACCTCTCTTTCTAAAGTATTTTCATATTTCCATTTGGGAAAAATGTCTTTTGTATGCCTTCTTGCTATTTTATTTTAACCAAAAAAATCATTACTATTTTCAAAAATCATGTTCTCACACTCAGTCAGGTAACCTTGACAACATATTTGCAATTGCAATGTTTAATGATCTGTATTTCATTGTGTAATCATATTGAGAAAAGAGAATTGCCTATGTGTGCATTATCAAAGCAACCAGATCTGTACTGCAGTAATGATCAATCATGATGAGAAATGACTCACACATAGTTAACTCAGTAAAAGGTCAACTCAAAAGGAACAGATGAAACTTTTCCTTTCAAGTATAATTTCTAATACCTGTTGCTCACTGTCATGGTATGTTTAGAGTTTAGCCTTTAGAAATACAGCATTGACGCAGGCCCTTCAGCCCACTGAGTCTGTGCCGACCAGCGATCATCCCGTACACTATCCTGCACACTAAGGTCAATTTACAATTTTACCAAAGCCAATTAACCTAAAAACGTACGTCTTTGGAATATGGAAGGAACCGGAACTCCTGGAGTAAAGCGACAAGGTCACAGGGAGAATGTACAAATTCCGTACAGACAGCACCCATAGTCGGGATCGAACCCGGGTCTTCGGTGCTCTAAGGCAGCAACTCTACCACTGCCCCACTGTGCCACCCAAATGCAAATATTGTAATGCAAATGAACTTGCTTCACTTTTGTACATTATGTGACTAATAACAATTCATATTCCATGATTGGAGTGTGGCCTTGACTTCATGCTTTATACAAGTCCAATATTTTTATTTAGAATACAGCATTAAATATTTGGCAGTGCACAAATAGCAGCCTAAGACTACAAAATATCTAGATCCCAAATAATACTTGGCCTTTTCAGTGTGAGCAACTTGGTTAGAATTATGTCAAAGTGGTCGAAAATAAGTCATGATGTAGGATTCGAAATTTCCAATCCCGTGGGTCAAGTTTCTGGGATAGCCTTGTAGGGCAAGCAGCTGCAGCTAATAATGCCATACTCACAATGAAGTTTCAGGAAGAGGTTACTAACATCGTTATTCATACCTCAATGACCTTTCTTGGATGAAAGGATAGAGCTGCATTTGTGGGATCAGATTTTTAAATAATTATTGAAATGGATACATAAACTCAGGTCTGAGGGATTACCTACAGTTTGTTTTTCGGAAGGAGATTTGGGGTCACCAGTATGGTCATTTTTAGCTTTGTGCAAGTGACACAGAGATGCGCGCCTGTGGCCTCTGATCCCCAAAAGACTTTGGTGGCGTCCGTGGTTGAGTAGATATGGCTGGGCTTATCGTGACATTTCTGACTTATCTATAGACCGGAAATTTCAGTTGTAGAAATATTCATGCCCTAGAGTTCTTTCTGGCAGAAGAATCAGCTTGGTAATAACCATATAACCATATAACAATTACAGCACGGAAACAGGCCATCTCGGCCCTACAAGTCCATGCCGAACAAATTTTTTTCCCCTTAGTCCCACCTGCCTGCACTCATACCATAACCCTCCATTCCCTTCTCATCCATATGCCTATCCAATTTATTTTTAAATGATACCAATGAACCTGCCTCCACCACTTCCATTGGGAGCTCATTCCACACCGCCACCACTCTCTGCGTAAAGAAGTTCCCCCTCATATTACCCCTAAACTTCTGTCCCTTAATTCTGAAGTCATGTCCTCTTGTTTGAATCTTCCCTATTCTCAAAGGGAAAAGCTTGTCCACATCAAATCCCTCTCATCATTTTAAAGACCTCTATCAGGTCCCCCCTTAACCTTCTGCGAATAAAGCCCCATCTTTCTCTGTAAAAAATTCTTGCCATTCTGAGTAAATCTTCTCTGCTATTTTGTTGACATCCCCTAAATTTGGCGACCAAAATTGTATCAGGTCCCTCCTTAGACCTTCTGCGCTCCAAAGAATAAAGCCCTAACTTGTTCAACCTTTCTCTGTAACTTAGTTGCTGAAACCCAGGCAACATTCTAGTAAATCTCCTCTGTACTCTCTCTATTTTGTTGACATCCTTCCTATAATTTGGCGACCAAAATTGTACACCATACTCCAGATTTGGCCTCACCAATGCCTTGTACAATTTTAACATTACATCCCAGCTTCTATACTCAATGCTCTGATTTATAAAGGCTAGCATACCAAAAGCTTTCTTTACCACCCTATCTATATGAGATTCCACCTTCAAGGAACTATGCACGGTTATACCCAGATCCCTCTGTTCAACAGTATTCTTCAATTCCCTACCATTTACCATGTACGTCCTATTTTGATTTGTCCTGCCAAGGTGTAGCACCTCACATTTATCAGCATTAAACTCCATCTGCCATCTTTCAGCCCATTTTTCCAAATGGCCTAAATCACTCTGTAGACTTTGAAAACCTCTTCATTATCCACAACACCCCCTATCTTGGTATCATCTGCATACTTACTAATCCAATTTACCACACCTTCATCCAGATCATTGATGTATATTGCCAATATATAATATGTAATATATTGCCAATAAGAATGGCTTTTCAAATATAGCATATCTATGTAATTAATTTTGCCAAAAAGATTAAACATACCTTGCTTGATATGCAGGATAGCATCACAGGAGAGGTTGTGGATTTGCTGCAACCATACCTAGACATGGATGACTACAATCTTGAGACTGCCAAGAAAGTATGTGGGAATGTTGCGGGCCTATGTTCATGGACAAAGGCCATGGCAAGCTTCTTCGATATTAACAAAGAAGTACTTCCATTAAAGGTATGATATGAATGCATAACGGATTGCAAGTTTACAGGGAATGTCAAGTTGAATTTATTGTCATGCACAAGTGCTGTAAGGTACAGGTACAATGAAAATATTGTTTCCAGCAGCAGCACAGGCACATAGTCTCAGACAACACATCGAAATATAAATTATACATACATTTCACATAACTTCTGCAAGAAAGTGAAAAGAAGAAAGACTGCAAAAACAAAACCAGGACAATAGTGCAGAGCACAATTCTAAATAAAAATCCGCGGTGGTGCAAGAACCCATATAATTTAATTCCTGATGTAGTATTAGGGTCAGTTCAAGAACCTGACAATTGTTGGGGAAGTGACTGTTCCTGAATTTGGCGGTCTGCACCTGATGGTAGCAGCAAAAAGAGGGCTTTCTTGGATTGGTGGGGGATCATTGATACCTTCTACTATACATCTGTAGACGATTATTATAGTGTTCAAAGACATGCTACATCTCTTTACACTTCTATTAAGTAGAGGCATAGGCACATCCTCCCCATGATTATATCTAAGTACTGGGCCCAGACAGGTCATCTGAAATGTTAACGGCCAGGATTTTGAAGTTGCTAATTCTCTCCAGCACCAAATCACCAATGAAAATTGGTGGTTGGTTTCCCAATTACCGCTTTCTAGAGTCGATGATTAAATCCTTGGTTTTATAACATTGAGTGGGAGGATGTTGTTTTGGTACCACTCAATCAGGTATTTGATCATTCTCCTGTGTGCTGTCTCATCAGCACCTGTGATTCGGGAAATAAGAGTGTTGCCTCTGTTGAATTTGTAGGCGTCATTGAAGCTGTGGTTAGCTGTACAGTTATGTGGGTACAGACAGTAGAGAGTAGAAAATCTGTCTAAAAGGCTTATGTCAAATACCTTCAGTGGATAGTGGGATTTCACTCTCCCATGACTGTGCCCTCAGCTATGTGCATTTCCTGTATTTGATTGTTTTCTTTACTCTCTTTAGTTATAGTTTTATGAAGGCTACTTTTGGGGCTGCAGATTTATACACAGCATAAAAATTGTATTTCACTTTTCATGAGATTTTTTACCAAATCTCAGTTTTAAATAATTTTGGATGTTATAACTAGAGCTCTTCAATTAAGATCCAATTATCTTAATTTTGCATCTTTAAGAAAATAATTTTAAAATACTAGATTTTATTAGATACTAAAGTATACGTTGTGATATCTTTAGAAACATAGAAATATAGAAACATAGAAAATAGGTGCAGGAGTAGGCCTGCACCGCCATTCAATATGATCATGGCTGATCATCCAACTAAGTATCCTGTACCTGCTTTCTCTCCATACCCCCTGATCCCTTTAGGCACAAGGGCCACATCTAACTCCCTCTTAAATACAGCCAATGAACTGGCCTCAACTACATTCTGTGGCAGAGAATTCCAGAGATTCACCACTCTCTGTGTAAAAAATGTTTTTCTCATCTCAGTCCTGATTTCCCCTTTATCCTTAAATTGTGACCCCTTGTTCTGGACTTCCCCAACATCGGGAACAATCTTCCTTCATCTAGCCTGTCCAACCCCTTAAGAATTTAGTAAGTTTCTATAAGATCCCCCCTCAATCTTCTAAATTCTAGCGAGTACAAGTCAAGTCTATCCAGTTTTTCTTCATATGAAAGTCCTGACATCCCAGGAATCAGTCTGGTGAACCTTCTCTGTACTCCCTCTATGGCAAGAATTTCACTGTATCCATATTTTTTATTTACTTTAATGTGTGTTTGCAAAAAGGCAAATCTAGCTATGCAAGAAGCCAAGCTCGTTGTTGCCCAAGAAGAACTGAACAATGCCCAAGCGCAGCTGGATGACAAGCAACGGGAGCTCGATGTAGTGCAGGCCATGTATGATGCTGCAATGTCAGAAAAACAAACATTACTCGATGATGCGGAGGGCTGTAGGAAGAAAATGAATAATGCCACTGCCCTCATTGATGGCCTGGGTGGTGAAAAGGTGATTCACAATTGTGATAAACCCAATGTCAATATTAAATGCATATTATTAAATGTTCAAAACCATTTATTGAGTGTGCACACATCAGACTAAGCAATCATGCATAAATGTAACAGCAAATACTGATTATATCAAATACTTAACACCAGCATTTAAATTTTAAACAAAATGTCATAATCTTTGGACATGTACATAGGAAATTACAGGGTTGTAACTGGAACCAGAGTATAATTTGGGTTATTAATTAAATCACAGTTAAACAATAATAACCATATAACCATATAACAATTACAGCACGGAAACAGGCCATCTCGGCCCTACAAGTCCGTGCCGAACAACGTTTTTTCCCTTAGTCCCACCTGCCTGCGCTCATACCATAACCCTCCATTCCCTTCTCATCCATATGCCTATCCAATTTATTTTTAAATGATACCAACGAACCTGCCTCCACCACTTCCACTGTAAGCTCATTTCACACCGCTACCACTCTCTGAGTAAAGTTCCCCCTCATGTTACCCCTAAACTTCTGTCCCTTAATTCTGTAGTCATGTCCTCTTGTTTGAATCTTCCCTATTCTCAAAGGGAAAAGCTGATCCACATCAACTCTGTCTATCCCCCTCTCATCATTTTAAAGACCTCTATCAAGTCCCCCCTTAACCTTCTGCGCTCCAGAGAATAAAGACCTAACTTATTCAACCTTTCTCTGTAACTTAGTTGTTGAAACCCAGGCAACATTCTAGTAAATCTCCTCTGTACTCTCTCTATTTTGTTGACATCCTTCCTATAATTGGGCGACCAAAATTGTACACCATACTCCGGATTTGGTCTCACCAATGCCTTGTACAATTTTAACATTACATCCCAGCTTCTATACTCAATGCTCTGATTTATAAAGGCTAGCATACCAAAAGCTTTCTTTACCACCCTATCTATATGATATTCCACCTTCAAGGAACTATGCACGGTTATTCCCAGATCCCTCTGTTCAACTGTATTCTTCAATTCCCTACCATTTACCATGTACGTCCTTTTTTGATTTGTCCTGCCAAGGTGTAGCACCTCACATTTATCAGCATTAAACTCCATCTGCCATCTTTCAGCCTATTCTTCCAAATGGCCTAAATCACTCTGTAGACTTTGGAAATCCTCTTCATTATCCACAACACCCCCTATCTTGGTATCATCTGCATACTTACTAATCCAATTTACCACACCTTCATCCAGATCATTGATGTACATGACAAACAACAAAGGACCCAACACCGATCCCTGAGGCACCCCACTAGTCACCTGCATCCAACCCGACAAACAACCATTCACCATTACCCTCTGGCTTCTCCCATTCAGCCACTGTTGAATCCATCTTGCTACTCCTGCATTTATACTCAACAGTTGAACCTTCTTAACCAACCTTCCATGAGGAACCTTGTCAAAGGCCTTACTAAAGTCCATATAGAAAACATCCACTGCTTTACCCTCGTCAATTTCCCTAGTAACCTCTTCAAAAAATTCAAGAAGATTAGTCAAACATGACCTTCCAGGCACAAATCCATGCTGACTGCTCCTAATCAGACCCTGTTTATCCAGATGCTTATATATATTATCTCTAAGTATCTTTTCCATTAATTTGCCCACCACTGAAGTCAAACTAACAGGCCTATAATTGCTAGGTTTACTCTTAGAACCCTTTTTAAACAATGGAACAACTTGCGTAGTACACCAATCCTCGGGGACTATTCCCATTTCTAATGACATTTGAAATATTTCTGTCATTTTATATTTTTCAAAAGTGTCAGTACTTCTTTTACTTTGAAACTCATAGTATCCATAGCTACTCTACTAGTTTCCCTTACCTCACATAATTCAATATCCTTCTCCTTGGTGAATACCGAAGAAAATAAATTGTTCAATATCTCCCCCATCTCTTTTGGCTCTGCAGATAGCTGTCCATTATGTCTCTCCAATGGACCAATTTTGTCCCTCGTTATCCTTTTGCTATTAATATAGCTGTAGAAACCTTTTGGATTTACTTTCACCTTACTTGCCAAAGCAACCTCATGTCTTTTAGCTTTTCTAATTTATTTCTTAAGATTCTTTTTACATTCCTTATACTCCTCAAGCACCTCATTTACTTCATGCTGCCTATAATTATTGTAGATCTCCCTCTTTTCCGAACAAGATGTCCAATTTCCCTTGAAAACCAGGGCTCTTTCCAATTTTTATTGTTCCCTTTCAACGGAACAGGAACATAAAGATTCTGTACTTAAAATTTAAAATTTCCCCTTTAAATGTCCTCCATTTCTCTTCTACATACTTCCCATAAAACAAAATGTCCCAGTTCACTCCTTTTAAATCATTTCACATCTCATCAAAGTTAGCCTTTCTCCAATCAAAAATCTCAACCCTAGGTCCAGTTCTGACCCTCTCCATAATTATATTGAAACTTATGGTATTGTGATCACTGGACCTGAAGTGCTCCCCAACGCATACCTCCGCCACCTGTCCCGTCTCATTTCCTAACAGGAGGTCCAACACTGCCCCTCCTCTAGTAGGTACCTCTATGTATTACTGCAAAAAACTATCCTGCACACATTTTACAAACTCCAAACCATCCAGCCCATTTACCAAATGTGTTTCCCAGTCTATGTGAGGAAAGTTGAAATCTCCCACAATCACTACTTTGTGCTTACTACTAATATCTGCTATCTCCTTACATATTTGCTCTTCCAATTCTCGATCCCCATTTGGCGGTCTATAATACCCCTATAAGTGTTGCTACACCTTTCCCACTTCTCAGTTCCACCCAAATAGCCTCCCTAGATGAGCCCTCCAATCTATCCTGCCAAAGCACTGCTGTAATACCTTCCCTGATTAGTAATGCAACACCTCCACCTCTTGCCCTCCAATTCTATCACACCTGAAGCAACGGAATCCTGGAATATTTAGTTTCCAATCACAGCCCTCTTGCAACCATGTTTCACTGATCGCCACAACATCATACTTCCAGGTGTCTATCCAGACTCTAAGCTCATCCACCTTTCTTACAATGCTCCTAGCATTAAAATATGCACATTTAAGAAACCCCCGCCTCTTATTCTCTGTTTATTTCCTTTTTTTCTTTCTCCTCTTGTGCCCGAGTGCTTCCCTTTTCTGCATCCTGCCTCCCATTCTGTCTACTAGCTTTCTCTATTTGAGTCCCTCGCCCCAACCATTCTAGTTTAAAGTCTCCCCAGCAGCCTTTGCAAATTTCCCCCCAGGATATTGGTCCCCCTCGGGTTCAAGTGCAACCCATCCTTTCTGTACAGGTCCCACCTTCCCCAAAAGAAATCCCAATGATCCAGAAACTTGAATCCCTGCCCTCTGCACCAGTCTTTCAGCCACGCATTTATCCTCCACCTCGCTCCATTCCTACTCTCACTGTCGCGTGGCACAGGCAGTAATCCTAAGATTGTTACCTTTTTGGTCCTTTTCCTTAACTCTCCTCCCAACGTCCTAAATCCTCCCTTCAGGACCTCTTCCCTTTTTTTACCTATGTCATTGGTACCTATATGTACCACGACTTCGGGCTCCTCTTCCTCTGATTTCAGTATATATTGGACGCGTTGAGACAAGTCCGAGACCTTGGCACCAGGGAGGCAGACCACCATCCTGGTCTCCCGACTGCATCCACAGAATCGCCTATCTGACCCCTTAACAATAGAGTCCCCAATTACTATTGCCCTCTTCTTTTTGTCCCTAACTTCAGGAGCAACAGGGCCGGTCTCTGTGCTGGAGGCCCGTCCGCTCTCGCTACCCCCGGGCAGGCTGTCACCCCCATCCGTACTCAAACAAGAGTACTTATTTGCAAGGCGTACCGACATTGGAGTACTCACTCATCCCTGCCTCTGCCCCTTGCCCTTCCTTAGCGTGACCCACATGTCTCTCTCCCGTGGTTTTGGAGTGACCACCTCCCTATAACTCCCCTCTATGACCTCCTCACTCTCCCTGACCAGACAGAGGTCATCGAGCTGCTGCTCCAGGATCCTAATACGGTCCCTTAGGAGCCCCATCTCGCTGCACCTGGTGTCATGGCACTTTTTAATTTAATCAAAAAGCAATATCAGCAACATTAGAGATGCAACTGTAGCAGCATTATTTTGGGTAAATGTTATGTTCATTAATGTGTATTGTCAAGTGGCATATCTTAGCACTCATAATTCACAAGTTTGCGTCAAGAAAGGCAGCACATCTTGGAATTTTATGCTAATTATTTATGCAACTATTTAATTAAATATCTTGTCATTGGATCTCTATTATAACTGATAATTGCAGCAGAAAAATGTTAACTTTTATCTAAAGGTTTGAAGGAATAAATAAAACAATATAATTTATGAAAATTAAAATTGGTTATCAATAGCTTCTGTACACTTTGAATGGTTGGAAATGTTTGTACATGTTTGTACATGTTTGAGCTTTGCACCGTTAGTCCAAATCTTTACAGTTCGTTCAAAATCATTAAGCATATCAATGGGGTTATCTTGCATAGCAATATTTTAATTAGGCACAGTGATTAAAATTGGCATAGCCTGATGCAGCCAAGGAACATGCAAAACAAGTTGCAAATTCCAATTCCCATAGGAAATTAATAGTTAAAATCCTTATATTCCAAACCTATTTGCAGAATCTCATGATGCATTGACATTTACTAAGGTAAAGAGACAAGTGTCAAAGCTGGTACTGGAGATAAACAAATTCATTATTTAAGCAATAGAAAAGAGCTTAGACGCTGCATTTGTAAATAAATAAAAGATGCAAATCAGCACTGAAACTATTTGATATATTTTCTTATCTTCAAATGAAACTCTTCAGGTTCGGTGGACAGAAAGCAGTAAACATTTTCAGGACCAGATAACACGATTAGTGGGTGATGTACTTTTGGCTACTGGATTCCTCTCTTACTCTGGCCCATTTAATCAAGAATACAGGAACCTTCTGCTTCAGATGTGGAAAGAAGAGATGAGCAGCAACAAAATTCCATTCAGTGATGTAAGTGAGCTTTTGGAAATTTGGAACGATTTTCCTATTTTATCAAAACACATATTACAGCCCAGTACATTGAACAAATGAACATTTAATTGTGCAATATTGGAATTAAAAATATGAAAAGCACACGGTGAAATTGTTAATTGCCACTTGGATTAGCTTTCCATTAAGGAAGTGATAATGTTGTGGCATTTAGGAAGCTTTTAGATAGGCACATACTGTAAACACGCAGGGAGTGGAAGATATGTGAAAGCAGATGAGGTTAGTTCATCTTGGAATCATGTTCGGCACAGACATTGTGGGCTGAACGGCCAGTTCCTGTACTGTTCTATGTTCTTGAAACCATCAACCATCAAGGGGGGTTGCACTGTCACCATTTACCATCACTTACCATAAGTTGAAATAGGTAACTCATCTCCAGTTACCCTGAAGCCTATCATCCATCAATGAGGTACAAATTGGGAGCATGACAAATCCTGTCCAGTTAGCTGGATGAGTAAGGTAGCTTTCACAAAGCTGGATACAGGCAGGACAAAGAAGTCACCAGGTTGGTAAGCCATTCACCACCAGTGCACAGTGATTGTAGTGTGTGTCATCTACAAAACACACCAAAGTTATTCAATCTAGCTTCCTTCAAAGTGCCTCACAAACTCATGACCACTATCACCATGGAGGACAAGAGCAGCAGACACATGGAAACCCCATTACCTCCAGACCTCTCTTACAAAGTGCGCCTCAATTGACTTGGAAATATTGCCAGTCTTTCAATGTAGCTGGATCCAAATCCTGGAACTCCTTACCCAATTGGCTGCTGTCTGGAGACATAAAGCCTCTAACAGATCACCATTTAGCCTCCTTCACTCAGGGAAAAACAGTCCCAGTCTTCAGTATGAAGAAGGGTCCCAATCTAGCGATGCTGCCTGACCCGCCAACAATTTGTTTTTTGCTCAAGATTCGTGCACCACTTCTTAGAACATAGAACATATAACATAGAACAGCACTATGAAAGAACAGGCTCTAAAGCCCACGATGCCAAAACCATCTCATAACTGCCTGCACATAATCCATAACTCCCCATTCCCTGCATATCCATTTGCCTATCCAAAGGTTCCAGGCATTTAACACCCTTTGTTTTTAAAAAACCTGCCTTGCACATCTCCTTTAAACTTTGCCCCTCTCACCTTTAAGCTATTCTCTCTAGTATTTGATATTTCCATCCAGGGGAAAGGATTCTGACTGTCTACCATATCTATTCTTCTCATAATTTTATATGCTTAGTGGGTCTCCCTGCAACTTCCAACATTCCAAAGAAAGCAATCTAAATGTCAAACCACCTCCTGTATCTAATGCACCCAATCCTGGCATCATTCGGCTAAACCTCCTCTGCATCATTTCCAAAGCCGCCACACCTTTCATGTAATGGAGCGACCAGAATTGCATGCAATACACCAAACACTGCTTAATTATTGTCCCTTAAACTGCATCATGACTTCCTGCTCAAACACAATACCCCAACCTATACCACGAACAAAGCCATACTGACTGTCCTTAATTAACCCATTCTCTTCCAAGTGGGAGTAAATCCAATCCTGAAGAATCATAGAAACATAGAAAATAGGTGCTGGAGGAGGCCATTTGGCCCTTCGAGTCAACACCGCCATTCATTGTGATCATGGCTGATCATCCACAATCATTAACCCATGCCTGCCTTAGACAATAGACAATAGGTGCAGGAGTAGGCCATTTGGCCCTTCGAGCCAGCACCGCCTTTCAATATTATCATGGCTGATCTTCCCCAATCAGTATCCCGTTCCTGCCTTCTCCCCATATCCCCTGACTCTGCTATCGTTAAGAGCCCGATCTAGCTCTCTCTTGAAAGTATCCAGAGAACCGGCCTCCAAAGCCCTCTGAGGCAGAGAATTCCACAGACTCACAATTCTCTATGAGAAAAAGTGTTTCCTCGCCTCCGTTCTAAATAGCTTACCCCTTATTCTTAAACTGTGGCCCCTGGTTCTGGACTTCCCCAACATCAGGAACATGTTTCCTGCCTCTAGCATGTCCAAACCCTTAACAATCTTATATGGTTCAATAAGATACCCTCTCATCCTTCTAAACTCCATAGTGTACAAGCATTCTCTCAGCATATGACAGTCCCGCCATCCTGGGAATTAACCTTGTAAACCTACGCTGCCCTAATTTGAGCAAGGACATCTTGCTATTGGCAAGATGTCCTTCCTCAAATTAGGGCACCAAAACTGCACACAATACTCCACGTGTGGTCTCACAAGGGCCCTGTACAACTGCAGAAGGACCTCTTTGCTCCTATACTCAACTCCTCTTGTTATAAAGGCCAACATGCCATTCGCTTTCATCACTGCCTGCTGTACCTGCATGCTTACTTCCATAGACTGATGAACAAGGATCCCGTTGTACTTCCCTTTATCCCAACGACGCCATTTCGATAGTAATCTGCCTTCCTGTTTTTGATACCAAAGTGGATAACCTCACATTTATCCACATTAAACTTAATCTGCCATGCATCTGTCCACTCCCCCAACCTGTCCAAGTCACCCTGTATTCTCATAGCATCCACCTCACAGTTCACACTGCCACCCAGCCTTCTCCCCATATCTCTTTATTCCGCTAGCCCCTGGAGCTCTATCTAACTCTCTTTGAAATTCATCCAATTAGTTGGCCTCCACTGCCTTCGGTGGCAGATAATTCCACAAATTCACAACTCTCTGGCCTCCCCTTTATTCTTAGACTGTGGCCCTTGGTTCTGGACTTTCCCAACATTGGAAACATTTTCCCTGCATCTAGCTTGTCCAGTCCTTTCATAATTTTATATGTTTCTATAGATCCCCTATATCATCCCTCTAAATTCCAGTGAATACAAGCCCAGTCTTTTCAATCTCTCCTCATTTGACAGTCCTGCCATCCCAGGGATTAACCTCATAAACCTATGCTTTACTGCCTCAATAGCAAGGATGTCCTTCCTCAAATTAGGAGACCCAAACTGCATACAATACTCCAGATGTGGTCTCACCAGGGAGGGCCCTGTACAACTGCAGAGGACCTCTTTACTCCTATACTCAAATCCTTTCATTATGTAGGCCAACATGCTAATAGCTTTCTTCATTGCCTGCTGTTCCTGCATGTTTACTTTCAGTGACTTGTGTACAAGGACACCCAAGTTTCGTTGCACTTCCCTTTATCCTAATCTGACACCATTGAGATAATAATCTGCCTCCTTGTTCTTGCTGCCAAAGTGAATATCCTCACATTCATCTGCAAATTTGTTAGTGTTATGGGCCTGTTCCACTTAGGCGATTTTTTTAGGCGACTGCTGGCGACTGTTATAGTCATAGCAGGTCACCAAAAAAATGGCGACTGGACCTCCCTACGACAATATCTACGACAATGTCTATGTCAAGCTACAACAACCTACCACCTAGTCAAGGTACAGCAAGCTACCGACAACCGGCGACCCATTAGGACGTCCACCTACGACCACACCAACGACCCCACAGGCGACAACATACGACAACTGAAGTCAACCTACATCCACCCGCGACAAGCTATGACAAGCTACAACCCTGTTGGTGACAACTGAAGACAACTGAAGACAATTCAGTCACTGGTACCTGTCGCCGGTTGATGTAGGTAGTCGCCAATGGAATTCACCAAAGTCAGCACCGGCGACAACCTATGTCATCCTGGCGACAACCTACGACAGCAGCTACATCAGGAGAAGTCAAGCCCACTGTCGCTGACTGTCGCCAAAATTTGTTGAACATTCTGAAAATCCAGCGGTGACCAGAATGATGCTATGACTCTTTGGGCGACTGAGGAAACTACTCATGACCATACAGGCAACACCCCGGCAACTATGTGGTGACAGCCTAATCGCCTGTACTCGCTTGTAGTTGCCTAAAAAATAACCTAAGTGGGACAGGCCCATTACTGTCCCATCATCTAAATCATTAAGGTAGACACAAAATGCTAGAATAAGTCAGCGGATGAGGCCACATCTCTGGAGAGAAGGAATGGGCAATGTTTCATGTCAAGACCCTTCTTCAGACTGATGTTAGGGGATGGGGAGGGACGGGACAAAAATAGAATGTAGTATGAGACAGCAAGACTAGTGGGAGAACTGAGAAGGGGATGGAGAGAGAAAGCAAGGGCTATCTGAAGTTAGAGAAGTCTAAAGGGCCTGTCCCACTTAGGCAACATTTTAGGTGAGTGCAGGAGACTCTGCGCTCGCCACATGGTCGCCACATGTTCGCTGGTGGTCTCTGGTGAGTCTCGTTCATGGTCGCGAGGAGTTCCTGCATTCTGGGAACTAGGTGTGGGCTCAGTATGGTTGCCGCAAATTTTTCAACATGTTGAAAAACTTTCTGCGACCAAAAATTGGTCGCCATGGAGAAAATCAATAATTTTGTAGTTGTAGGTGCAGTTGTAGTGGGGTCACCATGCAGTTATAGGTAGTTGAGGTAGTCGTTGGTAGTTTTAGTTAATCGCTCATTTAACCGATCATTTTCATTGGCTCATTGGGGGAAAAAAACGTAAGCATGAGTTTTCAGAACCAAAGATAACTGACTGGTTGAAGTGGGCGCATGTGCGCATGTGCGGAGCTCTTCTAGTGTGTGCGCATGCGCAGGACATTTCTAGAGTGTGCGCATGCGCGGGACATTTCCGGAGTGCGCATGCGCAGGACATTTCGGGAGTGTGCGCATGTGCAAAGTATTGTGGGCGGGAAAAGCCTGCAGAATCAGCCATGTTTGCCAGACGTTTCTGAGTTTGTGTATTGGAGAAATAAGTTGCTTAAAGCTTAAATAAAGTTAAGTTAATTACAAGTAGTGAAAGTTTCATTTATCTCACAACAATTTAAGCAACTTATCTTCAGAAGTCAAACAGTCCGACTTGGGATGGAGAAGCTACTGAAACCACAACGCTTGGATCTGGATCCCAACTCACCTGCTGCTGCAAAGAATTGGAAGCACTGGCTTCGCATACTAAACAACTTCTTTGATGAGTGCGGCAATGACGCACCAGACAAACTCAAAACATTAATATGCTTTGTCTCTTCTGATGTATATGATTACATAGAGGAATGTACAACTTATGATTCTGCTATTGATGTACTAAGCAAACTCTTCGTTAAGACACCCAACGTGATATTCTCTCGACACCTCCTTGCTACTCGGAAACAAAAACCTGGTGAGTCACTTCATGAATTTTTACAAGAACTTCAAAGACTTAGTAAAGACTGTGCCTTCAAAGCAGGCTGATCAACATCGACAGGAAGTTATTCGAGAATCTTTTATCAATGGTTTGGCATCGCCTGTAATACGACAGAGACTATTAGAACACAAAACCTTGGATTTACAGTCAGCTTACAACCAAGCTTACTCTTTGGACTTGGCTCAGAAAAATTCAGATGCTTATGGCTCATCTAATGTGTATTCTGCTGCAACTACTACAAAAGAATTTCACCCACGTACTAATATGGAGCAAACGGAAACAATTTCTACTGATAAAGGTGCCCTTGCTGCAGCATATAATTATTCAAAAAGGAACTGTTACTTTTGCGGGGGTAATATTCATAAGAGAGAGACATGTCCTGCTCAAGAGGCAACTTGTAATAGTTGTGGCAAGAAGGGACATTATTCTAGAGTATGCAAGTCCAAAGCAACAACAAAAAATGTGACTGCTGCCATATACACGCCTTCTTTATGTGCAATTACAGCTGCATTTCCTCAGAGCTTGTCTCATGCAGCTACAACGGTATCCATTAATGGCCATACACTTAATGTATTACTTGATTCTGGCAGTTCAGAAAGTTTTATAAGTGAACAAATTGTGTCCCGACTAAATCTAACTATAATTCCTTCAAATAGAGATATCTCGATGGCTCTGACAACTCTCAATACTCAACATAGAAACATAGAACATGAAGAAACTAGCTAGAAATTAGGTGCAGGAGTAGGCCATTCGGCCCTTCGAGCCTGCACCGCCATTCAATATGATCATGGCTGATCATCCAACTCAGTATCCCGTACCTGCCTTCTCTCCATACCCCCTGATCCCCTTAGCCACAAGGGCCACATCTAACTCCCTCTTAAATATAGCCAATGAAGTGGCCTCAACTACCCTCTGTGGCAGAGAGTTCCAGAGATTCACCACTCTCTGCGTGAAAAAAAGTTCTTCTCATCTCGGTTTTAAAGGATTTCCCCTTTATCCTTAAGCTGTGACCCCTTGTCCTGGACTTCCCTAACATCGGGAACAATCTTCCTGCATCAAGCCTGTCCAACCCCTTAAGAATTTTGTAAGTTTCTATAAGATCCCCTCTCAATCTTCTAAATTCTAGAGAGTATAAACCAAGTCTATCCAGTCCTTCTTCATAAGACAGTCCTGACATCCCAGGAATCAGTCTGGTGAACCGTCTCTGCACTCCCTCTATGGCAATAATGTCCTTCCTCAGATTTGGAGACCAAAACTGTACGCAATACTCCAGGTGTGGTCTCACCAAGACCCTGTACAACTGCAGTAGAACCTCTCTGCTCCTATACTCAAATCCTTTTGCAATGAAAGCTAACATACCATTCGCTTTCTTTACTGCCTGCTGCACCTGCATGCCTACCTTCAATGACTGGTGTACCATGACACCCAGGTCTCGCTGCATCTCCCCCTTTCCCAATCGGCCACCATTTAGATAATAGTCTGCTTTCCTGTTTTTGCCACCAAAATGGATAACCTCACATTTATCCACATTATACTGCATCTGCCAAACATTTGCCCACTCACCCAGCCTATCCAAGTCACCCTGCAGTCTCCTAGAAATCCTCCTCCTCACAGCTAACACTGCCCCCCAGCTTAGTGTCATCCGCAAACTTGGAGATATTGCCTTCAATTCCCTCATCCAGATCATTAATATATATTGTAAATAGCTGGGGTCCCAGTACTGAGCCTTGGGGTACCCCACTAGTCACTGCCTGCCATTGTGAAAAGGACCCGTTTACTCCTACTCTTTGCTTCCTGTTTGCCAGCCAGTTCTCTATCCACATCAATACTGAACCCCCAATGCCTTGTGCTTTAAGTTTGTATACCAATTTTTTATGTGGGACCTTGTCGAAAGCCTTCTGGAAGTCCAGATACACACCACATCCACTGGTTCTCCCCCTCGTCCACGCTACTAGTTACATCCTCGAAAAATTCTATAAGATTCGTCAGACATGATTTACCTTTCGTAAATCCATGCTGACTTTGTCCAATGATTTCACCACTTTCCAAATGTGCTGCTATCCCATCTTTAATAACTGACTCTAGCAGTTTCCCCACTACCGATGTTAGACTAACTGGTCTGTAATTCCCCACTTTCTCTCTCCCTCCCTTCTTAAAAAGTGGGGTTATGTTTGCTACCCGCCAATCTTCAGGAACTACTCCAGAATCTAAAGAGTTTTGAAAGATTATTACTAATGCATCCACTATTTCTGGAGCTACTTCCTTAAGTACTCTGGGATGCAGCCTATCTGGCCCTGGGGATTTATCGGCCTTTAATCCATTCAATTTACCCAACACCACTTCCCGGCTAACCTGGATTTCACTCAATTCCTCCAACTCCTTTGACCCGCGGTCCCCTGCTATTTCCGGCAAATTATTTATGTCTTCCTTAGTGAAGACAGAACCAAAGTAGTTATTCAATTGGTCCGCCATATCCTTGTTCCCCATGATCACCTTCACCTGTTTCTGACTGCAAGGGACCTACATTTGTTTTAACTAATCTCTTTCTTTTCACATATCTATAAAAACTTTTGCAGTCAGTTTTTTGGGCTGTTCCCTGCCAGTTTCTTTCATAATCTATTTTTCCTTTCCTAATTAAGCCCTTTGTCCTCCTCTGCTGGTCTTTGAATTTCTCCCAGTCCTCCGGTATGCTGCTTTTTCTGGCTAATTTGTACGCATCATCCTTCGCTTTGATACTATCCCTGATTTCCCTTGTTATCCATGGATGTACTATCTTCCCTGATTTATTCTTTTGCCAAACTGGGATGAACTAGGGTTGGAAGAACAGATTTTTGTAGTTCATCCATGCAGTCTTTAAATGTCTTCCATTGCATATCCACCGTCAACCCTTTTAGAATTAATTGCCAGTCAATCTTGGCCAATTCACATCTCATACCCTCAAAGTTACCTTTCTTTAAGTTCAGAACCATTGTTTCTGAATTAACAATGTCACTCTCCATCCTAATGAAGAACTCAACCATATTATGGTCACTCTTGCCCAAGGGGGCACGTACAACAAGATTGCTAACTAACCCTTCCTCATTACTCAATACCCAGTCTAAAAATAGCCTGCTCTCTCGTTGGTTCCTCTACATGTTGATTTAGATAAACTATCCCGCATACATTCCAAGAAATCCTCTCTCCTCAGCACCCCTGCCAATTTGATTCACCCAATCTATATGTAGATTGAAGTCACCCATTATAACCGTTTTGCCTTTGTCGCACGCATTTCTAATTTCCTGTTTGATACCATCTCCAACTTCACTACTACTGTTAGGTGGCCTGTACACAACACCCACCAGCGTTTTCTGCCCCTTAGTGTTGTGCAGCTCTACCCATACCGATTCCACATCCTCCAAACTAATGTCCTTCCTTTCCATTGCATTAATCCCCTCTCTAATCAGTAACGCTACCCCACCTCCTTTTCCTTTCTGTCTATCCCTCCTGAATATTGAATATTCCTGGATGTTCAGCTCCCAGCCTTGGTCACCCTGGAGCCATGTCTCCGTGATCCCAACTATATCATAGTCATTAATAGCTATCTGCACATTCAACTCATCCACCTTATTACGAATGCTCCTTGCATTGAGACACAAAGCCTTCAGGCTTGTTTTTACAACACTCTTACCCCTTACACAATTATGTTGAAAAGTGGCCCTTTTTGATTTTTGCCCTGGTTTTTTGTCTGCCTGCCACTTTTACTTTTCACCTTGCTACCTATTTCTTCTACCCTCATTTTACACCCTTCGGTCTCTACGCTCACACATTTAAGAAACCCTTTCCCTTTAACTCCATCCTCCACTGTCCCATTCAACACCCCACCCCCCTTATTCAGTTTAAAGCCACCCGTGTAGCAGTGGCAAACCTGCCTGCCAGAATGCTGGTCCCATACCTGTTAAGATGCAATCCGTCCCTTTTGTACAGTTCCCCCTTACCCCAAAACAGATCCCAGTGATCTAAGAATCTAAATCCCTGCCCCGTGCACCAGATCCTCAGCCACACGTTCAGGTCCCCGTATCTCCCTGTTCCTGCTCTCGCCAGCACGGGGAACTGGAAGCAAACCGGAGATAACAACCCTGGAGGTCCTGCTTTTTCAACATTTTTCCGAGCTCTCTAACGTCACGCTGCAGAATATTCATCCCCTTATTGCCGCCATCGTTTGTGCCGACATGCACTATCACTTCCGGATGTTCACCTGCGCCCTTGAGGATTTTCTGCACTCTGTCCATGACATCCTGGATCCTGGCACCGGGAAGGCAGCAGCACACCATCCTCGCATCCCGTCTGTTGCCGCAGAAACCCCTGTTCGCACCTCTCACAATGGAGTCTCCCACTACAATGGCCTTGCCTGCTTTAGGCCTTTTTGGTTTTGGCTCAACAGCCCTATTCGCATCACAGGCCAGTCCACCGCTCACGGGTCTTCTGTCCCAACAGCTTCTAAGCGGATGAACCTGTTTACAAGAGGTACATCACCCGGGGACGTTGGCATTCCATGCTTCCCTCCCTTTCTCACTGTCTCCCACCTTCTCTCTTCCAGTACCTTAGGTGTAACAATCGTACTGTAGGACTTGTCGAGGAACGACTCCGTTTCTCGTACGAACCGGAGGTCATCCACTTGCTTCTCCAGTTCCCCAACACGGCCCTTCAGGAGCTCTACCTGGATACATTTTTCGCATTTGTAGCAGCCAGAGGCACCAGCGGTGTCCTTGACCTCCCACATACTGCAAGCATCGCACTGAATCAGCTTGCCTGACATCTCCTTCTTTCGTCTCCCTCAAATTATAGGATCTTGTATTGTAGACTTTATTCTGAACAAAACTAGCTATAAATCTGTGTGTCTTGGTATTTTGAAAAATTTGTGTAGCGATATAATTCTAGGTCAGGATTTCCAGAAACTGCACAGATCACTTCAAATAATGTATGAAGGAACTATGCCTGATCTTGTATTGTCAAAGCCACCCGTATTGTGTGGTTTTTCTGCTGCATCTGTTGAATGTCCTTCATTATTCACTAATTTATCCTCCAAGTGCAAGCCAATTGCTCCAAAATCAAGACATTTTAGTAAAGATGATAGGAACTTTATAAACACAGAAGTAACTAATCTTTTACAAGAGGGGATTATAGAACGCAGTTCTTCCCCTTGGAGGGCACAAGTTGTCGTGGTTAAGGACCCCTTGGAGAGACATAGAAAGAGACTCTGCATTGATTACTCTCAAACTATAAACCAGTTCACGGAGCTTGATGCATATCCATTACCTCAAATAGAAGAGATTATCAATACATTAGCTAAGTATAAGATATTCTCTACTTTTGACTTAAAAAGTGCTTACTATCAAATTCCTCTGAAGGAATCAGAGAAGAAATACACTGCGTTTGAAGCAAATGGGAAATTATATCACTACTGCAGAGTTCCTTTTGGGGTAACTAATGGCGTGGCTGTTTTTCAGAGAGAGATGGACAAACTTGTTGAACAGGAAAACCTTAAAGATACTTTCCCTTATCTTGATAATATAACTATTGCAGGAAAAGACCAAACTGAACATGATGAAAATGTACAACGGTTTTTAGATGTTGTACATTCTAAAAATCTAACATTAAATGAGGCTAAGTCAATAACATCAGTATCATCAATTAATATTCTTGGTTATTGGGTTGGAAATGATATAATCAAGCCTGATCCAGAAAGACTCCGCCCACTCCAAGAGATACCTGTTCCAGCAACATTAAACTCTCTACGAAGGGTTCTTGGGATGTTTGCATATTATGCTAAATGGATACCAAATTTTTCTGACAAAATTCAACCTTTGATTAGAGCGAAATCTTTCCCCCTTGACTCTACAGCAATTGGTGCCTTTACTTCTTTAAAGAAACAATTGGAATCTGCGACATTGCACGCCATCGATGAGGATCCTCCCCTTTGTTGTTGAATGTGATGCCTCTGATTTAGCAGTATCAGCTACATTAAATCAAGGAGGACGACCAGTGGCTTTCATGTCTCGTACTCTCCAAGGTAGTGAATTGCACTACCCATCCGTCGAAAAGGAAGCTACAGCAATTATTGAAGCAGTGAGGAAATGGAGTCATTTCCTTGCTCGCCAGAACTTCACTTTGATAACAGATCAGCGTTCAGTGGCTTTTATGCTGGATAATCGGAAACGAACGAAGATTAAAAATAGTAAAATTCATGAATGGAGGATTGAATTATCTGCATATAGTTATTCAATTGAGTACCGCCCTGGTAAGGATAATGTTGCTCCGGACACATTAACTCGAGCATTTTGTGCCTCTGTTCATTCTTCTGCACTCACTGATCTTCACAATAGGCTGTGTCATCCTGGAGTCACTCGTTTGTTACACTATGTTCGTTTCAAAAATTTACCTTTCTCTACAGAAGTTGTGAAGATGACGTGTGCTTCATGTAGAATCTGTGCTGAATTAAAACCAAGGTTCTTCCGTCCTGAAGAAGGAAGATTGATCAAAGCTACTCAACCTATGGAACGTTTGAGTATTGACTTCAAAGGGCCTTTACCATCCTCCTCTCAAAATGTTTATATACTTACCTTAGTTGACGAATATTCGAGGTTTCCATTTGCCTTTCCTTGTCCAAATATTTCAGCTGCTATGGTTATCAAATGTTTAGATCAACTGTTTTCATTCTGTGGATTTCCAAGTTACATACATTCTGATAGGGGCACCTCATTCATGTCAAAAGATTTAAAGGACTACCTTTCTAAGAGAGGAATTGCAACAAGTAAAACAACACCATATCATCCTATTGGAAATGGTCAGGTTGAGAGGTATAATGGAATCATTTGGAAAGCAGTGAAACTGGCTTTAAAGTCGAATGATATACCAGATCAGCAGTGGGAATGTGTTCTACCAGATGCATTACACTCCATCAGATCTCTACTGTCAACTGCTACCAATACTACTCCACACGAACGGTTCTTTAACTTCAAACGGCGTTCTTCTAGTGGTACTTCTCTGCCATCATGGTTGACGAGCCCTGGGCCTGTGTTGCTTCGTCGGTATGTCCGATTAAATAAGAATGAACCTTTTGTTGATGAAGTTGAACTGACTGATGTCAACCCTTCTTATGCAACTATCAAGTATCGGGATGGACGTCAGTCAACTGTCTCACTTCGTGACCTTGCACCATGTCCATCTTCTCCATCAGCTCCGTCACTTCTTGATAACACTAATCGAGAACTTCCTCTGTCAGCTCCGTCGCTTCTTGATAACACTAATCGGGAATTTCCTCCAACACTTCCAGCATCCTCTATAGAAACTTCTACAAGAAATTCTAAAATTGAAAATCTAAATAACAATATGAGTGAAGTTGATGACCAAGCAATATATCTACCCTCGGCTATTGAAACACCTGTATCTCCTGAGGCTCCAGTGCTGCGACGGTCATTCAGATTCTGCGACGGTCATCAAGACGTATTAAACCTCCTGACCGTCTCAACTTATAAATAGGAGGGGAGAATGAAGTGGGCGCATGTGCGCATGTGCGGAGCTCTTCTAGTGTGTGCGCATGCGCAGGACATTTCTAGAGTGTGCGCATGCGCGGGACATTTCCGGAGTGCGCATGCGCAGGACATTTCGGGAGTGTGCGCATGTGCAAAGTATTTCGGGCGGGAAAAGCCTGCAGAATCAGCCATGTTTGCCAGACGTTTCTGAGTTTGTGTATTGCAGAAATAAGTTGCTTAAAGCTTAAATAAAGTTAAGTTAATTACAAGTAGTGAAAGTTTCATTTATCTCACAACACTGGTAATGTTAAATGCCTGCCGAACTTCACAGTTGTGTATCTCTGGCTTATTAAAAGTTGTCTGCTTTGTTAAAAGTGTCTCCACTCCTTCTCCCTCCTTCTCCCCTCCCCCCTCTTAAAGGACTTACCGCACAGTGTGCTAGCCGTCTTAACCTTCCTGTTCATCGCGATGTGTGTCTGTATCACCTTGGCTTTGCACCATGTGAATCTCAGACAGCGCTCCCCCCGTTTGCCCTGGCCCCTGCCTTTGCGATGTCTTTGTGTGTGTGTGTGTGTTCCACTCTGACTGTCGCCGTTCCAGTTCCCGGTTTTTCAGACGACTGCCGGCAACTTGAAAGTCGCCGGCAGTTGGCTGAAAAATCGCCTAAGTGGGACAGGCCCATTACTGTTTCTGACTACATTCTATCTGTTAACAACTTTCATTCCTTTCAATATATCTCAGGACATTAATCTAATCACCATGCTGGTTGATAATGCTACAATTGGTGAATGGAATCTCCAGGGTCTACCAAATGATGACCTGTCCATACAGAATGGCATCATTGTAACTAAAGCAACTAGGTACTCACTTCTGATTGATCCACAAGGACAAGGCAAAATCTGGATTAAAAATAAAGAAAAAGACAACGAGTTACAGGTAAGCGTGGATTTTATCCCCTACGTTTTGTGCTTAAATAATGAACATTTTTAAATCTTCATAGCAAGATAAAGTTAGACATTTGAAATATTAAAGCATATATGTTCAGGCAACCGTTGATTTTTAAAGACAACCGTCATACTGACCAACATTTATCCTTTACCAAGCATTATAAAATGTACATGGTGCCATTGCTATTAGTGACATTTTATCTTATGCCAGACAGCTGTCATATTTTCTCTGTGTGACAGGAATTGTGCATAAAGCTATTAATTGTCTGTCAAGCATTCTTAGATATATTTAGAGTCATGATAAAGAATTGTATAAATGAAAGTCCCAAACCTAGAAATTGAATCACATGTGCCATGTTTAATGCACTTTGCATCCATATTCAATGAAAATTGAAATGTTCTTGAAAATCAGGGATTACATGTGATTTATTTTTCAAGGCTTCCTGCAGATCCTTCAACCTATCACACACAATAATCTATCACTCATGCTAAAATGAGCTTTTCACAGTGCTTGTCAAAATTGTTTCTGAATATTTTGAACAGTGACGGCCCAAGCTAGTGTTTCCACTTTGAAGTTCTGGTTGTCCGTGTAATTTTAGGGAAATTAAATAATTTCGGGAAATTGCCGCATCCGGCCTGCGGGATGGTTTGGGGGAAAAAATGTTTATTTACGACCTGTGCAGTTGGGGGAGGCCCATCAGCTGCGTCACTATTGAAAATGGAGCCAGGGGTGTCAAACTACATGCGAAGGGGTTCAATCTGACCCGCGGGATGATTTGGAAAAAAAAGGAGTGCCTGCTTTTCCGAGCCCAGGGCTGTGGTCTCTGCTCTTCCGGTCCATCACCTCCATCCATGGTGTTGGAGCCTCGTCGCTGGTCAGCCTGGTGTCCAGGGAGCGGGTCCGCTGCTGGCGGTCCAGGGAGACCGTTCTCCCATCGCCAGGCGGGAGTGGGAACGACTGACTCTGAACTTAGTCCTGGCAGCGGCAGTGACCCGACACCAGGCGCTGCTGCGGCCAAGGGCTCCCACCTCCCCCCCGCCGTGGGCCCTCCAATGTTGTGAGGGAGGGAGGGGAGAGAGGGAGGGGAGAGAAGGGGAGGAGGGGAGGGAGAGAGAGGGAGGGAGGGAGAGAGAGGGAGAGGGAGGGGAGGGAGGGGGGAGGGGGAGGGAGGGGGGGGGAGGGGAGGGAGGAAGGGGAGGAGGGGGGGGAGGAGGGAGAGAGATGGAGGGGGGGAGGAGAGGAGAGAGAGGGGAGAGGGGGAGATGGTGGGGGAACAGGTAGGGGGAAGAGGGAGAGGGGGAGGGGCAGAGGGAGGGTGCTGTCACAACCCAGTAGTTTAGTTTGAGACTAATTAGAGGCTGACTGTGTTCACAGTCTGAGTTTGATTGCTGGAAGCAGGCTAATAAAAATTAGGTGCAGTGTGTAGCCAACATTTACAGTTTGTTTAATTAGGTCTACATTTGTGTCTGCTAATGTTTGATTTCAAATAGATTATTAATGGAAAGACTGTGGCTCCCAAAACAATCTTAGCCAAAATAGCATTGTTTTTTCTCTCTCTCATCGCAACGTTCTTGTAGCCTACGACTGTGTTAATACCAATCATAAAAATAATGCTTTTTACAAAAGTTTCACAGTTGTTGGTGGGTCTTTCATCAGATTTTAAGGAGCTGTCACATGTCTGAATGTGTGACCCCTTAAAACTCAATGTGAGTGATGAAGGACATCACATATCACTATGTAAAGTGTATACTGGGGTAAAGGCCTCAAGACCAGTTCAAAGTATTAGTGACAAAGTTGGGGCAGACCAACATGACATTACATTGTTCCAGAATCACTGCAAGCAGTTTCTCATGGAATGTGTGAAACAGATTCAGCAATCTTCGGGAACTGGATTTCCTGAGATGTCTAGACCCAGCAGTAGCATACAATCTGACTATACCACCCTTGGCACCATTGTACCAAAAACGGCCTTACCTGATGGAAGTTGCATCAGTTCAAGATGTTGACACTGAATGGAGGACACACTCCAAGCACCCCACTTTGAATGGCAGTTTGTCAGTACAGGAGTATTGGAGAGGAGTATTCACACAGAAAGATGCCTGTGGAAACCAAGTGCAACCAAATTTGAGGAAAATAATCAGTGTGTTGCTGTCATTTCCTTTCTTAAATGCTGCTGTTGAAAGGGTTTTCAGCCAACTCAAGCTGATAAAGGATGACCAGACGATAAATCTAAAACAAGAGAGCTTGTTTGGACTGCTGTTAACAAAACTAACATTTGAGAAGAAAGGACAACAGCAAGCTGCACAGTGGGATCCTTGCAAGGACATTCTCAAACTACATGCCAGGATGCAGGCTAATGCAGATGCAGTTGAACTTCGCAGGAAATTCATGGTTGAGTTCTGCATGTAAATTGTTAAGTTATGAAATGTATTATTTTTTCAGTTCATCTTTCATACAATCCAAAGTTAATTTCCCTGGACATGTACTGTACAGTAGCTGCATGTCAGATTCAGATTCAGATTCAGATTCAGATTCAATTTAATTGTCATTGTCAGCTGACAACGAAATGCATTTACATAAAGTGTCTGAACCAAAGACCAATAAAGAGACTGGTGAACATAGTCAATGACCTTAGGTAGACAAAAATGCTGGAGAAACTCAGCGGGTGAGGCAGCATCTATGGAGCGAAAGAAATAGGCAACGTTTCGGATCGAGACCCTTCTTCAGACTAATTGGCATGAGCCTCATTTAGTGCAGAATTGTTTCTGGCATGGACCTGGATCTTTGCTTTACCAGTGTGTTGGCTGAAGCATTTCCAACGTGTATATTATACATTACAATGGATGCTTAAGTATCCACTTGTATCTGTAAAACATATGGTGTCAAATCATTTTCTATTAATCTCTCTCCAGCTGTACATAATAGTTATGTTATTTCCCAATTACTGTAGATATTTCAGGAATTATTAATTCAACTTGTGTATTAATTTTTCTGAATATCTCTCTTTCAAACTTCCAAGCAATTACAAGTAATTTAATAACTTTGATAATGGAGTATAAATATTTAATAAACAGTGCTATCTTCATTGTGCGAATAATGTGCCAGATATTTTTCTCTTGTGCCATATGATTCCATGAATCAGTTTTAAGAAAATGGAGACTTCCTGAGAGACTTTGACATTCATTTGCTTGTACATTTGTCAGCTTGTTGAGTTTGAAAATGTATTCATTGAAATCACATTCAGTTTCCATGTATAAACCCACAAAACGTACAAATAATTGATTTGGTTACCAGTTTAGAAGTGTAACATAAATTGCTGGGAAATTGAAACACATAGTATGCGAAAAGATGGTTTGAAAAAGAGTGAAAATCAGAAAATACTGCAGATTCTGGAGATTCATAGTCATACAGTGTGGAAACAGACCCTTTGGCCCAACTTTCCAACACTGAACAACATGTCCCATTTACACAAGTCCAATCTGTCTAGCTTTTGGGCCATATCCCTCCAAATGAAAACAGAAAATTCTGTAAATATTTTGTATTTGTGAGGAAGGAAACTAAGTTAACTTTTCAGGTCAAAGACCCTTTGTCAGAACTGGGAAAGAGACAAAAGACCCTTGTATAACTGCAGGGATGATAGGGGGAGGGGGTATTTCTGATACGTGCCAAGATACTCATCCAGACTACTACAGAGTATCTGCATACTCCTATTTGTTTGCATCTGGTCCAAATCCCTCTAAAGTTTTCCTGTTCATGTATCGACAGGGATACATGGCTTGACTTCCCATAAGGCAACACCTTAAACTTTGTCATTCCTCAGCCCACTAGCCCAGTTGATCATAATCCCACTGTAATTCTAGATAACGATTTTCACGGTCTACTGGGATGAACCGCAAGTTGACTTGGCGACTGCTCTGTCCAAGTACGCAAGAAATTGGGGAAGGTTGTGGTTGTAGCCCAGTTCATCACACAGCCCAGCCCTACCCTCATTGACTCCATCTACATTTCACATTGCCTCTGAAAAGCAAGTTACATAATGAAAGGACCATTTACACCCCTGTCATTCTCTCTTATCCCCTCGGGCAGAAGATATTAAAGCTTGAAAGCACATACCACCAAATTTAAGAACAGCTTCTTCCCCGCTGTTATCAGACAATATGGTCCTTTCAAAACCTAAGAGTATACCACCAATCTTCCAACCTACCTCATTGCAGCCTTTGCACTTTTTTATCTGCATTTTCTCATTAGCTGTAATGCTGTAGCATTGTAATGCTATTTTGTACCTGGTATATTTTTATTTGCACTATGATATGATTGTATCACTGTACCTTGGTCCACATGACGATATAAACCAATAACAATACCAAAAAGAAGGTAGAGTTGTAAAAGGCAAAAGTAGGAAGATAGATTTAGCAGGTAAGGCTGGGCATGTCTTCCATTCCCAGATGAAGTAAAAAGGCAGATTAAAATCTCCACAGCAAGCTGAGCTGCTTTCCTCATTCTTCAGGGAACGGGGGTTCCCCTCCTCCACCATAGATGAGGCTCGCACCAGGGTCTCTTCCACACCCCGCAACACTGCTCTCTCTCCCCATCCCCGCACTCGCAACAAGGGCAGAGTCCCCCTAGTCCTCACCTTTCACCCCTCCAGCCGTCACATACAACAAATAATCCTCCGTCCTTTTCGCCTCCTCCAACGTGACCCCACCACTCGCCACATCTTCCCATCTCCCCCCATGTCTGCCTTCCGCAAAGACCGCTCCCTCCGCAAATCCCTTGTCAATTCTTCCCTTCCCTCCCATACCACCCCCTCCCCGGGCACTTTCCGTTGTAACCGCAAGAAATGCAACACCTGTCCCTTAACCTCCCCCCTCGACTCCATTCAAGGACCCAAGCAGTCGTTCCAGGTGTGACAGAGGTTCACCTGTATCTCCTCCAATCTCATCTATTGCATCCGCTGCTCTAGATGTCAGCTGATCTACATCGGTGAGACTAAGCGGAGGTTGGGCGATCGTTTCGCCGAACACCTCCGCTCGGTCCGCAAGAACCTACCTGACCTCCCGGTGGCTCAGCACTTCAACTCCTCCTCCCATTCCCAATCCGACCTCTCTGTCCTGGGTCTCCTCCATTGCCAGAGTGAGCAACACTGGAAATTGGAGGAACAGCACCTCATATTCCACTTGGGGAGTCTGCATCCTGCGGGCATGAACATTGAATTCTCCCAGTTTTGTTAGCCCTTGCTGTCTCCTCCCCTTCCTCAGCCCTCGGGCTGTCTCCTCCCATCCCCCGGCCCTCGGGCTCCTCCTCCTCCTTTTTCCTTCCTTCTCCCCGCCACCCCCTATCAATCTGAAGAAGGGTTTCGGCCCGAAACGTTACCTATTTCCTTCGCTCCATAGATGCTGCTGCACCCGCTGAGTTTCTCCAACTTTTTTGTGTACCTGCTTTGCAAGATGTTGTCCTGACAGGATGTGTTTATCCATTATCTTGCATCCATTAATTTTCTTTCGCTGCTTTTGGAATATGCTTCAATTTCTTCTTAATTTTGCCTGATAATTTGCAATAAGTTAACTGAATAATTTAAAAATCTGTATCCTCAGATAACATCGTTAAACCATAAGTACTTCAGGACACATCTGGAGGATTGTCTTTCTTTGGGGCGCCCTCTACTAATGGAGGATATAGGGGAGGAGTTGGATCCTGCTCTTGACAATGTGTTGGAAAAGAACTTTATTAAATCAGGATCAACTTACAAAGTAAGATACTATTTAAAGAAAATGGATGCATTTAAAAATGCAATATATACTCAATGAGTATTTTATATTTCTAAAATCATGAATGCACCTCATTCAAATAATTGATTTTTAAAACATTTGGTTCACTGGATGACTCTTAAGTTTGACTGACAAAGGATTATTATGCTAGAATGGCATGTTAAATAATTTAATTGGCAGTGATTAAGATTGTGCAGTCATTAGTGTGGTTAAGCTTCATTTCAAATTATGAAATTAAACTACACTGTTGGAATTCTCATTTGATGGTGGCTGCAATGCTTTTCAAACTCAGCACAGTCTACTCGATCTAACTCTTGTAGTTTATGCCTTTGTATGAAATGAATTAAAATGTTTTATTAGCCTTAATTGAACTAATTTGATACATTGTACCTTACATTTTTTACAAAAGCTATCCAAATAATGGCAGATAAACAGACGTAGAAACATAGAAACTATGTGCAGGAGTAGGCCATTCGGCCCTTCGAGCCTGAACCTCCATTCAATATGATCATGGCTGATCATCCAACTCGGTATCCTGTACCTGCCTTCTCTCCATACCCCCTGATCCCTTTAGCCACAAGGGCCACATCTAACTCCCTCTTAAATATAGCCAATGAACTGGCCTCAACTACCTTCTGTGGCAGAGAATTCCAGAGATTCACCACTCTCTGTGTGAAAAATGTTTTTCTCATCTCGGTCCTAAAAGATTTCCCCCTTATCCTTAAACTGTGACCCCTTGTTCTGGACTTCCCCAACATCGGGAACAATCTTCCTACATCTAGCCTGTCCAACCTCTTAAGAAATTTGTAAGTTTCTATAATATCCCCCCGTCAATCTTCTAAATTCTTGCGAGTACAAGCCGAGTCTATCCAGTCTTTCTTCATATGAAAGACCTGACATCCCAGGAATCAGTCTGGTGAACCTTCTCTGTACTCCCTCTATGGCAAGAATGTCTTTCCTCAGATTAGGAGACCAAAACTGTACGCAATACTACAGGTGTGGTCTCACCAAGACCCTGTACAACTGCAGTAGAACCTCCCTGCTCCTATACTCAACTCATTTTACTATGAATGCTAACATACACACAAAATGTAGATAGGGTGAATGCACAGTCCTTCTCCCATGTTAGGGTCGGAGGAAAATATTTCATAGGATCATGAGGGACAACTTTTTCCCATAGAGGGTGGCATTTATATGGAATGAACTGCCAGAGAAAGTAGTTAAGGCAGATACAATACCCACATGTAAAAAAGTATTTTGGACAAAGGCTGAGAAAGGCTCAGAGGGATATGGGTAAATGTGGGCAAATGCAACTAGCTTAGATGGGGTATTTTGGTCAACATAAATGAGATGGGCCAATGGGCCTGTTTCTATGCTGTATGAATCTATGATATCTCAAAGCTGTATGAATCTATGATATCTCAAAGCCATATCTGAAATAATGTAGGTAGTTTTATAACTTTGTATTTTAAATTTAGTGATATGGAAACAAATAAATGAGTGTCATTATATCTGGTGGTTCTTTCATGTTAGGTGAAAGTTGGTGACAAAGAAGTTGATGTGATGTTGGGATTTACTCTGTATATCACCACCAAGTTGGCGAATCCTGCTTACACTCCCGAAATCAGTGCTAAAACTGCCATTATCGACTTTACTGTCACAATGAAAGGATTAGAAGACCAGCTTCTTGGTCGAGTGATCCTAATTGAAAAACAGGTAGGTTAAGTAAAACATGGCTACAACGATTCAAGGACACCAAAATACATCCTGTTGTACTGCTTATATACTTTTTTCAAGCCCCAATTCCTTAAACTACAAGGAAAGTCCTAGCCGTTCCCTTTCTCAAGGACTGTCATATATTTCTCATGTGTTGTGATGACCAGAAGTGGAGGCAATATCGCCGTAGTGACCGAATCAATGCGTTGGAAAAGTTCAACGTCACGGTAGTGCGGCACAGTAGCATAGCGGTAGAGTTACTGCCTTACAGCGCCAGTGACCCGGGTTCGATCCTGATTACGGGTGCGTGTCTGTACAGAGTTTGTATGTTCTCCCTGTGACCTGCATGGGTTTTCTCTGTGATCTTTGGTTTCCTCTCACACAAGACGTACAAGTTTGTAGGTTCATTGGCTTGGTTATAAATATAAAATTGTCCCTAGTTGTGTGTAGGGTAGTGTTAATGTGTGGGGATCGCTGGTCGGTGTACACTCAGTGGGCCGAAGGGCCTATTTCAATGCTGTATCTCTAAATTAAACAAAACGAAACTTCCCCACTTTCCTACTTTGTGCCACAATTATGGACCCCAAATCTTAAATTAACCCCTTACACTACGCATCTGGTCACTTTTTAAGTTTTATGTACATTTGTAGGCAGATCCTTCAGTTATTAGACATTCTTTAGAAATGTGATATTTTGTTTACGTTATCTCTCCTTATTTTTATTCAAAATGTAGCATTTCACATTATTTTAATTTAATTTCATCTGCTACTTGTCTGGTCATGTTGTCTGCTTATATATGTCTCCTTGCAGTTTATTGCGGTCCACAATTCTTTTGACTATATCTCCAAATTTATTGTCATCTTCAAAATCTAAAATGTTATACTGCATACCGACATTCGTCATAAATATAAATAAGAAATAGCACTCGTTCTTCCATTAGACCTTGAGGACCCAGATTCATAACTCTCTGGGTGAAGACGTTTTTCCTCATCTCAGTCCCAAATGGCCTACCCCTTATTCTTAATCTGTGACGCCAACATCGGGAACATTTTATCTGCATCTAGCCTGTCCAATCCTTTAAGAAATTTATATTTCAATAGATGCCCTCTCATTCTTCTAAATTTCAGTGAATACTATCCCAGTCGACCCATTCTTTCTTAATATGTCAGTCCTGCCATCCCGGGAATTAACCTGGTGAACCTACACAGCACTCCCTCAATAGCAATAATGTCCTTCCTCAAATCAGGAGACCAAAATTGCACACAATACTCCAGGTGCGGTCATAACAGGGCCCTGTATTATTGCACTAGGACCTCCTTGCTCCTAAACTCAAATCCTCTCACAATGAAGGCCAACATGCCATTAGCTTTCTTCACTGCCTGGTGTACCTGCATGCTTAATTTCAGTGACAGATGTATAAGCACTCTCGGGTCTCGTTGCACCTCCCCTTTTCCTAATCTGACACTATTCAGATAATAATCTGCCTTCCTGTTCTTGCCACCAAAGTGGATAACCACTCACCCAACCTATCCAAGTCATGCTGCAGCCTCATGGCATCCTCATCGCAGCTCACTCTGCCACCCAGCTTTGTGTCATCCGCGAACTTGGAGATGTCACATTTAATTCCCTCATCTAAATCATGAATATATATTGTTAATAACTGGGGTCCCAGCACTGAGCCTTGCAACACCCCGCTAATCACTGCCTGCCATTCTGAAAAGGACCCAGTAATTCCTACTCTTTGCTTCCTGTTTGCTAACCAGTTATCTATCCATGTCAATACCCTACCTCCAATACCATGTGCTCTAATTTTGCACACTAATCTCTTATGTGGGACCTTGTCAAAGGCTTTTTGAAAGTCCAGATGCACCACATCCACTGGCTCTCCCTTATCCATTCTACTTGTTACATCCTCAAAAAATTCCAGAAGGTTAGTCAAGCATGATTTCCCCTTCATAAATCCATGTTGACTTTGACCGATCCTGTCACTGGTTTTCAAATGCGCTGCTATAATATCTTTAACAATCGACTCAAGCATCTTCCCCACTACCGATGTCAGGCTAACTGGTCTACAATTCCCTGTTTTCTCTCTCCCTCCTTTCTTAAAAAGTGGGGTTACATTGGCTACCCTCCAGTCCACAGGAACTGATCCAGTGCCAAGAGACCATTGGAAAATGATCACCAATGCATCCACAATTTCTAGGTCTATCCCCTTGAGTACTCTGGGATGTAAACCATCAGGCCCTCTGGATTTATCTGCCTTCAGTCCCAACAGTTTTGTTTCACTGAACACCTTCGTTCAGTCCGCTTGGACCTACCTGATCTCCTGGTTGCCAAACACTTTAAATCCCCTTCCCATTCCACACTGACCTTTCTGTCCCAGGTCTCCTCCATTGTCAGAGGCCAAATGCAAATTGGAGGCACAGCATCTCATATTTTGCTTAGGCAGCTTACAACCCAGTGGTACAAATATTGATTTCTCTAACTTCAAGTAACCCCACAGATTCCCTCTCTCTCCATCCCTCGCACACCCAAGTTGCACCAGCTTCTTGTTCTCACCTAGCAAACAGCTAACAATGGCCTGTTTCCTTTATCATCGTTACTTTTTCACATATCTTGCATTCATTTGTTTTATATCTCTCTACATCGTCTATATCTCTTGTTTCCCTTTCCCCTGCCCTACAGTCTGAAGAAGTATCTCAACCTGAAATGTCATCCATTCCTTCTCTCCAGAGGTGCTGCCTGTCCTGCTGATTTCCTCCAGCATTCTGTGTCGATCATTGGGCCGAAGTACCTGTTCTGGGCTGTATCTCGAAAGTCTAGAGACTGACAACAGGAAGAACCCAAAATGTTTCTTATTTGCTGCAATATAATCTGGCAGTGTTGGCATAAACTGGTTGCAAATAAATTTCAGTCACATTGCCCTCATAAGATTGGAACAATGCCTTTCCAGACTCACTTTACTAAAAAATTTTTGAGTTAATATTATATTTTCATGTTGTACATTAGGAACTAGAAGCAGAGAGAGTGCAACTGATGAAAGAAGTCACATCAAACAAACGAAGAATGCAGGAGTTGGAAGATAATTTGCTATATCGTCTAACCAGCACTGAAGGGTCACTAGTGGAGGATGAATCATTGATTGAAGTGCTCCGGGTCACCAAGATAACAGCTGAAGAGGTAAAAGAGAATCGGAAAAAAATGTTTTAATTTGTGCCTGGCAAATTTAATCCATGGAATTTCTTTCAGTTACATTAGTTCATTTCTATTTTATTCATGTAATGTTGTTAAACATGGAGGAACCCTGATTCATCAAGTGAGAGTTGGTATTTGTTTGGCATTACTGGTTGAACATGACATTGCTTGGGATTCTGACAGAGGAGTCGGTTAAAACATATGATTCTGTGAAGACAACTATGTCAGGCTATGGTTGTGAGGAGGACATTGTAGGGAAAAATGTGCTGGGAGCTACTTTGCTGTGTCCATATTCACTGCCTTGGTCAATGCCAGATGTTCCATTCAGTTTTATTCTTTCCTAGTTTCCATGTGGCAAAAATGGTGCAACTGAATAGTTTGTTCTGCCATTTCAGAATCAGCATGGGTCAGGATTGTAGACGACCTCCCCTGCAGGACATGTGAAGTAGATGTATTTTTACAAAAATCCGGTAATTTTAGTAGTTGTCTACCAGGACTCATTTTTGTTTTGTTCTTCCTAATTCCAGCTTCTCAACTGAATTTAAATTCTGCAGCTGCTCTTTCAGAATTTGACCTTGGGTTTCTGGATTGTTACTTCAAGGAGCAGTTACAGTGTCAATTGTTTTTGGGGTTTTTATAGGAAGCTGGCTTTATGGAAAGACAGATCGTAAGGAAGAACAGAATTTGGGACGGATCTATAACAGTAGCTTAAAGAGAGGGAAAATAAGAATATTTCAACTCCATTCAGTTGGTATTACAACCTTCCTTTTATTACTAATATTTTATGTAGGGAGCCAATAAATCCATTTTCAACTCATGGATTTCAGCAATGCAGTGGTTCTTGTTTAAGGGAGTAAAAAGATGTGAAAAAAAATAGCAATACATAGCACACAGGAGCACATGAACATGCCCTTCGGCCCACAATGTTTGTGTCAAACATGATGCCGTTGAACTGATCTCATCTGTTTGTATATGATCCATATCCCTCTATTCCCTTCCATTTGCCTGTACATCTGGCCGCCTGCAGACTGTGGAGGTTTATGACGGGAACAATGGAGGAGGACTGACTGTACTTTGTGCCTTCCACCACAGCGAAGAATGCTGTGTGGATGTTTGTGTTAAATTTTTAATGTGTATTGTGTGTTTTTTTTTGATTGTACTGCTGTTGGGAATTTTATTTCACTGCACTGTATTGTGTATGTGATGAATAAAACTTGATTGATTGATTGCTGGATTGATTGATTGCCTATTCAATAGCTTCTCAGATGTCACAATCACATCTGCCTCAACTAGCTCCCCAGGCAGTGCATTCCATGCCCCCACCACTCTCTCAATCTTAGTCATAGTCATACAGCATGGTTACAGGCCCGTCGGCCCAACTTGCCCATACCAACCAACATGCCCCATCTACACTAATCCCACCTGCCTGTGTTTGACCTATTTCCCTCTAAACCTATCCTATCCATGTACCTATCCATTTGCGGATGACACTACAGTGGTGGGACTCATCTCCGCGGGGGACGAGTACGCCTACCGGGATGAGGTGGAGCAGCTGACAGTGTGGTGCGAAGAAAATAACCTGCTCCTCAACACCTCAAAGACGAAGGAGGTAATAATAGACTTCAGGAAAAACAAAACGGACATGGTACCACTGACCATCAGAGGGGACTGTGTAGAGAGGGTGGCGGATTTCCACTTCCTGGGAATCCACATTGAGGAGGACCTGACGTGGAGCGTGAACACCACTGCGCTGCTGAAAAAGGTCCAGCAGAGACTGCACTTCCTGAGGGTGCTCAGGAAGAACAACATCACTCAGAGGCTGCTGCTGTCCTTTTATCGGTGCTCCATTGAGAGCATACTAACATACTGTGTCTCTTGCCCAGTTTTGGGGAAATCCAGGACCAGCGGACATATGTTTGAGGTGAGGGGGGAAAGATTTAATAGGAACCCGAGGGGTAACCTTTTTACACAAAGGGTGGTGAGTGGAACAAGCTGCCGGAGGAGATAGTTGAGGCAAGTACTATCACAATGATTAGATAGGTAGAATAGAATAGTTTCTTTATTGTCATTGTAACATGGGCCATGTACAACGAAATTTAAAATGTCAGCCAGTCAGTGCAGCATTCAAACATTTCTAAAGCTAACGAAACATCCACGGTAAAATAATAAAGATAAGCAAATAAATAAAAAAATAAATAAAAACCAGCTGCACAGCGGCTCAGAGGAAAGCGCTCCAGAAGGCCATTGACAACGCCCAGAGGATTGTCGGCTGCCCTCTCCTTACCTTGGAGGACCTACACAGTTCCTGCTGCAATAAAAAAACCCAGAATATAATAAAGGACATCTCCCACCCCGGACACTCCCTGTTTGAACTGTTGCCGTCAGGCAGACGGTACAGATCCACAAGGACAAGGACAAATAGACTAAAAAACAGTTTTTACCCACTGCTATAAAAGTACTAAATGTGGCCGCCAAGGAACGCAGGGGCGATACAGACTAAGGGACTGTGGTAACGGTGAAATCGACAGAAGGATGGAGGGTTGGGTGTGTATGCGTGCTTTGTCTGTGATTTTTATTTATTTGCTTATCTTTATTATTTTACCGTGGATGTTTCGTTAGCTTTAGAAATGTTTGAATGCTGCACTGACTGGCTGACATTTTAAATTTCGTTGTACATGGCCCATGTTACAATGACAATAAAGAAACTATTCTATTCTACCTATCTAATCATTGTGATAGTACTTGCCTCAACTATCTCCTCCGGCAGCTTGTTCCACTCACCACCCTTTGTGTAAAAAGGTTACCCCTCGGGTTCCTATTAAATCTTTCCCCCCTCACCTCAAACATATGTCCGCTGGTCCTGGATTTCCCCAAAACTGGGCAAGAGACTCTGTGTGTTTACCTCTCATGATTTTATACATCTCTATAAGATCATCTGTGCTCCAAGAAATAGAGTCTTACTGTAGATTTAACCTCTCCCTATAGCTCAGGCCAGCGTTCTCCCTTGAAATAATTTTCATGTCTCAGGGAACTCCTACATAAGAATTATTATATATCTTTATTAATCTTTCTTTCTCTTTCATAAACTTAAAGTTCATAAAGCAAACATAATACATTTTTCTGATAACTGGTTTTAGCAAAAAATAACACGTTTTTCTCAAGGTTATTGACAATGCAAAAAAAAACTGAAATCAAACAGCTTGTTCAAGAGACCTCATAAGGAGGTTTCATTCACACACAAAAATCAACCATATCTGTAAACAAAAAATAAACCCAAATAACCAACATTATAAATAACACATATAAGCAGACGAAAACAGGTACTAACCACCACAATAAACGTAATTGTTTATTGATAATACATGAATCCGTCACGTGCAGCTCCTGTCCACTGGCCATGAAAGCTCATATTTAGCGACGTAAAGATGTTGCTAAATATATTCCCTCTGATTATTATACTTTTAAATTATGTAACGGGTTTAAGACTTTATTATAATACCCAAGAATATGACATACGTGTATAATAAAATAACGAATATGAAATTAAACACAAAAATGACTCAAAAATGTATTTACATATGATTAGCCTATTTATCGCTCGGAACCCCTAGCGACCTCTCGCGGAACCCTGGCGTTCCGGGAAACACTGGCTCAGGCCCTCGAGTCCTGACAACATCCTCGTAAAACTTCTTTGTACCCATTTCAGCTTCCACAGAGAACATAACATTTTGTCTTTTAACCTGAAAAAGGGATTTTATTTCAAATGTTTTATTTTGTGGTAATCAAAAGCTTAATTTATTTTTATTGTCTTCAGGTGAGTGACAAGCTGAGCATAGCTGCAGAAACAGAGTTGAAGATAAATGCAGCTCGTGAGGAATATCGCCCTGTGGCCTCGCGTGGTAGCATTCTTTACTTCCTCGTTGTTGAAATGAGTTTAGTAAATGTGATGTACCAGACCTCCCTTCGACAGTTCCTGGGTATTTTCGACATATCCATGGAGCGATCAGCAAAATCACAAGTTACTTCCAAAAGAATTGCCAACATCATTGAATATCTCACCTATGAAGTATTCAGATACACTGTACGGGGCCTGTATGAGAATCACAAATACCTCTTTACTCTGCTTATGGCACTAAAGATTGATTTGCAATGCAAGAAGATTTCTCATGAAGATTTTCAGACTTTGATTAAAGGTAATCGTTGACAATACCATTTCTTAAAATAATATATGTGATTCTACATGGTGAATTAAATTTGCTTTGCATTAGTGAGGCCAGATCTATAAACTCTTTCTGCCCTGGAAATATCAGATGCAGATTGGGTTTCACGTTGTGAAACGCTTCTGTTCCACGCAAACTACCCTGGGCTTCTATTTGCATCAGAACTGACCAGTTCCAATGAAAGAGCGTAAAGTTGCAACATTAACTCTCTTTTACTCTCTTCATAGCTGCTTCCTGAGCTGTTGGATATTCCCAGCACCCTTTTCCCCCCAGATTTCTGGCAACTGCTCTGTATCTCACTCCTTTGGTTTTGTTTTTCTGTCCTCATTCATCCTCTTCGATTTGCATCTCTTCTAATTACCAAGTCTTCACCACTCTTCATCCCTTTATTTCATTTGGCGCCATTACTATTTGCATCACACTCTGATTTGATCTCAATTCTTCCATAAGTGTTTGTTTTGTTCTTTCTATTCTCCCCTTTTTCTGCTACTTGAATCATGCTTGTTTTCTGACCTTTTTTTTTTTCTGATCAGTGATCAACATGAATTGTTAACTCAATTTCTTTCTGCACAGATGGGCTGCGTGATCTTTTCAACGATATTAATAGGTTAATACTAATCTGTGATAATCTGATCAGTGATAATCATAGATTAATACCAACTCATATTAGGTAAAAACATGTTAAATTCTAATTATTCTTTCAGTGATGGATCAAATTACCAGATGGTTTCTTAACTACTACTTTAATCTTGGTGCATTTTACAAACGACATTAATGTAACATTTAACATTTCATCATGTTGTAAAAATAACAAAACAGTGTGATTGATTGTACATAAAGCTACAAACTGGAATCATCTACATTCGGCATAATTAAAATACAATACCAGGGAGAGTTGCAGGCAAAAATATGCTTCGAATGTCTTTGATCAAATAGCTGATCATTTAAAATTGTTATATTATCAGGCTAGCCTGATATTTAATTCTGGATTAGGAAGTCAGTGGGAGCCAATACTGTGTTTCGTTCATGACATAAAGCACTGTGATGACCAGAATAAATACAGTGAACACTTTGACAGCAAAACCTAATATATACAAAATTTATATCATCCAGCCCTTGTGAATAAATAAATAAAGAATAATATGTTATCACTATTGGCATTATGATTGAATTCATGAGGAAGAGCCGAGTTATTGAATCAGTGGCTTGCTGTTTGACAATTTTGGAAATGTAGCTGAAAGTGCTTATTCAGCTATTCTGTCTTTTCAAGAACCAGTACAATAACACTCATTCATCCTGCATGAATTTGTAGAATGAAGCATTTTAATTAAAGGATTAACTATATTCACAGATCAAATTATAGAAAATTGTCAGCTTTAAATATCACCTTTAAAGAATTAAATGAGCTGTTAACTTAATGTAGAAATGAATGTGTTAACTTTACACACTGCCCCAGAAGATATGTAGAACATTATGAAGACACGGAGTGAAGAGTTGTGCACACATTTACTTAACTAAGAATTTCAAATTACATATTTTATTTTTATCTTGACTGATAATAGCATGAAATAAATGGTAATTTTCCAAAGAAAAGCTGGCCCAATTATTTTTGGATTTATTGTTAATTAAATGCTTATCAGGATTGTAAGTATACAACATTTGCCCTTTATTAGATTTCACAAGAATGCAATTTATTGGATGAAATGTGATCACAGAATTATATGACAAAATTCTGTGATAAAATCCTAGTTATGCAGCACAATAGCAGTCTCATTGCCTCCAAGCACGGACTGACCATAATGTATCCTCAAACATCCTTTTTGGCAAATCCCACACTAATCCCATTTTATTCTCCCCACAATCCCATCAATTTCCTCCAGATTCCAACATTCACTTTGAATAAATTACATCGGCCAATTTACTTACCAACCTGCATATAATTGGCACAAGAAGCATTTCAGCCCTTGGTCAATGGAGGTTTGTAACTGGACAATCCTCTCAGTCCAATTTTCCCTTCTTGTTCTCCATGACCCAGTAAATTATTCTATTTCAAATGCCTATCCAATTCCTCTTTGAAAACCCTCTAATTGTCTTTCACCAACATATAAAGCAGTTTGGCAAAGGGATAGACACTGTTTTCATGGGCCTTGTGATGGATTTCTAAATTAAATATATCAAATACAAATGAAACTTACCGAATAGTGAAAGGCCTGGATAGAGTGGATGTGGAGGGGATTTTTCCACTAGTGGGAGAGTCTAGGACCAGAGGCCACAGCCTCAGAATAAAACTTATGTAACCTTTGAAAGGAGATGAGGAGGGTAGTCAGAGGGTGGTGAATGTGGAATTAATTGCCACTGAAGGTTGTGGAGACCAAATCAAGGGATATTTTTAAGGCAGAGGTTGAAACATTTTTGATTATTAAGAGTGTCAGAGGTTATGGGGAGAAGGCAAAAGAATGGGATTGAGATGGAAAGATAGATCAGCCATGATTAAATGGCAGAACGGACTTGAGGGGCCGGATGGCTTAATTTTGTTCCTATAAACTTATGAACTTAAGAACATAAATCATTTAGGGAGTCTAACCGATTACTTTGTTTAGAATGGAAAATCTATACCCTCACCTCTGGGTTAGAGGAGATGACCTGGTCTCTTGGTTGCACAGCCCTTGTCAATCTAGATGTTCAATCATGAATAATGTGCTGGACTCCCCAGCAGCTCAATTTGTAAATTCCAATTGCAAATTCACTTTTTAAGAAAGGTCCAGAAATAGAACCATCAGAGAGTTCTTGTGCCTGAAGCTTTGGAGCAAGTAGAATGTGATGCCCTGAAGGTCTATGGGAGAGGTTCTTTGTCTGGACAATCTTTTCCCTCTTGTCCAAGGTCCCCATTGTTGCAAAGGGCATGACCCAGTAGGCGATTTTTTTCAGCGATACAGGTGACTAGGCTCCACATGGTTGCGGGGTGCCGCCTGTGAAAACCGTGAATTGTCTTTCATTTCAACATAGTCGTAACTTTTTTGGCCCGGGGATTTAGAAATGTTTTCATGGGCCTGTGTGATGGATTTCTAAATTAAATCTATCAAATACAAATGAAACTTACTTACCGAATAGTGAAAGGCCTGGATAGAGTGGATGTGGAGGGGACTTTTTTCCACTAGTGGGAGAGTCTAGGTCCAGAGGCCACAGCCTCGGACTGAATAAAACTTCTGTAACCTTTGAAAGGAGATGAGGAGGATAGTCAGAGGGTGGTGACTGTGGAATTAATTGCCACAGAAGGTTGTGGAGACCAAATCAAGGGATATTTTTAAGGCAGAGGTTGAAACATTTTTGATTAGTAAGAGTGTCAGAGGTTATGGGGAGAAGGCAAAAGAATGGGGTTGAGATGAAAAGATAGATCAGCCATGATTAAATGGCAGAACGGACTTGAGGGGCCGAATGGCTTAATTTTGTTCCTATAAACTTATGAACTTAAGAACATAAATCATTTAGGGAGTCTAACCGATTACTTTGTTTAGAATGGAAAATCTATACCCTCACCTCTGGGTTAGAGGAGATGACCTGGTCTCTTGGTTGCACAGCCCTTGTCAATCTAGATGTTCAATCATGAATAATGTGCTGGACTCCCAAGCAGCTCAATTTGTAAATTGCAATTGCAATTTGTACCTTTTTAAGAAAGGTCCAGAAATAGAACCTAAATCAGAGAGTTCTTGTGCCTGAAGCTTCAGGAGCAGGTAGAATGTGATGCCACTGAAGAGTCTATGGGAGAAGGTTCTTTGCAGATGGGCATATCTTTTCCCCTTGTACCAAGGTCCCCATTGTATGTAAAGGGCCTGTCCCACTTAGGCGATTTTTTTCAGCGACTACAGGCGACTAGGCTGTCACCACATGGTTGCGGGGTGCCGCCTGTATGGTCGTGAGTTGTCTCCTCAAGTCGCCTAAAGAGTCGTAACTTTTTTCTTGTCCCGGCTGGATTTTGAAATGTTCAAAACCTATCGGCGACTGTGGGCTAGACGTAGCTTGTCTTCTCCTGTCGTAGGTGCTGTCGTAGGTTGTCACCAGGATGACACAGGTTGTCCCCAGGTGACGCAGGTTGTCGCCGGGCGATGACTTCGGTGAATTCCATTGGCGACTACCTACGTCAACTGGCGACAGGTGCCGGCGACTGAATTGTCGCGGATTGTCATAGGTTGTTGCCTGGGTGGTCATAGGTTGTCATAGGTGTGGTCGTAGGTCGACGTCCTAATGGGCAGCCGGTTGTCAGTAACTTGCTGTAGCTTGATGTCGACTAGGTGGTAGGTTGTCATAGACATTGTCGTAGGGGGGGTCCTGTTGTCGTTTTTTCAGTGTCCTGCTACAACTGTGACTGTCGCCAGCTGTTGCCTAAGTGGTACAGGCCCTTAACAATGTTTCCAGTAATGGTGTGTGGCCAGCTGTGTCACTAATGAGCACCTGTTCGATCTCTGAATAAGAAAACATGAAATGATGAATATATGCCCATGATTCTCCTTTGAGATTTGGGTGTCAGTAACATGGCTGACAGTTATTATCCTTTCCTGAATGTATTTAGAAGATAGTAGGTACTTTCACAAACCGCTGCAATTGGAGATTATATGATAATAACTTCTAGAGAAGCATCAATCAATATAGAACATAAAATCTATTTCAGTGTATGTAGGTTGCTCCACATATTGTTTTAATCAACATATAGATTTCTAAGTAGATTTAGTCTTTCTGCAAAACATTTCCATGGTTCGTTTATTGTGGTATATTTCCAACTAAGATAGCCTTGAACATTTTCTCCTCTGCTCTTTACCATTAATCACTCATTAACAAGCAATAGTCAAAACTAAAGCCAAAGATGGTGTTAATGGCCTACATGGAGCAATTTAGTGGAAGCTGATGAACCATTTTACTTCTATTGCACTTATGGTTATTGGCTATAATATTTTATGACTGTGATGTGTAATGGGTGGATTATATTTGCAGTGCCACAAAGTTATAAAGCCCACACCTTCTCATCGCTGTAAAATTACTAACATAAGGGTTGTTGCATTTTGAATTCTCATTTAAAATTTTTAATTGATTAAAATTTTCAAGTAATTTATGCCTAGCTTAAGGGAACTGTTCTGTGATTTAAAATTATATTTTTAGAGTCATGGTCATAAAGTCATACAGTTTGGAAACAGGCCCTTCAGCTCAACTTGGCCACACCGACCAACATGTCCCATCTACACTAGTTCCACCTGCCTGCATTTGGCCTATATCCCTCAAAACCTGTCCTATCCATGCACCTGTCCAAATGTATCTTAAACATTGCGATACTACCTGCCTCAACTTCCTCCTCTGGCAGCTCGTTTCCATACTACCTACCTACTTGCATGTTTTTGGGAAAGCAGAGAATCGGATGTATGATTTCAGGGAGAATGTGCACATGCCACACAGTCAGTACTGGGAGTTAAGATTGAACCGGTGTTTCTAAAACTATGAATTGCCTTGTATTGTCTCAGTATTGCAGCTTAGCAGATTCTTAGGATTCTGTTTTAATTTTCCTGTGCAGTGGGTGAATATGTGTGGAAACAAAGAACAAAGAACAAATGAGAGTAGACCACCTGGCCCCTCAAGCCTATTCCACAATTCAATATGATTGTGACTGATTTGCCCTAGGAGTGACTTCACTAACATCTGGTGAATTTTTAATAATATGCCCTTATTTATAAACTCCAATTTGTTTGCAATAAAAGCTAATAAGCCAATGGTCTTCCTAATTACTGGTCGCCTGCCTGCTAACATTTTGTGATTCCTACGTAAGAACACACAGATCCTTCTGTACATCACTCATTTGCAATTTCTCTCCTAGAGCTTCCTTAGAACTCAGTTGCGTCGAGGCTCACAGAAGAAGTGGGCTATTGGTCAGTCTGGCCAAAATCTGTTGCAACTGGTGCTAAAGAGTATCATAATATGAAAGCAGGGTGTGCTAAATGAGATATAAAAGTTAACCATGTTATATTAAATTTGAAAGTTAATAATGAAATATCACAGGAGATGATGTTACTTATTGAACAGCAATAATCAAATCAACATAATTTTACTTTTCCAGGTGGGGCTTCCTTAGACCTCAATTCTGTAGACCCTAAACCAAAGAAATGGATTATTGACATCACCTGGTTAAATCTGGTTCAGCTCTCTCAATCGTACCCATTCACTCAACTACTTGCTCAAGTGACCAACAATGATAAAGCTTGGAAGACTTGGTTTGATGAAGAAGATTGTAAGGAATTGCCTCTCCCTGATGGATATGACACCACTTTGGACACATTCCGCAAATTGCTGCTTATTCGGAGCTGGTGCCCAGATCGTACTATTGCTCAGGTAAATACTTATGAATATCTATTTGGAGCAGTGTATATGCAGCATAGGTATTAAATATGTACTACACAATGGAGACTGCCAGTCATAAATTGTATTGTTGAAGTTCTAACAGTTTTTTCATGGTTATTTGCACACATCCGGAAAATTAGAACATGTGAGGCTGCTGGTCATTGATTACAGTTCAGCTTTCAACACTATAGTCCCCACCAGACTTGCTTATACGCTGATTGAACTGGGACTGAGCACCCCACTGTGTGTCTGGGTCCTGGACTTTCTGACCGCCAGGCCCCAGGTGGTCAAGGTGGGCAGACACACCTCCAACCCACTCACCCTGAACACAGGATCCCTCCAGGGTTGTGTCCTCAGCCCCCTACTGTACTCCCTGTGCACACATGACTGTGGCCAGGTTCAGCTCCAACTCCTTCATTAAAGGGGCTGTCCCACTGCGGCGACCTAATCCGCGAGTTAAGAAGAGTGTCTTCGACCTTCAAGCTCGAGGGCACTCGCCTGGAAAACCTCGAGCTAGATAGATCGTCTGCGTTGAAACCGCGAGCTTGATCGACCGACTGCACACACAAACACATCGTAAAGGCAGGGGCCAGGGAAAGTGGGGGAGCGCTGTTTGAAATTCACAGGTTAAGACCACTGCCACAGTGTATGGTAAGTCCTTTAGAGAGCGCGGAGGGGGGGGGCGGGAGAGAAGGGGAGAGAAGGGGAGAGAGGGGGGAGAGAAGGAGAGAGCAGGGCCAGATTTAGATGAGGAGAAGCCCTAAGCTGTTCCACTTGTGAGGCCCCTCCCAATCCCCCACCCCCACGACACTGATCTGTTCTGTATTCATGCCTACTATATTCTGTTGTGCTGAAGCAAAAGTAAGAATTTCATTGTCCTATCTGGGACACATGACAATAAACTCTTGAATCTCTTGAATCTTGAATCTAGAAGAAGATAGTCCATGGGACCGATTTGCAGCCGAGCGAGGTCAATGAGATAATGGGCTGGAAAGCTGCGCTTTTAATTTATTTATTTATTGCCAGTGCTAGTGTTGAGTTATCGGCTTAAAATGCTATTATTCTGAAATGGAGGGTAAGGAAAATTACTGAAGGGTTGTTTAGAGACTACAGTGAGTTTTGACAGCATATGTAAGAAAGGCCTATGAGTGTCAAAAATATTATACACCTTGCAGGGCACTCCCTTAATTTTATTTCTCTGTTGTCAGCCGGGCAACCTTGGCAGCATTTTAGGTTTGCCAAATGACAGTTTAGTTGGTCATTTAAGACGGCTTGCATGACGCGTGCGATAATGTGCTCGGACGATGTGCGTAGTTACCAGTCGGAATTATGCTCAATGAAGCATTCACATATTATTCCTGATTTAAATAAAGTAACTAAACATATTCACCAATCAAGACATGATATATACCACAATGACATGCAGCTAAATTATAATACAGTATATCAACTCTTTTTACACTTTGCAATGAATGCAATTTATATTATTTCTTTCCACTTCCAAACAAAAATGTGGTTGGATTATTCAGCAACTGATCAACCTCGGTGAGACCAAGCGCAAGCTTGGCGATCGTTTTGCACAACACCTGCATTCAGTTCGCAACAACTAACCTGATCTCCCGGTGGCACAACACTTCAACTCCCCCTCCCATTCCGAATCCTATCTTTTTGTCCTGGGCCTCCTCCATGGCCAGAGTGAGGCCCACCACATATTGGAGGAGCAGCACTTCATATTTGCTTGGGTAGTTCACACTCCGACGGTATGAACATTGGCTTCTCTAATTTCAGGAAGTCCTTGCTTTCTCCCTCCTTCCCCTCCCATTCCCAGCTCTCCCACAGCCAGATATTTACTGTATCTGCCTCTTCCTTTCTTTTTCGTGTCCCCCCCCCTCCTCCCCCGACATCAATCTGAAGAAGGGTCTCGACTCGAAACGTCGCCTATTCCTTCGCTCCATAGATGCTGCCATACCCGCTGATTTTCTCCAGCTTTTTTTGTCTATCAATGGGATCCCACCACTGGCCACATCTACCCATCTCCTCCCCTGTTGGCTTTCCGCAGAGACCGCTCCCTCCGTAATTCCCTGGTCAATTCGTCCCTTCCCACCCAAACCACCCCCTCTCCTGGAACTTTCCCATGTAACCGCGGGAAATGCTACACTTGTCGCTTTACCTCCCCCCTTGACTCCATTCAAGGACCCATGCAGTCTTTCCAGGTGCGGAAGAGGTTCACCTGCACCTTCTCCAACCTCATCTATTGCATCCGTTGCTCTAGGTGTCAGCTGCTCTATATCGGTGAGACCAAGCGTTGGCTTGGCGATCGCTTCGCCCAACACCTCAGTTTGGTTTGCAATAACCAACCTGATCTCACGGTGGCTCAGCACTTCAACTCCCCCTCCCATTCCGAATCCAACCTTTCTGTCCTGGGCCTTCTCCATGGCCAGAGTGAGGCCCACCGTAAATTGGAGGAGCAGCACCTCATATTTCGTTTGGGCAGTTTACACCCCAGCGACTTCTTCAATTTCAGGTAGTCCCTGCTTTCTACTCCCCTTCCCAGCTCTCCCTCAGCCCACTGTCTCCGCCTCTTCCTTCCTTCTTCTCATCCCCCCCCCCCACCCTCACATCAGTCTGAAGAAGGGTCTCGACCCGAAACGTCGCCTATTTCCTTCACTCCATAGATGCTGCCTCACCCGCTGAGTTTCTCCAGCATTTTTTGTCTACCCATTCACACAAGTTCTGTTATCCCACTTTCCTCACCCACTCCCTACAAATTTGGGACAATTTTATAGAGACAAGTTAACCTACAAAGCCAATGCATCTTTGGGATGTGGGAGGAAACCCACACGCTTGCAGGGAGAATGTGCAAATTCAACACAGACAGTGCCCGAGGACAGGATCAAACACAGATCTCTGGCGTGTGAGGCAGCAAGTCTACCAGCTGTGCCACTATATTTTGTTTTCCAACACACAAAAAATTATACGTTGGTAACTTTGGTTACTAAAAAAAAGAAAATATCCATTTTCAGTCTTAAATCTCCAAGTTAAGCTATGTCCCCCTTTACAGCTACTGTATGTTCTAGTTCAGTTCAAGGCTATGGGGTATGGACTATTGGCTATTGGCTATAAAATTGCTGCCTAAAAGTGCCAGAGACACGGAATTGATCCTGAATATGGGTGTTGTCTGAATGGTTTGCTCCTTTTCCCTTTGATCGCATGGGTTTTCTCCGGGTGCTCTTGTTTCCTTCCATATTCCAAAGGCGTGCAGGAACCTATTTCAGACCCAACCCAAAACATAATATTTTCCTTTTGTCCAGAGATTCTGTCTGACCTGTTGAGTTACTCCAGCTTTTTGTGTATATCTTCAGTTTAAACCAGCATCTGCAGTTCCTTCCTCCACACATGATACAATACGATAGAACTTTATTAATCCCAGGAGGGAAATTGTGTGTGTGTGTGTGTGTGTGTGTGTGTGTGTGTGTGTGTGCGCGTGGTTGCATCGCTGACGGTCGATCCGGCTCGAGGGTTTTCAGCCGAGTTCCCTCGAGACTGAAGGTCAAACACAGTTGCTGTAAAGTCGCCTCAGTGGGACAGCCCTTACAACTATCAACATGCAAGAGGTAGGCATTGTAGAATATATCCACATCTTTGGAGGGGATGACAAAACCCACAATTGTCATCCCATTGAGACCAAGTCTTGTGTTTAATTGTTATATGTACTGAAATGCAACAATGAAATTCTTACTTGCAACTGCACAACAGGTTTGTAAACACAGTACTCAATGGATAACATAATAAAAAATTGATTTTTGATAAATCAATAAAAACAATATAGTGCAAAACAAAACAAAACCCTAGTTGCAACCAAGACATTTTTTTGTTCTAAGTTTAGTTGAAGTTTGTAGTGTTCAATATCCTCATGGGAAGTGTGTGTGTGTGTGTGTGTGTGTGTGTTATATATATATATTTTTATATAGTTATATATTCATATATGAATATATGCACTGTTTTATTTTCTTGTTTATAACATTGCTTACAGAGTACTATGTTTACATATTCTGTTGTGCTGCTGCAAGTAAGGATTTCATTGTTCCAACTGGGACATGCGAGAATAAAACACTCTTGACTCTTGACTTACGTTGCTAATATGTGGGATAGAACTAGTGTACGGGTGATCGGTGGTCGGCGTGATGGGCTGAAGGACCTGTTTCCACACTGTATCTTTAAATTAAACTAAAAACACTAAAACCAGAGGGAGTCTAAAGAAGGGTCTCTACCCGAAACGTCAACCAATTTCTTCTATCCAGAGTTGCTGGCTGCTCCATGGAGTTCCCCCGCACAATTACAGCATGGAATAGTCTTCACCCTACCATAGTTACCCAACCAGACACAACTACATTTAAGGTACCTCTTTTTTCCACGAACCCTTTTTTGCTTAAGTCCAAGTCGAGAGTCAAGAGAGTTTTATTGTCATGTGTCCCAGATAGGACAATTAAATTCTTGCTTGCTGCAGCACAACAGAATATGTAAACATAATACAGAACAGGAAATAAAAGTTCAGTGTGTTTATATACCATAGACCATATATAAACACAATAACTCGGCTTGTACTCGCTAGAATTTAGGAGATTGAGGGGGGATCTTATAAAAACTTACAAAATTCTTAAGGGGTTCGACAGGCTAGATGCAGGAAGATTGTTCCCGATGTTGGGGAAGTCCAGGACCAGGGGTCACAGCTTAAGGATAAAGTGGAAATCCTTTAAGACCGAGATGAGAAAAACATTTTTCACACAGAGTGGTGAATCTCTGGAACTCTCTGCCACAGAAGGTAGTTGAGTCCAGATCATTGGCTATATTTAAGAGAGAGTTAGATGTGGCCCTTGTGGCTAAAGGTATCAGGGGGTATGGAGATAGGGAAGGTACGGGATACTGAGTTGGATGATCAGCCATGATCATATTGAATGGCGGCGCAGGCTCATAGGGCCGAATGGCCTACTCCTGCACCTATTTTCTATGTATCTATGTATAAATAAACAGATAAAATGCAATAGGCTGTTAGTGTTCAGAGTTTGGAGTTTGGCGATGGACCCTCCACCACCTCCAGTTTAAATTCCATTTTGAAGATTTTTGGAGGACCAGGAAACCAGAAGCAAGAGTTACTCCAGCTCCAGGGAGTGATTCTGCGTTGTTTTTCAGCGGTCGCGGCGAGGCGGGGACTGGACAGCAATGGCGGCCAGATCTCCCACAATTCAAAGCGAGCAAGAAAGTGCCCAGCGCCGACCAGTTGCCGTGGCAGTGCGCAAGTGCAGGGCAGCTCATGATGTGCTGGCCGTGGTTGTGTGCATGTGCAGGGGGAGGATGTGCTGGCCATAGCAGTGCGCATGTGCAAGGCGGCCTGCTGTGCCGGCGGATGAGGAACGAGCGGAGAGCGAAGATCTGGACACGGACGGCGGGCGGAGGCGGAGAGTGTCACAGAGAGAGAGAGATAGAGAGGGGGGCCCGCTCAGAGTTGAACGGCAGGTGTCCTGCCTTGGCCGGAGACCCCCAGATTTCGAGGCCTATGAAGCCTAGTGGTAAATCCGGCTCTGGGAGAGAGAAGGGGGGAAGAAGGAGTGGAGGCACTTATAAGAAGTTTAATAATGTTTAGCGGTCGGTTTTCCCTGGTCCTGAAAACTCCAATGAGCCAATCAAAATGCCTGGTCAGCGAAGGAGATTGCCTACGGCTGCCCTCGACTGCCTGTAACTAAATAGCGACCTCACTCCACTGCACTACGAGTTTAAAAGAACCATGCTGACCAAATTTTACTCGCGGAAAAATTTTCAACATGCTGAAAAATTTTCCGCGACCTACCTGAGGTCACGAGTATTCTGGAACTTCCCTCGAGCATGAAGGAGAGTTCCAGTGACCTCATAGGATCTCCTAGGACCAAGTGTCGACCATGCAGGTGAGTTTGAGTCAAGGGCAAACTCTTCTAAACTCGCGGATTAGGTCGCCGCAGTGGGACAGCCCCTTAAGTTTGCTGATGACACAGTGGTGGTGGGCCTGATCTCCAATAACGATGAGAAAGCCTACCAGAAGGATGTGGCTGATCTGGCATTGTGTTGTCAGGATAACAGCCTCTTCATGAATGTCACAAAAACTAAGGAGCTGATTGTGGACTTTCGAAGGGCACAACAACCAAGGACGTATACACCACTGTGGATTAATGGGACTACTGTGGATAGGGTGATCAGCTTTAAATACCAGGGAGTCCACTTCACAGAGGAACTGACATGTACAATACGTATTGACACACTGGTGAGAAAGGCAAGGCAGCGCCTTTAACACCTCAGGCATCTGAGGAAATTCAGTCTCCCTGAGGATCTTTCAATCCTTCTACTCTGGGGCTGTAGAGAGCATCCTGACAGGAAAAATCACTGCCTGGTTTGGCAACAGCTCTGCCCAGGACAGGGGCACTCCGCAGAAAGTAGTGCATTCGGCCAAACGCACTATGGGAACTACACTTCCCCCCCTCCCCCTGCAGGACCTATACACCAGGAGGTGCAGAACTAGAGTCTGTAGGATCATGAAGGACCCCCACCACCCCAACAATGGACTGTTCCAGCTGCTGCGGTCAGGCAAGCGCCTCCGCAGTCATGCAGCAAAAACAGAGAGACTGAGACGGAGTTTCTTCCCACGGGCGATCAAGACTGTAAATCTCGCCAGGGCCCCCACCATGTCCCACATACTGCCCATCTCATGCGCACACACACGCGCACACACAAATAGATACTTATAATGCATACATATACTTATTTATATTTATTTATATTTCACTTCAACTGCAAATAGGGTTTGCTCTTTTTAGTGTAAATACGGCAAATATTGTTGCTGTACATCCTGTATGTGTATGTGACAAATAAAGTTCTTGAATCTTGAACAAGATAGATAAACAAAGCCATTCTGTCTTCTTTATTCAAGCTGCCAGAAATAAAACCCTAAAACTATCATTTTTGTGATCAGGATGGTTCTTAAATGATTTCTGGACTTTTGTCTTTGTTATTCTTTCCAAAATCTATTTCAGGCCCCTCAAGCCTGTTTGTGTAGAAATGAATGCCAACCTTCAATTTGTCTTTCATTAGTTTGGAATTCTGTTCACTTGACAAATCCCCTTTAAAGTAATTTTTTTTCTTTCGGTTTTCACCATGTAAGACTGTAAAAATAATTCATAGTATAATTCCAAGATAACCTGCCTGGCATCTCTTTTCAAGACTGAAAGCTACTTGATACTTCTCTGAACTAACTTTGGTGCTTTAATGCTTCTGTGCCTCACTGATAAAGACTGGATACAATAATTGGGATGCCATCTGACCAGAACATTATTCAGTTTGATTTTAATGTTTTGCCTGTACATTTCAGAAGTCTATTTATTCCGCTTTCCTGTACTGTTCACTGTTGTCAAATCTTTTGCCTTGTATTTTATTAAATTTCATCTTTAGCTATTCAACATAATTTATGGATTAAATTTGTTGCCAACTTTTCTTGCTCTTTGGTATTTTCGATTTGTTCATATGAAATTTCATTTTTTATTCATTTACCACTTCTGTGCTTTCTCCAATTTACTTGGTATTTTCCCTTTGTGCCCTTAAGAATAAATTGACATTCCTACTTTAATTTTTATTCTGTACTTTACTGTGTGAATATTGATGAGGTTAACAGCACCTACTGTTCTTTTGTAGTATATCAAATAGTAACTTCCCAAGCATGAACATGTACACTGAGAGAAAAATCAGCAAGGTGTGGTCCAAATTATGTTGTGCTCCAGATGTTGTTGAAGTGCCAATCGTGAGGCTGCTAAATAAGTTGAAAGCCCATGGGATTTGAAGACAGATGCTAGCATGAATCATAGATTGGTTGAATGGCAGAAAGCAAAGAATGAGTATAAATGGGGCTTTTTCTGGTTGACAGCCAGTGACTAGTAATATTCCACAAGGGTCGGTGTTGGGTCTGCTACTTTTCACATTGTATTTTAATGATTTGGATGTTGGAATTTATGGTTTTGTGGCCAGGTTTATGGATGATTTGAAGATACGTGGAGGGGCAGGTAGTGTAGATGAAGCAAGGAGTCTGCAGATGGACTTGGACAGGTTGGGAGAGTGGGAAAATAAGTGGCAGATGAAATATGACATAGCAAAGTGTGCAATCATGCACTTTGGTAATAGAAACAAAGACTTGGACTATTTTCCAAATGGGGAGAGGATTCAGAACTCGGAGGTGCGAAGGGACTTGGAAGTACTGACGATGCAGGATTTCCAAAATGTTAATTTGCAAGTTGAATTAGTAGTAAAGAGCCAAATGCAATGTTAGCATTCATTTTGAGAGGACTAGAATATAAAAGCAGCAATGTAATGCTGAGGCTTCATAAGGCATTGGTCAGACCACATTTGGAGTATTGTGAGCAGTTTTGGGCCCCATTTCTGAGGAGGGACGGGTCGGCATTGAAGAGTGTCTAGAGTGAACGAGAATGATCCTGGGGATGATTGTGTTAATGTATGTTGAGTGTTTGATAGCTGTGAGCCTGTACTTGCTGGAGTTTAGAAGGATGAGGGAGAAACCTCATTGAAATTTACTGAATAATAAAAGGCTTGGATAGGGTGGATGTGAGAAGATGTTTCCACTAGAGAGTCTAAGACCAGAGGACAGCTTCAGAATAAAAGGATGTGCCTTTAGAGAGATGAGGTATTTTTTTAGCCAGAGGGTGTTGAATCTGTTGAATTCATTGCCACAGACGGCTGTGGAGGCTAAGTCTTTGGGTATTTTTGAAGCAGAGATTGACAGTTTCTTGATTAGTAAGAGTGTCAAGGGTTATGGAGAGAAGGCAGAAGAATAGGGTTGAAAGGGATAGATAGATCAGCCATGATTGGTGGCGTACACTCGATGGGTCAAATGGCCTAATTCTGCTCCTGATTGATGAACGTGCACTATAACAGTACATTTGCAAATCCTCAAAAAATGAAATGGTCCTTACCTGCATATTGAAAGGCGTAAACAACATGGGGCAAGCAGCTTGAGCTGATAAGCAGAAAGTGGTGCCAGGAGGCCTGCCAATATCATATCTGCTCCACCACAACCTCTTGGCAACACGATCCAAGCACCTACCATCCTCTGTGTGTAAGCAAAAAACCTGCCTTACACATCTCCTATGAACTTAAAGTTGTGAACTCTGGTATTTGACATTTTCAACCTGGTAAAAAGGTTATTTTATCAGATATTTTACTATACCTTTTCCAGAAGGACTGTAACAATTAAAGAAGATGAGTCAACACCATCTTCTCAGGGCAATACATGTTAACCTTGTCAATAATGCCCACATCCCAAAATATGAATCAAGTAAAAAATGTGAATTCTTACAAGCAACCTCTTTGACCCTGAATTTTTAAGCTTCAAGTCGCATTCTGTCAAATTTAAATTGGCGTCAGAGGTCTAATTTATCTTCTTGTTTCAATGTTAATTCTTTTATCTGACTGGGTGACAGGCTGTTTTTGACAATCTGGATTGTCCCTATAACAGTCAAATCAATTGTCAAAAGTCTTGGAAAAACTCTCTCTCTACAATAGCAACTGCCCCTCCATTATCGATGACTGCAAATTCTGGTCATAAACTGCAGATGTGATCAGTTTGTATGAATTTTAGAATCCACTGATATATTAAAAAGGAGTAGTGGATTCATCATTAGAATTTCATCTACAACTTGACTTAAAAAAATTACTTGATTGCTAATCTGGAGTCACAGACGGAGTCATGGAGCTAATCAACATGGAAACAGGCTATTCGGCCCACCTTGTCCATGCTGACCTGGTTGGCATACTGGGTGCGTCCCATTTATCTGCATTTGATCCATGACCCTCCAAACCCTTCATGTTCATATATTTGTCCAAATGTTTTTAATTCGTAATTGAACTCACTTCCTCTGACAGGTCTTTTTAGATATGGACTACCTTTTGAGTGAAAATGTTACTCTTGAGTTTCTTCTTAAATCTCTCCCCTCTCACCTTAAGCCTATGCTGCTTTCTATTATTTTTTAATTTATTCCCAATAATTCAAAATAATTATAAACATAATTAATTCCCTTCTGAATCCACATTGCTTGTTGCAATTGCACAAATATTTCTCATCACTAAAAAAGGAAAAATAAATGAAATATATGTTATTTAATGTTTTGCAGCAGTGATTTCTCGAGAATTGCATACTGAGCTAATTATTAATACAGTAGCTTTGTCATCATTATGTTCGGTTGTGAACAGAATGTCTTGATGGAGCATATGCTCATAGTCACCAGGGTACGATGTTAGTGAAGTATTGTTGTTCACGTTTTATTTAATGTGTTATGTTCAGTGTGTTGCATATGATTTTAAAGGTCAGCTGTGCAGCATTCTTAAGTTTCTGAAATTTATACTCCACTCAAAAACACCAAAGGGTGTTTAAAGTGAATGAGTTACCATGGATACAACAGCCACTTATTGGTAAGAATGTGTATGAATCTAATTGAACTTATTTTAATTTGTAAATAACCTTTGTGAAAAATAACTCTGAATTGATACTTCACTAATGTGAGGCAATAATAGGTTTCATACTTTACAATATAAATTACAATAAAAAAACATGGAATATTTAAGATTTCAAATTATGACCATTTACTAAATGGTGTTTGTTCTTTTACTAATGTCAGTCATTTAATTGATGGGTTCAACTAGTAACTTTTCTCTAATAGCTTGGTTTAGTCACTCCCTGAGGCATTTGCAGACCATATTATGTTCTCAGTTACTGAACATGGAAATTATCTTATGAGGAATTCAACATAAAAAAATGATCATACTTGGATCAATTCGGTCATTATGCTTGTTAAATGGTTTTCCCATGCTCTTGCCTGTATATATTGCTGATTTTGGAGTTTAACTGAATTGATTTCTGCGATTCTTTTGTTTTGCATGTTTGGTGACATTGTTGGATAATTTTTCAGATGTTTTTCTTCCAACAAATAACAGAGTTACTCGTTTGTTGGGTATATTTGACAGTGTCATTATTTCTCAATGGTCTTGCTTTCTCTAGGCACGTCATTATATTGCTGAGTCACTTGGACCAAAATATGCAGAAGGAGTTATTCTCGATATGGAAGCAATGTGGGCAGAAGGTGATAATCGAATACCTTTGGTGTGCTTCCTTTCCATGGGCTCCGACCCTACTGAAAATATTGAGCGTTTGGCCAAGACCAAGGTACAATAAAAAGTGAAGGAGACTAAGTGAGGCCTGGTAATTGTTAATTCTGCAGTGTCATTCTGATCATTTCCTTCATTTTCCATTGGCACACAAATGAGTTTAGTATATGAATGATCAGATATAAAACCTTTCAGGAGGATAGGAGAAAACAAAGGGTTTGCCTGCTATAGAATGGTCAGGCTAGGCTGAATGACATAATTTGTGAGTGAAAGTGCCAAAGGCTTGTCCAGGTGAGCTTTCAGAAGGTATAAAAAGATATGAAAACGGGAGAAAAACAGAAAGGAAAAGAAAAGCTTTAAGCTGAATAAGCAAAATATCGTCAAAATATGAAATAATATCAGGGCAGCATGATGCCACAACTGGCAGAGCTGCTTCCTCACAACTCCAGCAGTCTAGTTCAATCCTGACATGCGAAGGAGTATGTATGGAGTTTGGCAATTGAAGTCTCTCTGTGACTACGTGGACTTCTCCTGGATGCATGCGTTCTTCCCACATCCAAAACATGCAGATTTTCAGTTAATTGGCCACTGTACATTGCTCTTAATGGGTAGGTAAGTGTTAGAATCTTTAGGGAGTTTGTGGGAATGTGGAGGGAACAAATGATTTGCTGTAGATGGGCGCTTGATGGTCGGTATGGACATAATGGGCTGACAAGCCTTTTTCTGTGTTTTATTCAGAAAGAAAACCAGCCGGCTACAGTATTTTTTGGAGTGAGAAACTGAATTAATATTTCAGATTAATAACATTTCATTAGAATTGGGAATTTTCCCAACAAAACCCAACATAAACACAAGGAAAAGAATCCCAGTTTCCAACTAGGCATATTATAACTCTCAGAAGTTAGCACTGAATTCAATAATTTCAATAATTTAACCAGCTTTTCTGCTTATATCAGAACTGGTTAGTAATGTTAAGTTATCAACTGAAATGTTAATATAGAACATAGATCTGTACAGCACATGAACAGGCCTTTCAGCCTACAATGTGTGAGCTGAAAAATGATGCCAAGATAAACTAATCTTATCTGCCTGCATATGATTCATATTCCTCTATTCCTTGCAGATCATGTTCCTATATAAAAGCCTCTTAAACACCAATATTGTATCTGCCTCCACCACCACCCATAGCAGTCACTCACCATGCTCTGTATAAACCATATTAACTCATCAAATGGAATATTAACATCTTCTCTCACAGATGCCGCCTGATCAGCTGAGTATTTCTAGTATACTCCATTTTATTTTGCATTTCCAGCATCAGCAGCTTTTGCTTTTCATTTCTGTTTTGGAGGAAGTATAGATGCGATGAAAGGTTTGTAGACATAGTTGTTGAAGACACAAGTACATTTCTATACACGATATTGCAACTCAAAATCAAACAACTTTGACTATAACACTATGTTTTAGATAACTTCTGATGTTAGATAGATCAAATGATTGGTAGTTAACATAGCGTTAAAACTGCATGTATATATTTGAATGCTGAGTGACCAACATTATTTAGCTGCAAGTACACATAGATTTAGAAACATAGAAATATAGAAAAATAGGTGCAGGAGTAGGCCATTCGGCCCTTCGAGCCTGCACCGCCATTCAATATGATCATGGCTGATCATCCAACTCAGTATTCTGTACCTGCCTTCTCTCCATACCTCCTGATCCCTTTAGCCACAAGGGCCACATCTAACTCCCTCTTAAATATAGCCAATGAACTGGCCTCAACTACCTTCTGTGGCAGAGAGTTCCAGAGATTCACCACTCTGTGTGAAAAATGTTTTTCTCATCTCGGTCCTAAAGGATTTCCCCTCTATCCTCAAACTGACCCCTTGTCCTGGACTTCCCCAACATCGGGAACAACCTTCCTGCATCTAGCCTGTCCAACCCCTTAAGAATTTTTGTAAGTTTCTATAAGATCCCCCCTCAATCTCCTAAATTCTAGCGAGTACAAGCCGAGTCTATCCAGTCTTTCTTCATATCCGAATCTATCAAATCTTTCTTCATATATTTGCTTTTTGTTTTCTTTAGAATGTCCCTTGTCGGGCCATATCCATGGGCCAGGGTCAGGAAGTTCACGCAAGACGTTTGTTGACTCAGAGCATGCAGGATGGTGGCTGGCTTCTTTTACAGAATTGCCACCTGGGCTTGAACTTCATGGATGAACTTTTAGATACACTGACCACAACAGAGACAATGCACGCTGGATGTAGAACCTGGATCACAACAGAGGTCCATCCAAAGTTTCCCATCAATTTATTACAGTCATCTATTAAGTTTACGAATGAGCCCCCTCAAGGTAAGAGGGGAATTGGTTGGGAATTTTCATGTAACTACCATAGCGACTTGATCATCAATGTGGCAGGATGCCCTTTTATGTATGTAAATAGGTTTTCCAGTGGATCTATTGGGAAGTTATGATGGTGAAGATAGAGCAACTCCAAGAAAGTTCCTCGTCTCTTGTGTGCACATTTCATTTTCTTTTTATTTAAAAGTATGAATAAATGTGGTGGACGGTAATAAAATTGATGAGGTCACTTCCATTTGATTTCAAGCTTGGAAAATAAAGTATTACACTAAATTTAAAACTTAAATCTCTTGGCAAAATTAAAGAATGCATTCTTTACCAGTTGCAAGGAAGACCATTTTATTCCTAAGCAAGATTGATAGTAAGCTGTGGCACTAAATGGCTGATGTGTACAATCAGTGAGATTTAGAATTCCATCTAAATTTATTAGCTGTGAAATTAATCTCTGCAATACCAAGCAATAGCATTGCAGAACTGAAAATCAGAGAATTTGTGATAACTGAAATGCAGAGAGGAGCAAAGTTGCTTCTGTTTTTACGTATCTTACCGCGAGATGTTTGATTACTCTTAGGCAAGATGTTGATATCTCGAGTTATGTTTTTCAGCATCATAGTTGCCCTAATAATTTTGATTGTAATTTGTCATTTGCAAGACATTTATTTTTATTTAAAAGCTAGAATATCTGAGAAGACAAAAGGTGATGCCCACACCACAAAAATCATCCTTTTGTTTATATTCCATACTCAAAAACAGCATTATGTTTTCAAGGTAGATTGGGGTTGTGCAGGTCAGATATCGGTAGGCAGCTGTTCCTGAACCTGGTCATTTGAGGACTTCAGGCATCTATATCTCTTGCCTGACACAAATTTCTGAGAGTGACTTTTATTCCTTATCTCATTTTTAGGCACTGATCTGTGAATTCAGGGAAGGTGAATTTCTATAATCCGAATAGCCTAATGTGTGAGTCACCAGTGTACGTAGTTACAGTGAAACCTGAGGTCACCTCATTTTAGTTTAGAGATACAGCATGGAAACAGGCCCTTCGGTCCACCGAGTCTGCACCGACCAGCGAACTCCGCACATTAACACTATCCTACACACGAGGGCCAATTTTACATTTTATACTAAGTCAATTAACCTACAAACCTGTACGTCTTTGGAGTGTGGGAGGAAACCGAAGATCCTGGAGAAAACCCACGCAGATCACGGGGAGAACGTACAAACTCCATACAGACAGCACCCGTAGTCAGGATCGAACCCGGGTCACTGACGCTGTAAGGCAGTAACTCTACCGCTACGGCCACCATATCTCATTGTTAACTTCATGGCCTCGGGATTATTTCAAATCGCAGCTCCTGGCATTTGACACATCTTGTACTTGCCATTCGATATCGTAATAGGGAGGCCATTGGCATTCCCTTCCCCAGAAGAAGAGATTTCCATTCCTTCAGTCCATATGATTCAGCACACAACATCGGTATTTACTGCCATTGCAAGCTCATTTAAAATTCAGGCATTCACAGACTGCACTCGAGCCATTATAGTTTCTATTCACAACCACAAATATTTATCAATAGGATATTTATCAACATATGTATCCTAAGGATGGATTTATTGGAACAAGAGCTATTCCTTGCTTAATGGTTGATTACTTTGCTCTGAACTCCAAGCGCACTGGCGTTACAATGGTAAAGCTGGTATATACCAACAGCTCGGGAGAATAGCATTGGGGTGCTGAAAATGCAGTTTCATTGTTTGCACCATTCAGATGAAACTCTATGGTGCACAGCACCTAGAATACTATTCTTTGCATTGTTCTGCTGTACATGGAATATCCATCAGATGAAACCATTGCCACCTGAGATAGTAAAGGGTGGGGGATGAACAGACAGAGCACCAGATGAAAAAAAAAAATGCCATGAGAACCTGGGGAAAGAATTAAAGGGTATAGAGCTATTCAGCACAGATTGACAACAGCAGGACTTCTTTTTGTGAAGCAGCATCTATAGTTCCTTGTTTCCATTCTAGAATTCTCAAGATCCAGTTCAACAAACAACCACTGTTTCAGTTAGTAGCCTCATTTAAATTAGCACATTGAACTGCAGTCCACACATCATGGTTTGACGGACACGAAGGCCTCAATGCTTCTGTGAAAGAAAGATGACATTGAAGCTGCAGTGATGTGGTTCAAACAGGTGTATCTAGTTCCACGCTACTTTGATTATTTTTAAACAATGACTAGACTAAATGGGACATGGAGGCCCACATTTCTGTCACATGGGAGGCCTGGTAACCCTCCACAACCCGTGCCCCCAATGCAATATTCCACCACTCACCCGTGCCCCCAACGCAACCCGTTCCCCCAACGCAATATTCCACCACTCACCCATAGCCCCCAACTGCGCAGGCCCGGCTCATTTCCCCTCATCCCCCAGCACTTCCTCCCCCTCCTCTTCACCCTCCCTCTTCTTTCCCCTCTCCTCCTACCCTCTCTAACCCCTCCCTCACCTCTCCCTCCCTCTCCTTCCCCCTATCCTCAGTCACTCCCTCCCTCTGTCCATAACTCCTCTCCCCTCCCTACCCCTCTACTGTCCCTCGCGAGTGAGCTGCGAGGAGGATGCTATGAGGCTGAAGGATGACTTGGATAGGTTGGGTGAGTGAGCAGATGCATGGCAGATGCAGTATAATGTGGATACATGTGAGGTTATCCACTTTGCTGGCAAAAAAAAGAAGGCAGATTATTATCGGATTGGTGTTAGATTAGGAAAAGGGGAGGTGCAACAAGACCTGGGTGTCCTTGTACATCAGTCACAGAAAGTAAGAATGCAGGTACAGCAGGCAGTGAAGAAAGCTAATGGCATGTTGGCCTTCATATCGAGAGGATTTGAATTTAGGAGCAAGGAGGCACTTCTACAGTTGTGCTGGTGAGACTGCACCTGGAGTATTAATTGCAGTTTTGATCTCCAAATTTGAGGAAGGACATTCTAGCTATTGGGGGAGTACATCATAGGTTCACCAGGTTAATTCCCGGAATGGCGGGACCGACATATGATGAAAGAATGGATCGACTGGGCTTGTATTCACACTTCAATTTGAAAACATCCAGTGAATTGGCCTCTATTGCCTTCTGTAGCAGAGAATTTCACAGATTCACAACTCTCTGAGTGAAAAAAGGTTTGTCCTCATCTCAGTCCTAAATGGCCTACCCCTTATTCTTAAACTGTGACCCCTGGTTCTGAACTCGCCCAACATTGGGAACATTTTTCCTGCAGTTACAGTAAGTGAAAATCTAGCAGGCAAGCAGGATGCTTTCTCCAACCACCCCCATTTGAAGGCCACTGTCTTCCACTGCTACTACCCAATGCTTGGTACCTACTTCCAGCAGCCACTAGTTGTCCTCCAGGATGCATCGAGCTGCAACCCAGTCCATGCCGGTCACCTGGGCGAATTGGGCGCAGAGACTCTTACGGCAGTGGCGCAACACTTCCGACACCTCCGACAGCCCGGGACTCTTGCACTGAGGCTGCACCATGGCCGGCGCTGCAGCGAGCAACTGCCGCCACCGCTGTTTCTGATTCCATCCCTCCGTCCGTCCCGACTCTCCACCACCCACGATCAGGTTGTTCACAGCATTGCAGCGCCTCGTCCAAAGCCGGAGACATTGAAACATGTCTAGCCAAAAAAGTGGGGACCCCCCCCGGTTCCACGGCCCATGTACCTCTCTCCTGCCGCTCGCCGGCCTCGCTCATGTCAGCCGCTTCCCGCAAATCGTTAAATTCCGATTGCCGCCGGGAGCAGGACATGCATGGCCTTATTTGCTGCACTAGATGACACTCATTCATTGCTGCACTAGATGACACTCACCCGGTCCGTGTCTTTCAATGTAAATTTGCATGGGGACATGGTTTGGAAGTGTGTGACGGTTCGGACAAGTTAGAATAATAGAGAATAAGAATGCTGCTGTCTTTTCAACAGACACGAACACAAGCAGTTGATATTAGTTTTGAAATTCTCGTTGATCACAGAATTTCTCACGACAGAGCGTGAGAAATTTGTGATCAGCGTGAGAATTGGGCAAAATGCGTGATTCTCACGCTCAATGCGTGAGAGTTGGCAGCTCTGCTCTTGCAGTTAAGACATTGGAGTGTATGTCGCATCCATTGGCATTTGTTTAGTGTTTCAAAGTGACAACTGAACAAAATCTCTGTTCTCTTAAACGGACTTTGGGCAAGGAACTGAGGGGTGAAAAGCATGAATAAAATGTGTACCCAGTTTATTTAATGGTTTCACCCAGCCTCAGGTGCACAAATGGAAAAATAACAGCTATCATGAAACAAAATATCTTGGTGTAAAAACGTTGTGAAATAATGAATGAAAATCCATTGACTGTTGTCCTGTTGTTTCAATGTTATTCAGTGCAGCACTAGAAACCCCACAGCTACATCACAGTGTCTCTCTCCCCTATGCCTGCCATTAGCTGCTGAAAGGCTGGCTCTGTTCTCATCTCTGAGAGATGGATACAGTGTCAGGATGTTCATAATGACTTTGTGTCATTTTGAACAGGCTCCAACCTATGACACACATACTGGTCTGGGGATGCAGGTTAGGGTGTCTGAGGGCTGGTGGCTGCAAGAAAAATCCTGACAGCCTGAGAGAGCACAAGATGTCAATTCCTGCAGAGCCAACTCAACCCTTGGGTGCAGGGCAGACAACAAAGCAGGCAGTTATCTAGTGGCCCCTAGATTGTACGATTGCCATTTTAACCTCCAGAATCCTGATAAAGCTGCCAATTAGACCTTGGAACATGGCTGTCTGCTCCCTCATAGCAACACTAACACCCTGCAGTGAAGCAAGCTGCTGTCCCTGGGAACCAGTCTGCTGCTGATTCAAAGAGCAGAGCTCATGAGGGATTGGGAATCTACTTCAATGGAAGCAGAAATCTGCTTTCTCGGCTTTCCTCGGCTCTTGGGTCTTGTCAGCAACGTCACTGCCTGGAACAGAAAAGTGATTCACTACGAAATTGAAAGTAAATTCTTGTTGGTTCTATACCCACTCCGAGGGGGAGCGAGAACAACCTCCTCCCTGCTCCTCCTCGCACATGAAGAATGTCTGGCAGGACAGACCCATTCCAAGTCTATTAGAGTAGCTTACTAATAGTTATACTAAATGCCTTTCCATTGAAGAACTGATCCAACCGCCCCTGAGTTTGCACGAATAGCTCAACTTCCCAGAGGCCAAAGCTTTCCATACTCTACTACCAGAATGCAAACTGGTACCATCATCTTCTCCAGTTCCTCTGATAACTCTGCTGGTGCAGTAGACTATGGCTCAGGGTTCCCTTCCCTCCCTCATTGAAAAAAGCTAGAAAATAAAAGGAATATGTTTTAGGTGATCCATCAAAATTGTTAGGCCAATATTCTCATCATTAAGCATGTCTCATTGTTAAGGGGCTGTCTCACTGCGGTGACAGTTTAGGAGAGTTTGGAAAAAGTGGCATGTTGAAGACTAGCTTCAACTAGCTTCGGGAAAATTGGACACCGAATAGTGGAGAGTGAAGACGACCTCCTTCAATCTCCTTCGACCTCCCTTCGATTATGTTGAAGACTATCTTCGACTACCTCAATTACCTTCAACTACCCTTGATTACCTACGAATAACATGCCGACCTACTTCGACTAAACCTACGAGTAAAAAAATTATCGATTTTTTCCATGGCGACCTTTTTTTACTCGCGGGCATTTTTCAGCATGTTTAAAAATACGCCGCGACCTAGCTGAGGCCTCGAGTACGCGGGGAGTACTCTCGAGCGTGAAGGAGAGTTACAAAGATTTCCTAGGACCTCGTGTCGACCATCCTGCGAGTATGAGTTGAGGGCAAGCTCTTCTAACCTCGCCAATTAGGTCGTCGCAGTGGGACAACCCCCTTACTTTGACTTTACTGGACTTTATCTTGCACTACATGTTATTCCCTTTATCATGGATCTGTACACTGTGGATGACTCAATTGTAAGCAATTATAGTCTTTCCGCTGACTGCAACAAAAAGCTTTTCACTGTACCTCAGTACACTTGACCAAATAAACTGAACTAAACTTAATTAAACCAGACTAAATTAATCAATCTTGTAAAGATGATCGGTCCTCAGTTCTAATTTCTCTTTGATAATGTAGAAGTTCTTGATGGCAGCAATTTCAATAGAGCCTCATCTGTTTAGATAATGAGCCCCAACTCACATTTTAGATGATGGTCGCATCTGGATTAGGGAGGTAGGCAGATTGCTTGCTCCAACACTCCTCTGGTGATGGGAGAGGTCAGTCTTTTAAGTTATAAAGTGATGAATGAGCAGCTAGAAATAATGTGATTGTGAACTTCAGCATGTCTGATTGATTGATGAGAGAAATTTTCATAATATTCTCCGAAGTGGAGCACACAATTTCACTTGGGAAAACTAGGTAAATGTTTGAATGTGACAGATATGAAAGACTGATTTTTATATATTTACTAGACCAAGTGCAGATCCGTTGGGTCTGCTCCCCCAATGCAATATTCCACCACTTACCCGTTCCCCCAGAGAGAGGAAGGGGGGTAGAGGGAGAGGGGTGGTAGAGAGGTAGAAGGCGAGGGGGGGTAGAGAGGTAGAAGGCGAGGGAGGGGGTAGAGAGGGTGGGACTGAGGGTAGAGCAGGAGGGGGAGGGAGGGTAGAGAGGGAGGGGTCAAGAGAGGGAGTGTAGATGTGGCAACTACTCTCCCTACGCCCTCCTCTCCCTCAATCCCCCCCCACTCTCCCTCCTCACTCCCCAGGATCTTTCCCCTCTCCTCCTCCCCTCCCCCAATCCCTCCATCATCTCTCCTTTCCCCTTCTGCTGCTGCTGCTCCATCGTCGTGAGGGTTGTCGCCACCACGGCCCCATCGTCGCGAGGCCTCACCACTGCGGTCTCGATATCTCCTTCACCACCACGGTTTCGATGCCGGGTCGGAAAAAGCGGAGCTTTAATATAAAATCGGCCCTGCCCCTGATGCCACTGGAAGCTGGTGGCCGTTCACTCCCCTTTCTGATGTCATTCGAAGCGGGTTGAAGGAGGTTTTCCGTTTAAAAAGTTGTTTTTCGATATTTTTAAAACACTAACTTGTGAAATATAGCATGTAATTGGAAGTGAAGCAGTTTATTTTGTCGACGGGGTTAATAGGATTAATAATGATGAGAGGCGATCTTATTGAAACATATAAGATTATTAAGGGTTTGGACACGCTGGAGGCAGGAAATATGTTCCCGATATTGGGGGAGTCCAGAACAAGGGGCCACAGTTTAAGAATAAGGGGTAAGCCATTTAGAACGGAGACGAGGAAACATTTTTTCACACAGAGAGTTGTGAGTCTGTGGAATTCTCTGCCTCAGAGGGCGGTGGAGGCTGGACAGCGGAGTCAGGGGATATGGGGAGAAGGCAGGAATGAGGTACTGATTGGGGATGATCAGCCATGATCACATTGAATGGCGGTGCTGGCTCGAAGGGTAAAATGGCGTACTCCTGCACCTATTGTCTATTGTCTAATGTGTGAAAATTACTGCGCTAACGTGTGCCGTTTTGAAGACAGATGACACAAACACGTATACATACATACAAGATGAGACCTTTAGATGAGACAAGATGAGATATAGATATCTGCATATGAACGTCTTGGCACATCTCGCCCTTTGGCATAGAGCATTTGTAATTTTTTTATTTAATTCACTGCCTCTAACCCCCCCCCCCCCCACTCCCCTCGACTCCCCTCCCCCAAAGGAATGCAGTGATTGAAACAATATACAGTTATTAGGGTAGGTTTTTGTCTATCATCCTTATGCTAAATGGATGCCAGATTATCAGCCATTCATTATACTCAACGCTCAGTGTTTGTTCAATTAGTTTCAGTGGAACTGAATATCAGGAATGGTGTTCATCAAGCTGCTGATAATTTTTACACTGGTCATACAAGATTTTGCTTTATCATACTTAAATCTTGGAAAATCATGTATATAACACATGCTGCGATTATTTCATTCACATGAGTACATGACATGAAATGCACTAAAGGTTTAGGATTCCAGGATTTATTCTGTTTCTATGACGACCAATGTATTTATATTGCTCCTTTAATAACAATTACACCAAAGGTAAATGATATTACATTATCCTGTCTTCATATATAGCATTTGCCAGGGCAGTTTTGTTATTCAACAAAACCAGGCAATCTATTAAGAAGCCTACAAAGATACACATCATAATATAAATTTAAACTCAAAGTTACATTTCATTGAAAGCAAATATGATGAAATATTGTTTGTTATTACTCTTGTCAATTTCAATTTTTGATTATTATTGTGAGAACCCCATTATAATTAGTTTAAAAACAAATAATTTAGAAATAATTATGTGAAATGTACTGTCTTTGTCAGTCCCTAATCAACTGAGTTATTTAGTTCAGTTTTCTTCTGATTGACATTGGATGTAGATCATAAATCCTCACGCATTCCTTGAATTACTAAGGTAGAGGTTTACAATAATAATTTCTCTCTCTCTCAACGTGTAGGTATGAAAGCTGGTCTGAAGCGTACTTTTAGCAGCATTAGCCAGGAACAGCTGGATGTCAGCAATATGCCACAGTGGAAACCTTTATTATATGCGGTGGCCTTTCTTCATACAACTGTGCAGGTACATCTCTCTTCTAGTTTATTACAACTTAATTTGAGGCAAATTTCCAATTGTAATGTACAAATTTAAATATTTAAGATCAAATTAAATCAATTTTACAACATTTTTTATAATTAATACCCATTTATAATGGAAGTCAGAACACCACAGTCCCTTACCTCCCAGTAACTAAACCAGCCATTGTGACAGTTCATGCAAATCCATCAGGTGAATCCATCTGGTACTCTTTGATGAATGTAACCAATGAGAACATGTTTGGTTGAATGATTATCCTCTAGGAGGTAGCACTACTATGTGGCTCAGCGTGACTAGTCCATAAATACTGAAATGCACAGTTTCTAAAACCCTCTCCCCTGCAGTCACCCTTTCCCCCATGGTGTTTGGCTGATATGGGAGTTGTACCTGCGAAGATTTTTTTTTTCTGAATGTTGAACAGCAATATTGCAGAAGCAGCATTACAGTAACACTGCTCCTGTTAGGACGTGTGCAAGTCACGATACAATACTTTATTTGAGTTGGAAGCAAAGCTAATAGTGTCGCACACTTGTTTTTAACCAATTTAAGGAATCATTTGGGAAAACCCAATTTAACACGGATGCTAGGTGTTTTAAAGCATTTAAAAAGATGAAATTCAATTTTGATGTAAATATGCCTCTGAACCCTGAGAAACTAATAGCATATTCGAAGTATAAAATATTCTTGGCTCAAACTGTAAGACAAATGCCAACATATAAACATATAATTATAGAATATTACAGCACAGAAGGAAGCCATTTGGCCCTTTGGGTTGATCTGGCCCTCTGAAGGAGCTGGTCAATTTAGACCTACTACCAATCTTTCCATTAATCTGAATGGAATCTACTCTCCACCTTTTAGTCAATATAGCCTTCACGACCTTGTATGGAAGCAAATCTCTTTGTGGGTCCATTAGTTTGTTCGGCAATTATTTAAAATCCATGACTTCTGATTACCAATCATTTATCAAAGCTAACTTTTTCTCCCGACTTACTCTTTCAAGACTCTTTATTTTGTGCTGTTGAAGCCTAACTTGCCCCACTACAGAGTCGGCATGGCTTTGTAAATGAGAAATAATCTCACGAATTTGACAGAAGTAACCAAGAGGATTGATGAGGGCAGGCAGTAGGCATTGTCTACATCAAGTCAAGTCAAGTTTATTTGTCACATACACATATGAGATGTGCAGTGAAATGAAAAGTGGCAATGCTCGTGGACTTTGTGCAAAAAACAAACAAACACCGAACTACAAACAGAATGGAACAGAATCCCATATTCTTTTACATATTACATATTGTGGGAGGAAGGAAAAAGGGGAAAAAAAGAGCAATTTTAAAAAAAAAACAGTAGAATGGTACAGTGAAGTTAGTCCCTGGTGAGGTAGGAATTTACAGTCCAAATGGCCTCTGGGAAGAAACTCCTTCTCAACCTCTCCGTTCCCACAGCATGGCAACGGAGGTGTTTGCCTGACCGTAGCAGCTGGAACAGTCCGTTGCAGGGGTGGAAGGGGTCTCCTATGATCTTATTGGCTCTGGAGTTACACCTTCTGATGTATAGTTCCTGCAGAGGGGCGAGTGAAGTTCCCATAGTGCGTTCGGCCGAATGCACTACTCTCTGCAGAGCCTTCTTGTCCTGGGCAGAGCAGTTCCCAAACCAAATCGTGATATTTCCAGACAAGATGCTTTCCACAGCCGCTGAGTAGAAGCACTGGAGGATCCTCGGAGACACTCTGAATTTCCTCAATTACCTGAGGTGGTAAAGACGCTGCCTTGCCTTACTCACCAGTGCTGCGGCGTGTGATGACCATGTCATATCCTCAAAGATGTGGACCCCCAGATATTTAAAGCAGCTCACCCTATCCACAGTATCCCCATTTAGACTCAATGGTGTGTACGTCCTCGGATGATGTGCCCTCCTAAAGTCCACGATCAGCTCCTTCGTTTTTTTGATGTTCAAGAGGAGGCTGTTGTCCTGACACCAGTGCCAGATCAGCCACCTCCTCCCGGTAGGCCCTCTCATCGTTGTCGGAGATCAGGCCCACCACCACAGTGTCATCAGCAAACTTGATTATCGAGTTGGAGCTAAACCTAGCCACACAGTCATGTGTATACAGGGAGTACAATAGGGGGCTGATGACGCAACCCTGGGGGGATCCTCTGCTCAGGATGAGGGATTTCGATGTATTTCCCCACATCTTGACTACCTGGTGGTGAGAAAGTCCAGGACCCAGGCACACAGGGGGTGTTGAGCCCCAATTCCAGTAGCTTCTCGGCCAGTCTGGTGGGGACTATTGTGTCTACATGGACCTTTAGCAAGGGTTTTGAGGTCATGCATGGTAGACTGGCCAGAAGGTGCAATCACATGCAAACCAGGATGAGTAAGCCAATCAGAAACAAAATTGGCTTGATAAATGCAGTTCGAGGGTGGGAGTGGAGGGTTGTATTTAGATTGGTGGCCTGTGACCAGTGGTATTTCGAGGGAATCAGTACTGGATCTTCTGTTGTTTGTGATCTATATTAATGATTTTGAAGAGAATATTGGTGACATGTTTCATAAGTTTGCAGATTACATCAACATTAGCAGTGAGGAAAGTATAAAGATTACCTAAGGTTACAGATCTTGATCTTGTACCCTTTCAGGGGGAAATGGTCAAAGGAATGGATGAGAACATATAGGGCAAGATTAGCAAGTTTGCTGATGATACAAAAGTGGGTGGTTTTGTAGATCGTGAAGATGGTTGCGAAAGATTGCAGCAGAATCTTGATCGAGTGGCCAGGTGGGCTGAGGAATGGTTATATAACCATATAACCATATAACAATTACAGCACGGAAACAGTCCATCTCGGCCCTACAAGTCCGTGCCGAACAATTATTTTCCCTTAGTCCCACCTGCCTGCACTCATACCATAACCCTCCATTCCCTTCTCATCCATATGCCTATCCAATTTATTTTTAAATGATACCAATGAACCTGCCTCCACCACTTCCACTGGAAGCTCATTCCACACCGCTACCACTCTCTGAGTAAAGAAGTTCCCTCTCATGTTACCCCTAAACTTCTGTCCCTTAATTCTGAAGTCATGTCCTCTTGTTTGTATCTTCCCTATTCTCAAAGGGAAAAGCTTGTCCAAATCAACTCTGTCTATCCCTCTCATCATTTTAAAGACCTCTATCAAGTCCCCCCTTAATCTTCTGCACTCCAGAGAATAAAGACCTAACTTATTCAACCTTTCTCTGTAACTTAGTTGTTGAAACCCAGGCAACATTCTAGTAAATCTCCTCTGTACTCTCTCTAATTTTGTTGACATCCTTCCTATAATTGGGCGACCAAAATTGTACACCATACTCCAGATTTGGTCTCACCAATGCCTTATACAATTTTAACATTACATCCCAGCTTCTATACTCAATGCTCTGATTTATAAAGGCTAGCATACCAAAAGCTTTCTTTACCACCCTATCTATATGAGATTCCACCTTCAAGGAACTATGCACGGTTATTCCCAGATCCCTTTGTTCAACTGCATTCTTCAATTCCCTACCATTTACCATGTACGTCCTATTTTGATTTGTCCTGCCAAGGTGTAGCACCTCACATTTATCAGCATTAAACTCCATCTGCCATCTTTCAGCCCATTCTTCCAAATGGCCTAAATCACTCTGTAGACTTTGGAAATCCTATTCATTAATGATTGATTTCAACTGAGTGTTGCAAGTGCATCCGAATGATAGGCATATAGCATTGTGCTATGTATAGCTTTTGGCATTGTGTTATTGACACACAGTGTGCCGTCTTTTGGTCCATGGAACTGGTCTATTCAGAGAAATATCTTCTGCTTTCTTTATCTATATTACTTGAGTTTGACTTGATTGTATTTGCAGTAGGTGTAGTATATCGAATGTGTTTCAGTAGCATGCAAAACAAAGCTTGATACATGTGACAGCAGTAAAACCTAAGCCTAAACCTATTTGTTTTTTAAGTATAATTACATTTTTTTACTTCTCACCAATAGGACACTCGGTGGAAGAGCTGATATATAAAACGTGAAAAATAAAAACTGT